>NC_037334.1:40686070-41328038 GCF_002263795.3 Bos taurus
GCTCTCAGCTTTCTTTATGGTCCAGCTCTCACATCCATGACAACTGGAAAAACCATAGCCTTGACTAGACAGACCTTTGTAATGTCTTTGTAATGTCAAAGTAATGTCTTTGCTTTTTAATATGCTCTCTAGGTTGGTCATAACTTTTCTTCCAAGGAGCAAGTGTCTTTTAATTTTATGGCTGCAGTCACCATCTGCAATGATTTTGGGTCCCCCCAAAATTGTTATGTCTACATGTTACTGAATGCAAGTTCCTATGCCCAAAGCACAGTGAGGCCAAACAAATCGAAATGTTGGAGTTTGGAACAGAGAAAGATTTATTGCAGGGCCATGAAGGAGATCGGTGGCTCTTGCACTTCAAAACCTTGCACTCCATTAAGGGTTTCAGCAAAGCACTTTTAAAGGCAAGTTGAGGGAGGGATGCGGTTGGTTGTTGCAAACTCCTTAGTGTTGGAATCCTCTGTTCTTGCAGTTGTCCATGTAGGGCAGGTAAAGCTGTTCTTGTAAACCTCCAAGATAAATGTTATTCTCTGTTCTGCAACTCTTTATGTCCAAATGACTCTTAAAGATCAGAGCCTTGAGAATAGGCTATTCTGTATATTTCAGGCAATAGGAACATTTTTTAACAATAATTTTTAAAAATTAATTTATTATTATTTTTTAAACTTTTTATTTTGTATTAAGGTATAATCGATTAACAATGTTGGGGTAGTTTTAGATGAACAGTGAAGGGACTCAGCCATACAGATACATGTATCCATTCTCCCCCAAACCCCTCTTCCATTCATTCTGGCACATAACATTGAGCAGAGTTCTATGTGCTATACAATGGGTCCTTACTGGTTACCCATTTTAAATACAGTAGTGTGTACATGCAGAGAAGGCAATGGCAACCTACTCCAGTACTCTTGCCTGGAAAATCCCATGGATGGAGGAGCCTGGTAGGCTGCAGTCCATGGAGTCGCTAAGAGTTGGACACGACTGCGTGATTTCACTTTCACTTTTCACTTTCCTGCATTGGAGAAGGAAATGGCAACCCACTCCAGTATTCTTGCCTGGAGAATCCCAAGGACGGGGGAGCCTGGTGGGCTGCCGTCTGTGGGGTCGCACAGAGCTGGACACGACTGAAGCTACTTAGCAGCAGCATCAGCAGTGTGTACATGACCTTCCCAAAGTCCCTAACTTCTCCTTCCCCCGGCAGCCATAAGTTTGTTTTCTAAGTCTGTGGGTCTCTTTCTATTTTGTAAGTAAGTTCATTTGCATCATTTCTTTTTAGATTCCACATATGAGGGATATCATGTGATATTTTCCTTCTCTATCTGACTTCAATCGGTATGACACTCTCTAGGTCCATCCATGTTGCTGCAAATGGCTAAAATTAATTAATTTTCGTTTGTTTTGGTTGTGTTAGGTCTTCGTTGTTGTGAGCACTTTCTCTACTTTTGGTGAGCAGAAGCTACACTTCACTGTGGTTGCATGGACTTCTCACTGTGGTGGCTTCTCTTGTTGCAGAGCATGGGCTCTAGATCCTCAGGCTTCAGTAGTTGATCTGAGGCATGTGAGATCTTCCTGGCCCAGGGATCAAACCCCTGTCCCCTGCACTGCCAGGCAGATTCTTAACCACTAGGCCACCCAGGGAAACCCAGGAACATTCTTTTACAAGGGTGCAGAGCCAGCATGACTAAGCACAGTCAACAAGGCCCAAGGTTAAAATGAAAGAACTAGGTCTAATATGGAGTCAGATTTGTTCTTTCCTATTACATATAGAGTCTGGAGACTCTCAGAGTCGAAAGAAACCCTAGGAATCGTACAGTCCAGTTCATCATTGAACGAACACTTGCTTCTAAGACATTCACCCGTTTTATGTGTGAAAACTTCTAAGCATGCTAGTCATTGCTGCAATGCCTGCAGTTCTTATTTCCATATAGCCCCTTCTATTGTTTTGTGCATTGGCCCTTGTTCTGCTCCTCAGAGTCTGCTAAGAGATGCTGATCTTGATTCCTTAGAGGCAGCACTCACACTCTAGTTCTTCTCATCTTTTACTTGGATGTCTCTAAATATTTAACTAGGACATGGTTTAGTACTTTCACCTATTTAGTTATGCTCTCCTAGGTAAGAGTTGGTCTTTTAATGTCCCTATTTGAAGTGCAGTACTCAGACCTGAACATGACACTCCTAACGATGTGTGGTGGAACTTTCACCTCTTATGGTAGGGCACTATGTTGTCAGTGGTGAGGACTGAGGTTTCCTTATATTTTTGGCAGTCACACCAGATCATGAGTTCTATTGGAAGTCTGTGGGAAATAGTAACACACAACTTTGGATGTTTTGTAATACCAATAGCCAATTCTCTGCAGGCACCAATTGGGTGTCTTGCAAGTCAGTTAGATTTCGACACTAACCCCATAGCTAAGGGCTCAGTCCTACAAGATTGCCTCCCTAGCCCTGCCAATGCCAGACATCAATTTTTAGTAGTGAGTCCCAAGATTACTCACACTTCTATCTGACTTGGTTACAAATTGGGGATTCCCACAGCCCCCTATTCAGGTGTGAAACTTTGCTAGATTGACTCACAGAAATCAGGGAGATACTTATGTTTACAGTTTTAAATAAAAGATGTTATAAGGTATACAAACAGATGAAGAGACACATAGGATGAGGTAGAGAAGAGTCTGGAGCCCAGGGGCTTCTCTCTCCATGGAGTTGGGGTGCTCCATCCTCCTGGTATGTAGATGCCAGGTTGGTTAGATTCACTGACCCAGAAGATCTCCAAAACTCATTGTTCAAGAGATTTTATAGAGCCTAATCTCCAGCCTTCCTTCCTTCTCCTTGCTGGAGGTTAGTGGGTGGGGCTGAAAGTTCCAACTTTCTAACCACTTGGCCTTTCTGATGATTAGCCCTATCCTGAGCCAATCTAAGGGCCCCACTTTAAGTCACCCCATTAACATAAACTCAAATGTGATCAAAAGAGGCTCCTTTGATTAGCAATAGACACTCTTGAAAGTGAAAGTTACTCGGTTGTGTCTGACTCTTTGTGACCCCATGGACTATACAGTCCATGAAATTCTCCAGGCCAGAATACTGGAATGGGTAGCCTTTCCCTTCTCCAGGAGCTCTTCCCAACCCAGGGATCGACCCAGGTCTCCTGCATTGCAGGCAGATTCTTTACCAGCTGAGCCACAAGGGAAGCCCAAGAATACTGGAGAGGGTAGCCTATCCCTTCTCCAGTGGATCTTCCTGACCCAGGAGTTGAACCGTGGTCTCCCGCATTGCAGGCAGATCCTTTACCAACTGAGCTATCAGGGAAGCCCCCAGGAAATTCCAAGGTTTTTAGGACCTCTGAGATAGGAGTGAGGGACAAAGACCAAATATATTTCTTATTATACCACAGAAATACCCTCTGTTACATGCACTTGACCATGTAACACTGCCCTTCTGTGTTTTTTGCATGGTTTATTCTCCATTGGCCTCATAAAAACTGACAAGTAGATATCGGTATCTCTAATTTAAAGAGGATAAAATGAGGCTCAAAGAGTTTAAAACCTTTGTCCAAGGACACCCAGATAAAAGGCAGTGGAACCCAATGCAGAGAGTCCAGTGTGATCCACCAAATCCTCCCTTAACTCCAGAAAAACCTCATAATAAGTTGGCTAATAGGCTCTCTGGAGAAGGCAATGGCACCCTCCAGTACTCTTGCCTGGAAAATCCCATGGGCGGAGGAGCCTGGTGGGCTGCAGTCTATGGGGTCGCACAGTGTCGGACATGACTGAAGCAACTTAGCAGCAGCAGCAGCAGCAATAGGCTGTCTAAAGGGCTTCTATATCCTGCTCTATCCAACTATATGGGTTGTCACATTTAGGTCTGTTATTTTTCATCTTATCTTTCTTTTGACTCATTGTCTAGGCATTTTTGAATCACGATCCTGTCAATATTACCCAGACATATAACAAGCAAACTGTAAATGTCTTCATTCACATTACTGACATAAATACCAACTAGATCATTACTAAGTGGAGCAGAAAGGGTCTTTGCTGAGGAATAATCTGTTAGTCCATAATCAAAATCTATAAAAACAAAGCCCTGTTACCTCCCTGAGCCTCTCCGCATTGCTCTTCTTCAGATATTGCCACATCAATTTAGTAAAAAAGGCTATATTCAATGCCTTCATTTCCTTCCCTTATATTATTGCTCTGCCACAACAATTTGGCTTTTGCCACTCTTGGTTTGTCCAACAGGTATGATTTGGTCACTTTATTTTCTAGGTACTCTGGGGGCTCAGTCATGGGTGCTGACAGCAGCAGTGACTAAAACAAACCAAGACCTTGTTTTCACAAACATTCTCATATGGAATGATGATAGATGCTAGACAATAGACAAGTAAAATTATATATATATATATATATATATATATATAGTATAATAAAAACTGGAGTGGCAGAGAGAGCTACATCCTTGTCCAGGTGTTCAGTAAATGCCTCTCATGCAGGTGACATGGGATCCGTGAAGAAGCCAGGGGAAAACACTCCATACAAAGCAAAGAGGCTCAGAGCATAAACTCTCAGTTGACCTTCAATGATCCTATTTCTGACTCTTGTAGATCCTTCTCAATCCTAATCCTAGTTGAAACCTGCTGCCTTTAATTCTGTTTATCTCCTCCTTGAAATCCTTTTCTCTTATTTTTAGGAAGTTCCTAGAATTTCCATTGTGGAGATGTGGGTTTGATCCCTGGGTCGGGAAGATCCCTTGGAGTGGGGGGCATGGCAATCCAGTCCAGTATTCTTTTTTTTTTTTTTTAATTAGTTAATTTATTTCAATTGGAAGCTAATTACTTTATAATATTGTGGCGATTTTTGCCATACATTGACATGAATCAGCCATGGGTGTACATGTGTCCCCCATCCTGAACCCCCCTGCCACCTTCCTCCCCATCCCATCCCCTGGGGTTGTCCCAGTGCATCCGCTTTGAGTGCCCCTTTTCATGCATTGAACTTGCAGTCCAGTATTCTTGCTGGGAAAATCCCACGGATGGAGGAGTCTTGTGGGTTGTGATCTATGGGGCCACAAAGAGTCAAACACAACTGAATTGACTGAGCAGCAGCAGCAGTCTTTCTTACTAATTTTATAGCTTCTGCTTCTCCGGGTTTGCCTTGACTTCTCTTCCTGTCATCTGGGGATTTCACCGTTGGTTTTCTTTTTCACTAAATGTTTCCACACTCCTTGGGAATTCTCCTATGATCCTCAGCTTTGAAAACAACCTGTATACAGGTGGCTCGTCAAACTTAGATATTGCTCTTGTGCTTTTTTCTTTTTAAATAGGCATTTTTTTTAGAGTCAACTAAGATTCACAGCAAAATTTAGAAGAAGATGCAGACATTTCCCATATGCCCCCATACCACATGTGCTTAATTTCCCCCATTATTGACATGTCCCACCAGAGTGGCTGTTTGATACAACTAATGAACCTACATTGACACATCATAATCACCCAAGTTCATAGTTTACATTAAGGTTCACTCTTTGTTTTGTATGTTGTATTGAGTATTTAAAACATTATTTAAAAGTGTGTTGTTTAGTGTCTACATATTTTGGAATTTTCCAGCTATTTTTCTGTTATTTTTTCTAGTTTCATTTGATTGCAGTGTGATTTCTGTTTTTTAAGCTTGTTAAGATACATTTTATAACCCAGAATGTGGCCTGTCTTGGTAAATGTTAGGTGCGAACCTGAAGAGAATGTGTATTCCTCTGTTGTTGGATGAAGAAGTCCATTGCTGTTGTTCAGTCACTCTGTCATGTCCAACTCTTTGTAACCTCAAAGACTGCAGCACACTAGGCTTTCCTGTCCTTCACTATCTCCCAGAGCTTGCTCAAAGTCACGTCCATTGAGTTGGTGATGCTATCTAACCATCTCATCCTCTGCTTCCCTCTTCTCCTCCTGCCCTCAATCTTTCCCAGGGTCTTTTCTAATGAGCTGGCTCTTTGCATCAGGTGGCTAAAGTATTGCAACTTCAGCTTCAGTCCCTCCAATGAGTATTCAGGATTGTTAAATTACGGCTAGAAGGATGACCCTCCCCTTACTCTGGAAGAAGAGTGGTTATGACTGTGGGCTCTGAAGTTGGACAGCCTGGGTCTGAAGCCCAGTCTGAATCTATTCTTGGCAAATATAAAACACACAACATATTAACTACAGTCACCATGCTGTACATTGTCTCCAGCACGCACTCATCTTAGGACTGAAAGTTTGTACCCTTTGATCAGTATCTTCCTTTTTCCCCTATCCCCCCATTCTCTATTCTACTCTGTTTACTGTGAGTCTGACTTTTTTTTTTAAAGATCTTTGGCTTTTATCACTTAGCATAATGTCCTCTGGGTTCATTCATGTTGTCACAAATGGCAGGATTCTCTTCCTTTTTAAGGCTGAATAATATTACATTGCATATATATGTGTATATACACCACATAGTTTCCGCTTCCTTTGTTCCCCCTGCTTTCTTTTGGTTAGTGTTAGCATGGTATATCCTTCTCTATTCCTTTACACTTATTTTATTTTTTATATTTTCTATTCCTATGCTTTTAAACTGTATGTGTTTATTTTTAAAGTAGATTTCTTATATACAATATACAGTTGTGTCTTACTTTTTTGTTCGCTCTCTGATACATGCTTTTTAATTGATTCATTTAGATCATTGATAATCAAGTTAATTATCGACTTAATTGAACTAATATCTCATATTTGTTCCTGTTTTCCATTTGTTGCTCTTGTTCTTTGATCTTATTGTTGTTTTCATCTCCTTTTCTGCCTTTTGTGACTTTAATTGAACCTTTACTATAATTCCATTTTGCCCTTTTTTTTTTTTTTTTGGCCTTGCTCTCCAGCTTGTGGGATCTTAGTTCCCTAACTAGGGACTGAAGTTGGCCCACGGCAGTGAAAGCACCTTCCTAATCACTGGAAGGCCAGGAAATTCCCTCCATCCTACTTTTAAAAAAACTTTTCTTAGTGGTTGCTCCAGAGTTTGCAGTACATATTTACAACTAATCTACTTTCAAATGACCCTAAACGACATTTACAATGTAACTATTTTATAATAACAAAGTAATTTTAATTCCTTCCTTCTATCCTTATATAATTAGTCATTCAGTCAATTTATGAGTGTATATATACACATAAATATAAATAATTGAATACATTATTGCTATTATTTTGAACATGATGCTATCTGTTTGATCAATTAAAAATAAGAAAAGTAAATTTTTATTTCACTTTCACTTGTTTCTTCTTTGGTGCTCTTCCTTTTTTTTTGCACATCTTTTGTATATTGTTTTCTTCTCTTTAAAAACTTACGAAAATTTCATTTCTTGTGAGGTGTTCTATTGGCAACAAATTCACTCAATTTTTGTTTGTCTGAGAAACTATTTCTCTTTTATTCTTGATGGCTAATTTCAAAGGGTACAGAATTCTAGAATTTTTTTTCCCTCAACACTAAATATTTCAGTCCTCTCTTTTCTTGTTTACATAGTTCCTGATAATAAGTCAGTTGTAATTCTTATCTTTGCTCCTAAACAGATAAAGTACTTCCCCCTACTCTGGCTTCTTTCTGGATTTTTCCTTTACCTTTGATCTTCTGTGTTCTGAAAATGATATGCCAATCTGTAGGATTCCCCCACACTCCTCCATTTTTTGGTATTTACCTTACTTGGTGTCTCTGAACTTCCTGGATCTGTGATTTGGGGGAAATTCTTGGTCATACTCCTTCCCTGTAAGTCTTCTGTTCCTTTCTTGTCTTCTTCTAGTATTCCCATTATGTGTATCTTATACTCATATGACATCTTTTATAGTTATTTCACAGTTCTTGGATATTCTGTTTTTTTTTTTTTCCCTGTTTACTTTTCAGTTTTGGAGGTGTTTATTGAGATATCTTCAAACTCAGAGATTTTTTTTCTCAGCTATGTCCAGTCTACTACTACTAACAATCCCATTAAAGACATTCTTTTTTCTATTACAGTTTTTTTTAATTTACTATTTGTAAATAGTAATTTACTATTTACTATTATTATAGTAAATAGTATTATTTATTATTATTATAAAAAATAATTTACTATTTTATCACTAGTATTTCCTTTTGTTTTCTTCTTGGAATTTCCATCTTTCTTCTTACTTTGCCAGTTTGTTCTTCCACACTGTCTACTTAATCCATTAAAGCTCTTAGGGTATTAATCATAATGATTTTAAATACCTGGTCTGATAATTTCACATTCCTGCCATCTTAGACTCTGGTTCTGATGTTTTCTCTGTCTCGTCAAACTTTATTTTTTCGCCTTTTAAAATGTCCTGTAACTTATTCTTGAAGACTGAACATGTTGTACTGGAAAGGGAACTACTGTAAATAGAACTTCAATAATGTGGTAATGCAGGCTGAGCAGAGAGGAAGCAGTCCTGTGATTAGGTCTCAGTTTTAGTGAATTTATACCTCTGGACTGTGACTTTTCAGTGGTTTTCAACTGCATCTCAGTTCTTTTCTCCCTTCTCAGCAGAACAAGATGGCCAGAGAGGGCTGAAGCTGAATATTTCTCTTCCTTGAGATCAATTAGACTAATACTATCTCAGCAGGTTAGGCTTTGGGTAATTAGTTTCTCCTGAGGACAAGTATAGATGAAAGGAACAGAGTACTCTGGTATATAGACATGCCTCTATTTTTTTTTTTATCTCCGCTTTATTATGCTTCACAGACATTGCATTTTTTACAGATTGAAGGTTTGCGGCAACCCTGTATTGAGTAAGTCTTATTCATACCATTTTTCAATAGCATTTCCTCACTTTGTGTCTCTGTGTCACATTTTGGAAATTCTCTCAGTATTTCAGACTTTTTGATTGTTATATTTGTTACAGTGATCTGTGATCAGCAATTTTTGATGTTTCTGTTAGAAATGTTTTGGGGGCACCACAGACTACATCTGTATAAGTCAGTGAACTTAATCAATAAATGTATGTGTTCTGACTGCTCTGCTAATTGGTTGTTTCCATGTCTCTCCCTGTCAATGGGCCTGAGACACAATATTGAAATAGGTCAATTAATAACCATACAGTTCTTCTAAGTGTTCATGTGAGAGAAAGAATCAATTGATGTGGCAAACCTCATTGTTGTCTCTTTATAAAAATTTTATTGAAGTATAATTAATTTACAATATTGTCTTAATTTCTGCCATACAGCTACCTGACTCAGTTATACATATATATGCATTCTTTTTCATATTCTTTACCATTATGGCTTATCACAGAATACTGAATATAGTTTCCTGTGCTATACAGTAGGACTTTGTTGTTCACTGTTGTCTTATTTCAGGAAATTGCCACAGCCACCCTAACCCACAGCAACCACTACCCTGATCAGTCAGCAGCCATCAACACTAGGTCAAGGCCTCCTACCAACTAAGATTATGACTTACTGAAGGCTCAGATGATGGTTAGCATTTTTCAGTAATAAAGTATTTTTTAATTAAAGTATTCACGTTTTTTTGGACATAATGCTATTTCAGACTTAATTATAGAATAGTGTAAAAGTAACTTTTATATGCGCTTACTGTTGTGCTCAGTTGCTCAGTCATGTTCCACTCTTTGCGGCCCCATAGACTGTAGCCTGGCAGGTTCCTCTGCCTGTGGGATTTCCTAGGCAATAATACTGGAGCAGGTTGTCATTTCCTCCTCCAGGGGATCTTCCTGATTGGGAAACCAAAAAATTCATGTGACTCACTTTTTTGAGATATTTCCTTTATTATGGTAGTCTGGAACTGAACTCACAGTATCTCTGAAGTATTTTTGTATTTATAAATGTTCCTGGGACTTCTTTGACTGTCTAGTGGTTAAGACACTGTGCTTCCACTGCAGGGGGTGCAGGTGTGATCCCTGGTTGGGGAACTAATATCCTACATGCCACGTGGCATAGCCAAAAAGGAAAAATAAGTTGGAGGAATTTGTCTTAAGGGTACTGCTTCTAGTCCATCCCAAGCCCTTCAGTGCCTGTCACTCAGCTCTACGTATTGGTTATGACTGGGCACCTGGCTTCTCTCCTCCATTCTTTTTATTCTTGGAACCATAGTGTCTTGCCTGCAAGACCAAACTCAGGAGGACACTCAGGACTAGAGACCCTTGAACAACTCTGTCCACCCCCAGAGTCCCAGGTCTGAGCCACAAATGGTTCTCATGTGCATGTCCTTCTCCCCTACTCCCTTCCAATAATAAACTGGGCATTCTCTAAAAAATAAAACAAAGTAGAACAAAGCAAGGCAAAATAAAATAAAGTAGTTCTTTACTCCTTCCCCAGCTGGAAGCACAGAGGGATTTTTCTCTTATATTTAGTGTGAAAACCTGGTTGAGCACCCCTGGAAATAAAACTCACAGAAGTATGTAGATCCCTCTATGACTGAGTCCTCCTAATGTTTTTAATCTCTTAGACTTGTCCACAACTAGCCTTTGAAGTAAAGTGAAAGTGTTAGTTGTTCAGTTGTATCTGACTCTTTGTGAGTCCATGCGCACTAGCCTGCCAGGTTCCTCTGTCCACGGAATTCTCTAGACAAGAGCACTGGAGTGGGTAGCTATTCCCTTCTTCAGGAGATCTTCTTGAGCCAGGAATCAAACCCAGGTTTCCCACATTACAAGCGGATTCTTTACTGACTGAGCCACCAGGTTTTCTTACCTGGCCAGTGATTCCCATGGAGGTTTAAGCTCATCGGTTTCTGATCCAGGAAGTTGTGATTCTTTGTATTTGCCTGTGTGTCATTTTAGGGTCAGTGGGTTGTGCTGTGACCACATTTCTTTTGTGGATTTAAGAAGAATTGATTTGTCAACTTATTCAGCTTTTAACTTATTGTTAGGATGAAACAGCAACTTCTAAGCTTTCTACATGCTGGTCTGGAAACTGGAAGTCCTGCTTATGAAGTTTTTAATTACAAAAGTAATACATGCTTAGTGTAAAATATTAAATAATAAAGATATGTGAAGTAAGAAGTGAAAGCTCCTTTTCAGCTCACTTCCTGAGAGAACTATTTGCAACAGGCTGATGAGCAAACTTCCAGACATTTTGTTATGAATGAGCAATTATCCATCCATTTATCTGTCCATCTACCCACCTATTTTAATATATTGTGGGTGTTAGATTTCTAGGGCTACTGTAACAAAGTATGACAAAGGGAGTGACTTAAACAACAGACATCGTTTTTTAAATTCTCTTTTTAAAATTAACAAACTGGGTTTTTTTGGCTGTGCTGCGTGGCATGTGGGATCTTAGTTCCCCAATCAGGGATCAAACCCGAGCCCCTGTAGGGGAAGTGTGGAGTTTTAACCACTGGACTGTCAGGGAAGTCTCTGTTTTCGCTTTTTTTCTTTCAATTTTTTTGATATATAGTTGATGCACAGCACTGTAAGATGTGTAGCATAATGACTTGATATACATATATTACAAAATGATTACCATAGATAATATCTATCACCTCAGCTACAAAAATGTTTTAGAATCACTCTCTTAGCAACTTTGAAATATACCATATAGATACGTTGCCTTTAGTCATCAGGGTGTACATTATATCCCTAGTACTCATTTATCTTACACCTCCCCACCTCCTGCATTCCCCTGCCTCTGGTAATCACAAATCTGATCTCTTTTTCTATGAATTTAGTTTGAGTTTTTTGTTTCCATTTCTGTTTTAAATTCTAAAATATTCTGTTTTAAATGAGGTCATACAGTATTTGTCTTCCTCTGTCTGACTTATTTTACTTAGCATGATGCCTCAAGATCCATCCACATTGTTGCAAATTGTGACCATTTTTTCTTCTTTATGGCTGATGAGTATTCTATTGTAGATATCTATACTTTTATCATATCTCTTTGACATACTAATTTCAAGTCCTTAGAGATAGTGGTTTCATTTCCTTTGGATATATGCTCAGAAGTAAAATTGCTGGATCATATGGTAGTCCTATTTTTAAGTTTTTTAGGATCTTCCATACTGTTTTTTATAGTGGCTATACCAATTTACAATCCTATCAACAGTGTACAAGAGTTCCCTTTCTGCACATTCATCCTCGCATTTGTTATCACTCATCTTTGATGATGGGCTTCCCAGGTGGCATTAGTGGTAAAGAACCCACCTGCCAATGAAGGACACATAAGAGATGTGGAAGATTGCCTGGAGGAGGGCATGGAAATTCACTCCAGTATTCTTGCTTGGAAAATTCCATGGACAGAAGAGCCTGGCAGGCAACAGTCCATGGGGTCACAAAGAGTCGGACATGACTAGAGTGGCTTCACACACACACACACACATTTGATGATGGTCATTTTGACAGGCATGAGGTAATATCTCATTGTGGTTTAATTTACATATCCCTGGTGAGTAGTCATATCTCAGTATGACTTTGCATTGTATGTGTGTGCTTAGTCGCTCAGTCATGTCTGACTCTTGCGACCCTGTAGACTGTAGCCTGCCAGGCTCCTCTGTCCATGGAATTTTCCAGGCAAGAATACTGGAGTGGGTTGCCATTTCCTCCTCCAGTCCAACTCTTTAGGGCCCCATAGACTGTAGCCCTCCAGGCTGCTCTGTCCATGGAATTTTCTAGGCAAGAATACTGGAGTGGGTTGCCATTCCCTTCTCCAGATGACTTTGCATGTACCCATTGGCTATTTGAATATATTTGGGAAAATATCTATTCTGGTCCTTTGCCCATATTTAAATTGGATTGTTTTGTTTTTGTCTATTCAGTTGTATGAGTTCTTTATACATTTTGGATATAACTATTAACCTCTTATCAGATACATGATTTGCAAATATTTCCTCCCATTCTATAAGTTGTCTTTTCACTGTTAATTGTCTCTTTTGATAAGTGAAAGCTTTTAGTTTTACGTGGTCCCATTTGTTTATTTTAAATTTTGTTGCTAATGCTTTACGTGTCATATTAAAGAAAATGATCACTAATTCCACGTCAAGTTTTGTTTCCTATATTTTCTTTCAAGAGTTCTATGCTTTCATACATTTAAGTCTTTTTTTTTTTTTTTTTTTTTAAAAACTCCCTCCTGTGTCCCTCTCAATCTTTTTTTTTTTTTTTAAATTTTATTTATTTATGGCTGTGCTGGATCTTTGTTGCTGAGTGTGGGCTTTCTCCAGTTGCTGTGAGTGGGGGCTACTCTCTAGTCGTGGTGTATGGGCCTCTCACTGTGGTAGTTTCTCTTGTGGTGGAGCTCGGGTTCTAGGGCATGTGGGCTTCCCTAGCTGTGGCTCCTGGGTTCTATAGCACAAGCTCAATAGTTGTGACACACAGATTTAGTTGCTCCATGTTATGTGGGATCTTCCTAGGTCAGGGCTCAAAACATTGTGTCCTTCATTGGCAGGCAGATTCTTTACCACTGAGTCCAGGGACACCCCTACATTTAAGTATTTAATCCATTTTGAGTTGATTTTGGGGAGTAGTGTGTGACAGGGATCTAGCTTCATTCCCTTTATTATGAATGTCTTATTTCTCCAGCACCATTTATTGACGAGATTATCTTCAGCATTGAATATTCTTGGCTCCTTTGTCAAATATCTGTTGACTGCATATTTATGGATTTATTTCTTGGGTCTTGATCCTGTTACATTGACCTATTGTCTGTTTTTATGCCACTGCCATACTGTTTTGATTACTATGATTTTATAATATACTTTGATCCCCTGGAGAAGGGAATGGCTACCCTCTCCAGTATTCTGAACTGGAGAATTCCATAGACTGTATAGTCCATGGAGTCACAAGGAGTCAGACATGAGTGAGCAACTTTCATGTACACTTTCAGCCTGAGAAAAAAGAACAAAGTGAGAGGTGTTACACTTCCATTTCAAACTATAGTATAAAATTAGGGAAATTAAACAGTATGACACTGGCAACAAAAACAGACAAATGAATAATTGGAACAGAATATAGAGCCCAGAAATAAGTTAGTATACACTTTCAACTAACATTTGCCAAGAGAACCAATAATACTCAAGAAGAAGAGACAGTCTGTCAATAAATGGTGCTAGGAAAATTGAATATTCACATGTAAAAGAATGAAACTTTTTGAATCAGCATTAGGTATACCTATGACCCCTCCCTCTTGAACTTTTCTGCCACCTCCCTCCCTATCACACCCTCTAGGTTGTTACAGATCCCCAGTTTGAGTTCCCTGAGTCACACAGCAAATTCCCATTGGCTAGCAAATTCCTGTTGGCTATCTATTTTACATATGTATTGTATGTTTTCCATGTTACTCTCTCCGTACACCCCACCCCCTCCTTTCTCCCCTCTACCATGTCCATAAGTCTGTTTTAATTTTTAAATTTTATTTCATTAATGTGATATATCAGGCTTCCTAGGTGGTGCTAGTGGTAAAGACCTGCCTGCCAGTGCAAGGAAACCCAAGAGATATGGGTTCAATTCCTGGGTGGGGAAAATGGGTTCAGTCCCTGGGTGGGGAAGATGGGTTCAATCCCTGGGTGGGGAAGATCCCCTGGAGGAGGGCAAGGCAATCCACTCCAGTATTCTTGCCTGAAGAATCCCACAGACAGAGGAACCTGGAGGGCTATGGTCCATAGGGACGCAAAGAGTCACAGAAGACTGAAGCGACTTAGCAGCAGAAGCAGCAATGTGATATACCACATTGATTGATTTGCATATGTTGAGCAGTCCTTGCATCTGAAGATAAATTCCACTTGATTATGGTGCATGATCCTAATAATGTGTTGCTGAATTTAATTTACTAGTGTTTTGTTGAGAATTTATATTCATCAAAGAGATTGGCCTCTAGTTTTCTTTTCTTATAGTGTCCTTTTTGGTATCAAGGTAACTGGCCTCATAAAATGAGTTAGTGATTTTTCCTTTTTCTTTAATTTTTGGAAGAATTTGAGAAGAATTGGCATTAATTTTTCTTTAAATGTTTACTAAAACTCATCAGTGAAGTCATCTGGTCCTGGGCTTTTCTTTGTTGTGAGTTTTTTTGAGTACTACTTCATTCTCTTTATTAGTGATTAGTCTGTTTAGATTTTCTATTTCTGAGTCAATGGTATTTAGCATGTTTCTAAGAATTTTTCAGATTTTGTAGATTGTCCAGGTGGTTATAGTTGTTTATAGCACTTCTTATGATCTTTTGTATTTCTGTGGTATCAGTTTTAATGTCTCACCTTTTTTTATAATTTTATTGATTTGGGTTCTCTCTCTCTTTATTATTATTATTATTTTTTTTCCTAGCTAAACGTTTGTAAATTGTCTAAGGGCCTACTTAATTGGCTAATATTTTTCCTATTATTTCCCTGTTCTTTATTTTATTTATTTCTGCTATAATCTTTTTTATTTCCTTCCTTTTGTTAACTTTGGGGCTTACTTTATTCCCCTTCTTCTAGTTCCTTGAGGTGTAAAGTTAGTTGTTTAATTGTTGCTGTTGTTTAGTAGCTAAGTTGTGTCTGACTCTTTTGGGACCCATGGACGATAGCCTGCCAAATTCCTCTGTCCATGGGATTTCCCAAGCAAGAATACTGGAGTGGGTTGGGATTTCCTTCTCCAAGGAGATCTTCCTGACCCAGGGATTGAACCTGTTTTTCCTGTATTGACAGGTAGATTTTTTACCTCTGAGCCATCAGGGTAGTCCAGCTGCTTAATTAAGATCTCTCAATTTTCTTGATGTGTGCATTTATACCTAGAAACTTCCCTATCAGAAATGATTTTGCTGCATCCTATAAGTTTTGGTATATTGTGTTTTAATTTTTGTCTAAGTCAAGCTATTTTTTATTTCCTGTAACATTTTTTCTTTGACCCATTGGTTGTTCAGAAGAGTGTTGTTTAAATTTTCATGTATTTGAGTTTCCTCAGTTACCCTCCTGTTATTGATTTCTAGTTTTGTACCACTGTGGTCAGAGAAGATACTTGGCATAATTTCAATCTTACTGAATTTTTTAAGATTTGTTTTGTGGCCTAACATATGATCCATCCTAGAAAATATTTCAAGTGCTCTTGAGATGAATGTGTATTCTGCTGTTAAAATAGTTCCAACCAAAGTTTATTTTATTTCAATAGCAGAAGCTAAAAGGCCAAGATCAAGGTGTTGTCAGGGTTGGTTTCTTCTGATGGCTGTGAGGAAGAATCTGTTCCATACTTCTCTTCCAGTTTCTCATTGTTTACTGGCAATCTTTGACATTCCTTGTAGGCGCATCACTTCAATCTTAGTTTTTTCAGCACTTGGTATTCTAACTGTGCTGATGTGTGTCTGTCTCTGTGTTTGAATGTCCCCCTTTTATAATAATATCAGTCTTATTGGACTAGAGCTTACTTTAATTACCTCATCTTAACTAATTGCATCTTCAATAACCATATTTTTAAATAAGGTCACATTCTGAAGTACTAGGGGATAAGACTTCAACATACGAAATTTTGGGGGACATGATTCAACCCATAACACTATGTCTGTCCAAACAGGAATCAGTATGTGGATACTTTTCCATGATTTGCTTTTTTCATTTATTGTGGACACATTGCCATGCTGCTATATACAAATCTACAGATTTTGGTAATGCTCTGTAGTATTCATTACAGTAATGTAGTTTGCTGTTCATTGAATGATGTACTATCGGATGAGTTTCTTTTTTACTGTTACAAATAACTCTGAAAAAAGCATATTTGTATATACTTTATGTAAGCATATTTCTTTTGAGACAGAAACCTATAAGTAGAATTAATAAGGCAAAACTTAGGCATTTTATATTTTGTTAGATACAGTCAAATTTCCTTATTTTGAACTTTAGACCTTTCTTTCTGACTGTATATTGCCCCTGCCCCCTCCACAGTGTTACACAAGCATCACATACTAAGCATTTGCAAATCTTTATTTCTTGTAACTTATTTCTCATCCCTCTCCTTTGCCCTCTTCTTGCCCTGTCTATTCCATGTTGTTGAATAGTGGGACTTTCCAGGCGGCTGACAAGTAAACAGAGGATAATTTTTATTTTGTTTTTACTTTCAATCCCCTCTGCCTTTCATCTTTCTTTTACATAACACTGCAGGGAATTTTCTAAAGTGCAGATTGGTTAATATTGGACTTTTGCTCAAAAAACTTTCAGAAGTTTTTCTTTGAAGTCAGCCCTAGGTCACTCTCCTTCCCTCTTGCCTACCAGGCCCTTCACTCTGGTTTGAGTCATACTAAATTAATTTTTAATTCTAAGAATCTGGCTACTTTTTCACCCTTCCTCACCCTTGTGTAGCATTTTCCTTTTGCCTGAAGGGTTACCCTTACTCTCCCATTCACACCATCCATCTAGAAAACGCCTTCTTATTCAATTAATTTCTCTGATTCTCAGTTTTTCTATTTAAAAATAAAGCTAAAAATAACACCTGCATCTTGGTTTTATAATACTTCAATGAAATAATTCTATTTAAATGTATCGTCACACAGCCAGGCACTTAGTAGATACTCAGTAGATGTTAGACCTTCTTCCTCAGTTTTCTCTGTGAGACATTTTTGTGACATAAATCACAAAATCATTAATAATTTTAAAAAAATCAACCACCATATAATACACGGTGAAATATCTATGTTCAGTGAATGTAAATGTAGATCTGAGTTGAATGGATTGGGTGAAACCAAGATATAGGATGTTGGTTACATTCCTCAAACCTAATAGATTGTTTGGTAGGGCTTGGTGGTTTGATTTTCTAAACATTTCACTATATGCTCTGTGTACCCTTCAGTCAATCTCAGTGGTTTTGATAAGCCTGATGTGACTTATTCTTAACAAAACCACCCTATCTGCTGGTAATTGCTGCCACTTCATTGTACTTCTCCTCAGACATTTGTTGTATAGTACCTTCCAACGCTTTTTTGGAAACAGTGGTAAAAATTACTATTCTGTAACTTTCAAAATATTCTTCCTTTCCTTTTTTTTTTTTTCCCACATTGAATCTTTTTTTTTTTTAATTTTATTTTATTTTTAAACTTTACAATATTGTATTAGTTTTTGATGACTATCTCTAGACTTCCGGAGCGTTCTTCATCTTTGCCAGTATCTTAGTCCATTTGGACTGCAATAACAAAAATACTACAGCCTGGGTGGCTCAAACAACAAATATTTATTTCTCACTGTTCTGGTGGTTGGAAATCCAAAGTTAGGGTTAGGGTTAGGCCTGTAGATCACCTGGTTCCTGATAAGAACTCTGTTCCTGCCTTACATACAGCCACTCTGGTTTTTTCACATTGTATTAGGAGCAAAGCAAATCTCTGGGGTCTCTTTTATAAGGGTGCTAATCCCATGATGAGGACTCCACCCTCAAGACCTAATCACATCTCAAAGGCCCCACATTCTAATACCATCACATTGGGAGTTAAGATTTCAACGTATGAAATTTGGGGGTAAGGGACTACAAACGTTCATTTTAACAGCCAGGAGTCCTGAAAAACCCTTCTGCATGTTCACTAAAGATCCTCTGATAAAATTCTTCTTAGCTGGAGATAAAACTTGCTATAAACCACTCAGTTTCTTTTGCTCACCATCTCGGGCTTCATTTCCCTCGTTGCCTTGCTTACTCAGTCTTTTTGTTGTGATTCATCCTTAACTAGGAAGATGGAGACCAGTGGGTGGGTAAGTACTTCTGCTTCCTTTTGGTCATCTGTTCATGCTATACTATTTGAATGACTTTCTTCTATTTTTCCTGATTCCAAGACACCTTAGAATTTAAAAACATATCATGGTTAAGGGTTCTGGCAGAAAGGAATGTGCCTGCATGAGATACTCTTAAATAAAGGCTTTGTTCAAGGTCTCACATTGTGACTTTCTGTGTACTATACCACCCTCTGAGCTTCTTTTCAGAAGTGACACAGCTCTCTATTTCAGAGCCCTCATGATGTTGTTGGGTGATAATGCTATATTATAATATTATCTAGTTATAAAGTTGAGCAGCTTGTGAAATGCTTTTTCACAAACATATGGTATACATTTCACAAATATATGGTGTATGCTCAACTTGACCCAAGAGTAGTCGTACATCAACAGTCTTAATTTTACTGAGTATAATGCAAAACTAGGCTTTATGCTCTGAGAGGCCCTTTATAGTGCAGAACATAGTATGAGGTGGATAGAAGGGGCAACGGAGCAGGGGATGATTCTAGAAGGTGTTAGTATAGGTTCCTTCTCTTCCAAATACTTTCTCTTTGACCTTAAGGGGAACATGATTTGATGAGCTTCAGCTTTCTCATCTGTAAAAAAATATTCTACAGTTAGAGCTACACTGCCCCCTTGCCCAGTTGATAGAAAAATCAAATAAGGTAGTCTCTGCACTGTTAATATAAAAATAATGAGAATTAGTATTAATAGTAAGAGATAATCTGGGATGTCTTTCTTGAAGAAGTGGTTGTGAGGAACATGTATAGCCAGAGGGAATATATGTATGAAGAAGGAGAAATGTGGAGGTAATGTGAATCAGTTTGCTTTTGCTCTGTCTCTTCTATTGACCCCAGGAAAGCATCTGCTTAGACATCATCTGTATCTTTTATGAGGCCAGAGATAAGGAGTCATACTGTTTACAGATTATATTCAAGATGCTGGCTTCTGGTCTGTAAGTTGAGGGATGAAACTTTTCAGATAAGATGATATTCCTATGTTGAGACAGCTGTGTGATGTCCAAGAAAGGTTGGGCATTGAGGATTCTTTTTTTTTTTTTTTTTAATTTATTTTACTTTTATTGGAGTACAGTTGATTTACAATGTGTTAGCTTCAGGTGTACAGTGAAGTGATTCAGTTATACATATACCTATATTCATTCTTTTTTAGATTATTTTCTTATATAGGTTGTCACAGAATATTGAGTAGAATTCCTTGTGTTATATAGTCCTTTTGGTTATCATCTTATATATAGTAGTGTGTGTATGTTCATCCTAAGCTCCTGATTTATCCTCCCCACCCCACATTGAATTTTCTTTTCCTTATTCCTTCCACAGGTTGGTGAATTCTGGCCTTACATCAGGTTGTTGTCCAGCTCTATCCTCAGTGCTCAGTACAAATCAGAATCTCACCCACCTTTACCTACAGGGCAATGCTCTTGGAGACATGGGGGTCAAGCTACTCTGTGAGGGACTCTTGCACCGCAACTGCAAGCTTCAGGTGTTGGAGTAAGTCTCTTAGCTTATTATGGTGATGGGAATGCATAGTGGCCCCAGGGAATGGGGTAGTTTGGGAGAATGATGAGAAGCGATACGTCTTCCTAGGGTTTGGATTATTACAGGATTATGGTACTGGGAGGAGCTGTACTTCTAGATAGTGTAAAGGTGAATACTAGAGTTCCTTGGGGTTGGTACGCACTTTTGTTTTAGGAAAATTTGTGAGGAGGCACAGAATTGGGAAGAATTGTTTCACAAACTGCTCTTACTAATTTGATCTGCACAATCCAGTAGATTGGAAAAAATATTCTCATTTAAAGAAGAGAGAATAACTCTTGGCACATAAAGCAGTTCAAAGCTTGTTAATCCTGAGCTTTTCCTACATTTGAAACATTACAGGCTAAGATCTGGGAAACCTGTGTAGGATAATTAAGGGGACATTTTTAAAAAGTCGCCTTCTTTCTTGCAGGTTAGACAACTGCAGCCTCACATCACACTGCTGCTGGGATCTTTCCACACTTCTAACTTCTAACCAGAGCCTGCGAAAGCTGTGCCTAGGCAACAACGACTTGGGTGATCTGGGGGTCATGCTTCTCTGTGAAGTGCTCAAACAGCAGGGCTGCCTCCTGAAAAGCCTGAGGTAAGTGTGCCCTGCAGAGATTTGTATGGCAGGGCTCACAGTGCTAAAGAAAAATTTTTGCAGTTTCCAAAATCCAGGATGGCTTCATTTGCACTCTGGGTAAGGTTATTCAGTTCAGTTCAGTTTAGTTGCTCAGTCTGAAGGTTGAGCCTTGTTCAATTGCAGATTTTTTTTTTTTTTTTACTATATACTGTATGTGAGTCATGAACTCCATATTCAACTTCGTCCAGATGTTTGGAATAACTAAATTTCAGTTGGGTGTGAAAAGACTTTCCATCCATATTCTTGAAAGAAACAATTCGCAAAGAAAGTAGCTAAATAGAATTACATTTCTATACAAGGTATTGTACTTTGTAAAATTAGACCCATCTATTGTAAAAGTCCTTGCATAGTAG
The DNA here is from genome assembly GCF_002263795.3 of Bos taurus. Taxonomy (NCBI): domain Eukaryota; kingdom Metazoa; phylum Chordata; class Mammalia; order Artiodactyla; family Bovidae; genus Bos; species Bos taurus. The sequence continues at coordinate 40,707,241 of NC_037334.1, forward strand.
GGTGTTGTGCATCTTGTTTCTGAGAATTTCTAATTGAAAAGTGCTCCAGAAATATCAAGATAACAAATTCATAAAATTTGGCCTATCTTCAGGGTGTTGGGACCATCCGCTCCCTTCCATCATCAATGATACCACTAAGCCACTCATTGATTACCTCTCTAGTAAGAGCTTCCTAATTAGTTTCGTAACTTCTGCTAGCATTGGTAATCACATCCTTCACGAAAGACATTTCCTTCACTTGGTTTTAGGGACGACATACTCTACTCTGAATTTTCTCCTATTACATTGGCTATTTCTGCTCAGTCTCCTCTGGTTTCTCTTCCTCATCTTGACCTTTGCATGCTGAATACCCAGAACTCAATCTGAGTTAATTTTTCTTCTCTATACTTTCTGCTTTTTTTTTTTTAAATATCATCTAGTCTTCTGGTTTTACCACATATGTGCTGTACCCCTCCCTCCAGTTCATATCTCCCTGAATTCCATGTCTAAATGCTTGTCTCACCTTTATGCTTGGATATCTAATAAGCCATCCAAACTTGACGTGTCCAAACCCAAACCTGTGCTGTCCCCTCTGTGTAAAATCCGTTTCTCACCCATCTCAGTCAATGGTAACTCAGTCTGAACTGTTCAGGTACAGAAAGCCTTGTGTTGTCTTTGACACTTTTTCTTTATGTGAATATCCAGTCCATTGGCATGTCCTTTTAGCTCTGTTTTCACAGCATGCCCACTCATTGACCACTTTTTGCTAGCTTCACAGGTCCTTTTCTGGTTCAAGCCATTGTCACCTCTTGTCTGGACTGTCCTGATGGCATTCTACTAGGCTATTCTGCATCTACCACTGCAGATGGAGGGTATAGCTAAAATGTGAGTCAGAGCATATCACTCCTACTAGCATGCTTGTTTCACAAAGCAAGAGCCACAAACTCATGGCAGTGTCTAAGGCCCCACATAATCCTGCTATTTCTGCAGTCATCTTCTAACCCTAGTTCCTTCTCCATTCACACTGTTCTCTTTGCTGTTTCAAAAAACAGTGTCACCTCTGACACTATACACTTGCTGTTCCTTCTGCCTAGGACTTCTTACACTTTGATGTCCACGTGTCTTATTCCTGTGAATCCTTAAATCCTTTGCTCAGAGGTCTTTTCTGTGAGTCTGACTATAACCATCCTAATGAAAATAGCAACCCAGCAATGCCTTTCCTCTTCTCTGCTTATTTTCCTCCACTGTGTTGAACACCATCATATAAGCTATATCATTTGCTTGTTTACTTATTATCTGTATCTTTAGGACACTCTGGAGATGAGGGATAAGCTCAACGCAGACTGGGGAATCCATGGATGCAGTCAACCTGCCTTGTGAACTTAGGCTGCCATAACAAAACAGAATAGTCTATATGCCTTAAACAAATCATAGTCATTCATTTCTCATAGTTCTGGAGGGTGGAACATCCAAGATCATGGTGCTGGCTGATTTGGTTTCTGGTGAGAGCTTTCCTCTGGAGAAGGCAATGGCACCCCACTCCAGTACTCTTGCCTGGAAAATCGCGTGGACGGAGGAGCCTGGTAGGCTGCAGTCCATGGGGTCGCTAAGAGTCAGACATGACTGAGCGACTTCACTTTCACTTTTCACTTTCACGCATTGGAGAAGGAAATGGCAACCCACTCCAGTGTTCTTGCCTGGAGAATCCCAGGGACGGGGGAGCCTGGTGGGCTGCCATCTATGGGGTCACACAGAATTGGACACGACTGAAGTGACTTAGCAGCAGCAGCAGAGAGCTTTCCTCTGGGCTTGTTGTGCCCTTATGTGGTACACAGAGAGAAAGACAGACAGACAGAGACAGAGATAGAGAGTACATGCTATGGTATCTTTTCTTATAAGGGCACTAATCCCATCTTGAGGACTCATCCCCATGAACTCATGTAACCCTCATTACATCCTGAAGGCTCCATTTCCAAATACCATCACATTGAGGGTTAAGGCTTTAACATATGAATTTTGAGGAACATAAAGCATCCGTAACATACCCAAATCAAGATTACTAGAAATGATACAGGACAAATAGCATAATTTCTTACTTAAGTTGTAAGGGAGATTAAAAAAAAAAAAGAGAGAGAGATGGAGGAAGAACTCATATCATTGATAGGTGTACCAAGAAATTACAATATGTGGGTTTTTTTTGGCAGAGTGGAGGGGTGGGCTGTGACTTATGGGAACTTGTTTCCCTGACAAGGAATTGAACCTAAACCACAGGAGTGAAAGCACCAAATCTTAACCACTGGACCATCAGGGAATTCTCAATGTGTGGGCTTTATATGGCTCCTGATTAAATTAACATAATATAAAAATTTTATCAGACCATTGAGGAAATTGAAACACTGGTTGGACATATATTGATATGTGAAAGTTATTGTTAACCTTTATGGGTATGATAATTGCATTGTAATTCTCTTTTAAAAGTTGTTTCATTTCACACATTGATATATTTATAGATGCTTGAACTGCTGTGCTTACAATAATCCACTGATGTGAGGAGTTGGGTGGGTAATAGATGAAACAAGACTGGCCATGAGTTGTTAACTGTCAAAGCTAGATGGCAGGATTAATTATACTATTCTCTTTATATTTGCACTTTTAAACATTTCCAAACATGAAGGTTAAAAATGTAACAGAAATCACATTAGGCATGATATGTAGCACTGGAAAGCTTAGAAGTATGAGGTTAAGAGAGGAGACCAGATTTTTAAAGCCCAAAACTCTCAAAGTGTTCATTTGAAGAGTGTAATCCAAGGCTCTCTTTTTGCTTTTATAGGTTGTGTGAAATGTATTTCAACTATGACACAAAACGTGCCCTAGAAACACTTCAAGAAGAAAAGCCTGAATTAACCATTGTCTTTGAGCCTTCTCGGTAGTGGTGGAAGCACTCTGCCATTCAGGTGTGGACAAGTGGTAGTGAGCATTCCTCCTTCAGCATTAAGATCACCTCTCTGCAATTCTTCTGGTCCAGTGAGGAAGAGTGAAAACTTGCTGATGGTCCTTCTGCTTGGTGAATGTGAGAATCTCCTTTACCCCTAGGTTGAAGACACCAGTGCAGTAAAATCATCAAATGATACAGTTCTTACCGAAGTGGCTCAGTCAGAGGATGTGTTCCTCTTGGTGACCTCATGTATCTAACTCATTCAGGAAAACACTTTTTCTTTCTTTTTCTCTTTTTACTCTAACTCTCCTTTCCTTTGTACCTCTCCCCACTTTTTTTCTTTGACTATATCATCTTTCCTGCCATCTTTCTCTTAACTGACCATAACAGAATGAGTTAACTATATATTATGCTGCAATTTTGTGGCAGCAACTTATTTATTTTTAATTTTTTAACTGTTATATATTCTAATAAAATAACTGATTTTTATTGTATTATAGCTGGTTGGAAGTTTTGAAAATAGAAAAAAATCTTTATTGTATTTATTGAGTTAAATTGTTTCCTTTCCTTGGTTTTAAGAGAGGGTGCCTAGAAAGCCTTTTACTTATTTATCTAAACTACTAAAGATAAATTAAATTGCTTCATGTATTAAAAAAATCTCTTTGCTAAATGATTCAATTGTAATGAATGAGGAAAAAAATCCCTCTAACTCTGATGGTTGAAATTTCAGTTCTGGTAAGACAGGAGGTTGAAAATCATGCAAAGGAAAATTTTAGAGTAGATGGAGCCTATATTCATAAACAGAAGTATTATGTAGAAAATGCATTTTGCCTTCAGTTTTAAGAATTTGTCTTGGATTTATCTCATCACAAGAGCATTTCATCTATCACACTTCACACAGCATTAACTCATTAATATGTATTGATTAATTACTTTTCCACACATGGAGAAACTCTCGAACCACATGGAATTGTTCAAGATAGAAATACTATTTCCTTTTTCAAGTGAGTCATCTAGACCTTGCTTGTCAAAGTGTAGCCATTGGATTTCTGAAAAGAGTGAAAATTAGTCACTCAATCATGTCCAACTCTTTGCAACCCATGGAGTATAGCCCTCAAGGCTCCTCTGTCCATGGAATTCTCCAGGCAACAATACTGGAGTGGGTTGCCATTTCCTTCTCCAGGGGATCTTTCAGACCCAGGGATCAAAACTGCTTTTTTAGATGAGCTAACTTTTTTTCATGGTAAGACTCTTTCAATAGGGAAGCAGTATGTGATTTATATTCTGATGCAAAGTCTTTGTCTTTGTCGTCTGTAGTACCAGCGCTTTTGAGTAACTCTAGTCTCAATATTTGTATTTTTGCATCTTAGTAAAGTGAGGTATTGCAGACTGCCTCTCTGCTAAAAATACCTTGACATTCAGGATAAAATATAATTAGAAACACACAGTTAAGCTGGAAAGATAGAAACATTTCTGTGCACTAGGCTCTCAAAATTGAATTAAGATTTTACCTCTCAAAGGTCAAGAGAAATATCTGAATAAAGACCCCACAGTATAACTATTAACTTGGAAAAATCCATGAAGTTTTCCTCACTAGGAGAGCTAAAAAATAAGTAAAGATGATGGATAGAAAATCAATATGCAAACATCAATACAAACAGTTGGAAAGAAATCATTCTTTCCAATCATCATAGTAAAAATTAAGTCAGGCATGAAGCAGCAATGGGTGCTAAAACCTAATAGGAAATTTAAATGATGAGCAGGATTCTTATGTAGTCTGAAATTATCTTTTTACATTGGCTAATCAGTTGCAAAAGAAAAATACTAACTATATAAAAAGCAGAAACTAGACAGTACCCTGACCATCTAATAAAAAATATCAGGGAGGGCAGATGGACGCCTTCTTTCAGGTAAGATGACTTGAGGAGAAACTGATATCAATTATTGCGTGTTTCTGGTTGAGAACCCAAAATTTAATTAGCAAACACCACACAAACTCCAAATGAGGAAGTTCTATGAAAAGGTAAAGGAGACTATATTCAAGAATGTCAATGTCAGTGTTAATAATGGGTAGATGTTGGGGTGGGGGAGTTATTAAATTATCCTTTAAACTGTTCTTGTTCATGCATCTTTTATGTACCTATGATGTTATTTCCAAATAAAAAGTTTAAATAATTAAAAAGAAATACTATTTCTAAACACCTGCCACTTAAAATATAACAAAATCCTATTAATCATAGCAATAAAAGTTATTAAGTGTACAGGCAAAAGAAAAGCAAAGATAATTTTTGTCACCATCCAAGTCTACAAATCCTAAAAGATGATGCTGTGAAAGTGCTGCACTCAATATGCCAGCAAATTTGGAAAACTCAGCAGTAGCCACAGGACTGGAAAAGGTCAGTTTTCATTCCAATCCCAAAGAAAGGCAATGCCAAAGAATGCTCAAACTACCGCACAATTGCTAGTAAAGTAATGCTCAAAATTCTCCAAGCCAGGCTTCAGCAATACGTGAACTGTGAACTTCCTGATGTTCAAGCTGGTTTTAGAAAAGGCAGAGGAACCAGAGATCAAATTGCCAACCTCTGCTGGATCATGGAAAAAGCAAGAGAGTTCCAGAAAAACATCTATTTCTGCTTTCTTGACTATGCCAAAGCCTTTGACTGTGTGGATCACAATAAACTGTGGAAAATTCTGAAAGAGATGGGAATACCAGACCACCTGGCCTGCCTCTTGAGAAACCTGTATGCAGGTCAGGAAGCAACAGTTAGAACTGGAAATGGAACAACAGACTGGTTCCAAATAGGAAAAGGAGTACATCAAGGCTGTATATTGTCACCCTGCTTATTTAACTTATATGCAGAGTACATCATGAGAAACGCTGGGCTGGAAGAAGCACAAGCTGGAATCAAGATTGCCGGGAGAAATATCAATAACCTCAGATATGCAGATGACACCACCATTATGGCAGAAAGTGAAGAGGAACTAAAAAGCGTCTTGATGAAAGTGAAAGTGGAGAGTGAAAAAGTTGGCTTAAAGCTCAACATTCAGAAAACGAAGATCATGGCATCCGGTCCTACCACTTCATGGGAAATAGATGGGGAAACAGTGGAAACAGTGTCAGACTTTATTTTTCTGGGCTCCAAAATCACTGCAGATGGTGACTGCAGCCATGAAATTAAAAGATGCTTACTTCTTGGAAGGAAAGTTATGACCAACCTAGATAGCATATTCAAAAGCAGAGACATTACTTTGCCAACAAAGGTCTGTCTAGTCAAGGCTATGGTTTTTCCTGTGGTCATGTATGGATGTGAGAGTTGGACTGTGAAGAAGGCTGAGCACAGAAGAATTGATGCTTTTGAACTGTGGTGTTGGGGAAGACTCTTGAGAGTCCCTTGGACTGCAAGGAGATCCAACCAGTCCATTCTGAAGGAGATCAGCCCTGGGATTTCTTTGGAAGGAAAGATGCTAAAGCTGAAACTCCAGTACTTTGGCCACCTGATGCGAAGAGTTGACTCATTGGAAAAGACTCTGATGCTGGGAGGGATTGGGGGCAGGAGGAGAAGGGGACGACAGAGGATGAGATGGCTGGATGGCATCACTGACTCGATGGACATGAGTCTGGGTGAACTCTGGGAGTTGGTGATGGACAGGGAGGCCTGGTGTGCTGCGATTCATGGGGTTGCAAAGAGTCGGACACAACTGATCGACTGAACTGAAGTCTACAAATTAAATTGAATTGAATTACTACATCCACTGTAGTCATTGACCAACAGTGCACTCTGTGCTTCAGACAGAGGAAATTAAAGATGACTACAAGGTGCTTTGTGTTGTGGGCAAACAGTTTTCTTAGTTAGATGTATCTCAGGAAGAATTTTAATAAACCCAGTTTCTTTCATCTTACCTTACATAAAAAAGCACAGTAATCATTAACTTGAGATATTTTTTCTTTGTGACTAGCAATAATCTTTTACCAAGATGTATTCTTAGCTACACTCATTCCCTAAGGCCTTCAGTTTTAAGAATTTGTCTTGGATTTATCTCATGTATACTGGCTTCTTCCCCTACCTCTTTGGAGCAGTTCCTCAGAGGTATCTGAGAGGCTGTCTCCTGGGCTAAAGTCCTCAGTAAGATCTTGAATAAAATTTAACTTGTATATTTTTCTTTCAGTCAATATTCACCTGGAATAAATTTCTTAAAAATTGTATAAAAATCATACAAAAGAAGACCTGAATGAATGGAGAGATTGAGAGATATGTCATATTCATGGATGGGAAGATTCAGCAGCATTCACTGCTGATTATCCCTCCCCTCAAACTAAAATTCAGTGCAATTGTTATTAACATACTGACAGAGATTTCCACAGAATTGAGCAAGATAATGTTTAAATGAATATGAAAAATAAGAATCAAAGCATATCTGGAAGAAACTCAACAACATAGCAGAACTTGACACACTAGAGATTAATAACTGACTGATGTAATATAAACAGGATAGAATTCATGCACAAGCATAGGCATGCATGGTAATATGATTTATGACACCAAAAACGTTGAGAAAAGGAAAGACTAGTCAATGAACCTGACTGGGACAAGCAGCCATGTACATAGAAACATTATATTTCTGCCTTATATAATACAAATAAATTACAAATGTAATGAAGACAAACTTTAAAAGCAAAGCTATATGTACAACAATGTGACTATAGTTAACAATACTGAGTTGTATCCTTGAAGTTTGCTAAGAGGGTAGGTTTTAAATGTTCTCAGCTCACGCAAATACACATGTATACACAAAAGGAAAAGTGCAACTATGTGAGATAATGAATATGTTAGTTAGCTTGATTGAGATGATTGTTTCACAATGTATGTATGTGTGCATGCTCAGTTGCTAACTGACTCTTTGTGACCTCATGGACTGTAGCCCACCAGGCTTCTCTGTCCATGGAATTCTCCAGGCAAGAATACTGGAGTAGGCAGTCATTCCCTTCTCCAGGGTATCTTCCTTATCTAGGGATCAAACCTGGGTCTCCTGTCTTCTTAACAGAGAGAAAAGCCACATTGAAGAATACTGGAGTGGGTTGCTATTTCCTTCTCCAGGGAATCTTCACAACCCAGGGATTGAACCCTGGTCTGCATTTGCAGGCAGATTCTTTACTGTCTGAGCCACCAGGGAAGCCCATTCAAGTCTTACATCAGCTTACTTTTAAAATTCATTACTCAGTTAAATTTATCCTAAACACAGTCAATCCTGACAATGCACAAAACACTTTCCTCAGGGCCCACTTTCCAAAAACCTTCCCATCATTTTCTATATATATCACTTAATTTTTTTCTCTTCAGAAATAGTCAGCTTTAAGACAGAGTTACTTTCTTCTCCCTTAATAAAATACAATTTCATTCCTTGTATCTTCTTTACTGAAAACACACATTCTACTTTCTTTAAAAGTTTTTTCCACATTAAGTTCACCTTTCCTGTTAACAAATTTGTAACAGAATAAGGTCTTATTTGATCTCTAGTAAATATAGGTACAACAGAAGTTCTGTACTTAACACTGATGACTCTAAAGACATGTATATATTAATTCAACAAGGTTAAGCCACATTTAGTACTAAATATGAGTTTAGTACTGAATATTTTCCAGATGATATGAACCTGAAATTTATTCTGGCTGGATTATTTTCTATTTCTGAGTATTTGTATAAGCACTCAATTTCCTTTAAGCCAATTAAATAGAACTCTTTTGAATTAATTTTTGGCAATACCATGCAGCGGTAACACACAAATTCTTAACAATCACACACACACAGAGGTCTCATAGTTCCCATTACAAAATTTCAGCCTTGAGTCAGGTACAATATCATAAAACTCATCAGCTACAAACTGTTGGATTGCAATTAGGCTTCTGGCAGATGGAACAAATCAAACTCATTTTTCTAGACGGCTAAATCTTTTTACTAATATTTACAGAAAAGACTGGTTTACCTGATGGTGCAGTGGTAAAGAATCCACCTGCCAGTGCAGGAGAGGTGGGTTTGATCTCTGGGTCAGGAAGATCCCCTGCAGGAGGAAATGGCAACCCACCCCAGTATTTTTGCCTGGGAAATCCCATAGACAGAGGAGCCTGGAGGGCTACATTCCCCAGGGTCACAAAAGAGTTATGGAGAACAGTGTGGAGATTCCTTAAAAAACTGGAAATAGAACTGCCTTATGATCCAGCAATCCCACTGCTGGGCATACACACTGAGGAAACCAGAATTGAAAGAGACACGTGTACTCCAATGTTCATCGCAGCACTGTTTATAATAGCCAGGACATGGAAGCAACCTAGATGCCCATCAGCAGATGAATGGATAAGAAAGCTGTGGTACATATACACAATGGAGTATTACTCAGCCATTAAAAAGAGTACATTTGAATCAGTTCTAATGAGGTGGATGATACTGGAGCCTATTATACAGAATGAAGTAAGCCAAAAAGAAAAACACCAATACAGTATATTAACGCATATATATGGAATTTAGAAAGATGGTAACAATAACCCTGTATACGAGATAGCAAAAGAGACACTGATGTATAGAACAGTCTTTTGGTCTCTGTGGGAGAGGGAGACGGTGGGATGATTTGGGAGAATGGCATTGAAACATGTATGATATCATGTATGAAACGAGTCGCCAGTCTAAGTTTGATGCACGATACTGGATGCTTGGGGCTGGTGCACTGGGACGACCCAGAGAGATGGTATGGGGAGGGAGGAGGGAGGAGGGTTCAGGATGGGGAACACATGTATACCTGTGGTGGATTCATTTTGATATATGGCAAAACCAATACAATATTGTAAAGTTAAAAAATAAAATAAAATAAAATAAAATAAAATAAAAAAATCTATAGACCACCCAAGGCTTTACATTACTTAGGTAGATGGTATCTTTAGTCAGAGCTACTTTTTGATTCCTTCAGTCTTCTGATTGCAAAACTATCGATGGCCCAGGGGCCACCCACCACTCTCTGGCATCTGGGGCATTCCTTCTTCCAATGTGCTGCTTGTTTGCCAGGGTCTCCTTGATTGCAATCTTCATCCAGTGCCCCTTTCATGTGCATGGAGTACTCTAGTCCTGCCTGGGTACTTGTAAGCCGGCTGGTCTGCCAGGGCCAGATTGGATCAGAAAAACCAGCTTCCCCTTTGGGCCTCTCCAAGCAGAAAAAGCCACTTCCAACATTTGGGCCTTTCAAATATTTCTCTGGGTGCATTCAGCATTTAAGTCCATATGCTTATTATTGAAACTGAATAAGCTAATTGGAACAACTCACACTGAAGTGATTCAGAAATCACTTTCTGAATTTTGTGCCTGATGTCTGTGGAAGACTGGCCTATGGAATCCAAAAGGGCCTGTCCTTCAGGAGAGGAGGAATCTATGTTTGTATACTTTTAAAAAATCTCCACTTGTCTCCTTTGGAATACTACAGGATTTTCATCTGACCCTTATTGGACCTCTTTTGCCTTTTCATATTTAACAAGTTTTACTGTAAGTTTCTTCATACCTTCTATTAAATGGGTAATCATATGGTCCCATCTATTTCTATCAATTGAATTCACCAAGTAATTCCATTGTGGATTTCCCTCACGGATGGCCTCATTCCCAACTAAGTATACTGACTGCATGGTCCTGTAGGGAGGGTCTATTAAAATGTCCTCTATGTACTTCCTGGATTTATCCCTCCAAGTTACACATGCCTTAACTTCTTTTTGGGTTCTATTACCTAAATGCAAGGCCATGAAAATTTGAACACAGTGTACTTCATTCCATTTTCAATTTCCGAACTGATATTGTGGCCAAACTGGGTGACATAACTTAATAAGATTTTCCCTTCTTAATTCCTGTTGTTCAAATTGTTCCCAGTCCTGGAATATCTGGCCCAGAGACCTATCAGCCAGAATTGATGCAGCCTGCAATGGCACCCCACTCTAGTACTCTTGCCTGGAAAATCGCATGGACGGAGGAGCCTGGTAGGCTGCAGTCCATGGGGTCGCAAAGAGTCGGACACGACTGAGCGACTTCACTTTCAATTTTTACTTTCATGCATTGGAGAAGGAAATGGCAACCCACTCCAGTGTTCTTGCCTGGAGAATCCCAGGGACGGGGGAGCCTGGTGGGCTGCCATCTATGGGGTCACACAGAGTCGGACACGACTGAAGCAACTTAGCAGCAGCAGCAGATCCATTTTTAGGGCCAAAACTGAGGTGATGTCATTAGCTGTGAAAATTGGTCAAGATTTCCACTTACTATTATAGATACTATCCCTTCGAAGGCAGTCTCCCAACCAGGTATTACTAAAAGAAACAGCACAGAAGGTAAACCCAATGGTGCTGACAATGAGCGGGAGTTGGTCTAACTGGTCTCCATTGAAAGAAAACCTTTGCAGGTAGAAAAAGCCTGTCCAGGTGACCTTGCTTGTTGCTTGGTGGCATCTTGAGGTTGCTCTTTTCAATAGTCAGATTTAGCAATTTCAGTCATTTTCTTGTGCTTCCTTAGTGCTAGGGGTTGTAGCTACTTCCTTTTGCCTTTCCTTCCTTCAATAGCTAGTTAATAATTCCTTATAATAAGTTCTCTCTTTTAATAGAGACACAGACATAGAGAACAAACTTATGGATTCCAAGGAGAAAGGAAATGGGATTAATTGGAAGATCAGGATTGACATATATACACCACTATATATAAAACAGATAACTAATAAGAAGCTACTCTAGAACGGGGAACTCTACTCAGTGTTCTGTGGTGATCTAAATGGGAAGGAAAACTAAAAATGAGGGATATATGTCTATGTATAACTGATTCACTTTGCTGTATGGCAGAAACTAACATAACATTGTAAAGCAACTATACTCCAATAAAAACTGAAAAAAATAAAATATATGGTGTCTATTATGTGCTGGTAACCTGATGGGAACAATGTTGCACTTCCATTTAAATTTAAGAACAATATTGCAGGATGCATCAGATTTTAGTATTGATGGATCTTCTGTCTGGACAAACAAGGCTTTTGACCTTTCATATTCTTGTTGACAATTGAGAGTTCCCACAAAAGAAATACCACACATTTAATGCTGTGAGCAACTGAACTGGACAAAGGCTGACAAATTAGCTCATGAATCTGAGCTGATTTGCTTACTGCACATTGGATGTTCTGTCTTTCCCAAATAGCCTCTTGAGAGCCCCCTTCATGTCCTTGTTCCTCAAGGTATAGATGAGAGGGTTGAGAGTGGGGGTCACCACAGTGTAGAAAAGAGTTAGAAACTTTCCTCCCTTCTGGGAAAAATGGCTTCGGGGCTGGATGTAGACAGCAGTGACTGTGCAGTAGAAGAGGAAAACAACCACCAGGTGAGAGGAACAGGTTTGGAAGGCCTTCCTCCTCCCTTCATGGGACTGGATGGCCAACACTGTCCGGGCAATGTGACCATAGGAGATAAGGATGAGCAGGAGTGGCACCATCAGGAAAACAGAGCCAATAACAGAAATCTGGAGCTCATTGGAATGTGTGTCCCCACAGGCCAGACGGATCAGTGCAGGGACTTCACAGACAAAGTCATCCACCCGGTGATGATGGCAAAAGGGGAGCTTCATGGTGGTGGGTGACTGCACCAAGGTGCCAAATATCCCACTTGTCCAGACCAAAAATGCTAGCTTGTGACACACTCGAGGCTGCATGATGACTGTATAGTGTAGGGGTCGGCATACTGCCACATATCTGTCGAAGGCCATGACCAGCAGCAGCACACACTCAGCAGCTCCCAGTCCCAAGAAGATATAGAGCTGGACTGCACATCCCAGGTAGCTGATGGTCTTGTCTGGGCCCCTGAGATGGACTAGCATCTGGGGAATGCAGCTGGTGGTGAAACAGAGGTCCAGGAGGGAGAGGTTGGTGAGGAAGAAGTACATGGGGGTGTGGAGGTGGGGGTCTAGGTGGAACAGAAGTATGATTGTGGTGTTGCCCATTAGGGTGACCATGTAAGAGATAGACACAGTCACAAAAAGGGTCATTTCAAGGCTGGGGTTATCTGAAAAACCCAAAAGGATGAAGTCATCTGGGATGGTGCCATTGACATGTCCATCTAGTGCCCATCTGGGACTGCAAGAAGCAAGACATCAATTAGAATATCACCTAGAGGTAGCAGAGAAAAGTGATTTGTGATTTTAGAAAACTGTCTCTATTATCCTATATTAATATTTTTTCTGATGTTTTGCTGACCTTTTATTCATCCTGTTAATTTTTGGATATTTTCATCTGTTCATTTCTTCAAACTTGGATAATTCTAGCATTTTCCTAGAAGCCAAGAATATGGTAAGTGAATGTTCAAAATTTAACCCTTGCCACTACAGTCAACTACATGCTAAAAACTGGACAACCTACAAGAAATGGAAAAATTCTTAGAAATATACAAACAACCAAGACTGAATCAGGAAGAAATGGAAAATCAAAATAGACCAATTACTAGTCAGGAGATTGAATGAATAATCAAAACTCTCCCAACTAAGAAACACCCAAAATCAGACGGCTTCCCTGGTGAATCTTATCAAATACCCAAAGAACAAATAATGCCAAACCTTCTCAAACTCTTCCAAAAAATCAAAGGTGAAGAAAAACTCCCATACTCACTTTATGATTCCAGCATTACCCTGATACCAAAGTCAGATTCTAGATATGCTACTGGAAGAGAAAACTAAAACCAATATCCCTGATACCTATGGGTTAAAAAATTCTCAATAAAATGCTGGTAAATCAAATTCAGCAGCACATTAAAGAATCATGCACCATGACAAAATGGAATTTGGCTTTGGGATGCAAGGATAATTCAACATAGGTACATCAATCAGTGTGATACAACACATTAATAAAATGAAATGATAAATCATATGACAATCTCAATAGATACAGAAAATCATTTTATAGAATTCAACATCTGTTCATGATAAAACTTTTTAACAAATTAGGTATAGAAGGAAAGTATCTCAGCATGCTGTGCTGTGTTTAGTCACTCAGTCATTTCCGACTCTTTGAAACCCTATGGACTGTAGCCTTCCAGGCCTCTCTGTCCATGGGAATTCTCCAGGCAAGAATACTGGACTAGGTTGCCAGGTCCTCCTCCAGGGGGTCTTCCCAACCCAGGGATCGAACCCAGGTCTCCCACACTGCAGGCAGAGTCTTTACCATCTGTGTTACCAGAGAAGACCATGAATACTGGAGTGGGTAGCCTATCCCTTTTCCAGGGGATCTTCCTGACCCAAGGATTGAACCAGGGTCTTTTCCTGTATTGCAGGTGGATTGGTTACCAGCAAGCTACCAGGGAAGCCTATTTCAGCATAATAAAGGCCATATATGGCAAGTCCACAGCTAACATCATACTCAATGGTGAAAGTTTGAAAGCTTTTTCTTTAAGATTAGGAATAATACAGGGGGTTCACTCACTTACCACTCATAGTTCTACAAGTCCTAGCCAGAGGAATCAGGCATGAAAGACATACAAAAGGCAATAGAATTGGAAAGGATTCCAATTTGCAGATGATTTAATTCGAAGATGATTTAATTCTGTGTTGCTGTTCATTTGCCAAGTCATGTCTGACTCTTCATAACCCCATGGACTGCAGCATGCCAAGCTTCCCTGTCCCTCACCATCTCTTGGAGGCTGCTCAAATTCATGTCCATTGAATTGGTGATGCCGTCCAACCATCTCATCCTCTGTTTTCCTCTTCTCCTGTCTTCAATCTTTCCCAGCATCAGAGTCTTTTCCAAAGAGTTGGCTTTTCACATCACATGGCCAAAGTACTGGAGTTTCAGCTTCAGCATCAGTCTTTCTGATGAATATTCAGGGTTGATTTTTTTTAGGATTGACTCGTTTATTCTCCTTTCTGTCCAAGGGACTCTCAAGAGTCTTGTCCAACACACAATTCAAAACCATCAATTCTTTGGTGCTCTGCTTTCTTTATGGTCCAGCTGTCACATCCATACATGACTACTAGAAAGACTATTGCCTGGATTATATGGACCTTTGTTGACAAAATGATGTCTTTGCTTTTAACATACTGTCTAGTTTTGTCATAGCTTTTTTCCCAAGAATCAATCATCTTTTAATTTCATGGCTACACTCACCATCCACAGTGATTTTAGAGCCCAGGAAGAGGAAATTTGGAACTGCTTCTACTCTTTCTCCTTCTATTTGCCATGAAGTGATGGGACTGGATGCCATGATCTTCAGTGTTAGTCGCTCAGCTGTGTCCAACTCTTTGTGACCCCATGGACTGTATCCCACCAGGCTCTTTTGTCCATGGAGTTCTCTAGGCAAGAATACTGGAGTGGGTTGCCATTTCCTTCTCTAGTCATGATCTTGGTTTTTTAAATATTCAGTTTTAAGCTGGCTTTTTCACTCTCCTCCTTCATCCTCATCAAGAGGTTCTTTAGTTCCTTTTCATTTTCTGACATTAAAGTGGTATAATCTGCATATCTGAGGTCGTTGATATTTCTCTGAGCAATCTTGATTCCGTCCTGTGTTTCATTCATCCTGGCATTTTGCACGATGTACTCTGCATATAAGTTAAATAAACAGGGTGACAATAAACAGCATTGTCGTACTACTTTCTTAATTCTGAACCAGTCAGTTGCTCCTTACAAGGTTCTAACTGTTGCTTCTTGACCCATATATAGGTTTCTCAGGAGACAGGTAAGATCTTCTGGTATTCCTATCTCTTTGTTTTCCACAGTTTATTATGATCCACACAGACAAAGTCTTTAGCGTAGTCAATGAAAGAGAGGTAGATGTCTTTCTGGAATTCCCTTGCTTTCTCTATGTTCCAACAAATGTTGGCAATTTGATCTCTGGTTCCTTTGCTTTTTCTAAATCCAGCTTGATTAACAGCCTAGTCCAAGTGGCATGCAAAATTCATAGATGCTAATACCTGTTTGCAGGGCACTTAGTATTCACAAATCATTTTGCCTCCATTTAATGACCAAAACACTGGTGCTCTAAATAAAACATATACAATGTGGCAGCTATTTACTTGCCAGTGAATGACTGTTGCTTTCTGGTTTTATTGATATGTATTTTCAAGAGAGGAGTAAAAAAAATCCACAGTTACAGCAATTGAGAGCTAACTAAAGTTCTGAACATCCAGAGTCAGATTATTTTAAAATTGTTGACTAGAAGTTGACTTTCTGTGCAATGATATCATAGTAGATCTTAAGAACTAATAAAGATGCTAAATCTTTGGAAATCTCCATGTAAGTATGAGACATTTTACTCTATAAGAAATGACCTCCTAAGTTCTAATAACAGAAGGGTCTGTGACAATAACATAGCCTTCTTTGGAAAAATCTAGATGAGAAATGAATTGTGTGAGGGAAGAAAAATAATTATTACTTAACAAGAAAGTTGTTTTAATGAGTCTAAGCTATTGTTATTTTGATCAATTGCTATTTTAATAAATATATATATATCTGAATCAAATGTTATTTTAATATATGTATGTATGAATCTGATGAGTCTGAATCAATTGTTATTTTAATATCATATATGTATGTATGTATATGTGGTGTTAATATCCATCTTAGAATTTAACACTGAGTGAAAAAGTAAAAGTGTTGGTTGCTCATTTATGTCCAACTCTGTGCGACTCCGTGGACTGCAGCCCACCAGGCTCCTCTGTCCATAGAATTCTCCAGACAAAAAATACTGGAGTGAGTAGCCATTTCCTTTTCCATGGAGTCTTTCCCCACCCAGGGATAAAACCTGGGTCTCCTGAATTGCAGGCAGATTATTTACCATCACCAAGGAAACCTTAAAACTCAGTAACTACTGAAAAAACAGCCTTCATTTTCAACAATTTATCATATACTTTTTCAGCAAATCAGGCTATTAAAGAAAAGGTGTAATCTGCAAGCTTAGATTCAAAGTATATCTTCTTATTTGCATCCCCTATGTGTTTTTTAATAAAGAAACCTTAAATATATGGTGAAAAAAAAAAATAAACCCAGCTTGAATATCTGGTTTTCTCAGTTCATGCAATACTGAAGCTTATCATGAAGGATTTTGAGTATAACCTTACTAGCATGGAAGATGAGTGCAATTGTCCGGTGGTTTGAATATTCTTTAATACTGCTCTTCTTGAGAATTGGCATGAGGATTTATCTTTTCCAGTTCCGTGGCTACTGCTGGGTTTTCCAAATTTGTTGACATATTGAGTGCAGCACTTCGATAGCACCATCTTTTAGGATTTTAAATAGCTCTGCTGGAATTCCATCACCTCCATTCACTTTATTGACAGCATGTCCTAAGGCTCACTTGACTTCACACTCCAGAAAGTCTGGTTCTGGGTGAGTGACCAGACCATCGTGGTTGTCCAGTTCATTAAGATTTTTTTTTGGTACAGTTTTTCTGTGTATTCTTTCCATCTTTTCTTTATCTCTTCTTCTATTAAGACTTTACCTTTTCTGTCCTTTATTGTGCCCATCATTGGATGAAATATTCCTTCGATATTTCCAGTTTTCTTAAAAAGATCTCTGGTCTTTCCCCTTCTGCTGTTTTCCTCTATTTCTTTGCATTATTCATTGAGGAAGGCCTTCTTGTCTCTCCTTGCTGTTCTCTGAAACTCTGCATTTAGTTGGGTGTATTTTCCCCTTTCCCCTTGCTTTTCATTTCTCTTCTTTCTTCAGCTATTTGTAAAGACTCCTCAGACAACCACTTTGCCTTCTTGCCTTTCTTTTTCTTTGGGGTGGCTTTGTTCACTGCCTCCTGTACGATATTATGAACCTCTGTCTATAGTTCTTCAGGCACTCTGTTTATCAGATCTAATACCTTGAATCTATTTGTCACTTCCACTGTATAATTGTAAGGGATTTGATTTAGGTCATACCTGAATGGTCTAGTGGTTTTCCCTAGTTTCTTCAATTTAAGTCTTAATTTGGCCATAAGGAGTTCATGATCTGAGCCATAGTCAGCTCCCGGTCTCGTTTTTGCTGACTGTATAGAGAGCTTCTCCATCTTCGGCTACAAAGAATTTAATTGATCTGATTTTGGTACTGACCATTTGGTGATGCCCATGTGTAAAGTCATCTCTTTTCAGAAAATGGTGTTTACTATGACCAGTGAATTCTCTTGGCAGAATTCTGTTAGCCTTTGCCCTGCTTAATTTTGTACTCTAAGGCCACACTTACCTGTTACTCCAGGTATCTCTTGATTTCTTATTTTTCATTCCAATCCTCTATGATGAATAAGAAATTTTTTTTGTTGTTAATTCTAGGAGGTCTTCATGAAGTGAAATGAAAGTCACTCAGTCGTGTCTGACTCTTTGCAACCCCATGGACTATACAGTCCGTGGAATTCTCTAGGCCAGAATACTGGGGTGGGTAAGCCTTTCCCTTCTCCAGGGTATCTTCCCAATCCAGGGATAGAACCCAGGTCTCCCACATTGCAGGCAGATTCTTTACCAGCTGAGCCCCTATCCCCTATCCAGTGTATCTTCCCTACCCAGGTATCAAACCAGGGTCTCCTGCATTGCAGGTGGATTCTTTACCAACTGAGCTATCACAGAAGCCCAAGGTCTTCATAGAACTGATCAACTTCAGCTTCTTCAGCGTCGGTGGTTTGGGCATAGACTTTAATTACTGTGATGTGGAATGGTTTGCCTTGGGGAAAAAACCAAGATCATTCTGTCATTTTTGAGGTTGCACCCAAGCACTTCATTTCAGACTCTTGCTACTCCATTTCTTCTACGGGATTCGTGCTTACAGTAGTAGATATAATGGTCATCTGAAGTAAATTCACCCATTCCCATCCATTTTAGTTCACTAATTTCTAAGATGTCATTTTACTCTTGCCATCTCCTGCTGGACCAGGTCCAGTTTACCTTGATTCATAGACCTAACATTCCAAGTTCCTTTGCAGTGCTGTTCTTTACAGCATCGGATTTTACTTTCATCACCAGACACATCCACAACTGAGTGTCGTTTCCAGTTTGGCCCAGGCACTTCTTTCTGGAGCTATCAGTATTTGTCCTCTGTTCTTCCACAGTAGCATATTGGACATCTTCTGACCTGAATGGCTCATCTTTCAGTATCATATTGAAGAAGGGAAGAAGCAGATCGCCCAGACTGAACTAACTCCACCTTATGCTTCTGCTAAGTCGCTTCAGTCATGTCTGACTCTGTGCGACCCCATAGACGGCAGCCCACGAGGCTCCCCCGTCCCTGGGATTCTCCGGGCAAGAACACTGGAGTGGGTTGCCATTTCCTTCTCCAATGCATGAAAGCGAAAAGTGAAAGTGAAGTCGCTCAATCGTGTCCAACTTTTAGTGATCCCATGGACTACAGCCCATGAGGCCCTCCGTCCATGGGATTTTCCAAGCAAGAGTACTGGAGTGGGGTGCCATTGCCGTCTCCAACTCCACCTTATACTTTTAATGAACTCTGGACTACACATCTGGTAACCATGGAGATAATATACCAATGGGCGAGCAGGCCTCCTGGATGGATGAACACTAGACCAGGCTGACCTCATACCTAGAGTCCTTAGGAGAAGAAAAATACGATAGCTTACTATGTTATTGAATACCTCCTGTAATCTTAATGGTACTTACTGATGTGGGCTACACTGCATAGCTAGTTGGCTTTCAGAATGTGAAACATGACTGTAACTTAATTATATCTCCTTCTAACATTTTCCAGAGCAGACTTGAGAAAACTGGGAATGTGGGCTTGGGTACATACACACTAGGTATAAAAGGCAGACACAAAAAATGGTCAGGGTCCCTGGCTAAAGAGGAAACTCTGCCCTGGACCTGCTGGTGTAATAAACTGCACTCCACTATCTGCACTGTCCTTCTGAGTGAGTTTGTTTCCCGGGGTGTTTGGCTACAACAATATCTTTTTGCCTTTTTATACAGTTCATGGAGTTCTCACGGCACATATACTGGAGTGGTTTACCATTCCCTCCTCCAGTGGATCATATTTTGTCAGAACTCTCCACTATGACCCATCCATCTCGGATGGCCCTGCATGACGGCATGGTTCATAGCTTCATTGAGTTATGCAAGCCCCTTTGCTACAACAAGGCAGTGATCCATGAAGGGGAATTTTATGTATAGAAAATCCTAAAAGCACCATCTAAAAACTATTCAATCAAATTAACAAAGTCATTAAAGTTTCAGGATACAAAGTTAATGTACGGACACAACTGAGCAACTATCACTTTCACTTTGAGGAAAAAGAACAAAGTGAGAAGTTTCACACTTCCATTTCAAACTATAGTATAAAATTAGGAAATTAAACAGTATGAGACTGGCAAAAAAACAGACTAATGAATAATTGGAATAGAACGCAGAGCCCAGAAACAAACTTAGTACATACTTTTAACTAACATTTGCCAAGAGAGCCAACAATAAGAGAGCTCAATAAATGGTGCTAGGAAAATTGAATATTCATATGTAAAAAGAATGAAACTTTTTTATACAGCTCACAAAGCTTAATCCAAAAGAGATTAAAGATTTAAGTGTAAGACTTGAAACATAAAACTCCTGGAGGAAAAATAGGGAAGAAAACCCCATAGGTCTTTGCAATATTAAAAATGTGACACCTAAAGCATAAATAGCAATATAAAAAATAAACGTGACTACATAAAACTAAAATACTTCAGCACAGCTAAAAGAAATGTTCACCAAAGTTAAAAGATAACCAACAAAATGGGAGAAAAAAGACTTGCAAATCCTTTATCTGATAAGAGGTTAATATCTAAAATATATAAAAAACTCATACTACTCAATATCAAAAAAAAAAAAAAGAGCAAAACATCGCCGGAAATCCCAACCAAGCAATCAAACAAACAAACAAAAAGACACCAAATAATCCAATTAAAAATAGGTAATGAACCTGAAATAGATTTAAGGGCCTAGATCTAATAGATAGAGTGCCTGATGAACTAAGGATGGATGTTCGTGACATTGTACAGGAGACAGGGATCAAGATCATCCCCATGGAAAAGAAATGCAAAAAAGCAAAATGGCTGTCTGGGGAGGCTTTACAAATAGCTGTGAAAAGAAGAGAAGTGAAAAGCAAAGGAGAAAAGGAAAGATAGAAGCATGTGAATGCAGAGTTCCAAAGAATAGCAAGAAGAGATAAGAAAGCCTTCTTCAGTGATCAATGCAAAGAAATAGAGGAAAACAACAGAATGGGAAAGACTAGAGATCTCTTTAAGAAAACTAGGGATACCAGGGGAATATTTCATGCAAAGATGGGCTCAATAAAGGACAGAAATGGTATGGATCCAACAGAAGCAGAAGATATTAAGAAGAAATGGCAAGAATACACAGAACTGTACGAAAAAGATCTTCACGACCCAGATAATCATGATGGTGTGATCACTGACCTAGAGCCAGACATCCTGGAATGTGAAGTCAAGTGGGCCTTAGAAAGCATCACTACGAACAAAGCTAGTGGAGGTGATGGAATTCCAGTTGAGCTATTCCAAATCCTGAAAGATGATGCTGTGGAAGTGCTGCACTCAATACGCCAGCAAATTTGGAAAACTCAGCAGTGGCCACAGGACTGGAAAAGGTCAGTTTTCATTCCAATCCCAAAGAAAGGCAATGCCAAAGAATGCTCAAACGACTGCACAATTGCACTCATCTCACATGCTAGTAAAGTAATGCTCAAAATTCTCCAAGCCAGGCTTCAGCAATACGTGAACCATGAACTTCCTGATGTTCAAGCTGGTTTTAGAAAAGGCAGAGGAACCAGAGATCAAATTGCCAACATCCTCTGGATCATGGAAAAAACAAGACAGTTCCAGAAAAGCATCTATTTCTGCTTTCTTGACTATGCCAAAGCCTTTGACTGTGTGGATCACAATAAACTGTGGAAAATTCTGAAACAGATGGGAATACCAGACCACCTGACCTGCCTCTTGAGAAATTTGTATGCAGGTCAGGAAGCAACAGTTAGAACTGGACATGGAACAACAAACTGGGTCCAAATAGGAAAAGGAGTACATCAAGGCTGTATATTGTCACCCTGCTTATTTAACTTATATGCAGAGTACATCATGAGAAACGCTGGGCTGGAAGAAGCACAAGCTGGAATCAAGATTGCGGGGAGAAATATCAATAGCCTCAGATATGCAGATGATACCACCGTTATGGCAGAAAGTGAAGAGGAACTAAAAAGCGTCTTGATGAAAGTGAAAGTGGAGAGTGAAAAAGTTGGCTTAAAGCTCAACATTCAGAAAACGAAGATCATGGCATCCGGTCCCATCACTTCATGGGAAATAGATGGGGAAACAGTGGAAACAGTGTCAGACTTTATTTTTCTGGGCTCCAAAATCACTGCAGTTGGTGACTGCAGCCATGAAATTAAAAGACGCTTACTCCTTGGAAGGAAAGTTATGACCAACCTAGATAGCATATTCAAAAGCAGAGACATTACTTTGCCAACAAAGGTTCGTCTAGTCAAGGCTATGGTTTTTCCTGTGGTCATGTATGGATGTGAGAGTTGGACTGTGAAGAAGGCTGAAGGCCGAAGAATTGATGCTTTTGAACTGTGGTGTTGAGGAAGACTCTTGAGAGTCCCTTGGACTGCAAGGAGATCCAACCAGTCTATTCTGAAGGAGATCAGCCCTGGGATTTCTTTGGAAGGAATGATGCTAAAGCTGAAACTCCAGTACTTTGGCCACCTGATGCGAAGAGTTGACTCATTGGAAAAGACTCTGATGCAGGGAGGGATTGGGGGCAGGAGGAGAAGGGGACAACAGAGGATGAGATGGCTGGATGGCATCACTGACTCGATGGACATGAGTCTGAGTGAACTCTGGGAGTTGGTGATGGACAGGGAGGCCTGGCATGCAGCGATTCATGGGGTCACAAAGAGTCGGACACGACTGAGTGACTGAACTGAACTGAACTGAATGAACCTTAATAGATATTTTCAAAGAAGATATACAAAAAGCCAATAGAAGCACAAGAAAATGCTAAACATCACAAGCTATTAGGGAAATGTAAATCAAAATTACAATGATATATCCCCTTACATCAGCTAGAATGACCATCACAAAAAGACAAGTGATAACAAATGCTGACAAAGATATAGAGAGAAGGGAACATTTGTGCACTGTTGGTGTGATTGTAAACTGGTGCAGACATAATGGAAAACATATATGAGATCCTCAAAAAATTAAGATTAGAACTACCGTATGATCCAGCAAATCCACTTCTGGCAATAGAGCCAAAGGAAATGAAAGCAATAACTCAAAAAGATATCTACACTCCTATGCTAATAGTAGCAGAGTTTATGATGGCCAAGACCTGGAAACAACCTGTCTGTTGAATGAATGGATAAAGCAGCTGTGATATAGGATTTCCTATATATATATATATATATATAGGATTTCCTATATATATAGGAAATCCTACCATTTGCAGCATGTCATTGTATCTTGAGGACATTATGCTAAGTGAAATAAGTCAGACAGATCAGATCAGATCAGATCAGTCGCTCAGTCATGTCTGACTCTTTGCAACCCCATGAATCGCAGCATGCCAGGCCTCCCTGTCCATCACCAACTCCCAGAGTTCACTCAGACTCATGTCCATCGAGTCAGTGATGCCATCCAGCCATCTCATCCTCTGTCATCCCCTTCTCCTCCTGCCCCCAATCCCTCCCTGCATCAGAGTCTTTTCCAATGAGTCAACTCTTCACATCAGGTGGCCAAAGTACTGGAGTTTCAGCTTTAGCATCATTCCTTCCAAAGAAATCCCAGGGCTGATCTCCTTCAGAATGGACTGGTTGGATCTCCTTGCAGTCCAAGGGACTCTCAAGAGTCTTCCTCAACACCACAGTTCAAAAGCATCAATTCTTCGGCGTTCAGCCTTCTTCACAGTCCAATTCTCACATCCATACATGACCACAGGAAAAACCATAGCCTTGACTAGACGAACCTTTGTTGGCAAAGTAATGTCTCTGCTTTTGAATATGCTATCTAGGTTGGTCATAACTTTCCTTCTAAGCAGTAAGCGTCTTTTAATTTCATGGCTGCAGTCACCATCTGCAGTGATTTTGGAGCCCAGAAAAATAAAGTCTGACACTGTTTCCACTGTTTCCCCATCTATTTCCCATGAAGTGATGGGACCGGATGCCATCATCTTCGTTTTCTGAATGTAAGTCAGACAGAGAAAGACAAATACAGTATGATATCATTTAAATGTGGAATGCAAAAAGAACGAAACACAACTCCTATAAAAAGAGATCAGATTTGTTGTTACCAGAGGCAGAGGTTGGGGGAATAGGAATTGGAATAAGGTTGTCAAAATGTACCAACTTCCAGTATAAGATAAATGAATAGTAAGGGATATAATACAACATGATAAGTATAGTTAACATTGTTTTATAATGGGCTTCCTTGGTGGCTCAGATGGTAAAGAATCTGCCTGTAATGCAAAAGACCTGGGTTCAGTTTGTGGGTCTGGAAGATCCCCTGGAGAAGGGAATGGCTATCCACTCCCTGGAGAATTCCGTGGACAGAGGAGCCTGGTGGGCTATAGTCGATAGGGTTGCAAAGAGTAGGACATGACTGAGCAATTAGACTCTCACTTTATGATGTACATGAAAGTTACTAAGAACAGATCCTAAGAGTTCTTATCACAAGGATAGGATTTTTTTCTCCCTTTTTCTTTTTATACTATCTATACGAGATGAAGCATGTAATCATTTCATAATGTATGTCTCTCAAACCATTATGCTGTACACTTTAAACTTACGCAGTGATGTATGTTAACTATAACTCAGTAAAACTGCAATAAAGCCTCCACAAAACACCTCAACCCTTGCCATCCTTTGGTAGTAGCATTAAATGATTCTTCTAATCTCTTCTTTGGAATCAAGGCTGCCCTTTAGCTTCTATGTAAGTGATTTTGATTGAAATCTGTTTACTCTAACTGGAACTCTGCACCCATCCCACTCCCTCTACCACCCCCCTCCCCCAAAAGCAATCCATTTCTGTACTCATCCTGAGGCATATCTACTCTTTGCTAGTGAGCAGAATTCGACATCTAATGTTGTGTCACTGAATGGCATTTCCATCAAGCAGTAATGAAGCCACGAAGATTTTGTGAGCTGATACGTACTTTTTGTCAGTGTGTGTGCAGGTGCTCAGAGGTTGGCAACAAGCAGC
The DNA here is from genome assembly GCF_002263795.3 of Bos taurus. NCBI lineage: Eukaryota > Metazoa > Chordata > Mammalia > Artiodactyla > Bovidae > Bos > Bos taurus. The sequence continues at coordinate 40,732,356 of NC_037334.1, forward strand.
CTCTTAGATACTCTCTTCCCACATCTGGAAAAGCCTTGGCTAATTGATCTTCCTTCCAAAACATTTTAGCTTATAAGATATGCTTGTCCCATTTTACCCCCAACTCCATGGAGCTGCCTGTGATTTTTTCCTAATAATACATGTCTATGTGCAGCCATGAAATTAAAAGACACTTATTTCTTGGAAGGAAAGTTATGACCAACCTAGATAGCATATTCAAAAGCAGAGACATTACTTTGGCAACAAAGGTCTGTCTAGTCAAGGCTATGGTTTTTCCTGTGGTCATGTATGGATGTGAGAGTTGGACTGTGAAGAAAGCTGAGCGCTGAAGAATTGATGCTTTTGAACTGTGGTGTTGAGGAAGACTCTTGAGAGTCCCTTGGACTGCAAGGAGATCCAACCAGTCCATTCTGAAGGAGATCAGCCATGGGATTTCTTTGGAAGGAATGATGCTAAAGCTGAAACTCCAGTACTTTGGCCACCTCATGTGAAGAGTTGACTCATTGGAAAAGACTCTGATGCTAGGAGGGATTGATTTTACTGATGGTGTTGCTTGTGAGAGGTGGGTCAGAAAAAGGGTAAGGACATCCTACCCTTCACTGCAGGTCTTTCCTCTCTAACCAGCACTGGGTGGTCTAATGGGCTGCACTTAGGATGTAACCTCCGCCAAAACCCTGAGGTGCCGGCTTTGTGGTTCCTCCTCAGGATGCTGGTCCCTAACTTGCCTTTCCTCCCCTGTCTTTCTACTTATCTAGTCTTGATAATTCATGGAAACCCCATTCAGGGCCTAAACTAAAGGAAGTCATGGTTACAGGTGGTGGAGAAGAATAGAGAATCCATGTATATGATCCTATACTCCAGGAAAACATAAAAGAGAAAACTAACAACAAAAGAGGTAGTCATTGACGGAAGGGCAATGTCTCACCTGGACTTTGTGCATATTTTGGGGAATCATAAAGTGTTTCTGAGTCGGATATAATATAATGATATAAAGTATGGCATAGGAGAAATAATGAAGCTTTTCCACTCCCTGCTAAACACATAAGCTAAGTGCATGCCCAAACTTTCCCTTGTGTTACTGGCAGTGTTCCCTGGCATTTTCCTCTTCATTACTCACTACTAGCAGTGCAGGTCCGGCTTCCCTCATGCTAGGATGCTGCAGCAAGTCCTGAGCTTCACACACAGTCCTCTGGGAAATGGCTGTTCTCTCATCCTCCTTCTCCTCCATCTGCTTAGGACCTTCACTTTCCCATAGCATAAATTTAATTAATTAGATGAACAGTCATAACTAGGTCCCCTCCTCACCCTGCTAGGGATCTCTGATTATTTCCCATCTTCTGATACCTCCCCACAGCCCTGCCATTAGCTAGCATCATGCTGAACCTGTCCTTGTACAAGTGCAGCGAGCTTCTTTCTGATGCCCTCTGGCTACTCTGATGATCATATCATCATGGTGCCTGCCACCTCTGAGGCCAAATGGAGATTAGTGTTATTTCAGCTACTTGAAATCTAGGAAAATGTTATCTTGGTTGCTATCAAAGACTTTAATATATTCACATTTCTATCCTGGTCTAAATCTTAAATACTTGGATTGCTGACAATTTCAATTTGTATCACCCAAGCACTCCTACTGTAGTTCTCTTACATTAATAGTTGATAATTTAAAAAAATGCATCCTATCTATTTATACTTTTATTCATCTAATTTCATACTAGATTCATTTTCATTCTCATGTGACAATTATCTATTGTGTTCTCTTCTAAATAGCAGTCCTAAATGTTGACATATTGTGACAAATCTCTGGTATCAGAAACTCCAAGTAAATACCAAATTGCTCTGCTCATTATTCACAGATATTACTTTCTCTGGCTTCCAAAAATGCATAGAACTTTCAATTAGGGGAAATATACACAATGAGCTTGAGCCCTTTGAATAAGAAAGTTGTCATATATGCCTATGAGATTTTCACTTCCCTGACACAAGAACTTCACCTAATTCATTTCAGCATCCCTCTAAGGGACTTTCAAAGTAAAGCACTCACTAAATATTTATCACTTTGCAACTTCAGTTAAAAAGGTGCCATTTCTTTTCTTTTTGCCCATTTTTTAACACTTAGGACAACAGCGCCATTTCTGACCACTGGTTTTCAAAGCAGGCATCATAACAGTATCTGTTTCTCATTAATACTTTTCAGTAATAATGCTGATATTAATTATTGCTCAATATTTGTGACTACGTTTATTTACTTTCTAACTGATATTATTTATCCCAAAACAGTCCTTATGATGCATTTCTGTATCAATATAATTTTCTTCAAGGAGGAATTTATGTTTCATTCATTTTCTCATTACCCTCCAGCCTGTGATCGATTCAGGTAGGAGATACCTACTTGGAGCTGGAAGCTGAATCTGGAATGTGCTAGCTTAACATGGCACTATGGAAATATATGAAGGGAAGAGGTAGTTTCTGGGCCATGCTATAGTAGGGATGTAGCAAAGGTAGATTAAGTTTCCTTCTGGTGAATTCTGCCTTCCGTTTACCATATTCCTTGACTCCTTAGCTATATATATGTGTGTGTGTATATATATATATATATATATATATATATTCATCTAAATTATCTCTGTTCCCTTGTAGCTCCAAGTTTCTCTTTTCCAACATAACATGCTACTGATACATGCTCTGCACTTCTGATAGGGGAAGTCTCTAATGTTAGGTGTCATGAGATCTGTGTGGTAATCCTACTTTATTTTCTAGGGGAGTACTCAGCTATCACTTAATGGCTCCATGAAGAGTTTATTTTGTTCACCACTATGAATATTCAAAAGCAGAGACATTACTTTGCCAACAAAGGTTCGTCTAGTCAAGGCTATGTTTTTTCCTGTGGACATGTATGGATGTGAGACTTGGACTGTGAAGAAGGCTGAGCGCTGAAGAATTGATGCTTTTGAACTGTGGTGTTGGAGAAGACTCTTGAGAATCCCTTGGACTGCAAGGAGATCCAACCAGTCCATTCTGAAGGAGATCAGCCCTGGGATTTCTTTGGAGGGAATGATGCTGAAGCTGAAACTCCAGTACTTTGGCCACCTCATGCAGAGTTGACTCATTGGAAAAGACTCTGATGTTGGGAGGGATTGGGGGCAGAAGGAGAAGGGGATGACACAGGATGAGATGGCTAGATGGCATCACTGACTCGATGGATGCGAGTCTGAGTGAACTCCGGGAGTTGGTGATGGACAGGGAGACCTGGCGTGCTGTGATTCATGGGGTTGCAAGGAGTTGGACACGACTGAGCAACTGAACTGAACTGAACTGATGTGTTTATTTGTGGTTTATTTATTTTGGGGCTTCCCTAGAGGCTCAGACAGTCAAGAAATCTTCCTGTAATTCAGGAGACCTGGTTCAATCCCTGGGTTGGGAAGATCTCCTGGAGAAAGGAATGACTATCTACTCCAGTATTCTGGCCTGGGAAATCCTCTGGACAGAGGAGCTGGTGGGTGACAGTCCCTGGGATCTCAAAGAGTTGGACATGATTGAGCGAGTAACACTTAATTACTATGTGTTTATTTGAAATATATTCACTTTATCTGTAGCCTCTAACTCAATAATTTATAAACAATGAAATATAATATTTCCAGGTCTAGGATTATATTGTTCTAGAAACCCTGGTCCTTGTACTTGAAGCTCAGAAAGCATCATCCATTATCTGTGTTGCAGCATCCTATTCTATAATGGCAAATCTTCAGTCATACAATGTTTAGTCTATCAGTGATAAACTTCTGAAACTCTTTATTTTCACAGATGTTGTGACCCTTCTAATCAAAGCTCCAGCTATTCCTGTCAATCTTCGCAACACTGGTTATTACAAATCCTTGAGGACCCAAGAATTTGTGGAAACTTCTTTTACTTGTTTTGTTCTTACCAGAACCTATGTTTTTTCCAGAGCACTCTTGAGTGAACAAATGTAGATCCACTTGCCATAAAGTATTCCGATTACACAATGACGTCATTGATGCTGAAAGCTGGCATGTACACCGGGGCAGAGATTATAGAGAGTGAGGGGCAATAACAGATCCCAGGAGGTGGAAAATGTCGATTGACTTTATCACCTTTCTGGTTCTCAGTTGCCATGTACTAGCAGTCTGGAGCCCCACTTTTTGCCATTCTCCATGAACTCTCCTTAGCCTTTCTTGGTTTTGAGAAATTCACCCGTCCTGGACCACATACTCTGCATGACCAGTAGAGCTGATCATCTGGGGAGAATTGTCAGAATACTGCAATGCAAAAGCATCAGTCTTAAAATCTATTGGTTTGAGTGGAACTGGGCTCATCCTTGGTGAATTCACATCTATCTCTACTACTTATTTGGAAAATAATTTAATGTAAAATGAATACAAAGCATTACACAAAAATCATAATGTTGTGAAGCACAGATAAACTGTATCTATTGTGATAAACTTTTGGTTATAACACAAGCTAATTGGTAGTAAAAATGTCCAAAATGATTATAGAAAATGTTGATTTGTATGTTTTCCTCACTTTATAAATCCAGGCAAAGACAGACAAATCACTGACAGAATTTTCAAACAAAGACCATTTTCTCAGGCAGACCATATTGGATATTTAAGGCAGTGAAATTATAGTACAATACTATAGTGGTGGATATGCATCATTATACATTTATCAAAATCTATAGAATGTACAACACCAAGAGTGAATCTCAAGGTAAACTCTTGATAATGATTTATCACTGTAGATTCAACAGTTGTAGCAAATGTACCACTGTCATGTGGGATGTTGATAGTGGGGAGATTATTCATGTATAGGGGGAGTGAATATATGGGAATCTTTTACCCTCCATTTTGCTGCAAACCTAAAATTTCTCTGAAAATGAATTTTATTAATTAAAAAATAGCATTCCCACAAATATTTGTATGCTATCTTCCACACACAAAAAATGGTAATCATTCTCATTGGGTTTCATTCAGCTGCTGCTGCTGGTGCTTAGTTGCTTCAGTCGTGTCCGACTCTGTGTGACCCCATAGATGGCAGCCCACCAGGCTCCCCCATCCCTGGGATTCTCCAGGCAAGACACCGGAGTGGGTTGCCATTTCCTTCTCCAATGCATGAAAGTGAAAAGTGAAAATGAAGTCACTCAGTCGTGTCCGACTCTTCGAGATCCCATGGACTGCAGCCCACCAGGCTCCTCCGTTCATGGGATTTTCCAGGCAAGAGTACTGGAGTGGAGTGCCTTTGCCTTCTCCTCATTCAGCTGACCACTGTTAAATCCAGGTTAATTAGTCTTTTAGAAAGAGAAATCTTGCTTTTATCCTTTGACTAACTGTTCTGCCTTCAAGTACTCTGGGCATAATTTTTTTTCAGATGAAGTTGCTTCTTTTCCCTGCCTCTCCAGCTTTATTGAGATTTAATTGACATATAACACTGTATAAGTTTAAAGTGTACAATGTGTTGATTTGATATGCTTATATATTGAGAATGGTTACCACCAAAACCTCAATAATAGGTCCATTATGTCACATAATTACTCTTTGTTTTTGTTTTAGTGAGAACATTTAAGATCTACAGACTTAGTAACTTACAAGTACATAATATGATGCTTTTAACTATAATTGTGCTATAAATTAGATTCCAAGATGTCATTTACCTTCTAACTGTAAGTTTGTACTTTTTGATCATCTCCCTGATTTCTGCACCCATCAGCCCATGGCAACCATCACTCTACTCTGTTTCTGTGAGTTCAGTTTTTCTAGATTCCACACATGTGATATCATATAGTATTTACCTACTTTTGTCTTGACATTTCATTTAACATAATGCCCTCATATTCTATCTATGTTGTTGCAAATGGTAGGATTTCCTTCTTTCTCATAACTCAATAATATCCTATCATGTTTGAACTTCACATCCTCATACTTCGTAAGACAGTTCTGGTTTTCTTATTTTTATTTTTACCAGTGTGATTTGCTCATATTGTTCTTTGTGCATGGAGTAAGTTTACTTTTCCCCTCGATGTACCTAATCATAGCCATTCCCAAAGGCATCACATGTTCCTTTTCCCTTCTCATGTGCTTTTTATAGTATTTCAGCCCAAGTTTGATCATAGCCTTAGCAAGGGTATAAATGACTTACCTCCAGGACACCATGGTCATTGAAGAAAGGTTGAAATTAGAGACCTGTCTTTGTTAGCATCCTGGGCACAGAATCATGAAGAGATGACAGTACTAGTGCTGTGGAAATTTCCTGCCTATTTCAAGAAGCCTCAGCTTGCTGAGACTGATGAGGCAACTGGGACTCCCTTCCCAGAAGAAAATCAGCTTTGAGTCTGAATGTCTCCTATGGTGAGTTCTCCATCACCTTGGGACCTAACCATATATGCTCCTAGTTATTAGAGATGGAAAATTTATAGATATCCACCTTAAGGGACTTTCCCTCTGTCTTTCTGTTCATCTAAGTTAGATTTTACTGTTTTTAAACCATTCAGTAAGCAGAAAACTCAATAAATCCTATTGACCTTGGAGCCTTCTCAGTTTGGGTCCCATTCTCATGCTTTCCCTAGTCTGGTGTTTGGATTCAGAATCTAGTGATTTCTTCCTCATGGACAAAAATGTAAAGATACTCAGAAAAGACTTTCGGATTCAGGAGAAAATACTTCTTTTATATGTATATATAAAAGAATATTTATATTCTAAATTATATTCTAATATTTATATTCTAAATTATATGTATCTATAATTCTATGTATATGTATGTTCTATGTATATGTATATGTATCTATATATTCTAATATTTATATTAGAATATTTATATTCTAAATTATATGTATCCTTCAACTGGTGGGTCATCTTTGTGTTTATAATACTGATCCAAATATTTTTAAAAATTCTGTCAGCTGAAAAGTGCTACTGTGGCAAAAAAAAGTTTGTCTAGGTTGTCTATAAGATGTTAAGGAAAAACTCAAATGACTTTTTGGCCAACCAAGTAGTTTTTTTTTGTAACCAAAAATTGTTTTAAGTGTAAATTAAAATTTTTGATATGGAAACTGAAAAATGTGAAAAGCAGTTGAACACATGCACAAAATAAATTATATATGTCCTTATAAAAGAAAATTAATGTATTGCGTGCATGTGTGCTAAGTTGCTTCAGCTGTGTCCTACTCTTGGGACCCTATGGACTGTAGCCTGCCAGGCTCCCCTGTTCGTGGGATTCTCCAGGCAAGAATACGGGAGTGGGTTACCATGTCCTTCTCCCAGGGGGAGAAGGGGATCTTCCTGACCCAGGGACTGAACCCACATCGTTTGCATTGGCAGGAGGGTTCTTTACTGATAGTGCCACCTGGGAAGCCCCCTCATGTATACTGAGTTTATGTAAAAAGAAGCATTAAACTTTCTCATTCTAACTCCATTCTGTTTTCCTGCAGTAGTCACCATCATAGTTTTATGTATGTACATAAGGACAAATGCAAAGCCAACTATATACATATTTTTTTCCTAAGAAAGAAAGATAGCGCTAAGTTGTGTCCAACTCTTGCGATCCCATTGACTGTAACCTGCCAGGCTCCTCTGTCCATGGGATTCTCCAGGCAAGAATACTGGAGTGGGTTGCCATTTCCTTCTCCAGGGGATCAGGAATTGAACCCAGGTTTCCTGCATTGCAGGTAGATGCTTTACCGACTGAGCTACAGAGAAGAGAAGCTTCTTTTTTTCCTATGGTAGAGACAAAATGATAGGCTGAAAAACATCAAGGGGGAAAGATCTATCTGTAGGTTTTCTCTTTCTCTTACTTCATGGCACAAAGTACAAAAAATTTTACAAAAGCCAAAATCCACAAAATGCTAGAGGGGTAGTGCCATGTTTCTAAAAAGCACAAACATATTTCCTAAGTTTCCATCTCAGATCAGTTATCACTTAGTTATCATTTAGAAGCCTGTGAATATTACCTTATTTTGGGGCACTCCATTTCCTCTTCCTTTATACTGTGGCCTTGGACTAGAGGATGCCTGCACCTTCCCTTTGCCACTTAGATTTTGTTATGGCTACACTATCAAGTAACTACTAATAACAATGACTTACATAATGCAGATGCCAATGCCTGAAATAAAAACACCTCTGAATAGTGAATGCATATTTTGGTACCATTGTGAAACCAGGGTTTATATATCTATTGGAAGAACAGAGAAGTTATCAACATAGCTGTTTCTGGTTGCTGCCTACCCATTTTCATCTCCTTCATTTGGTTCTGTAAAAATATGTAAGTCTGGAGTACTAGGGAAACTCTTCTCATGCACCAAATTGTCAGGCCACCTGCCACAAGGGTGGGTTAGGAGGTAGATTAGAGAGGAAGGCTGGGGGGTGAGTTTTACCTTGACCAGCAGAGAGACCAACATCCTAGAACACAACCACCAAAGTGCTTGGTTATGTTGCATTCTCTTCTCAGGTTGAAGTTGTTTAGTTGGGAAACTACATGGGGAGACTGAAAAGAAAGTAAGAAGGACAAAGACAAATACCTTGCAGGTAATGAAGAGAATGAGGGAGTGCATGACTATATGTGGGAGGAAAAGGTGGAAAATGGTCATTTCTTGTTGAGTTTTGACTTCTGCTTCTGTAGTCCTTTTTAAAAAAAGTATATATTACTTTAATTAATTAATTTATTTGACTGCATGGGGATCTTTAATCTTCACTGTGGTGTGCAGAATCTTTAGTTGCAGCATGTGGTATCTAATTCCTTGACCAGGGATCAAACCCAGGTTTGATCTTAATAACTTAGTAATTCCCCTGCATTGGGAGCATGGAGTCTTAGCCACTGGATAATCAGGAAGTCCCTGCTTCTGTAGTCTTAAGTTTGAAAGTTTGAATGTGTATCCTTTTCCTATTAGCTCTTATGGAACACCACACCAAGCCAGAGCTCCTGACTCTGATTCTTTGGGACCATGCAGATGTCAGTGAAGAACCATTCAGTAGAGTCCTGCCTAAATTCCTGACCCTCAAATAATCATGGCCACATTTTCCACTTAGTTTTTTTTTTTCTTTTACATAGACTCTATGGTTCTTAAAGTTTTAATCATAATTATCAAGTAATTATTCCACATATATAGAAATTATGTTATATAAAACAATGAAATAAAATATTGAATGTAGAAATAAAACCACACATATAGGGTCAAGTTATTTTTGACAAGAGTACCAAAACTATTCCATATGGAAAGGGTAGAACAATTTCCAGGAAATTTTGTTGAGAAACTGAATTTTGCTGTTCAGTCACTAAGTTGTGTCTGACTTTTTGCGACCCCATGGCCTGCAGCATTCCAAGCTTCCCTGTCTTTCACTATCTCCCACAGTTTGCTCAAATTCATGTCCATTGAGTCGGTGATGCTATCTAATTATCTCATCCTCTGCCACCCTCTTCTCATTTTGCCTTCTATCTTGGCCAGCATCAGGGTCTTTTCCAGTGAGTCAGCTCTTTGCATCAGGTGGCCAAAGTATTGGAGCTTCAGCTTCATCATCAGTCCTTCCAATGAATTTTCAGGGTTGTTTTCCTTTAGGTTTTTAAAGATAAATGTCAAAGTTAAGAATGGTTTCTTTACACCACTGAAACAGCAGATGCTTCAGCCTCAGTGGGGAAACTCTAGGGTACCAGTAATCACTGGGAAGAAAAAATGCACCTCAAATATTTCAGAGGAGTGTCTTAAATAGGCAAATCTATAGAGACAGACAATAGATGGTTGCCTAGGACTAGGGGTGTGGTGGAATGAACTTTTAGCAGTGTGATGACTAAGGAGAGTGAGCATTCTTTGAAGAAAAGAAATCTAAAATTGTGCTGAGTTTACAAATCTGTAGATATACTAAAAGCCATTGAATTTTCCATTTTTCCAGTTTTATTGAAAATAGTTGACATACTTCACTATACAAGTTCAAGGTGTACAGCTTTATAGTTTGATTTATATATGTATGAAATGATTACCACAATAGATTCAATAATATCCATCTTCTCATATAGAAACAATAAAAAAGAAGGAATAAGAAGGAAAAAAATCATTGTGTTGAAAACTCTAAGGTTTACTTTATTAGCAACTTTCCTATATAGCATACAGCTATGTTAGCTGTAGTCTTCATGTTGTACCTTGCATTCTTTTTTAAAAAATTTATTTAAATTGGAGGCTAATTATAATATTGTAGTGTTGTTTTGCCATACATTGACATGAATCAGCCATGGGTGTACATGTGTTCCCCATCCTGAAACCCCTCCTACTTCCCTCCCCATCCCATCCCTCAAGGTCTTCCCAATGCACCAGCCTGGAGCTCCCTGTCCCATGCATTGAACCTGGACTGGCGATCTATTTCACATATGGTAATATACATGTTTCAATGCTATTCTCTCAAATCATCCCACTGTACATTGCATTCTTATTACTTATTTATCTTATAACTGGAGCTTTGTGTCTTTTGGCCTCCTTTCTCCAGTTCCCTCTCTCACCTCCTTCTTTCTCACCAGACACAAGTCTTACCTCTTTTTTCTATGAGGTTTTATTTTTATTTAGATTCTACACATAAACTAAGATTATATAATGTTTGTCTTTTTTGGTCTGATTTATTTCACTTAGCATAATGCCTTCAAGGTCCATTCAGATCACAATTGACAGGACTTTTTCATTATTTATGGCTGAATAATATTTCATTATCTCTATCTATACTTATATCTATGTCACAACTTCTTTATCCATTCTTCCATTGATAGACCCTTAGACTGTTTCGAAGTCATAGCTATTGTAACTAATGCTGCTATAGACATAACTGCAAATATGTTTTTGAGTTAGTGTTTTCATTTCTTGGATATATTCCTATCCCTGAAGTGGAGTTTCTGGATCATATAGTAGTTTTATTTTTATGTTTTTGAAGAACCTCAGTAGGGGCTGAAAAAATTTACTATCCCACCAATAGTTCACAAATCTTCCCTTTTCTCCACATTCATGCCAGTGTTTAGCCCTTGGCTTTTTGATGATGGCTATTGTAACAGGTGTGAAGTGATAGCTTCCCGTGACTTTGATTTGCATTTCCCTAATGACTAGTGATGTCGAATATCTTTCCATGTACATTTTAGCCTTTCATATATTCTACTCAAGTTCTTGCCAATTTTTAATTGGGTTTTTTTTTTTATTAAGTTGTACAAGTTCTCTATATGTTTTGAATATCAACCCTGTATTAGATATATTGTTTGCAAATATTTTTTCCTATTCCTTAGGTTGTCTTTTCATTTCTCTGGTGGTTTCTTTTGCTGTGCAGAACATTTTCAGTTTCATTTGTTTATTTTTAAAATTTTGTAGCTTGTGCTTTAGGTGTCATATTGAATTGTACATTATAAATGAATGAATTGTGTGATATGAAGTAACACCTCAATAAAACCATTGGCTTTAAACATAAAAGTATATCTCAGAGCGTTATTTTGCTACATGTTTTTCCTGAAGATTTAGTCCTTTGACATTTTCTCTCACTATAGAGGATTTTTTAAAGCTTAGATTTTTATCCTTAAAAAAATGGATGTTATGCAGTAAACTGTTGACTGCAATATTTTTCCAGGTGGAGAGACTGCTTCAAACTACTGCCTTTCCTGGTGGACACAGTGGGGGGATGACATTCCCCCGTGGCATGGCTGACACTGAGTATGGATGAGGATGACAATGAATTATATTCATGGACATTTGGGCAATGATCTGAAATGCATTAACAAGGATTCATTTTTACTCCACTGACTTGCTTCTATGTCCAACCTTGACATATTATGAAGTCTACACTCCACTAACATTGGTTTCACTTTTTTCTACACTGACCCTATGCACTCTTTGTATTGTCTTTGCCCCCTTTGAGTACAGTCATGATAGAAACCAAATGGTTAGATTAGTGATTGTCCACTTGACAAGAGAGAGAAAAACAAAGGTTTCATGGGGGAAGCAACTTCAGTTAGCAGGTGAGTTGGATTTATTGGATCTTTGGAAGAGGGTCCCATGGGGTTGAATCTCAGCCTCTGAGAAAGGAGAGCTGCTGGGTTGATGTTGGTGTTCCAGAGGGATATGAAGGTCTGCTTCTTCAAGTGTTGCATACTGGAGCAGCTGCTGCCTCTGGAATAAGCTGCTGCAGCTGAGGGAAAGCAGTGTTGCTGAGATGAATTTGAGACATATAAGAAAGCAGGATGAAATAGTAATTCTGTCTCTTTTAGCCTGAGTACCATGCTTCTAAATGGAAGAATTTATAGGAAGCAGCCAACCAGTAAGAAGCCTTTTACTCAGAGTCCCAGTTCTGCAAAGAGGAATGCAAAGGAGTCAACTTGACATTGAGAGGCAATAACTTTAGAGCCAGCACAGTACTATTTAGTATGGAGTGTGAATAAAAATAAGTGAACATGAGAATTGAGTATGTGTGCCAAGAGATGACCAAGGGAGGTTTCAGGAGTTAGGGGTGAGGAGATGGGACTAGGGGAAGTTTTGGTGTGCCTCTTTTAGTTCAGCAAGGAAGATTTCATAAAATAGATGATATTGAGGTTCAAAGGAAGAAAATGATAAATCTCAATATACTTGGGGTAAGATCATGATTCTAATTTTCATGATGTGTGTTTCACACATTATATAGTTGAAACAGCAAGACCCTAGGGTCCTTGCCCCCACCTCCACATGTTCTCAGCTTGCCTTTCTCTGTGGAAAAACATTAGGCAAATAATAAGTTTCATCAGAGAAATGAGAACATACAGAAACAAAGGAAAGCAGACAAAGGAGACTAAATAATAATAGTTTAGTCATTAAGCATAGTCAAGGACCTTTGCTTCCTTCTCAGAGGCTATAGATAATATTCTGAATCATGTCCTGTGAGCTGTCTTATAGATACTGAAACATCTACCCTGTGGACAAGTTAATTACATGATGACCAGACTGTAGTGGTGACATAACCTGCCAGAATTCTGATAACTGGCCTCAAGGAAATGGGAACAAACTGACCCTGGAACCGAAGATCAACTGTACTTAAAATAATCAAGGTAAGGGGGAAAAGGACAGTTAAGGAGTTTGAGATAGACATGTACACACTTCTATATTTAAAATGGATAACCAACAAGGACCTACCGTATAGTACATGGAACTCTGCTCAATGTTATGTGGCAGCTTGGAAGGGAGGGGAGTTTGTGGAAGAATGGATACATGCGTATGTATGGCTGAGTTCTTCACTGTTCACCTGAAACTGTCACAGCATTGTTTGTTAATCAGCTATATCCCAATATAAAATAAAAAGTTAAAGCAAACAAACAAACAAAAAGAATTAAGATGATGCTTGTTGGACTACCAATGACCAATTTCAAGATGACTGCCAGAGCTGACTGTGCTGTTTCTGTCAAGGGGAGTTGGCCTTTGGACAGGCATCCACTCCCTCCACCTCCAACCGGTTGCCAGGCTCTGAAAAAAAGCAAGTTTTCATTTCCACCAACCTGGCCTCTTTCATGACTTTTGAGAAGTGAGCAGCCAAACCTGAGTTCAGCAACATAGTGAACAGATATCCTTGGGATAAAAGGGAATGAAAAAAGAAATTGTCAAGATGTGCCAGCAGTAATATCTATTTTCAACATCTCTCAAGGTCATTGGTTGTTACTATGTTCTAGAGATGGCCAAATGTGATGAATTTGAAAATATTAATATAAACCATGCACCATAATTGTATTATAAAATGCCAGGCCTGTCATTTTCAGTAAAATAAGCACTTAGAGAAACACTGTGATGACTTAACTGCATCTCCACCCCCAGAATAAAATGAGAGTAACAAGTTATGATCAACCTAGACAGCATATTAAAAAGCAGAGACATTACTTTGCCAACAAAGGTCCATCTCATCAAGGCTATGGTCTTTCCAGTAGTCATGTATGGATGTGAGAGTTGGTCTATAAAGAAAGCTGAGCACCGAAGAATTGATGCTTTTGAACTGTGGTGCTGGAGAAGACTCTTGAGAGTCCCTTGGACTGCAAGGAGATCCAACCAGTCCATCCTAAAGGAGATCAGTCCTGGGTGTTCATTGGAAGGACTGATGTTGAAGCTGAAACTCCAATACTTTGGCCACCTGATGTGAAGAGCTGACTCGTTTGAAAAGATCCTGATGCTGGGAAAGATTGAAGGCAGGAGGATAAGGGGACAACAGAGGTTGAGATGGTTGCATGGCATGACCGACTCAATGGAGATTAGTTTGAGTAAACTCTGGAAGCAGGGAGGCCTGGCATGCTGTGGTCCATGGGGTTGTGAAGAGTCAGACACAAGTGAATGACTGAATTGAACTGCACAAGACTTACATGTTTATGTGATATAACATAAAATGGTTATCCTTATGCTGGAGAATTTGGCTGGAATTTATGTAGAATGAAAATGTAGTTTTCAAAATCAACTGAAAAAAGGATGCTGCATTAGAACCTTATGCCTTGAATCAGTCTTTACAACTGCAATATGGATATAGGAGACAAGGATGAGCAGAGGAAGAACTAATGCCTGGTGGATGGACAGCCATCATAGGAGATGAAACTAAGAGAAAGGACAAGGATAAGCATATGTTTTATTTAGAAATTTGGGTTTTTCTTGAAATATAATGAGTTCCAAAGGCATTAAAAAAGTGAAAGCACTTGAAAAAGGTCAAATTTGTGTGCTTAACTTACATGATTTTTAAAACATCTGATAATTGCTAATGAGGGAAACATGGAAGATTGTAGTAATTCTTTAGAGAAATAAAGAATTAAAACATTTATTTTTTTTGTTTTATTTTATTTTTTATTTTTATTTTTTTCTCTAATTTTATTTTATTTTTAAACTTTACATAATTGTATTAGTTTTGCCAAATATCAAAATGAATCCGCCACAGGTATTTATTTTATTTATTTTATCTTCATGGACTAAGAGTGACCTGATTAGACTTTGGGTCTGCTAAATGATTAATGTCAGAAATAAGTGACATGCATACGCTGGCTTAAAACTCAACATTAAAAAACTAGGATTAAGGCATCTGGTCCCATTACTTCATGGCAAATATATGAGGAAACAATGGAAACAGTGGCAGATTTTGTTTTCTTGGGCCCCAAAATCACTACAGAAAGCAACTGCAGCCATGAAATTAAATGATGCTTGCTCCTTGGAAGAAAAGCTATGACAAACCTAGATAGCATATTAAAAAGTAGAGACATCACTTTGCCAACAAAGATTCATATAGTCAAAGCTATAGTTTTTACAGTCATCCAGTAGGATGTGAAAGCTGGACCATAAAGAAGGCTGAGTACCAAAGAATTGATGCCTTCTAATTGTGGTGCTGGAGAAGACTCTTGAGAGCCTCTTGCACTGCAAGGAGATAAAACTAATTAATCCTAAAGGCAATCAACCCTGAATATCCGATTGGAAGAACTGATGCTGAAGCTGAAGCTCCAATACTTTGGCCAACTAATGTGAAGAACCAACTCATTGGTAAAGACTCTGATGCTGGCAAAGATTGAGGGCAGGAGGAGAAGAGGGTGACAGAGGATGAGATGATTGGATGGCATCACCGACTGAATGGGTATGAGTTTGAACAAACTCCGGGAGACAGTGAAGGACAGTGAAGTCTGGCATGCTGCAGTTCATGGGATCACAGAGTCAGACACAACTTAGCAACTGAAAAACAACAACAAAACCATAATTCAAAAAGATACATGTACTCCAGTCTTCACCGGAGCACTATTTACGATAGCCAGGACATGGAAGTAACCTAAAGGTTCATTGACCAAGGGATGGATAAACTGAGATGTGGTACCTATATATAATACAATGGGATATCACTCAGCCATAAGAAAATATGAAGCAATGATGTTTGTAGCACCATGGATGGACCTAGAGGTTGTCATAGTGAGTGAAGTAAATCAGACAGAGAAGGAGAAATAGCGTATGATATCACTTATATCTGGAATCTAAAAAATGATACAAATGAACTTATTTACAAAACAGAGAGTTACAGATGTAGAAAATAATTTTATGGTTACCAGAGGGTAAGGGAGGAAGGAATAAATGGGCAGATCGGGATTGTCATATACAGACTATTACATATAAAATAGATATACCTACTGGGTAGTGCAGGAAACTACTCAAAACTATGTAGTGGCCTAGATGGGAAAACCGTCTAAAAATGATTCACTGAGCTGTGCAGCAGAAACTAACACGACATTGTAAATCAACTATAATCCAATAAAAATAAACAAAAATAAAAAAGAAATAAGTGCCATGGAAACCCTAGAGTTAATATCATTCTTTTTTTTCTATACAAATCTCAATAATTAATGATTCTGCCACAAGGTAATATGGCTAACAACTACCTGAATATTTTGCAAACCCCATATTTAGTGTGTGAAAAACCTTTATCGATCAAAGGCTGACCCTCTATAGGTGGCAGTGAAATTTTAGAATATATATTGCCAAGCTTTCTTGAGGAAGATTTTGATATTCTGCTGACTTTCATGTTCACTTCAAGAGGGTGTCTACTTAGGGTAGACACCTTGAGACACCAAGTTAGGCATTGAGTCATTTTGAGTAAAGTATCCAAGATGTGACCATTGAAGACCATGGCTTTGCTCTTAATTGGCAACATATAACTACTTCCAAGAACCTCTCAGAGAGTCTCTCTATATTCACAGTACAAACCAATATATTTCCAAATCTTTCTTGGGAAAAATGATATTTTTGAAAGAGTACATGAAGAACACACACATTCTATTATTTCCTTTTCTTAAGTTTTTCTCATTTTTCTACAAAGTAGTTACAAAGGCAGAGGAAAGTGAATTTCAAGAAGTTTACTGTAAAACAAAGCAGAGCACCAAGAGCATATAAAATATTTGGAGTCTTGTGTTTCATTATAAAAATTTACCTATATTTTTATATCTATCATGTCAGTTGATTGTAATATAAACATGTTTTAATTTATTTATTAGTTGAGTTATTTAAATATTTTCCCCTAAAATGTTGCATAACATTGATGCTTCTGGAAAATTCACCATGTTTACCTGTGGCTTTATATAACTAATATTGAATAGTCTAGGGGTTCCTAGTATTCTAGTTATCTATGGCTGCCTGCCACTGCCCTCTGCTGTCCCACCCAGAGTGAAATTTAGTGGCTTAGAGTAACAACTGCTGCTGCTGCTAAGTTGCTTCAGTCGTGCCCAACTCTGTGCAACCCCATAGATGGCAGCCCACCAGGCTCCACCATCCCTGGGATTCTCCAGGCAAGAGTACTGGAGTGGGTTGCCATTGCCTTCTCCAACTATTATTACTAGAGTGACAACTATTTTATTGCTAAGTCACTTCTGTTGTGTCCAATTCTTTGCAATCCTATGGACTGTAGCCCCCCAGGCTTCTCTGTCTCACCATTTTGTGGGTTAGGAATTTGAGCAGAGCTCAGCTGGGAGGGAGACTCATCTGCTCCATGTTATGTCTACCAAGGTCACTAGAAGGTCTTCAACTAGTGGGGAGGTCTAGGATGGTTCCACTCAGGTGTGGCACAGCTGGCTGGAAGCCTCGTTCATTTTGTATAGTAGAATTTACCTGCAGTTTCCCTAGCAAGGATGTCTTAGGATAGCTGGACTTCTTACCTAGGGATTTTAGGGACCCAGAAGGAATATTATTATCTGGAAGCTGCCAGGTTTTTCTTACAACCCTATCTTTATTTATTTATTTTTAAAAAATCTTTATTTTGTATTCTGTATAGTCAGTTAACAATGTTGTGATAGTTTCAGGCCTGAACAAGAAAGGGACTCAGCCAAACATATACATGTATCCATTCTGCCCCAAACTCGCCTCCCATCCAGGCTGTCACATAACACTGAACAGAGTTCCCTGTGCTATACATTATGTCTTTATTGGTTATCCATTTTAAATATAGCAGTGTGTACGTGTCCATCCCAAATTCCCTAATTATCCTTCCTCCCCTACCTTTCCCCCAGCAACCATAAGTTCATTCAAATGGTCAATCAAGTCACTAAGGTCAGTCCTCATTTAAAAAGAAAATTAGTCTCCACTTCTCATTGCAGGATAGAAAAGACCTTGAGATCATCTTTAATCTAGCATGTCTTTTGAGAAACTTAATACTCTCCATGTGTTCTAGAATTAGGTCAGTTCATTTCATAGCTGTATGTGTGGACTGACTTTCTTCCAGGTCACACTGCTTTGTTGAATTGGATCTGTGTCATCAGGAAAAATGAGAGGAGTAAGCTCTCATGCATCATTATGTATGTTTGCTACTACCCAGTGGCTGCTATATGGTCGCCCAGGGGGGAAAAGTCCTTCGTCGTCTTGGTACCAGGAATAGTCATGATTTTTTCACTTTTTCACTCCTCTTAAATCAAATGCTTTAGCTTTCTGATTCATATTCCTTTTTTTGTCCTTACTGTAGAAGGACTTCTTCAATTTTGCTTTTTCTTAATTTTTATACATTATTTATATTACTATTATTATACACTATTTCTTATGCTTGCATATTTGGCATATGCATGGCAGGGGGATAAAAATGAATGAATTAAATTTAAAGAAATCTAGAACAGGAAAAAACAAAATACAAATATAAAGTTCTAACATTATCATCTGTTTTACTACTAAGAGAAGTGGCCCACACGGTTCTGGTTTAGTTCTGGTCTCAGTTCTTTCATTTACTGGAAGGACATTGGCCAAGCTATTGCAACCTCTCTAATAATTAATTTATTTTATGATAATGAAGAATCATAACAGTGATTATACTATAAAGTTATTTGCAGATTAAACAAGATGGTCTGTGTAAATGCACTTAATGTAGTACTTACATTTTGGAAGTCTGCTACAAATACTAGCTATTGCAATAAACTTGAACTTGTTATTTAAAGTTTTTATTGTCATTAATTAGGATTGTATTTATATCCTGTGTTCTCAATTAGAATGCACTCCCTTTTTTGGAAAAGAGATTATGCCATTTTTTTTTTTTGTTTTTGTACTCATAGAACCACTATAGAGTTTTATATACTCACAATACATATGCTTGTACTAGTTCTCAGTAAATGGTGGAAAAAACTTTCTATAGAAAAAAACTTTAACTTGAAAAAAGCACCACCTAAGACAGGAATAAGAAAGTAATCTACTTCAGTTTTGGAATTTTTTCAAAAGCACATATAATTTATGAAGATTTAAATATATGAAGAAGAGCATAAATTTCTTATAAGTAGTATAAGATTGCTTAGTTTCACCTTATTTATGCTTAAAAGTAATGCGAAAAGGAAGAAAGTTTAGAAAGAGACAAAATGGGAGAAGCAGAAGAAAAACAGAAACATGAAAAGGGGAAAAGATCAGGAAATTAGAAGCTAAATAATTTGACACTTACTGGACATCAATTCAGTTCAGTTCAGTTTAGTCGCTCAGTCGTGTCCGACTCTTTGTGACCCCATGGACGAAGCATGTCAGGCCTCCCTGTCCATCACCACCTCTTGGAGTTTATTCAAATTAATGTCCGCTGAGTCAGTGATGCCATCCAACCATCTTATCATCTGTCGCCCCCTTCTCCTCCTGCATTCAATCTTTTCCAGCATCAGGGTCTTTTCAAATGAGTCAGTTCTTCGCATCAGATGGCCAAAATATAGGAATTTTAGATTCAACATCAGCCCTTCCAGTGAATATTCAGGACTGATTTCCTTTAGGATGGACTGGTTGGATCTCCTTGCAGACCCTGGGACTCTCAAGTCTTCTCCAACACCACAGTTCAAAAGCATCAATTCTTCAGCACTCAGCTTTCTTTATAGTCCAACTCTCACATCCATACATGACTACTGGAAAAACAATAGCCTTGACTAGACAGACCTTGGCAAAGTAATGTCTCTGCTTTTTAATATGCTCTTAGTTGGTCATAGCTTTTATTCCAAGGAGCAAGCATCTTTTCATCAATTCTGTTTAAACGGTTCCTAATTATGGCCTCTTAGAATTAAAGATCCCTGGGAAAGGTGGGACTTTAGATACTGTGAGAACATAGGAAGTGAGATACTTTGGGTAGCGAATTTTGGGCTCTCTCAAAAACAAGTACACTGTTTCATTATTGACTCCTTAATGAAAAGTACTCTAAGCACACAATACACCTGCCTAGTTTTCTCTAACTAATGGAAACTACCACATCTCAGGTCTGTACCTTATGCAGAACCTCCAGATCCTTGCCAGAAGTCTTCTCAAAGCACCCTTCACATCCTTGTTCCTTAGGGTATAGATGAAGGGATTGAGGGTGGGGGTGATAATGGAATAGAAGAGGGAGATAAATTTGCCCTGCTCTTGGGAGTAGCTGGAAGGAGGTTGCAGGTACATGTAGATGGCAGGTAGGTAGAAGAGGGAGACCACCACCACGTGGGAAGAACAGGTCCCAAAGGCTTTGTGCCGACCCTTGGAGGACTGAATTCTGAACACTGCACGGACAATGAAGCCATAGGAGAGAAGGATGAGAGCCAGGGGGACCAGCACAAAGAAGGCCACCAGCACCGCCAGTGTGGTGTCATTCACGGCTGTGTCAGTACATGATAGCTTGATCATGGCTGGCACTTCACAGAAGAAGTTATTTAACACCTGTCGCCCACAGAAAGGCAACTGCACTGTCAGGACCACTTGAACGAGGGAGTTGCCAAAGCCACTGAGCCAGGCCACAGCCACTAGCTGCTGGCATAAAGGGCGGTGCATGATAATGGTATATCGGAGGGGCTCGCAAATGGCCACGTAGCGGTCCAGGGCCATGGCTGCCAAAATGATGCACTCAGTGCATCCCAACCAGTGGAAAATTGCATACTGTACTGTGCATCCACTGTAGCTGATGGTCTTGCTGGAGCTGCCCATGTTGACCAGCATCTGAGGAACAGTGGTGGTGGTATAGCAGAGGTCCAGGAAGGAGAGGTGGCTAAGGAAGATGTACATGGGGCTGTGGAGCTGGGGATCCAGGCGGGACACCAAGATGATGGAAATGTTCCCCAACATGGCCAGCACATAGGACACTAGGAGGACCACAAAGAGAGGGAGTTCCAGCCATGGCCTGTCAGAAACACCCAGAAGGATGAAGTCCTTAAGGGGATCCCCCCAAATGCTTTGGTTGTCACTTCTCATGCTGAGGCACTTTCCAGCACCTGGGATGAATCGAGAAAGTTGGCGTAAAATAAATAAATAAATAAATGAAAAATGTCTTTCTCATTCCTGTGCTTGCTCTTGCTTTCACAAGTTCCACCTATCTGATTTTCCTTACCTCTTTGAAAGTGAAAATGAAAGTCACTCAGTCGTATCCAACTCTTCGGGACCCATGAAATGTAGTCCATGAAAATTTCCAGGCAAGAATATTTGAGTGGGTAGTCATTCCCTTCTCCAGGGGATCTTCTCAACCCAGGGATCAAACTCAGGTCTCCCGCATTGCAGGCAGATTCTTTACCAGCTGAGCTATCAGGGAAACCCAAGAACACTGGAATAAGTAGTCTATTCCTTCTCCAGCGGATCTTCTTGACCCAGGAATCAAACTGGGGTCACCTGCATTGCAGGAGGATTCTTTACAAGCTGAGCAATCAGGGAAGCCTTATCTCTGTAGGGACACTGAAATATTGGGGAAATCAGAACCATGAATTAGAAGAGTTACATATATGTCTTGCTCTCCTTCCTAGTCTTTGACCTTGACTATGCCATTTAATTTTTCTGAAACTTAATTTCTGCATCTGTAATGTGTGGAGAAAGTACCTGCTTCAACTACAGAGTCTTGAGGGTGATAAAGGGACATTAGGTTTGTGAAAGCAATTTTCTTCCAGTTTGGTCTAAGTCTGCCATAGCTCCCATCACTATCAGAAGGTTTGAATTCTCTCTACATAGTCATTAACAAGGCATTGGTCATTTTCTCAGGCATTCTTGTTTTGCCTTTTGGAGGTGGTAGTGGGAGGGAGCTTAAAGGTGGTATAAAATAAGAATAAGGGCTTTGTAAACAGATAAGGGGTTTCTTGATAAGAACACATCCTACTTACCTCCTAAGGCTTATATTGCCTCCCTGACCCTCTGTACCATGCTGGTCTCTCCCCCCATGACAGTTCATACATGTGCAGCACGATTATTCAATTTGTCAGTAAATAGAAAGCACAGTCCAACATCTTCTGAGTGGAGGAGTTAAGTCGCGCCCACCTTTGACTCAGTCATGTCAACAAATGAGACCCCGGAACGTAGAATTCTGAGCAAACGGGGAAAAGTGTTGGTCAGTGGAAGAAACATAGCACCTCAAGTTTTCTACTGAAAGATCCAATTGCCTCTAGAGAAAACAGACAGTTTGAATGACATTTGAATTCCCTCTACAACTTCTTTGCCAAGGAGCTGTTTCCTCTCGGAGTTGAAAGACACAACTGATTCCATTGCTGTCAGAAAGCAACTGGGTTGCTATTTGCTGATTCAAGGGGTCTTACTACTGAGCTGCGTCAATTTCCAAACTCCTGAACTCCCCATAGGACTGTACACCCTCAAGTTCTTGGTGGAGATGATATAATCCATGAAACTATTGAAAGGGAATTGAGTCCTGTGTGCAGGTAACCTATGAAGTATTCATTTTAAAATTATTTATACCAAATTCAGTTTGGTTGCTCAGTCATGTCCGACTCTTTGCGATCCCATGAACCGCAGCATGCCAGGCCTCCCTGTCCATCACCAACTCCTGGAATCCACCCAAACCCGTGTCCATTGAGTCGGCGATGTCATCCAACCATCTCATCCTCTGTTGCCCCTTCTCCAATTTTATTAAAAATTGGTATTTTTAATGCCAATTATACAACTGGCATTAAAATACAATTATATTGTATTTTAAATTGGAATATAATTGCTTTACGATGTTGTTTTAATTTCTGTTGTACAACGAAGTGGATAAACTATATGTATACATATATCCTCTCCCTCTTGAGCTTCCCTCCCCACTCCCCACCATCCCTCTAGGTCATTACAGAGCACCAAGTTGAGCTCCCTGTGTATACAGCAGCTTCTCTCTAGCTATTTATTTTACACATGGTACTGTAATATATATATATGTGTGTCAATCCTATTTTTCCAATTTATCCCACCCTCCCTTCCCCCCGACCCCATGTTCATTCTCTATATCTGCATGTTTGGTTTTATACATAAAATCTAAAATTCATAGAGATCTCTTCAGTATGCTGCTGCTGCTAAGTGACTTCAGTTGTGTCCAACTCTGTGCGACCCCATAGATGGCAGCCCACCAGGCTCCATCCCTGGGATTCTCCAGGCAAGAACACTGGAGTGGGTTGCCATTTCCTTCTCCAATGCATGAAAATGAAAAGTGAAAGTGAAGTTGCTCAGTCATGTCTGACTCTCAGCGACCCCATGAACTGCAGCCCACCAGGCACCTCTGTCCATGGGATTTTCCAGGCAAGAGTACTGGAGTGGGGTGCCATTGCTCTTCAGTCTAGATGAGGTAATAAGCATATTTCCTCCCACCCCCACAGTCTTACATTCTAAAGAACTCTAATACATTTGAAAAGAATTCAAACTCTGGGGTTGAAATGGATAAATAAATGCAAATTACCTTTCTTCCTCTGCTTTTTCAAAGCTATATTATAATATTTCCTATATTCTTGTGGAACATCCAGTTGCTGCATCTCTCCCCCACCCCCCACCCATTCTATCAAAAGTACTTCTAGGATAGTTCTTACTGAATTTCATTATTTTATCTCTAATGGGAAATCAGCACTCAGATTTTGATACATGAGTTGCAGCAGGGCAAAGTAGGGTTTTCTCCCTTTTTAAAATGAAAAGTGATCATGTCGCTTTCCTTTCCTAATTTCTGATTCTAAGGTTTCCTCTCAGAACCTAAAATATACAAGAAAGGGAACCGTTGCAGGGATATTGAAAAAAGATAAAAGTATGGGGGTAGTGAAGTCACTTAGTTGTGTCTGACTCTTTGCAACCCTATGGACTGTAATCCACCAGGCTCCTCCATCCATGTGATATTTCAGGCAAGATTACTGGGTGGGTTGCCATTTCCTTCTCCATGAGAACTTTCTGACCCAGGGATCAAACCTGGGTCTCCCACATTGCAGGCAGACTCTTTACTGTCTGAGCCACCAAGGAATCCTAAAGGTATGGAGGAAGAAAGAAAAATAGATACAGGCTATTGTAATAATAAATACAAATTATTCTTTTTTCAGATTTGGCTTGGCTTTATTTTTTATCTTATTTGAGTAAGCACTCAGTGTGAGTGAGATTCTTTAATAACAGCTTTACATGATTGACTTCCGTGGTGGCTCAGATGGTAAAGCGTCTGCCTACAATGCAGGAGACCCAGGTCCGATCCCTGGGCTGGGAAGATCCCCTGGAGAAGGAATGGCAACCCACTCCAGTACTCTTGCCTGGAAAAATCCCATGGACGCAGAAGCGTGGTAGGCTACAGCCCATGAGGTTGCAAAGAGTCGGACACGACTGAGCAACTTCACTTTCCTTTCGCTTTCACTTTTATATGATTATCTTCAGTTCAGTTCAGTTCAGTCGCTCAGTCGTGTCCGATTCTTTGCGACCTCCATGAATTGCAGCACGCCAGGCCTCCTTGTCCATCACCAACTCCCGGAGTTCACTCAAACTCACGTCCATCGAGTCGGTGATGCCATCCAGCCGTCTCATCCTCTGTCGTCCCCTTTTCCTCCTGCACCCAATCCCTTTCAGAATCAGAGTCTTTTCCAATGAGTCAACTCTTCGCATGAGGTGGCTTTAGGGCTTTAACAATCCAGTAAGGCAGATGTTTTCACTCCTGTTTTACTGCTAAGCAGACTGACTTGGGGAAGATAACTCGTTTACCTTAGATTATTTATGTAGCAGCAAGAGATAATCAATACTGAAAGCTATGATCTTAATCATTATTCTCTCTAGCACTTTGCCTTTTAATTTTTTAAATTAAGGTCTAATGGACATATAACACTATATTAGTTTCAGGTGTACAATATAATGATTCTCATATATATTGGAAAATTATTACCATAGTAATTCTATTTGACATTCTGTTTTCATATAATTACAATTTTTTCTTGTTATGAGAACACTTACAATTTACTCCCTTAGCAACTTTCAAATATACAATACACTACTATTAAGGCAATAATAGAAGGCA
Organism: Bos taurus; assembly: GCF_002263795.3. Taxonomy (NCBI): domain Eukaryota; kingdom Metazoa; phylum Chordata; class Mammalia; order Artiodactyla; family Bovidae; genus Bos; species Bos taurus. Next base: position 40,757,516 of record NC_037334.1, read on the forward strand.
ATGGCACCCCACTCCAGTACTCTTGCCTGGAAAATCCCATGGACAGAGGGCCTGGTGGGCTGTAGTCCATGGGGTCGCTAAGAGTCGGACACAACTGAGTGACTTCACTTTCAATTTTCACTTTCATCCATTGGAGAAGGAAATGGCAACCCACCCCAGTGTTCTTGCCTGGAGAATCCCAGGGACGGGGGAGCCTGGTGGGCTGCTGTCTATGGGGTCGCACAGAGTCAGACATGACTGAAGTGACTTAGCAGCAGTATTATTAATTATAGTTACCATGATGTATATTACATCTCCATTACCTATTTAATTTATAAGTGAAAGTTCATACCTTTTGTCCCTGTTAGTCCATTTTGTCCATCTTCCCACCTCTGCCAATTGCCAGTCTGTTTTCTGTGTCTATGAGCTTTTTTTTTTCCCTAGTAGTTCACATATAAGTACAATCAATCATATGGTATTTTTGTTTCTCTAACTTAGTTCACTTAGCATAATGCCCTCAAGGCCCATCAATGTTGTCACAAATAGCAAGATTTTATTTTTTTATCGTCCTGTAGTATTTCATGTGTATATATACCACATTTTCTTTATCCACTCATTCATTGATGAATGATGGGTCATTTAGCTTGGTTCCATATCTTGACTATTGCAAATAATGCTTCAGTGGGTGTGTATATATATCTTTTTGAATTATGCATATAGCTTGTTTTATTGAGGTTCACTTTATTGGCCTTTTCATTTATTATATTTTTTACAAGTTGAAAGTTTGTGGCAACCCTGCACTGAAAAATTTATTGGCATTATTTTTTCAATAGCATCTGTTCACTTCACATCTCAGTGTCCCATTTTAGTACTTTTCACAATATTGCAAACTTTTTAATGATTATTTTATTTATTATGGTGATTCGTGATCAGTGATCCTGTCCTCTTTTTGTTTTTAGCTGCACCACATGGCTTGTGGGATCTTCGTTTCCTGACCAGGGACTGAACTCAGGGCCTCAGCAGTGCAAGAGCAGAGTCCTAACCACTGGACCTCCAGGGAATTCCCTATGGTCAGTGATCTTTGATATTACTGTTGCAAAACAATTATAACTCCCTGAAGGCTCAGATAATGGTTAGCCTTTTTCTTTTTTCAGCAATAGAGCATTTTAAAATTAGGGTATGTACATTTTTAAAAACATGCTTCTGTTACACTTTTTTTTTTTTTTGCACATAAAGGGTTTATTTTAAATGTTTTAAGGATAGGATAGAATTACATCATAATTATAAAAATTACTTACAGAATTAACAGCTTTATATTGTTTATACTTCTAAATGCAGAGAACAGGGAACTGTCTACACATTGTATAAAATAAAATTAAAATTAAAAATGAATTCAAGCTTGAAAGATGAGGTCATTTACCTAATTTTAAAATGCGAACACGAAGACCTCTGAACTATACACATTCGTTCAACTGCACTAATGACACTTTTAATAGACTACAATATAGTAACTTTTATATGCACTGGGAAACCAAAAAAAAAATGTGTCATTTGTTTTATCGATATTTGCTTTATTGTTGTGGTCTGAAACAGAACCCACAATATCTCTGAGTTATGCCAGGATTGTTTTTGGTTTCTTCAGATGAATACCCAAAAGTGGAATTTCTGAATCATATTTAATTGTCCCACTTTTATTTTTTTCCATACCACTTACCATAGTGGCTGCACCAATTTACATTCCCACCAACAGTGAATGAGGGTGGCTTTTTCTCCATATCCTCACCAACAATTGCTGAATTTTTGGTGACAGCCATTCTGACAGGTGTGAGGTGATGCTTCATTGTGGTTTGGACTTGCATTTCTCTGATGATTAGTGATGTTGAACACCTTTTCTTGCTGGCTGTTTATAATGTTTCCTTTGGATAAAATGTCTACTCAGGCCCTCTGCACATTAGAATTGAATTGAATTGATTGTTTTTTATTATTAAGTTGTATGAATTTATATAGATATTTTGGATATTAACCCCTTATCAGTTATTATAATTTACAAATATTTTCTTTTATTTAGTAAGTTGCCTTTTCATTTTTCTGGTAATTTCCTTTGCCATGCAGAAATTTAGTTTTATGTAATCCCTCTTGTTTAGTTTTGCTTTGCTGTTTTTTCTTCTAGAACTTTGCTTTTGTAAAAGCGGTTAGTGACTGGGAGAGCAGCAGCATTTGTGCAAATGACTAAGACAGAAAAGAATGCCAGAAAGAGAAAAGTAATGTCAGAGGAGGGAGAGTGGTAAGAGAATTGAGAAGACATTTTTTGTAATTTCCAGTTCAGTGTATCAGGCATTTCTGGATGACCGTGCGTGCGCACGCGCATACACACACACACACACACACACACACACACACACACACACACACACAAACCTCAACTGCAAATCTGGGCTGTTTTACTTTATATCATATGCTTGATTTCATTATAGCTCAACCTCTACTTCTTTCATCAAGCATCCTCACTGATCCTCACTGTGGGTCATCCCCAGTAAAATCCCATAGACAGAGAGGTTTGAAGAGCATAGGTAACCATATCCTCGCAAGAAGCCTGAGGTATGATTTTTCAAGGTGTTTTACTTACAGAGATTATAAAACAGACAAACAAACATTTTCTAGCAAGCCATGAGAAAGGATAGGAAGTAAATCAGCACTGAATGAGTGTCATTACTTAGTCTGTGTACCAGACACTATATATGGACTGTTTCAGTTCCTACTTCAATAACTCTGGGAAAACAGAAGTTCACAAAGCTTAAGAACATCTTCCTCATTCAGGCTGAAGCTGCAGTATGACTCCATGGGGTAAGATATTTAAGTCCATTGATATTGGTTCATCCAGAGGGTAAGTTACCTCCTCATAAGCCCCCAGATGTCATAACTGCTGAGCCAGGACATCATTGCCTCCAGAGTATGAACAATTCCCTTTTATATTCACAAATCTTAGTTAAATATTCTGAAAAATATTCAAGACCTTGTGTAAAGGAAAATCTTATAAGTGTTATGTTTTTTGTTAATAATTTCCAATATGTTAATTTTTAATTTTGGAAGATTGTAATTTCTCTAAAAATGAGAATCTTACACATTGTGCCATTCAAAGCACTTAGCATGAGTAATGCAATTAATTTATGAAGTGATTACTGATTATGTTCACAAATCCAAAGGTCTCATTCTTCAAATAACTCCTTATTCCAGATGGTATGTAGAGTGCTGAGCTGTATGGGTTAGTCTTTCTTGTGGTGGTGGGGTTGGGGTGGGGAGGAAGGAAGAAGAAGGAGCTGGAACTCAGTAGTGATGGGTCTCTGGGACCAGAAAGAAGGGACACAAACCCTCACAGTAGGGGCACCAGCTTCTGCAAGCAGACACATGTCACTGAGACAGGATGGCCTCTCCTGCATAAAGCAGGTCCCCCACCCATTTCCATTGCCTTTTGATGCTCTCTTTATATTTCATTTCCCTGCTAAAATGCATCTGGAAAGTTGCTGTCTCTGGGACTGTTTGGCTTTACTTGCTCTGTTTATCTTTTTTCATGACAATGCAGGGTTTAATATTGTTTTTGTGACTATGACTCAACATTGTCAAAAATATTCAGAGGCAGCATAAATGAGATTGGAGTCTCATTTACTCGGAGCAATATCCACTCTTCCAGTGAATATTGAATAGCTCATCTACCTAGAGGCAGGGGCAGCCTGTTCTGTTCCTGGATGTCTTTTCTAGCTTCTATGGTGCACAGTATTGTATAAGCTGCTTAATGCTTGGCCACTCTTCATTGATCTGCCTGTCCTCTGTCCCATATCATCTTGCTCTCCATTGCAGTCCAGTGTTCCTCATACCACAGACTGACCACCTCTACTGCATGGTGCCGGCTTTAGTTTGTCTGGAGTTAAGGGCTAACTTCTTAACTTATACAGAGAGCTTGGTTAAGGAATGGAGGCTTTATTAGCAGCATGTGGTGCTTTTTGTTGGGCAGAGACATTTAGGGATGAAGCCACTGGAAACATATTCTAGAAAGATACAACATGCTTTCTCTCATGAAGTTGCTAGGACTTCACCCTTACCTGAAGCTTGTCCTCTGAGTACATGTGGAGAGGTTATTCTTAGTCTAGAAGAAAAGACTGCCTTCCGTCACAACACGATTGGTGCGGAGACTAAGTGCCTTCTGGGTGAGCTCCATGGATCTGCTATAGTCTTGGTCTCCAGAGTCCCTGCAGACATTTTGATTTGGTGGAGCAAGCTTATGTGCTTATGTAGTGGAGGTTACCTCTGAGGATAAGACTCTAAGATGACAAACCTTCCTATGTCATGCTCCATGCTCACTTCAAAATTATCCCTCAGATGAAATTTGATCTCCTTGTCTACATTTATTTCTAAAAGGGCTCTGTTCTTTCTCCCCAGACATTGAGAGAAAAACCTTGTTCTCCTCTGGCTTGTAAGTTATCCCTGATGTTTTGTTTAATTAGTGTCTGAGGGGTTATCTGATAATTGATGTAGTCTGAGAGTTTGGAGTACTTGCAATTAATGGTAAATCCTAGAAGACCAGAAGACCAGAGGAAATTGACCAATAATGAGGAATGAGAACTCTGTATTTTTAACTTTTTCGGGTAGCTCAAGACTGCTTTAAAACCAGAGTGAAAAATTAATCTGTCTAGCACATAATTCAATCCGAAAGTGGACATTGAACAGCCTTCAGCACCAAACTCAGCTAGTCACCGTCTGTGCATTTTTGAGCAAGTTACCTAATTTCTGTGTGCCTCACTCATGATCAGAAAACTACAGGAAACCCTCATGTCATCATTCAGTCTATTATAAGTGCAAAATGAGTTGATTTTTATAAAGCATAAAGCACTCAGAACAGTGACTGGCACAGAGTAATAGCTTTGGATTTTGTTTTTTTCAGACTACTACACATGGTTTCAACTGCCTGTTCTATTTGTCACATGGAAAGGATGGATAAAAACATCTTTTGGTAGGCAGCCAGTGTGAAGTGGTACAAGTTTTAATTCATGTAAATAAAAGCTGCTGCTGCTGCTGCTGCTAAGTCGCTTCAGTCGTGTCCGACTCTGTGCGACCCCGTAGACAGCAGCCCACCAGGCTACCCCATCCCTGGGATTCTCCAGGCAAGAGCACTGGAGTGGGTTGCCATTTCCTTCTCCAATGTATGAAAGTGAAAAGTGAAAGTGAAGTCGCTCAGTCGTGCCTGACTCTTAGCGACCCCATGAACTGAAGCCTATCAGGCTCCTCCGCCCATGGGATTTTCTAGGCAAGAGTACTGGAGTGGCTTGCCATTGTCTTCTCTGAAATAAAAGTTAGTGTGTACCATAAAACACAATGGATAGTGACATTTGGGGAGAGTTATTTTTACTCTGTATGTTTCAACTTAATTATTTTTGCCTATAGTTCTAGATGTCTTGATTTGGCATGATATCAGTTTATGGCAGTGGTTTCTTTTTATCCTCTGGGGTTTTAGGAAGCGTTTTGTCTAGGATTAGAATGAGGATAGAAAGCTTGCCTGCAAAAAAGATGGTGAATTGTGCCTGGGTGATGAGGTGGGTTTTTGTTGTTCAGCCACTAAGTCATGTTCAACTCTTCGATCCCATGGACTGCAGCATGCCTGGCTCCTCTATCCTCTGCTATCTCCCAGAGTTAGCTCAGCTTCCTGTTCATTGAGTCAGTGATGTCATCTGACCATCTCATCCTCTGTTTCCCTCCTCTCCATCTGACCTCAGTCTTTCCCAGCATCAGGGTCTTTTCCAGTGAATCGGCTCTTTGCATCCAGTGGTCAAAGTATTGGAGCTTCAGCTTCAGCATCAGTCCTGCTGATGAATATTCAGACTGACTTCCCTTACAATTGATTGGTTTGATCTCCTTGCAATCCAAGGGACTCTCAAGAGTCCTCTCCCACACCACAATTCAAAAGCACCAATTCTTTGGCGCTCAGCCTATTTTATGGTTGAACTCTCACATCTGTACATGACTACTGGAAAAACTATAACTTTGACTATGTGGACCTTTGTTGGCAAAGTGATGTCTCTGCATTTTTAATTCACTGTCTAGTTTTGTCATAGCTTTTCTTCCAAGAAGCAAGTGTCTTTTAATTTTATGGCTGCAGTCACTGTCTGCACTGATTTTGGAGTCCAAGAAAAGTAAATCTGTCACTGTTTTTACTTTTTCCCAATCTAGTCCATTCTGAAGGAGATCAGCCCTGGGATTTCTTTGGAAGGAATGATGCTAAAGCTGAAACTCCAGTACTTTGGCCACCTCATGGGAAGAGTTGACTCATTGTAAAAGACTCTGATGCTGGGAGGGATTGGGGGCAGGAGGAGAAGGGGACGACAGAGGATGAGATGGCTGGATGGCATCACTGACTCGATGGACGTGAGTCTCAGTGAACTCCGGGAGTTTGTGATGGACAGGGAGGCCTGGCATGCTGCGATTCATGGGGTCGCAAAGAGTTGGACACGACTGAGCGACTGATCTGATCTGATCTGATTTGCTATGAAGTTATGAGACTGGATAACATGATCTTAGTTTTTGGAATGTTGAGTTTCAAGCCAGCTTTTTCACTTTCCTCTTTCATAGTCATCAAGAGGCTCTTTAGTTCCTCTTCACTTTCTGCCATTAGAGAGATATCATTTGCATATCTGGGGTTGTTGACATTTCCCCCGGCAATGGAAATCATCCCATCTGAACAATAAGACAGTTCCCAAGAGTTCCTACATTTCCCCTGCAATCTTGATTCCAACTTGTAATTCCACCCAAACTGGCATTTCACATGATGTACTCTTCGTATAAGTTAAATAAGCAGGGTGATAATATATAGCCTTGTCGTACTCCTTTCCCAAGTTTGAACCAGTCCATTGTTCCATGCCTGGTTCTAACTGTTGCTTCTTGACCTGCATACAGGTTTCTCAGGAGACAAGTAAGGTGGTCTGGTACTCTCATCTCCTTAACAATTTCCCACAATTTGCTGTGATTCACACAGTCAAAGGCTTCAGTGTAGTTAACGAAGCCAAAGTAGATATTTTTCTGGAACTTCCTTGCTTTTCTCCATGATCCAGTGAATGTTGGCTATATGATCTGCCTCTTCAAAACCCAGATTTTATATCTGGAAGTTCTTGGCTCAAGTACTATGGAAGCCTAGCTTGAGGGATTTTGAGTATAACCTTGCTAGCCTGTGAAGTGAGCATGACTATACAGTGAGAAGGAAATGGCAACCCACTCCAGTGTTCTTGCTTGGAGAATCCCAGGGACAGGGGAGCCTCATGGGCTTCCTGTCTATGGGGTCGCACAGAGTTGGACACGACTGAAGCGACTTAGCAGCAGCATACAGTAGATTGAACGTTCTTTGACACTGATAAGGAGGGGCAATTCCCTGATTTCAATTTATTTCACATGTGCTTTCTTTCATGATGAGCCAGAAGTGGGATGTAGGAATTCTTGGGAATCGTCTTCATGTTCAGATGGGATGATTTCCAAAGGTATAGAGGCTTAAATATATGTGAAGGTGGAAAAAAATAGATGAAATTTAGAGTTTGGTGATAAGGAAATGCTGGTATACATAGAAACTGTCAGGACTGAGACAGAGTCTCTTTATACTAATGATCAACTTCCACACTTCAAATATCTGTTGTGCCACTCTTATTTTTGGCAGTCCTTTTTACTCCAGACTGTAAGGAACCTTGTGAAGGAGTTATATTTTTCACTTTCTTTGATAGAAGACTGTAATGAGATGAATGAGATGCTGGGAAATCTCATAGAAATATTTGTCAGTCCTTTTTTCTCCATTTTTTTGGTGTCCAGTTTAGATTTGATGGCTGGAATTCTAGCAGCCATATTTCTCCTTGAGGCAAACTTGAAGATGAAAGCTGCACACTATGAATGATGGAGCATTCACATAAGCCAGGGTCCCTGATGATCATGGAAGTGCCATGAGCTGTTGACCTCTAGCATCTGTGATATGAGAGAGAGTCTTCCACTTTGTTTTTAGCACCAATTTGGTTTTATGCTTTAGAAAGCTGAACCTAATTATGACAGATGTTTCAAGATTTTCTGAAATTTCTTTCTTAAAATTATTATATTATAGGCTGTAAAAAAGGTATTGATATCAGTATTTCCAACAATCTCCCAAACTTTGGGAGAATATAACCTGAAGCAGTCTGTCTTGATATGGATTAAATAGATTAATAATTGAATTAATAGTGAACAAATGAATGATCAGTTTAATGATCAAATGTGATAAAAATACTTAATGTGGCTATGGTTAGTGGAGAAGAGAGATGCCTCTTCTCCTTGGAATGAACTGGAAGGTTCTCTTGTGGAGGGGGAGGGTATAATACAGATTGCCTATATTTCTGGAATTTCATGTTATTTCAGGCATGGTTAAAATTAAAGGAGAAAAATATTTGTACCTGATAACCACAAGAAACATCTCCAGACCAATATTTATTGAACATGAAATCAGTAAAAATTGGTGGTGAAAAATAGACTTTTGTAATCAAATGAACTGAATTCTCATCCCAGTACCCATGTATTCACTATTGGACTTTGAATGAGTTGCAAAAGTTTTCTGAGGCCCAGTCTATTTATCTGTAAAATAGAAATAGTAATATCTGAGCCCTGGGTTGTTATGAGGAAAACTGAAATAATAGATGCAAATTTCTTAGTATTCATGGTATATAATTTAATAAATAGTAGTTTACACTTGGGCTTCCCTGGTAGCTCAGCTGGTAAAGAATCCGCCTGCCATGCAGGAGACCCCAGTTCAATTCCTGGGTCAGGAAGATCCTCTGGAGAAGGGATAAGCTACCCATTCCAGTATTCTTGGGTTTCCCTGGTGGCTTAGACTGTAAAGAATCTGCCTGCAATTCAGGAGACCTGGGTTTTCGACCTTCAGGGATGTTCATTGGCAAGCACTGACTGAGATGACACATAATCACACTTCTGAGTTATATCTGTCTTAAACCCATAAAGATGTTGGAATTGACCTGTCTCTGAGCAGAACATGCAATCTATGTGATGCAGCCATGGATAATTATTGTACTTCAGTACCTTTGACCTACCCTATTGAATGGCAACTGCTGGGAGCCAGCGTGAGGAACTCCGCCCGTGGCAAAGGTCATGAGGAAGGAGGCTCAGCATACGCAAAGGCGGGATCAAGCCTCAGGAGTCCCCCTGGAAATTCTCGAGCATCTACCCCCAAAACCAGAGTCTGCCTAGTTTACTGCTTTGTGCTCTCACCTACACCTCTGACTTTACGGGGGGCTGTCCCCCACTACCTCTCTCTGAAAAAAGAGTTAACTTACAGCTCCAGTTAATAAAGTTCCTGGGTGTGATAGTGTTTCAACCTACAAACTCCTTTGGAAGTCCTCTAGCCTGCCTGAATAGGTTTTTCTGGCCACATGTGATTGTTCAGAGCCTCCCAACTGTGAAAGGCATGAGATGTTCTAAACTGTCTAATACAGATTCCTTTGAGCAGTTAAAAGATTGATTAGAAATTGTATTGGTGAATGGTTTTTCACTTGTTGGGCCAATGTTTGCTGCTAAGTCTCCATATCCCTTACCTACTGTGTCCCTGGCAGTGTATTGATTGATATAATTGGTGTATAGAAATGTAAGTAGTAGCTTTAATGTCTGTAACTTTGGACCCTTGAGTTAATTCTTTTTCTTGTTATAGCCCACCATACCTTTTCCCTGTAGGAATGCAACTTTATCTAATGCTTTTGGAGGGTGGCGCCTGACTAATCACCTTTAGAGAAAAATAAGTTTTCTGAAGAAAGGGTCTTAAAATGTTAACAGGCCTCTGGGCCAGAAGATTATGCAAATCACCTAAACTTTTGCATATGATAAGTTTGCAGGAAGAAAGCCTGGCTTACTGCATGACTCTACCCCTTCCCCCATTATCCTCTATGCATAACTTAAGGTATAAAAACTACTTTGGAAAATAAAGTGCGGGCCTTGTTCACCGAAGCTTGGTCTCCCCATGTCATTCTTTCTCTCACCTTCTGGCTGAATTATTCAGCCTCTTTTCTCCACTGAATTTCCTCACTGAGCTATCCGTATTTAACCACTCTGTATATACTTAATTAACGTTTAATTAAGCAATTGTTTCCTGATCCTTGCTGACGCCGTCCCCGCTTCGAATTCCCTGGATCCACTGGGGCTGGACCCCCATAGGCAACTTCCATAGTATCCAATAAGACCCATGCTCAGAAATAAATAGAAGATGATAAGATCATTATTTATTAACATCCATGATTTGGTCTCTTTGGCATCTATTCCAACCAATTAAAATGAAAAAAAAAAGAAAGAAAAGCAAGGTTTCCTTTCAGATCATCAAATTTTATTTGTGTCACAATAAAAATTATGTTAAGTATACTAAAGTCATCATATGTTGTACATAAATTAATAACCAATTTCAGACAACTTTATCTCAGTCATGTGGGTATGAATCACGACTCAGCTGGTAAAGAATCTGCCTGCAATGCAGGACACCTGGGTTTGATCCCTGGGTTGGGAAGATTCACTGGAGAAGGAAATGGCAACCCACTCCAGTATTCTTGCATAGAGAATCCCATGGACAGAGGAGCCTGGCAGGCTACAGTCTGTGGGGTCGCAAGAGTCAGACACAACTTAGCGACTAAACCACCACCACCACTATTAATGAAAGAAAAATGAAGGACTGCTTCTGTGGGAAAAATGTTTCAAAATTAAATTTGGTGTATAAGGACTGTATTTTCAGATTAACCAAATAGGAAAAACCAAATGGGAAAAAATAAAGACTTATAATATTTGGGAAAAATAAACAAATAAAATTAAGAAAATTAAAAAAAAACTGAGATTTTTTTTTAAGAGAAAAAAAGAATAGAAAGACTGATAAAGAAGGAACAACAATGATTAAATAGCACCGTTTATGAGAGACAGTGTTACAGACAACATGACAGGTTTTAATTTATATTTTTGAAACACTATACTATTAAAATCATTTCCAGGACATTTGAGAGTATGACCCTGAATTAAAACTTTATGTTTGCTAATGCCTTATGACTACTAGAGGTTTTTCTGGAATAGTTAATTTATAAGTGCTTCCAGATAGTTGCTGTAAATATTCAACTGATACATCAGAGTGCACTGCTAACAGGCTATGCAGAGATAGTTACATGCTTCATGGGAGACCAGGAGAAGAAAAATACAGGTAATTATTTTCAGACCAGCTTTAGGATGCATTACCACTGGACCATACCGTCTGCCATGTTTCTTGCTTAGACTCAAATTAAATAGGATAATTAAATTAAAATAAGGAAAATTGTCCAGATGGGTGAGAAAAATAAGAAACCTTATTTTTATGATTTACTTGCTGTGGCTTTGACAAGATACAAGAGGCAGGACATGAATGAGAGATGCTGTCAGTGGCAAAAGTAGGAGCAGGAAGAGCTCTGAGCAAAATCAGGGGCTATCCAGATCTCCAGACTTGTCTTCCATTCTCTCTGCTTATCACTCTTTTTCTTTCCAGAACATTTTGTCTTTCATTGCCCTGACAACATGAATGTGCTGATGTGTTCTTCAATATAGGTCTCTGCATCCACAGAATTCTCAGCATATACATATTAAAATACATGCTCATTTATATTATATTTATATTGATACTATATAATATAAATCACATAATTATGTACATTGTATAAAACATACCTATATAATTGTCTACCTTTCTATTTTTTAACTTTTTATTTTATATTGGAGTAGAGTTGATTAACAATGTTGTGTTGGTTTCAGGTGTACGACAAAGTGTACACACTTCTATATTTAAAATAGATAACCAACAAGGACCCGCTGTATAGCACAGAAATGAGCTACCAGCAAACCCTTATGATGTAACTTCTTGTAATCTGGTTTTAGTTAAGGCTCTGTTTAGACTACCATTCCAGTTCTGAGTCTGAATGTTGAGGTCCCCGTGTGATGCCACACCTCTGTAGCTTCTTGTTCTTCCTTGTTCTGCTTCGGGGAATATTTCAGATATTTAGGACACAGCACCGGGAAGATTTTCTCAGTACAGATTCATCTTCCAGATAACATTGTTTTCACAATTTCTAGGATCAGGAGCCAAACAGCTTCTGACCTGTACAATCTTTCATTATAAAATTAAATAATTTCTGAGATTCACAAAGGCTTCATGAGAGGTATTACAAAGAAACTGAAAGACGATGTTTGATAGATACTATGGGAGGTACGCTTCAACTTTCACGTGTTCTTTCTCCCAAAATGCTTTTCTGAAAATCCAGAAGCTGACTGCTAGTTTTTCTTCCCCATCTTCCTTTACACAGTTAATCTCCTCCCACATATAGCCCACATATGGCCTTCCCAAATGGCACTAGTGATAAAGAGCCTGCCTGCCAATGCAGGAGATGTAAAGAGACGTGGGTCTGATCCCTGAGTCAGGAAGATCCTCTAGAGGAGAGTTTGGCAACCCACTGCAGTATTCTTGCCTAGAGAATCCCTTGGACAGAGGGGCCTAGTGGGCTACAGTCCATAGGGTTGCAAAGAGTCAGACACTTTGTGACTGAAGTGACTTAGCATGCATGCACACACACATATAGCAGAACAGGTATTTCTTTCACTCATCCCTAATATTTCTGAGTAGATGACTCTATATTGCAAACAAGGGGCTAATTAAAACAAAGGGATGATTTTTTTTTTTTAAAGTATCACTTTTAAAGGAGTATCACTTATAGCAGAGAGCCCAAGAGAGGTTAGGTAGGAAATGTTGAAGGCAGGATTGCCTCATTTCCCACGATGATGAATATGATGAGTCCCATGCCTTCTCCCTCTCATCTAACTAAATTGATCTATCTCTGCCAATTTACTTTTTCTCTGTTTCTCATCTCCATATTAATGTCTATTTCTAGGTTAAAATGTAGACTTGACAACAATGTCACAGGGATGTATTTTTAAAGACACATTTAATAAAAATAGTTTTATTATTTTCAGATTTTTCAGATGAATAATAAATCTAATAGGCTTGTTCATTAGAAATTGACAACTGGGTCATGGAGGTAGATGGGAGACGTTTTCAAAGAGTTAATAAACTAAACCTACAAATCCAACGTGTGATTAACATGTTTAAGTCAAGCAGATGGTAAATAATGCACCATAGCATACTCCCTTGCAACTGTTTAATGAAAAATAGTTGGCTGAAAATGTGCAGACAAGTGCTTACTTTCCCCAGTGTATAAGCAAAAGTATTTTACAGACTGTTGTCCTATTGTAAATAGTGCTGAAATGAACACTGGGGTACATGTGTCTTTTTAAAATATAGTTTTCTCAGGTTATATGCTCAGAAGTGGTAATGCTGAGTCATATGGTAGTTTTATTTTTAGTTTTTTAAGGAATCTCCACGTTGTTCTCTATAGTGGCCATATCAATTGACATTCCCACCAACAGTGCAAAAGGGTTCCCTTTGCTCCACATCCTCTCTGGCATTTATTGTTTGTAAATTAAAAAAAAAATTAATTTATTTTTATTGAAGGATAATTGCTTTACAGAATTTTGCTATTTTCTGTCAAACCTCAACATGAATCAGCTGTAGGTGTACACATATCCCCTCCCATATTCTGCCCATATTTTGGAAATTAATTCTTTGTCAGTTGCTTCATTGGCAAATATTTTTCCTATTCTGAGGATTGTCTTTTCATCATGTTATAGTTTCCTTTGCTGTGCAAAAGCTTTTAAGTTTAATTAGGTCACATTTGTTTATTTTTGCTTTTATTTCCATTACTCTAGGCAGTGTGAAGAGAATCTTGCTGCAATTTAGGTCAAAGTGTATTCTTGTCTATGTTTTCCCCTTAGAGTTTTCTACTTTCTGGCCTTATATTTAAGTCTTTAATCCATTTAAAATTTATTTTTGTGTATGGCATTAAGAAGGGTTCTAATTTCATTCTTTTTTAAAATAAATGGTCTTTATTTAATAAGTGATCTTTCAATTTTTCAAACATACAATTATGATGACTACTCTTTTTTCTCCTGAAAGAAGAAAAGAGTCCTATATGACTTTTTAAAGGAAGTCATAAATGTGACTTTACTTAAAGCTGAATAGAGAAGCTAGATTCCTTCTTGGTTACTTCTTTTAATGCTCTTGGTTTTGTTCTTGAAGGACAATTGCTTTATAGAATTTTGTTGTTTTCTGCCAAACCTCAACATAAATCAGCCATAGGTATACATGTGTGCCCTCCCTCTTGAACTTCCCTCCCACGTCCCTTCCTATCCCACCTATCTAGATTGTTACAGAGCCCCTGTTTGAGTTTCCTGAGACATACAGCAAATTCCTGTTGGCTATTTATTTTACATATGGTAATATAAGCTTCCATGTTACTCTCGCCATACATCTCACCCTCTCCTCCTTTCTCCCTGTGTCCATAAGTCTGTTCTCTATGTCTCCATACTTCTCCATTGCTGCTGCTGCTGCTAAGTCGCTTCAGTCTTGTCCGACTCTGTGTGACCCCATAGACGGCAGCCCACCTGGATCCCCTGTCCCTGGGATTCTCCAGGCAAGAACACTGGAGTGGGTTGCCATTTCCTTCTCCAATACATGAAAGTGAAAAGTGAAAGTGAAGTCGCTCAGTCGTGTCCGACTCTTAGCGACCCCATGGACTGCAGCTTACTAGGCTCCTCCATCCATGGGATTTTCCAGGTAAAAGTACTGGAGTGGGGTGCCATTGCCTTCTCCATTGCTGCCCTGCCAATAAATTCTTCAGTACCATCCTTCTAGATTCCATATATATGCATTAGTATACGATATTTATCTTTCTCTTTCAAACTTACTTCACTCTGTATAACAGATTCTAGGTTCATCCACCTCATTAGAACTGACTCAAATGTGTTCCTTTTTATGGCTGAGTAATATTTCACTGTGTGTATGTACCAAAACTTCTTTATCCATGCATTTGTCAATAGATATCTAAGTTGCTTCCATGTTCTAGCTATTGTCAATAGTGCTGCAATGAACATTGGGGTACATGTGTCTTTTTCAGTTTTGGTTTCCTCAGTGTATATGCCTAGGAGTGTGATTGGTAGGTCATATGGTGGTTTTATTCCTACTTTTAAAAGGAAACTCCATACTTCTTAGTGGCTGTATCAATTTGCATTCCCACCAACAGTACAAGAGGTTTCCGTTTCTTCACATCCTCTCCAGCATTTATTGTTTTAGACTTTTTGATTATGGCCATTCTGACCAGTGTGAGGTGATATCTCATTGTAGTTTTGATTTGCATTTCTCTAATAATGAGTGATGTTGAGCATCTTTTCCTGTATTTGGTAGCCATTAAGTATGTCTTCTTTGGAAAACTGTCTGCTTAGGTCTTTTTTCACTTTTTGACTGGGTTGTTTGTTTTTTTTTGGTATTGAGTTGTATGAGCTACTTGTGTATTTTGGGACTTAACCCTTTGTCAGTTGTTTCATTTGCTATTATTTTATCCCATTCTGAGAGCTGTCTTTTCACCTTGTTTATAGTTTTCTTTGCTGTGCAAAACTTTTAAGTTTAATTAGGTACCACTTGTTTACTTTTGCTTTTATTTCTGTTACTCTAGGAGGTGGGTCATTGAAGACCTTGCTCTGATTTATGTCACTGAGTGTTCTGCCTATATTTTCCTCTAAGAGTTTTATAGTTTCTGGTCTTACATTTAGGTCTTTAATCCATTTTGAGTTTATCTTTGTGTATTGTGTTAGGAAGTGTTCTAATTTCATTCTTTTACACATAGCTGTCCAGTTTTCCAGCAGCACTTATTGAAGAGGCTGTCTCTTCTCCATCATATATTCTTGCCTCCTTTGTTAAAGGTAAAGTGCTCATAGGTGCATAGGTTTATTTTTGGGCTTTCTATCTTGTTCCATTGGTCTATATTTCTGTTTTTGTGCCAGTACCGTACTGCCTTGTTGACTGTAGCTTTGCAGTATAGTCTGAAGTCAGGCAGGTTGATTCCTCCAGCTCAGTTTTTCTTTGTCAAGTTTGTTTTGCTATTTGGGCTCTTTTATGTTTTTGTACAAAATGTGAAATTTTTTGTTCTAGTTCTGTGAAAAATGCCATTGGTAATTTGATAGGGATTGCACTGAATCTATAGATTGCTTTGGGTAGTATAGTAGTTTTCACACTACTGATTCTTCCAATCTAAGAACATGATATATCTCTCCATCTGTTTGTATTGTCTTTGAGTGCTTTTATCAGTATCTTATAGTTTTGTACATACAGGTCTTTTGTCTCTCTACGTGGGTTTATTCCTAGATATTTTAATTTTTTGTTGCAAAGGTGAATGGGATTGTTTCCTTAATTTCTATTTCTGATTTTTCCTTGCTAGTGTATAGGAAAGGAAGGGATTTCTGTGTATTAATTTCATATCCTGTGACTTTACTAAATTTATTTACTAGCTCTAGTAATTTTCTAGTGGCATCTTTAGGGTTTTCTTTAGATGTATAGCATCATGTCTTCTGCAAACAGTGAATGTTTTACTTCTTTTCCAATCTAGACTCCTTTTATTTCCTTATGTTCTCTGACTGCTGTGACTAGGACTTCCAAATCTTATTATTGAATGATAATTATGAGAGTGGACACCTTTGTCTTGAAGTACTTCTTTCCCAATTTTAAATCAGTTTTTTGTTCCATGTCCAGTTCTAACTGTTGCTTCTTGACCTGCATATAGATTTTTCAGGAGACAGGTAAGGTGATCTGGTATTCCCATCTCTTGAAGAATTTTCCAGTTTGTTGTGATCCACAGAGTCAAAGTTTTTAGCATAGTCAATGAAACAGAAGTAGATGTTTTTTTTTTGAATTCTCTTACTTTTACTATGATCCAATGAATGTTGGCAATTTGATCTCTGGTAGATCTTTTCTAAGTCCAGAAAAATGCAATATAACAAAAGAGTGCAGTAGAAATAGGAAATAAAATAAATTTATTTAAAAGTGAAAGCATTAAAAAGTAAGTAAAAAATAAAAAATTAAAGAACAATAAAAATAACAATAGAACAAAACAGAAAAGAACAGAAGAAAATTAAATATAGAAAGAGTAGTAGTAAGAAGACTATTTTCCTGTGGCCTCAGCTGTCAGTGTTCATGCTCCCCACAGTGAGCTCCAGCCAATCTGCCTACTCAGGAAGTCATTCAATATTTCTAGGAAGGTGTTTGGACCTGCTATGAGCACTGTGGGGCCAGTTCAGATTCTAATCTGGCTTTACTCCAGCTTGTACTTTCTTCCAGTGTCCACAGTTGTCCTCTTCTTTAATCACACAGCCACTGTGCTTAGTTTTAGTTTTGGCCCCACCTCTGCTTATATGCTTCTCTCCAGTTCCCTGCCCAGACAGAAGCGGGGCAAAAGCAGTGGTTAATTAGGGCTCACTTGCTCAGTCTGACTTCCCTGGTGGCTCAGATGGTAAAGCGACTGTCTACAATGCGGGAGATCCGGGTTTGAGCCCTGGGTTGGGAAGATCCCCTGGAGAAGGAAATGGCAATCCACTCCAGTACTATTGCCTGGAAAATCCCATGGACAGAGGAGCCTGGTACGCTACGGTCTATGGGGTCGCAAAGAGTTGGACACGACTGAGCGACTTCACTTTGGTTCAACTTCACTTGCTCAGTTTGGCCAGAGTGAGGAATCCAGCAGTTACAATTGGAATGCACCTGTGGTGGTAGAGACCTTGAGGGTGTTGCTACAGCCTGAGGGGGGCCATGCATTCTCCTTGGGGAGTTGGCTCTGGGTCCCTTGGCATTGCCAGGCTGCACAATCTTCTGGGATGGTGTGGGCAGTGACCTGTACTTGCTCACAGCTTAGTGGCATCAATGGTGGCTGTTGTGGCCACATCTGGGGTCAGAGATAGAAGCCACAGCTTGCATTGCCTCTGGAACTCATGATGTTGGTGCTCTGCCATCTGTCATTTATGGAGTTAGAGGGTCTTTGGGAGGCCTGCCCTTCTCCTTGTATACCCCATGACAGGCATCTCTTGCCTCTCTGGCTAGCAGAAGCTTTTCCCTGGATTCCCTTGGCTATGTCATATTAGCCCCCACAGACTGTCTTCATGGCAGTCAACCCCAGTCCTCTCCCTGGGGTCAGACCTCCAAAGCCTAAGCCTCAGTACCCAGTCTCCAGCTGCCTCAGCAGGCATGCAGACAAACATCTCAGGTTGGGGGGTGCTGGTTGGTACCAATCCCTGTGTGGAATTCTCTATACTTTTCCCTCTGCACCCCTGCTGCTTCACTCTTCTCTGAGGCCCTGAAGCTCCGTACTGTCTCCACAAGTGAGGGGGTGTCTAAATGTATGGAAAACTTTCCTCCTTCACAGCTTCTTCCCAGAGGCACAGGTGCCATCATGATTCCTTTCTCTCTTTCTTTCTTTTTCCTTACTTCTTTTGTCCTACTCCATTATGGGGAAATTAACTGACCTTTTTGGAAGTCTGTGGTCTTCTGCCAGTTTTCAGTTGATGTTATGTAGTTGTTTCAAATATTTTTGATGTATTTGTGGGGGTGGAAGGTAATCACCATGTCTTACTCCTCTGTCATCTTGGAGGTCCCCCCCACAACACATCTCTTTTTCTTTATCCATTTATCTGTTGGTGGACACTTAGGTGGCTTTCATATCTTGTCAATTGTAAATAATATTTCTATGAACATAGCATTGGGGTGCATTGTATCTTTTTGGATTAGTGTTTTGATATTTTTTGGATAAATATCCAGGAGTGGAATTTTTAAAAAATTAATTAATTTATTTTAATTGGAGGGTAATTGCTTTACAATTTTGTGATGGTTTTTGTCATATATCAACATGAATTTGCTTCATGTATACACATGTCCCCCCATCCTGAGCCCCCTCCCACCTCCTTCTCCACCCTATCCCTCTGGGCTGTTCCAGAACATCAGCTTTAGATGCCTTGCTTCATGCATCAAACTTGCACTGGTCATCTATTTTACATATGGTAATGTACATGTGTCAATGTTTTTCTTTCAAATCATCCCATCCTTGCCTTTTCCCACTGAGCTCAAAAGTCTGTTCTATACATCTGTGTCTCCTTTGCTGCCGTGCATGTGGGATCATCGGTACCATCTTTCTAAATTCCTATATATGTGTTAATATACAGTATTTGTGTTTCTTTTTCTGACTTACTTCACTCTGTATAATAGGCTCCAGGTTCATCCATCTCATTAGAACTGACTCAAATGCATTACCTTTTATAGCTGAATAATATTCCATTGTATATATGTATCACAACATTCTTATCTATTCATCTGCCAACAGACATCTAGGTGGCTTCCATGTCCTAGCTATTGTAAATAGTACTGCAATGAACATTGGGGTGCATGTGTCTCTTTTAATTCTGTTTTCCTAGGGGTATATGCCCAGCAGTGGGACTGTTAGGTCATATGGCAGTTCTATTACCAGTTTTTTAAGGAATCCCAGGAATTGTTGGGTCATATGGCAGTACCCAGAGAAGGTAATGGCAACCCACTCCAGTAATCTTGCCTGGAAAATCCCATGGACAGAGGAGCCTGGTAGGCTGCAGTCCATGGGGTCACTAAGAGCTGGGCATGACTGAGCAACTTCACTTTCACTTTTCACTTTCCTGCATTGGAGAAGGAAATGGCAACCCACCCCAGTGTTCTTGCCTGGAGAATCCCAGGGACGGCAGAGCCTGGTGGGCTGCTGTCTATGGGGCTGCACAGAGTTGGACATGATGGAAATGATTTAGCAGCAGCAGCAGCAGCAGCAGCAGCATGGCAGTACCAGTTTTAGTTTTTTGAAAAACCTCCATACTGTTTTCCACAGTGACTGTGCAAATTTACTTTTCCACTAATGGTGTACAAGGGGTCACTTTTCTCCACACATTCTCACAGACATTTATCATTTGTGGTATTTTTTTCAAGGCATTCTTTTTAAAGAATTATTTATTTCTTTGACTGAATTGGGTCTTCATTATGTCATGTAGGATCTTCATTGTGTCATGCAGGATCTTTCATTGTGGCATACCGACTATTTAGTTGTGGCATGCGGGCTCTCTAGTTGTAATGCACAGACTCTGGAGCATGAGAGCTCAGTTGTGGTGCATGGGCTTAGTTGCTCCATGGAATGTGGGATTTTAGTTCCCCAACTTAGGAATTAAATGTATGTCCCCTACATTTCAAGGAGGATTCTTAACTACCATATGACCAAAGAAGTCCTTATTTGTGGTCTTTTGATGATAGCCATTCTGACAGGTATTAGGTGATAAGTGATCCTCAATGTCTTGCTGCATACTACAGAAGAGAAAAGGTATTAGATTTAGGCCCAAATATAAAAATTCTCTCCAATTTTCCATAAGCCTTCCTATTTTCAAAGTCCAAGAAAAGACAGAATCCTGTGCAGTGAGCACATATTTTTATTCTACAAAAACAAGAGCTTAAACTTGTAGCCTTAACAGCATAGTTTGAATCTTATTACTAATTATCTCTTACTTCAATGAGTAGCATTGCATTTTATCTGATTTCATGGAAATATTGTGTGTTAAGAAGGTCTGAGAGCTTGTCCTATTTGGTAGTCACTGGCCATTAGTGACCTGACTTTGAGTTCACAACGTGTCTGGAAATTAATTTCTTTATATATAAAGTTAGAATAATTTAAACTGTATGTAGGATTGTATTCTTTAAATTAATGAAGTGTGACCAGCTGGGCTCCAAGAAAATCATATATATTCTGTTTTCTACAACTTCTCAAAGAAATTCTTGTCTTATTGCAAGAGGTAGTGCCAACACCAATTTAAAGAGCTAAATAAAACACTGTTTTGTTGTTGTTGTTGTTCAGTCACTGAGTCATGTTCTACTCTTTGCAACCCCATGGACTGCAGCACACCAGGCTTCCCTGTCCTTGAGCATCTCCTGGAGCTTGCTTAAACTCATGTCCATTGAGTCAGTGATGCCATCCAATTATTTTGTCTTCTATTGTCCCCTTTTCCTCCTGCCTTCAATCTTTCCCAGAATCAGGGTCTTTTATAATTGGTCAGCTCTTTGCATAAGGTGGCCAAAGTATTGGAGTTTCAGCTTTGTTGGGAAGCCCAGTACAAAATAGCCAGTTGGAGGAAGTCCTTGGGAAAATGGCGAAGGACCAGAAATACCCCAGCTTGGTGTGCTCGGGCAGAAAAACATCTCCTGCCTTTGGTTATGCCTGGCGCCAAGATTTAATAATAGATATTAAGGATGTTGCTTGAGAAAACGGGTTATGGGATAAGTACATGGGTCACTTAGAGCGCGTTGTCCTTGAAATATTTTTACTGACTAGGTGTTAACCCCATATGCACTCTGCTGGCTGTATACTCTAAGCTCTTCGTTCCTACTTCTATAAAAAAGGCTTGACTGCAGAAATAAACTTGTCAGTCCTTGCAAGAGACTGTCCGAGTGTCCTTCTTTCAGGTTCGTCGCTTCCAAGTCCCGGAGAGAAAATCCTTAACAAGTGGCGCCACGAACAGGGGCTTGAAAGGAAGGCTGAACAAAGCGACTAGCCCTGCAGAAAGAGGTAAGCAGGATGGGACAACATAGCAGTAAAATTCCTTTCATTTCTATAATGCATCATTTTTTGAAACAAAACGGTGTTAATGTTTCCAGAGATCAGTTGAATGACTGCTATCATATACTATTGGAACAATTCATGGTTCCCAGAAGAGGGGACACTCAATCTAGACATATAGAAAAGGGTTAAAAATAATGTTTTGCAAGCATATCGGCAAGGGTTACATGGTCACTCATACGGGCTATCATAGAACAAATTGAAGGGCATAACGTTAATTTGGAAGTGAAAAACTATTCAATCTTTACATGAATATGAGCATAAGGAACAAGATATGCAAGGTGCTTTGAAATATAAGGATGTTATGCTCAATCAGACACAATCCTTAGAAAAACAACTTAGAGACCTATATACAGGATGTGTCAAAACTGAAGCCGCTTAGAACGGAGGTCATTTCATTCAATGGACAGCCCAAATCTGAGGTTTTTCCTTCTGCTCCACCTGTAACAGCAATTGCTAACTTTGTTCATACTAATCATTTCGCTCCTCCTCAGGAGATGCCTGCTTGCGCTTTCGTTTTCCCAATGCAATTTAATCAACCTGACCAAGACCAAAATACTTGGGCTAATCTAGATTTTGGCATGTTGTCTAGCTTTAAGAAAGCATTCACTCTATATGGACCTAATTCTCCTTACTGTATAGAATTTCTCAGAGGATGGGCTGACCTTTGGATGCCATATGATTTTTTTCAAATAGCAAAGATAATTCAAAATCCTTGACAATTACTTCAATGGCACATTTGGAAAATTCCAGCAGCCTTACAGCACTTCGCTAGTGTTTATGGGACTGTGGGTGTGTTTCGTCCTTCTAATTATACCTTCCTATACAATAGTACTGGCTATATTCAATCGTGTGTTCACCTTCCGTACTTGTTTATTGTAGGGCATTTTGATATTGACTTATCGGCCAAGATTGTCGATTGTACTGCATGTGCATTGTATACCTGCCTTAATCACACCATTTCATATCACAATGCTAGCATTGCACTAGTTAAACAAAGATCTGAGTTATGGCTTCCAGTAAACTTAACTAAGCCTTGGACTGGTTCTGTATTTCTTTCTGTATTGTTGAAAATTGGACTTAGGTGATCTAAGTGAATCATTGGGTGGATTATTGCAGGCATCTTAAGCCTTATCTTTATTGTGACTGTAAGAACTTTGTCCAGTATGGCTTTACATAATTCTATACAAAATCATGATTTTATCACTGCTTGGCACAAAGACTCTCATGATCTTTGGACTCGACAAGCTCAAATAGATCAGCAATTACAAACATGAATTAATGAGTTACAAACTGTGGTTATCCACTTAGGAGATCAAGTGCAGCAACTGACTTTCCATACACGTATACGTTGTCACTGGAATTTTACTTCTTTTTGTCTGACTAACATGCCCTATAATAGCACTGAATATCCTTGGGATAAAGTTAAAGCACATTTGCAGGATCTCACAGATAACTCAAGTTTAGACATCAATTTGTTGAAACAACAAGTTGCTAATTTTCAAGTTAAGGTACCTAAGGAATTGTACAGCACTCAATTTTATGATACTTTAACCAAAACCCTATCATCTCTAGACCCTAGAGCTTGGTTTTCAGGAAGCAATATTTTTATATATGTATTAATCACCCTGCTTTTTCTGTCATTGCTTATAGGATTCAGATGTCTCTACTCAAGACTCTGTACCTCCCACGATGGAGTCCAACTAGCAGCTGCCATGCTTAAATTAAAAACAAAAGGAGGATAGTTGGGAAGCCCAGTACAAAATAGCCGGTTGGAGGAAATCCTTGGGAAAATGGCGAAGGGCCAGAAATACCCCAGCTTGGTGTGCTTGGGCAGAAAAACATCTCCTGCCTTTGGTTATGCCTGGCGCCAAGATTTAATAATAAATATTAAGGATGTTGCTTGAGAAAACGGGTTATGGGATAAGTACATGGGTCACTTAGAGCACACTGTCCTTGAAATATTTTTACTGACTAGGTGTTAACCCCATATGCACTCTGCTGGCTGTATACTCTAAGCTCTTCGTTCCTACTTCTATAAAAAAGGCTTGACTGCAGAAATAAACTTGTCAGTCCTTGCAAGAGACTGTCCGAGTGTCCTTCTTTCAGGTTCATTGCTTCCGAGTCCCGGGGAGAAAATCCCCAACAAGCTTTAGCATCAGTCCTTGCAAAGAATATTCAGGACTGATTTCCTTTAGGATGGACTGATTGGATCTCCTTGCAGTCCAAGGGACTCTCAAGAGTCTTCTCCAACACCAGATTTCAAAAGCATCAACTTTTTAGTGCTCAGCCTTCTTTATGGTTCAGCTATCACATCCATATATGAAGAATGGAAAGCCATAGCTTTGACTATATAGACCTTTGTTGGCCAAGTAATGTCTCTGCTTTTTAATATGATGTCTAAGTTTGTCATAGCTTTACTTCCAAGGATCAAATGCCTTTTAATCTCATAGCTTCAGTCACCATCTGCAGAGATTTTGAAGCCTAAGAAAAAATAAAATAAAACATTGTAATCAAATTATTTTTACTAGTATGTGGAATACTGATATTCCCATCCCATATTTGTGTTTGGTGGGTCTGCAAGAGGCGAGACAAAGCAGTCTTGGGCCCTGGAAAGTCATATGAACAGTAAATGTGGAAAGCAGAGGGGCAGAGACACTATCTAGTCACTTGAACTAGATTGGACTGGCTGAACACCAGCCTCAAGTTCTGGCACTATCCATACAAGATGAAGACACATTGGGTGGAATAGAAGGAAGAAGTGAGTTTTCTCTTGACTTCTCAATATGTCAGGAGACCAAACCACTCTCTATAATATCTGGTCTCCCTTACCCCATTTTTCCCATGTTAGAAGGTGTGGATTCAGCTCTTTGGAGTTGCTTGGCTCCCCACAATTACATGGTTTTAATTTTGTGAGTCCAGGATCAAAATAAATTGATCTAACTTAAATTTTATGTAAAACTCAGTAATCATTCTCTCTTCAAGAAAATCTGACTTCCATACTTGGGAATTTCCCTTGATACTGCCCTTGTGAGTTTTGCCTTCATGTGTGGGGACCTGAGCTGATCTCTAGATGAGAGCATCAGTCCCTAAGGTCTTAACTCTGTAAACAAACTGATATCTATCTTCAGGCCTCTAGATTATTTCAAATCCCCAAGGTGACATGATATTGAAGTTGTCCTCCCATCCCCTTATTATGCACAAGTGAAATATCATCATATGTATTAAAGCTCTTAGTGATGCATGCTTCCCTTCATCCCTGGGGAACATCTACTATCTCCTTAATCCTAGGGTGCCTGTTTATATAGGAGTAAGATAAAACATACAGATTTGAAATGTGGCACCACGCCACCTCATCCATTTAGCTAAGAAGAGATGCTATCTGTGGCCATTCCTGACAACTTTTGCCCACAGTTAACTATTTCTTTTTCAAGCTGTGATACTTAAAGTTTCATTTTAAGGCATTAATGGGGCATAAATTATTTTTGTGCTCAATCCCCCATCAGTTTTTGTTGGAGTTTCCTTCCTTCAGAAGATCCAGAAACTAAAAGGGACCAGAATTAGCTGCCTTATCCCTGAGAAAACTCTCTGGAATCAAAGTAAGGAGGGCTAACAGACTGTTAGGTCTTCCACTTTCTGGGAGGAACAACAGTGAAGATTTTGATATGTGCTTTGCTGTAGCAATGAATCTTTTTCTGTACCTTTGATCATTTGAAGGATTTATGATTATCTTTGTGATGGTTCTAGTAGGGTTTTTATCTGTTAGGGTGACAGAATAAGAAAGTTCTCAAAGCCAACTCACACTTTAATTTCATCTTGGAACACAGCAACTGCATCCAATTAGAAAACAACAGAATGCATCACATTTTAACGAACTGGATCCAAGACAGGTAGATTAGGATAAATTACATTCTACTTGCTTCCTCTTCATAGCTGGGACAATCCAAGGGCATCCTGTCACCTTAGATTTACACATATCAAATTATCCTTTTTAATCTCCTCTTGAAATAATAGCCAATTTGAGCAGAAAACCTCTACTGCTGTTCTATTTTGTCACAGTGACAAATCAAGCATTGCAAACCTTCTCTGGTAATGTTGAGAATGATCACAAATTTCACCCCAGCAAGTATTCAGAATATAGTAGTTAGGTCTGTATGTGCAGATTCATGGGGGAGTAGTAATAAAAGATCATCTTTAAACAAGTGTAACTAGATAGAAATAGGGGAGGAAGCAGAGCAAATGAAACTTCATGCTAATAAGTAGGATTATGGATTTACCAGGTGGAGCTAATGGTAAAGAATGGCCTTGCCAATGCAGGAAATGTAAGAGACGGGTTTGATCCCTGGGTCAGGAAGATCTCCTGGAGGAAGGCATGGCAACGCACTCCAGCATTCTTGCCTGAAGAATCCCATGGACAGAGGAGCCTGGTGGGTTGCAATCCATAGGGCTGCAAAGAGTCAGCACTACTGAAGCAACTTCACACACATGCAGCTTTATGGTTCCTGCTATGATATGAAATTTCAAGTGTTGGCTATCCTTTTGACCCTTCTGTCATTGAGATTGTTCATCTCTGAAATGGAGATCCTAATGCTTGGCTTGCCCACATTACAGAGTTGTTGTGAGGATGGTGTGCAAGTGTAGGTGTAAAAGCTCTTCAAAACATGTAATGTATTGTAATTGTGAAACGAGTGATGATTGTTTAGGATATGTTTATACCTGAAGCAGACAAATTTAGCTCCACTACTTGATATTGTTAAATCCCATTCAGGTAGTCTTCCTTTATGAGTTGGTGGTACAAGTTTGGGTATAATCCTTAGTCAGAGAATCAAGTCCAGTGCATCTGTCCAGATTTTTAGGCCAAAGTTTTCAAAATTAGTACAAGTTTATAGTTTTAAGACCCTGATGCTGGGAAAGATTGAGGGAAGGAGGAGAAGAGGGAAACAGAGGATGAGATAGTTGGTTGGTGTGATCAACTCAATGGACATGAGTTTGAGCAAACTCTGGGAGATAGTGAGGGACAGGGGAGCCTGGCATGCTGCAGTCCATGATGTTGCAAAGAGTCGGACACAACTGAGCAACTGAACAACAATGCTAACTAAACTACTACTGGTGTTTGAACAGCTTAATTCTTTTCAATTTCCATTTGCAACAGCTTTATTCCTTGCAATTTCGTGATTCTGAACTAAGGATGAGTTAAAAAAAGAAAAGCATGACAAATCAAGTACATTATACTTGAAATGCTTGTTAGGTGAAACAGGGTGAGTCTCCGGTATGGGACAGAGGCCTAAGCGTTAGGGCATCTTGGAATGAAAGAATAACACATTCATAAACTGCCCTTTAGAATAGGTAAATTATAAATAAATGTGATGTTGGAATTTGGCTGAGGAGTTATGTCGTGTCATGCGAGTGTACGTTCCTCAGTTCTTTGTCTCGTCACAACAAAGATTTGGAGCGATGGACATTAAAGCCCTCGGCGCATCACAGCTCTCGGGTCTTGGACAAACCGTGTTACAGCTCTTAGGCAAATCAGTGTTACAGCTCCATTTTATTTAGAAGATAGCAGGAGAATCCAAGACTTAAAGAGAAGAAAGTGGAGGAGTGCGTAGGGAGGGAGAAAGAGAGAGAGAGAAAGAGAGAGAGAGTGCGCGCGCATGCACGCGGTAGAGAGAGTCCGAGAGAAAGCGCTTTGGCTCCTCCTTTTATATGTTTTTTCCTCCACCTGGGCCTGCCCTATGCAAATTGGGCTTAGCCAGGAGTGCTGTTTGTTCTGCCTGAAGTTTTCACTCTGGTCCTCGGACCTTCCTTTGACCTTCCTTGTCTTTTAGCCACCACCATTTTGGACTCCTTTTCCCTATTCTACCTACCTAACATGTCCTAAGTGATATATATAACTAAGCAATTTGTGTACATTGTCTAATTGTCACTCACAGGATCTGTTTATTGATTCTCTTAAGCTTGAGTGAGAACTGTAACAGGTAGGTGGGAAAAACAGTGCAAGTTGTTTTTCAAACAAATGCCAGCAGAGTGTGTGTGTAGGAGTCTCCCTTTTGAATACTCAGTTGACCTAGTAAAGTCTTTGGTACTTGGCTGATTATTTCTGATCATTCCCTGCACCCTTTAATCTCTTCATGGGATTTTGCTGAGCTTCTTGTGCCTTTATGGGAATGGGAACTTAGATTCAGTCCTATGCCTGAACTGAATGGGAACTTACAGAATTTCTATCTGCAGCTTCAACTAGAGAGAATTTCATAACTTTTTCACTATCAGGCTCAAAACAGTGGTGACAGCAATCTCATGGAGCCACTCACCTTTCAAAAAGGTTTTGTACTCTAGTTCTTACTGCTTCTTTCTTGTGTGTTGCTTTGATGCCATTTTCTATTACCACAGTTGATACAAGCTTGGGTGAATGCCAGTGCTCTCCTATGAGGCAGAGCCCCAACAAATCCCTTGGTATTGACTGTAGAAACCATGAGAAGTTAAAAATGTTCATGGAATATACCTGATGTCATGAATCATGAAAACATGTGACATCTGGATGGAGATGTAGAAAGGATCTAGCCCCTCTCTTGCACAAAGAAAATCCAAGATACAGAGAAAGAAATCAGATATTTGGCCACACATGTGCAGACTTGAGGCAGAATCCAATCTATCTCAACTCCTCCTTTTAGAGCCAAAGATATTGTGTTTAATCTCAATAAAATTCCATGTCATTAAGAAGTTGCCAGACATATACATTCATGGATATCCTGAACATCATCCATGAATTTAACCTTTGGGCCTTTCTATGTACTACTTTCTCTCCTTGAAACATATTGCTCAATCTGCCACATGTAAAATTCCTACTTGGTATTTGAAAAACAGGCAAAAACAAGGACCTCTCAGGTGCAACAGTTTCTTGCAATGTGTATGTGTGCTCAGTCTTGTTTGACTCTTTGCGACTCTATGGACTGCAGCCTGCCAGGTTCCTCTGTACATGGAATTTTCCAGGTAAGAATACTGGAGTGGTTTTCACTTCCTACTCCAAGGGTCGTTCCTGACCCAGGGATCAACCTTGTGTCTCTTGCGTCTCCTGCATTGGCAGGCCAATTCTTTACCACTGCGCCAACTGGGAAGCCCTTGTAATATACGCACTTCTATAAGTTCTTTCCTGATCAATTGGAAATAACTTGCAAAACACTCAGCTTTTAAACAAGTTTTCTTTTAGAGAACTTTCACTTTTCTCCTTTCTTTGTCATTATTTGCATATATTATTCACCAGGGAGAACAACTCCCAAGTCAATTCACCCTTTAATCTTCAGCAGTATCAAGCACACTGCTTTGTGTAAGAAATATATCCATAAGTGTATGCTAAAAAAGTAATGGAAGGGCAAATGAACTTGCAAAATTCACAGACCCATAAGTGGAAATTGGAGAGTGTTAGGTAGTCTTCACCTGCTATCTTATCTGATTCTTTTCTCTGTGTCTCCATAACAACTGGTGAAGATTATGGGAAGGGACAATGACAGCTACCATCAGGCATTCATCTTGGTGGGCTTTTCTGACCGGCCTCAACTGGAAATAATTCTCTTTGCTTTTATCTTGATCTTCTACATCCTGACTCTAGTAGGCAACACAGCCATCATTCTCTTGTCTATCGTGGACTCCAGGCTCCACACACCCATGTACTTCTTTCTTGGGAACCTATCTTTCTTGGACCTCTGCTTTACAACGAGCATTGTTCCCCAGCTGCTGTGGAACCTTTGGGGTCCAGAGAAGACTATCACCTACCATGGCTGTGTGGCCCAACTCTATATCTATATGGTGCTGGGCTCAACTGAGTGTGTTCTCCTAGCTGTCATGTCCTACGACCGCTACGTGGCTGTCTGCCGGCCACTGCACTACACTGTGGGCATGCACTCACATCTCTGCCTGCAACTGGTGGCTGTGGCCTGGTGCTGTGGCTTTCTAAACTCCTTTGTTATGTGTCCCCAGACGATGCATCTGTCCCGATGTGGGCGTCGCGAGGTGGACCACTTTCTGTGTGAGATGCCTGCTCTTATTGCCATGTCCTGTGAAGACACAATGCTGGTGGAAGCACTTGCCTTTGTCCTGGGGGTTGCTCTTCTCCTGGTGCCCCTTTCTCTGATCCTCATCTCCTATGGCATGATCACTGTTGCTGTGCTGAGGATCAAGTCAGCAGCAGGGCGCAAGAAGGCTTTCAACACCTGCTCATCTCACCTAACAGTGGTCATTCTCTTCTATGGAACCATCATTTACATGTACCTGCAGCCAGCCAACAGCTACTCCCAAGATCAGGGCAAGTTCCTCACTCTCTTCTATACCATTGTCACTCCCAGTGTCAACCCCCTCATCTATACTTTAAGGAACAAAGATGTGAAAGGGGCAATGAGGAAACTCTTGGGGTGCGAGAAAGAGAATAAGGAAACCTAAGAGAAATGTTGGAATAATACTTTGGTGTTCTGCTGTCTTATGTGTATCTTAACTGTGTGGAAAACTAATATGTAAAGTGTGAAGGGAACATGGATAGGCACAATGGGCTTTTGAGTTTGATCCCATTCTTTACTCTCTGGATGTGAAGCGTCTTTCTTCTGTTTAAAGGTGTCTACTTTAGAAGATCTTTAGTGCATTTGCATTTTATCCATCTTTGGGCTTTATTTAGAACTGCAGGGGATATGTGGAATGAATTCAGATCACACAGTCTGCAGACAACGTCATGAGATGTCAAATAAAAATGAGACAACATGAATGGCTTCCTCTTGAAGCTCCTTTATTTATGATGACAGTGTTTTTTCAGAGAGGGTTGAGTCAGCATCAGTAAAATCATAGTGTGCTGTCCTAGATATATCTTAGCTCTCTACGACTAAGGAGTGTTCTTTGATTTGCTTTTTGAAAAGGAAGGAAGATTTTTTTTTTTTTTTTTGTCATTTGTACCTTTTCCTTGACCTTATCTCATAGCCAAAGCATTTGCAAGATAGTTGAGTAGATTTAGGCATTTAAGACTTTGTAGAGAATAGAGCAAGTGGAAAATATTAGAATGAAACACTCTGGAATCTTTAGCAGGCTACTTTAAATAGGTGCAAATATTTTTCTTTTTAAAAAGCTGTTTTATAGACAGATCGATTATTACCACCTCAAAAAATTTTTTTGGCAGCCAAAGTTATTGGGCCTGGAAGTTACTAAGAGCAGTATTACCAGAACTTCATTTTCTATCAGACTTGTAAAATACAGATTTCCAAGAACTCATTAGATTTCTTGTAGTTGAAACAAGTGTGGGGTCTAGGCATTTCTATTATTAAAAAGGTCTCTAGATGTTACTAGATGACAGTCAAATTTGGAAATCATTGTTATTTAGAAATACTCTAAATCCAACTTCTTACATCAACCAGAAATCCTCCTAGAGCATTTTGAATGTTTGGCCACCTTCACTGGGCATGAATGATGCTACAAAGCAGATACAGGAGATGATATCATCCATATCTGTGCTTGGTACTGGTTTATCCTCTTACCACTTATATCTTGGAGTCTAGGGTTTTTCATCTGTATCATATAGGGGTAAATAATCCTAATTTTACAAGATTGTAGCAAAGGTTAATGGAGAGGGAAATTTCAGCCCACTACAGTATTCCTGCCTGGGAAATTCCATGGACAGAAAAGCTTGGTAGGCAGAGGAGCCTGGTGGGCTACCATCCATGGAGCCACAAAGAGTTGGACATGACTGAATGACTGAGAACAATAGAGATTAAATAAGTTTAGAGATGACAAATGTGAGGTAAACGGCCTCTCAATAATATTTACAGTCATTGGTAATCTATTCCTTTTGGAATAGATTCAATTTTGTTATTTAGATTTTTTTTTTTTTTTTTTTAGTAAAAACTGACTTTAGTATTTTCCCAGTGAATATCTGCAAGGTAAAAAATGCTTTCTCTTAGTTATAGGAATCACCCTTTGCTTGTTTCTTTTATATTAAGTAAATAGGGTCCTTTATAAACTCTCAGAGAACTTTGCTGTATAAGTTAGCTGCTGCTGCTAAGTTGCTTCAGTCATGTCCGACTCTGTGCGACCCCATAGACGGCAGTCCACCAGGCTCCCCCATCCCTGGGATTCTCCAGGCAAGAACACTGGAGTGGGTTGCCATTTCCTTCTCCAACGCATGAAAAGTGAAAAGTGAAAGTGAAGTCATTCAGTCGTGTCTGACTCTTTGCGACCCCATGGACTGCAGCCTACCAGGCTCCTTAGTCCATGGGATTTTCCAGGCAAGAGTACTGGAGTGGGGTGCCATTGCCTTCTCCAGTATAAGTTAGCACCCTAGTATAAATGTGAGGTCTCAGGGTGAAGACTCAGGATAAGTGTGATGATTCTATATTGTTAATGGATAATACAAGTTCAGGCTGTTGGGATTATGGGGAGAGTGGATTCATAGACTATGAAAGAAGTCAAATCTGCGATAACAAAATATCCAGATGGAAATGGAAAAATTATTTCAAAGTCATTCAAATATATATCTAGGAGATATTAGGAACAAAGTAAAACTTATTTGCTTTTGTAATCTTCCTGTATTATGTAAATGATCACAGACACATGGAAGCAAATTACACGACAAAACACAGAGAAGCTAAGGAATTTGCTTAGAATTACAAGGCAAAAGAGTACCCAAAATAGTTCTTAATATATGTTAAGCATTTTCCATTTCCCATTGACCTTTTCCATTTCACAATTTCCCTCCTGTGAATTTGGGTTCTATGAAGTTAAAATTTTGACTATCTAGTAGCCAAATGTGGCCTATTTGCTAAAACAGAATATTTAAATTTTCATTTTAAGATTAAGAAATCACCCACAGGGCATCGTCTTGGAAATAAAGTGTGGAAGAAATTTAGTTTATTTCCCCCAATACCAGTCCTTTTCTTTATTCTTATTTTCCTTGTTGCATCTCTGTGATATTACAACCACAGACCAATCATCCATGTTTTGCAGGAAGGGGCCTGAAACTGGGCTCTTGTCTAACACTCGGAATGAATTGTCCGCGGAGACACGTGCTGACAAAGCAAGAGATTTTACTGGAAAGAGCGCCTGGGTGCTCCTTACTGGAAAGAGGGTGGAGAGCAAGAGGGTAAGGGAACCCAGGAGAACTGCTCTGCCATGTGCCTCACAGTCTTGGGTTTTACACTGATGGGATTAGTTTCCAGGTTGTCTTTAGCCAATCATTCTGACTCAGAGTTCTTCCTGGTGGTGCACGCCTTGTTCAGCCAAGATGGATGCCAGCGAGAAGGATTCTGGGAGGTGGTCAGATATGTGGTGTCTCCTTTTGACCTGTCCTGAACTCTTCCGGTTGGTGGTGGCTTATTAGTTCTGTGTCCTTACTAGGACCTTCTGTTGTAAAACAAATCATGCAAATGGTGACTATGGTGCCTGGCCAGGGTGGGAGGTTTCAGTCAGTGTGCTTCCCCTAACACACACAGATAAAATGAGTGTATTTCCTGCTTACCTCAACTAGGGCTTTGGCAACAGCTGTGAACATGACTTCCCAAAAGGGTTTATTCTTTTGCCTAAAACCTCCTGTAGTCATAATGTTACTGTGATAAATTTCAGTGGGTCAACAAGTACTTTATAAATACACAAACGCATATATACTTCAGAAATTTTAAGGAAATCAAATAAAATGGCATAGTTGTAGGAAGCCCATTCATTCACACCTCTTTGGGTATACCTCCACTCAGAAATGTGACATTTGTTCTGGCATTGACACTGGAGCAGTGGAAAAATTCTGTTTCAACAAAACCTCATTCTTGTATATAGGTAATGGTGAAAGGAAGCTTCAGGAGATGGAGTGGGAAATCAATTAGTCCATCCATAAATTGGCCTGTGATTTCCGTACTGTCTCTTTAGGGACTTAGGAAACTGATTCTTTTTGTTGTTGTTGTTGTTGGGATGTAATTGCTTTGTAATGTTGCATTAGTTTCTGCTGTACTACATCATGAATCAGCCATATCTACACATATATCACCTCCCTCTCACCCTCCCATTCCACCCCTCTAGAGAGGGGTGTTACAGAGATGTTGAGCCAAAACGTCATCATTTGGAAATAAATTGGAATAAACTACTAATATAAGAAAATACAACAAAAAATAAAATGAAGAAAAGAGGAAATTAGTGATAAAATGTTTGACCAGAGAGTTGAATTAGAATAGCTAGAAATTGTGGGATTCTGAAAATCTGTAAAAAATATTTGAAAAGAGCACAAAAAAAGTAGTATATGGAAATAGACATTTCCATCTGAGAGAGAGTTTGTTTATGCAGTACATGTAGAGTAAGATTGACTGTAAATAGTCCTAAACCATGGATACAAAGTTTTCAGGTTAAAAAAAAAAAGATATTAGTAAGGCAAACTTTTGCTGGAGGAATACTCTCTTGGCAGCAGCTAACACACCACATGTTTGGATTTCCATTGGAGTGTGCTGTGATGTAAGCACTGAGATCCCACCTTACAGAATACCCTTTGGACCTCCATAGTGACTTGTAGTCGAGCAGGCTCAGAGATGCAGATTCACTTCAATCAACTTAATAAAAGCCCTAGTATAGGAAAATAGCATTGAAACATGTATAATATCATGTATGAAACGAGTCGCCAGTCTAGGTTCGATGCACAATACTGGATGCTTGGGGCTGGTGCACTGGGACGACCCAGAGGGAGGGGAGGGGAGGGAGGAGGGTGGAGGGTTCAGGATGGGGAACACGGGTATACCTGTGGCAGATTCATTTCGATATTTGGCAAAACTAATACAATATTGTAAAGTTTAAAAAAAAAAAAAAAAAGCCCTAGTATATCATACCAGAATAGCAGCGTGCTGCTTAATGATGAGAGAAAACTCTCTTTAAATGTCCAGTCTTTCCTGCCACTTTGTTGTTGTTTTTCAGTTGCTAAGTCACGTCCAACTCTTTGTATCCCCATGGACTGCAGCATGCTGGACTTCCCTGTCCTCCACTATGGCATAGAGTTTGCTCAAGTTCATGTCCACTGAGTCAGTGATGCCTTGCAACCATCTCATCCTCTGTCTCCTCCTTGTCCTCCTGCCCTCAATCTTTCCCAGCATCAGGGTCTTTTCTAGTGTAGATTTTATTCCTTTTGGGAAGCTAAATGATGAAGCAAAATTATCAGAGAGTGGCTTGGTCAACATGTAAAGTGAATAACAGGAATTTGATTTAAAATGATCAGTCTCTGACAATGAACAATATCTAACACCTGACTAGTGTTTACTATTTGCCAGGCACTCAAACATTTGCCTTCTATTACTCACTTAGATCCTTAAAACTACCTTGAGAAGAGATGGAGAAGAGAAGGAGACCTATGCTGTGACTCAGCATAGGTCACACAGCTTAATCTGGAGCCAGGGCCATGTTCCAGAGTATCTAGCTCCAGAGTTCATGCCCTTGACCCGGAGATGCATTCATGCTTTACTAAGTTATGTGCTAAGTTGCTTTAGTCATGTCAGACTCTTTGTGATCCTATATACCGTGGCCTGCTAGGCTCCACTGTCCATGGGATTCTCCAGGCGTAAATACTGGGTTGTCATGCCCTCTCCGGGGGATCTTCCTGGCCTAGGGATCAAATACACGTATCTTATGTCTCCTGCATTGGCAGCTGGGTTCTTTATTCTAGCACCACAGGGCTTTACTCACAGCTCTGAACAAAGAATGAACATGGACCCAGGTTTAGCATGATGAACTTCTAGCTAGCAGCCCCTTGGAGATATGATGTGGCCTGAAAAATGATCTGAGCTTAAACATTCTTATCATTTTCATGTACATTTAGAATTAAGAATTTGAGGAACTAATATAGCAGTGAATAAGTGCTGAAGTAGACACATTGTGATGAAGAAAAAGATCAATCAGAGATCAGACTGAGATTAGCAACATGGGATATGTATTAGGTAGGATGGTACTTGGGTGAGCCAGAGGAATAAGTAAAGGAAATCAGCCAGTAGGGAAGGAGAAACATTAATAGAAAAGCATCTTATGTGAGAAGTATCTTGTGTTTTTACAAGTTCTTTTTCTCATGAAAAGGACTGTTTGTGCTCTGGTTCCTGCCCTGAATTCCTGTGAAATCACACAGAATCAGATGCAAGTGACTGAAGTCTGAGAGCATAAGGATGTGCTGTGCTAAGTCACTTCAGCCATGTCCGACTCTTTGGGACGCTATGGACTGCAGCCTGCGAGGCTCCTCTGCCCAGGGCATTCTCCAGGCAAGAATATTGGAACAGGTTGCCATTTCTTTCTCCAGGGAATCTTCCCAACCCAGGGATAAAACCCAGGTCTCCTGCACTGCAGGCAGATTCTTTACTGTCTGAGCCACCAGGGAAGAAATGCCAAGTTCACACAGCTTCTTGTTAGAATGAGCATTAGAAACAAGACTTCTAGATGCCTGGTCTTGCTACATTTCTCATCAGTCAAGATATTGTTAACTCTGCCCCATGAAGGTGCTGGTTCAGTGGGTTAGACTCGGGATCAACAACAGAACATCTCATGTGACTCCTGCCATTGAGAAAGTCTGTACCTTGTGTGGACTTTTTCCTAGCTTTTAAAAACCAAGTCTCATTGTTTCATTCTTCTGGGTAAGAAAAAACTTTACCAGCCGAAATTTTCTTTCAATTGCAAAATACTGACTTTTGGAACATAGACTATTCACATAATTTTCTAAAAAGTGACTTTAACACTCTGACCAAGATTTTCCTTTCTGTTGTTAACATAGTTCATAGGAGTGATTTTTACCATATTGCAGTTTCTCTGATAGAAATATTTCTTTTGAAGTTTTTGGACATTTCCCCTTACTTGGTAACTTAAGAACTTTATTAATTCATTTTCATCAAGTAGTATTGAGACTTGGTTTAATAAAATATTTTGTGAATGATAAGGACTGGAAACGCAGGCCCTGATGGTGAGTTATAATGCAGTTTGAATTCCAAAAGAAAGTGGGAGCAGAGATTGAAGGGTGGAAAAAGAGTATCAGAGGAAATCTAGTTTGTCCATAGTCAAAGAGCTTATGAATGGTAGAGTACGGAATTGAATCTGAATCTACAGAGATCTAATGTTTGGCCCTTTTTGGTTGTACCACTGGATGAGGATATAATGAATTACGCTAATTAAACAGTGAAAAAATAGTACCACATAACTGTTAGTTAAATATATAAAAGAATATTGCAGTGTTTTCTTGTGAAAGGAACAAATAAAGTTTAATTATATTTCCTGCTACTGCTGCTGCTAAGTCGCTTCAGTTGTGTCCGACTCTGTGCGACCCCATAGACGGCAGCCCACTAGGCCCCTCTGTCCCTGGAATTCTCCAGGCAAGAATACTGGAGTGGGTTGCCATTTCCTTCTCCAATGCATGAAAGTGAAAAGTGAAAGTGAAGTCACTCAGTCCTTCCCGACTCTTAGCGACTCCATGGACTGGAGCCTACCAGTCTCCTCCGTCCATGGGATTTTCCAGGCAAGAGTTATTAGTATTTGTTCTTACTACAAGCACACCTTTCACCCTCTCTTGCAAATTCCTATTACCCACTTTAAGACCCAAATAAAAATCTATCTCCTCTCAATATTGATCTATTCAGACTATGACTATACTGTATTTTTAATTTCAACAATATGGGCCATGTTTAGAAAACATGATTTGCTTATTTGGGCAATTTTCATTGTAATTGATATGAAAGATTAGGTAATTAAGTGTATAAAGGTTCAAGATAGCAACTCTGTATGCCTTATGAATTTTTCTGTATGTCAAATATTGAACAAAATGTTGAGTGTTGGGTCAGGATTCAGTTGAGTTCAGTCGCTCAGTTACATCCAACTGTTTGCGACTCCATGGACTGCAGCATGCCAAGCTTCCCTGTCCATCACCAACTTCCTGAACTTAATCAAACTATGTCCATTGAGTCGGTGATGCCATCCAACCATCTCATCCTCTGTCATCCCCTTCTCCTCCTGCCTTCAATCTTTCCTAGTATCAAGATCTTTTCAAATCACTTCTTCACATCAAGTGGCCAAAGTATTGGAGTTTCAGCTTCAGCATCAGTACTTCCAATGAACAGCCAGGACTGATTTCCTTTAGGATGGACTGATTGGATCTCCTTGCAGTCCAAGGGACTCTCAAGAGTCTTCTTCAACACCACAGTTCAAAAGCATCAATTCTTTGGCACTTACCTTCCTTTATAGTCCAACTCTAACATCCATACATGACTACTGGAAAAACCATAGATTTGACTAGATGGACCTTTGTTGGCAAGGTAATGTCTCTGCTTTTTATGCTGTCTAGGTTGGTCATAGCTCTTCTTCCAAAGAGCAAGCATCTTTTAATTTCATGGCCACAGTCACCATCTGCAGTGATTGTGGAGTCCAAAATAATAAAGTTGCTCACTGTTTTCCATTGTTTCCCCATATATTTGCCATGAAGTGATGGGACTAGATGCCATGATCTTAGTTTTCTGAATATTGAGTTTTAAGCCAACTTTTTCACTCTTCTCTTTCAATTTCATCAAGAGATTCTTTAGTTCTTCACTTTTTGCCATAAGAGTTGTGTCATCTGCATATCTGAAGTTATTAATATTTCTCCCAGCAATCTTGATTCCAGCTTATGTTTCTTCCAGTCCAGCGTTTCTCATGATGTACTCTGCATATAAGTTAAATAAGCAAGGTGACAATATACAGCCTTGTTGTACTCCTTTCCCTATTTGGAACCAGTCTGTTGTTCCATGTCCAGTTCTAACTGTTGTTTCTTGACCTGCATACAGATTTCTCAGGAGGCATGTCAGGTGGTCTGGTATTTCCATCTCTTTAAGAATTTCCCACAGTTTGTTGTGACCCACATCGTTAAAGGCTTTGGCATAGTCAATAAAGCAGAAGCAGATGTTTTTCTGGAACTCTCTTGCTTTTTTGATGATCCCACAGGTATTGGTAATTTGATCTCTGGTTCCTCTGCCTTTTCTAAATCCAGCTTGAACATCTGGAAGTTCACAATTCACAAACTGTTGAAGCCTGGCTTGGAGAATTTTGAACATTACTTTGCTAGCGTATGAGATGAGTGCAATCGTGTGGTAGTTTGAGCATTCTTTGACATTGTCTTTCTTTGGGATTGGAATGAAAACTGACCTTTTCCAGTCCTGTGGCCACTGCTGAGTTTTCCAAATTTGCTGGCATAATGAGTGCAGCACTTTCACAGCATCATCTTTTAGGATTTGAAATAGCTCAACTAAAATTCCATCATCTCCACCAGCTTTGTTTGTAGTGATGCTTCCTAAGGCCCATTTGATTTCGCATTCTAGGATGTCTAGCTCAAGGTGAGTGATCACGCCATTGTGGTTATCTGGGTCATTAAGATCTTTTTTGTATAGTACTTCTGTGTATTCTTGCCACCTCTTCTTAATATCTTTTGCTTCTGTTAGGTCCATACCATTTCTGTCCTTTATCAAGCCCATCTTTGCATGAAATATTCCCTTGGTATCTTTAATTTTCTTGAAGAGATCTCTAGACTTTCCCATTCTATTTTTTCCCTCTATTTCTCTGCATTGATTACCGAGGAAGGCTTTCGTACCTCTCCTTGCTATTCTTTGGCACTCTGCATTCAAATAGGTGTATCTTTTCTTTTCTCCGTTGCCTTTTGCTTCTCTTCTTCTTTTAGCTATTTGTAAGGCCTCCTCAGACAATGATTTTGCCTTTTTGCATTTCTTTTTCTTGGGGATGCTCTTGATCATCACCTCCTTTACAATGTTACTAACCTCCGTCCATAGTTCTTCAGGTACTCTATGTATCAGGTCAAATCACTTGAACCTATATGTAACTTCCACTGTATAATTGTAAGTGATTTGATTTAGATCATACCTGAATGTCTAGTAGTTTTCCCTACTTTCTTCAATTTAAGTCTGAATTTGGCAATAAAGAGTTCATGATCTGATCCACAGTCTGCTCCCGGTCTTGTTTTTGCTGACTATATAGAGCTTCCTCATCTTTGGCTGCAAAGAATATAATCGATCTGAATCCAATATTGAATATCTGGTGATGTCCATGTGTAGAGTCATCTCTTGTGTTGTTGGAAGAGGGTGTTTGCTATGACCAGTGTGTTCTCTTGGCAAAACTCTGTTAGCCTTTGCCCTGCTTCATTTTGTACTCCAAAGCCAAATTTTCCTGTTATTCCAGGTATCTCTTGACTTCCTATTTTTGCATTCTAGACCCCTGTAATGAAAAGGGCATCTTTTTAGGGTGTTAGCTCTAGAAGGTCTTGTAGGTCTTCATAGAACCATTCAACTTCAGCTTCTTCAGCGTTACTTGTCAGGGCATAGACTTGGATTACTGTGATATTGAATGGTTTGCCTTGGAGACAAACAGAGATCATTCTATTGTTTTTGAGATTGTATCCACATACTGCATTTTGGACTCTTTTGTTGACTATGATGGTTACTCCGTTTCTTCTAAGGGATTCTTGCCCACAGTAGTAGACATATTGGTCATCTGAGTTAAATTCACCCATCCAGTCCATTTGAGTTCACAAATTCCTAAAATGTCAATGTTCACATTTACCATCTCCTATTTGACAAGTTCTAATTTACCTTGATTCATGGACCTAACATTCAAGGTTCCTATGCAATATTGCTCTTTACTGCATTGGACTTTACTTCCATCACCAGTCACATCCACAACTGGGTGTTGTTTTTGTTTTGGCTCCATCTCTCCATTCTTTCTGGAGTTATTTCTCCACTGATCTACAGTAGCGTATTGGGCACCTACCGACCTGGGGAGTTCATCTTTCAGTGTCTTATCTTTTGGTTTTTTCATACTGTTCATGGGGTTCTCAAGGCAAGAATGCTGAAGTGGTTTGTCATTTCCTTCTCCAGTGGACCACGTTTTGTCAGAACTCTCCACCATGACCCATCCGTCTTGGGTTGCCCTACATGGCATGGCTCATGGTTTCATTGAGCTAGACAAGGCTGTGGTCCACGTGATCAGATTGGTTAGTTTTCTGTTATTATGTTTTTCATTCTGTCTCTCTTCTGATGGATAAGGATAAGAGGTTTATGGAAGCTTCCTGATAAGAGAGACTGAGGAGGAAAGTGAAAGTGAAAGTGAAGTCGCTCAGTCATGTCCAACTCTCTGCGACCCCATGGACTGTACCTATCAGGCGCCTCTGTCCATGGGATTTTCCAGGCAAGAGTGCTGGAGTGGATTGCCATTTCCTTCTCCAGGGGACCTTCCCAACCTAGGGGGGAATCGAACCCGGGTCTCCCGCATTGCAGGCAGATGCTTTACCGTCTGAGCCACGGAGGAGGAAACTGAGTCTTATTCTGATGGGCGGGGCCGTGCTCAGTAAATCTTTTATCCAATTTTCTGTTGATGGGCGGGGCTGTGTTCCCTGTTGTTTGACCTGAGGCCAAACTATCGTGGAGGTAATGAAGATAATGGCCATCTCTTTCAAAAGGTCCCATGCAGCACCTAGTGCCCCTGACCCTGCAAGAGGCCACTGCCAACCCTCACCTCTGCCAGAGACTCCTGGACACTCACGGGCAAGTCTGGGTCAGTCTCTTGTGGGGTCACTGCTCCTGTCCTAAGTGTTGAGTATTGGGTCAGGATTAAGGCTTGCTAATGTAAAGATTCAGTACTTTTTTATTCTCCCTGTAAGCACAATGTAGCATTTTCAAATACAACAGAATTCAAATACAAATGCAATGGCAATGTTAGCCAAATTATTTTCTAACTCTAGATGAATAAGTGGAGAAGGCAATGGCACCCCACTCCAGTACTCTTGCCTGGAAAATCCCATGGATGGAGGAGCCTGATGAGCTGCAGTCCATGGGGTCGCTAAAAGTTGGGCACGACTGAGCGACTTCACTTTCCCTTTTCACTTTTATGCATTGGAGAAGGAAATGGCAACCCACTCCAGTGTTCTTGCCTGGAGAATCCCAGGGACCGGGGAGCCTGGTGGGCTGCCATCTATGGAGTCGCACAGAGTCGGACACGACTGAATCGACTTAGCAGCAGCAGATGAATAAGTGTTCAATCAGTCTTTTGTAATTAACCAGTACTTAGGAGAAATTATTTCTATCTCGTCTTTAAATTTGAGACATTTTAGTGATTGATTTGAAATAAAATTATTGCTTATGCTATTTGCCTTCTTCTGTACCCACCAAAAAACGCACGAGATCTCTTTCCCTTGAATCTCTAAGGGAGATATTTCTTGAATCTCTAGGGAAGAGAAGGAGACCTAAGAACTCAGGCAGTTTAATAGCATAAGCATAATTTGCTTACTAATAAATCTACAGGGGTTTAACGATAATTTCCTGACAACTTGAGAAGTTTTAAAATACCTTCCAGTGTAATATGTGAAAGGAACCCTGGGATGGGAGTGGGGGCTTACTGTCAATGACTCCCCAGTCTAGGGAGCAAGTGGAGAGATGATGTTTTCCAGAGTGATAGAATTTCATCACCCCATTTCAGTAAGTATTATGAGCTCATGATCCCCTTGTAACTGAGCTTGTTGAACACCTACATACTTACTTCTTCCTCTGGGTCAATGTTTCAGAGAAAGTTAATTTTATTTTCTCTCCTCATTTTTAGGCTGTATTTGGAGGGTAACATTAAAGCCTAGGCCAGTACTGAATTGCTCAAACAATTTGGTCATGCAAATAGTTTGACCATGCGTTTTCATTCCCTAGACATTTGCTATTTTAACTCTAAAATTAGGCTTCCCTGTTAATATGCAATCATTTTTTCAGAAAACCTTCTTATCTCTATTTCCTTGTTTCCCGGATTTACCCACCCATTCTTCCGCAAACTCATTAACTTCAGTGTGAGCTGCTGAGTACATTCTCTCAGGTTACACTAAATGCTGCTATAAAAATGATTCGTATATGTGTTTATACCACTAGCAACACATTGAATCTTTTAATTTTATTTATGCGGCAATTTTCCAAAGAGCTGTGCTTTGTACAATGTGCAAAGTATTACAAAAATCTTATCTTAAATGATTTTGCAGTTTCTTTTTCCTAAGACAAGGATTGATCAAAGCATTACCTTCATCAGAGCTATGGCTTATGTTTCTTTTGACCATCTCTAGTTAGAGGACTTAAAAATCTACCTTAATCAAAATGCCTTTTTTTTTGCTTTTTGCTTTGTTTTGATGTCTGCCAGCAAATAGCATGCTGTTCTTGGTCTGCCAACATAACAGGATGAGCAAGAAATCAGCTGCTGG
This sequence comes from Bos taurus, assembly GCF_002263795.3. Lineage (NCBI taxonomy): Eukaryota > Metazoa > Chordata > Mammalia > Artiodactyla > Bovidae > Bos > Bos taurus. Next base: position 40,800,320 of record NC_037334.1, read on the forward strand.
CTTTTGTAACACATGAACTTATTAAAAGTTGAAACTCTTTTACAAGATCTTGATGAGGATAAGGGCAATCAAGAGCTGTGAGCTCTGAGCATGTGCTGTACCTTGAAAATTCTTAGAGAAATGCCCTGGTTCCCTAGGTCTACCACCTGCCCCCTAACACAGGAGGATGACTCTGGGAAGTGACTTCATCAATCCAGGGACCATCTCTCAACCCATACCTACTTATTATTTTTTTTTCTGAGAACTTAATCCAGGTCAGCATAAATGTATGATTTTGCTGCAGTGATGACAGCATATTTCCCCAAAAGACTCGCTGGCAGATGTATGCCATGTGAGATCATGGGGTCCCAGAACAAGGTCCCAGAATACTGATGCTGTTGCAAGTTTAGAATCTTTTAAACATATTTTGGAAATAATTTTGCTATTTTTCCTAATATATGTTCTGATTGTCATCAAAACATTTACAAAGTTGTATTTATTTTTAATTGGAGGATAACCCTCCTACTATTTTCAATGACTTATGAAAACCATAATTTGATTTTTAGTGGATACGACTTTCTCTAATGAATATTCTAACAAATGCTTCCCATAGCTAACATGCAGAGTCTACCTTTAGGAGATAAATATTAAAACCTCTGTATTTTACCAAAAAGTACTTAAAGATTTTTCAGTAATTACATATAGTCAGAAATTATAAATTTGTCGGAATTTTGACAGAAATTCATTCTGATAAGATATAGAATTAGAATAAGTGAATAGTTGAATTTACTAAATGTACCCCTTTTCTTTATAAAGAGAAAGAGATCTCAAAGCCATTTTTCCATTACAAAGGCCTTCATGTCAACAAGTTTCATCATTAAATATGATTCCAATTTGTAGATGTGGTTCCAAATAGAATTCTAACTAAAGCAAATAATAACTTTATTTCATACAACTCCATCATTCTTTGTCTTTGTTTCCCTTTTATTAATATCAACTTTGCAATGTTGTATTGGTTTCTGCTATACATCAACATGAATCAGCCATAGGTATACATATATCCCCTCCACCTTAAACCCCCCTCCTTCCTCCCATCCTATCCCACTTCTCTGTATTGTCACAGAGCACTGTGTTGAGCACCTGCATCATACAGCAAATTCCCACTGGCTATCTCTTTTACATATGGTAATATATATGTTTCCATTGCTACTCTCTCAATTTGTCCCACCCTTTCCTTCCCCCACTTTGTCCACAAGTCTGTACTCCAAGTTTACATCTTTATTGCTGCCCTATGAATAGATTCATCACTACCATTTTTATATGCTTTTCTCTTTCTGACTTACTTCACGCTGTATAACAGGCTCTAGGTTCATCCACATCAGTAGAACTGACTCAAATTTGTTCCTCTTTATGGCTGAGTAATATTTCATTGTATATACGTAAAACAACATCTTTATCTATTCATCTGTTGATGGACATCTAGGTTCATGAAAACATTTGAGTGTTTTTAAATAGCATAATTTCAGAGACTGCTCTGAAAAACACTGTGATATAATTGTTAATATTTCCTTGTATGATGAAATTAATTCTGATGATTATACTCAGGTCTTGGGGTGTATGGATATATATTTCAGATCCTAGGATAAACGGCTTCAAGCCCTATAGCAGTTTCATAGATCTGACTAGTAAGTTATCACTATAATGGATAATGAGGGAGGTCTGTGGTTGCTGGTTTTAGAAAAGGCAGAGGAACCAGAGATCAAATTGCCAACATCCACTGGATCATGGAAAAAGCAAGAGAGTTCCAGAAAAACATCTATTTCTACTTTATTGACTATGTCAAAGCCTTTGACTGTGTGGATCACAATCAACTGTGGAAAATTCTGAAAGAGATGGGAATACCAGACCTCTTGAGAAATCTGTATGCAGGTCGGGAAGCAACAGTTAGAACTGGATATGGAACAACAGACTGGTTCCAAATAGGAAAAGGAGTACGTCAAGGCTGTATATTACCACCCTGCTTATTTAACTTATATGCAGAGTACATCATGAGAAACGCTGGACTGGAAGAAACACAAGCTGGAATCAAGATTGCTGGGAGAAATATCAATAACCTCAGATATGCAGATGACACCACCCTTATGGCAGAAAGTGAAGAGGAACTAAAAAGCGTCTTGATGAAAGTGAAAGTGGAGAGTGAAAAAGTTGGCTTAAAGCTCAACATTCAGAAAACGAAGATCATGGCATCCGATCCCATCACTTCATGGGAAATAGATGGGGAAACAGTGTCAGACTTTATTTTTCTGGGCTCCAAAATCACTGCAGATGGTGACTGCAGTCATGAAATTAAAAGACACTTACTCCTTGGAAGGAAAGTTATGACCAACCTAGATAGCATATTCAAAAGCAGAGACATTACTTTGCCAACAAAGGTCCGTCTAGTCAAAGCTATGGTTGTTCCTGTGGTCATGTATGGATGTGAGAGTTGGACTGTGAAGAAGGCTGAGCACTGAAGAATTGATGCTTCTGAACTGTGGTGTTGGAGAAGACTCTTGAGAGTCCCTTGGACTGCAAGGAGATCCAACCAGTCCATTCTGAAGGAGATCAGCCCTGGGATTTCTTTGGAGGGAATGATGCTGAAGCTAAAACTCCAGTACTTTGGCCACCTCATGCAAAGAGTTGACTCGTTGGAAAAGACTCTGATGCTGGGAGGGATTGGGAGCAGGAGGAGAAGGGGACAACAGCGGATGAGATGGCTGGATGGCATCACTGACTCGACGGATGTGGGTCTGAGTGAACTCCGGGAGTTGGTGATGGACAGGGAGGCCTGGCGTGCTGCGATTCATGGGGTCGCAGAGTCTGACACGGCTGAGCGACTGAACTGAACTGAACTGAATGGTTAGAAAAGAATATTTTTTCAGAATAAACTTTCTAGCTTTCTACATATTTTTTTTTAATTTTAAATTAATTTTATTTTATTTTTAAACTTTACATAATTGTATTAGTTTTGCCAAATATCAAAATGAATCCACCACAGGTATACATGTGTTCCCCATCCTGAACCCTCCTCCCTCCTCCCTCCCCATACCATCCCTCTGGGTCATATTTTCTCAATATTTAATAGTCTCTGTTTGAACATAGTTCCCAAAAAACTTACATGATTAGATAACAGTGCAAAGTAACATAAAAATCAGAAAGCCCTGACAAAACACAAATCTGGTGTTATTAATTCTGTTCCTTGGTGAAGGAAATGTAGCTACAAAGAATTAAAATTCACTCAAATAACCCTCTTTAGACAGCCGTGATCTCTAAGATATGGTAAATTGTCCCAGGTGACTTAGATGCTCAGTTCCATTTCCAGTGCCTAAAGCATCATAACAAATATCTTATAATTCTAGGGGCTCCTTCTTAGGAAGCATGCTGTCATCTGGGAAATGTGTAGATTATCTCCCTTCCAGATACCATATTTCTTCTGAGTTCACAATGGTCTTTTCCCCACATTTAGTTCTCCCACCCTGTTTTATTTTCATCTTCCTCCAGTTTTGCTGAGAAATACTCGACATATATTACAGTGTAACTTTAAGGCATACAGCATTTTTAAGGCATGAAAAGTGAAAGTGAAGTCGCTCAGTTGTGTCCGACTCTTTGTGACCCCATGGCTCCTCAGTCCATGGAATTTTCCAGGCAAGAATACTGGAGTGGGCTGCCATTTCCTTCTCCAGAGGATCTTCCCAACCCAGGGATTGAACCCGGGTCTCCCGCATTGCGGGCAGACTCTTTACCATCTGAGCCACCAGGGAAGTCTAAGGCATACAGGTTTGATTTACATATACTGTGAATTGATTATCAAGATAGGCTCAGCAAACATCTATTTTCTCATATAGGTACAATTAAAATTAAAAAAGGAAGAAAATAATAAGAAAGAAAAAAATAACCTCCTTGTGATGAGAACACTCAGGATTTATTCTCTTAACAACTTATCTGTATATCATACAGCAGTGTTAGCTATAGTCTTCATGTTGAAACTTATATCCCTAGTACTTATTATTTATTTTGTAAGTGGAAGTTTATATGTTTTGACCACCTTCTTCCAATTTTGTCTCCTACTACATTCCACCTCTGGTAACCACAAGCCTGATCTCTTTTCTATGCATGTGTTTGTTTGTTTAATTCCCCATGCAAGTAGATCATAGAGTATATGTCTTTCTCTGTGACTTATTTCACTTAGCTCAGTGCCTTTGAGGTCCATCCATGTTGTCACAAATGGTAGGACTTCCTCGTTTTATGACTGAATAATACTGAAAACTTCATTATTCTTTCATCCATTGATGGGCACTTTGGTTATTTCTATATCTTTTTTCTTGTAAATAATGCTGCAATAATTCTTGTATAATGTGGCAGTATATATATATGTCTCCATCAGGGTTATTCTTTTCATCTTCTTTGGATTTAGTCTCAAAAGTGGAATTGCTCAATCATATTAAATTTGTATTTAAGTTTTGGAGGATCCTTTATATGTTTTCCATAGCAGCTGCACTATATATGATTATACATATAATACACATATGTATTAAACAAATCTGGAATAATAAAGTAGGGAAAAAAGTATACACATGAAATAATTAGCTATAATTGTCTATGAGTGAATGGGATTATGGAATTTATTTTCTTCAATTGTCTTTGCTTTCTTGTTTTTCTGTAACAAACACATATTGTTTTTATGAGAAGGATTGTTTTCAAGTAATTAAGAAACTAACTAAAAGGCCCTTGTCTTTAGGGCATCACTCTTCAGTCAAAAATAAGAAAGAAAAAGAAATCTTGTTCTTTTATATACAGTGTTTACAAATCACAAGTTTCCTTACAAAGTGTTTCTTTTTTTGAAATGCAGTTAATGATTCTTCTACTAGAAAAAAAATTTTGTCCTGTCCATGTTACGATTTTCAAGCTTGCAATTTGTGCTGACCTAGTTTCACTCTCAGTGTGTATACTCACTAGGAGATCTGTAGATATGATGCACTCATAGCAGACCATCCCTTAGGTTGGTTTGCTACAATTTTCAAGTTAATTTTTTAAAAAAATTCTGACTCTAATTGTTCTTTGCAGGTAGATTCATTTCAGACAATAATTCTTTTCTGAGTCTACAGCCCTTTCTGATTGCACCACAAGTGAACACTCTCTACATGTGGACAGCAGAGCTGTGGAAGGCCACAATGATGCATTTACTCTCCATTTGAACTGTATCCTAGTTTCTCTAGCCACTGGGTCCTTGTCAACTCCAAATGTGCTGATGTAGAAAATTATATCCATACAGCTAACATTTAATGGTTGACATGGAGACTTTTTTTTCCCATTAATTTCTAAATCCTAGGAGAGTTCTATATTTCCAGGCCAAACACTTGACTGGTGTCTATTTGACAATGTAAACATTCAGTTAACTCTCACTGTACCAATGCAGGTCAGAAACAAACCTGCAAAAATAACCTTGCACAGTTATCCTGATTTTTCCTTTTAATTGGTCTCTGTACATAGTATTATATTGAGCTGAAATGCACAGAACACCTCTCACTTGTTTTCCTTTATCTATTTCTTTTATTCATTTGGAGTATTTGGAAACAAACTCTTAGACATTAGACCATTTCTGTTTCATACTTTAATATGTATCTCTAAACAAGAACATGTCTCATCTTTCTGCCTGTTTTGTGAACGTTCCTGTCAGGTACAAAACAAACAAATAAAACCCCTTACCTTTGCGCAAACAAAGCTGCTTTTGGTCTCATGGATAATGTCACTGTAACCACTGGTTCAAGAGACTGGACCAAATCATGAACAATTCAGAAGCAAGTAAATTTGGGGCTTTCTTATTTCAAGTTTCTATTGACCCCCACCCCATGTTGTTACTTCCCTTACAATGTATTGGTATTGTGAGTATCTTGTAAATAGATACTGTGTCTGAGTCTCATCTATACTTGTAGCTTACAGTGCAGTATCTGGCCCATGGTCAGTCACAAATACATTTTTAAATTTGATTTTAAATATAGTTATGAAAATATGAGCACTGATAATATTAATTGAAGCTATTGTTCCATAAATTTAAGGGGGAATTTATCAGTTAGTAAACAGGAAATGGGCTCAATGTTAGCAGAGTCTGACAAAAGTATGCTTGCCACCCCTCGAATTACTTTATTTCTGATTATATCAGTATATATAGATTTAAAAGATTTATTCACTTAACTCACTTGACCATATTAGAGGCTACTGAAGAAAAAGTTATAACTTCCATTCCTTTATAGTCAAATGTCTTTGTTTAAGGGCTTCCCCAGTAGCTCAGAGGTAGCGAATCCGCCAGCAATGCAGGAGCCACAGGAGATGTGGGTTTGATCCCTGGGTCTGGAAGATCCCCTGGAGGAGGGCATGGCAACCCACTCCAGTATTCTTGCCTGGAGAATCTCATTGATAAGGGAGTGTGGCCAGCTACAGTTCATAGGGTCACAAAGAGTTGGACATGACTGAAACGAATTAGGATGCATGCACGCATCTTTACTTAATGCCTTGCCCTGCAATTCCCAATAATCAGCTGGAAACAGTCCATTTAAATAGTGTGGGTAGCAAAATAAAAAGCGTTCTTACTGTGGGGATAAAATAAGATGCACCTTTTCTGTATGGATAATAGAACACATATTAAAGTAGGTTTATCAAGCCAAAGGTGATGGAGAGAAACAATGAGAGCTCTGGAGGAGATTTCATTTTGCTTGGGTTCTCTGACCGGCCGAAGCTGGAAGATGGTCCTGTTTTTTGTCAACATGATCTTTTACTTTCTGGCTGTTGCTGGCAACTCCACGATCATCTTTCTCTCCCTGGTGGACCCTCAATTGCATACCCCTATGTACTTCTTCCTCAGCAACCTGTCTCTCCTGGATCTCTGCTACACAACCAGCAGCATTCCCCAGATGTTGGTCAACCTCTGGGGCCCATACAAAACCATCACCTATGTGGGTTGTGTCATCCAGCTCTTTGCCTTCCTCTCTGTGGGGGGCATTGAGTGCATTCTACTCTCTGTCATGGCCTACGACCGCTTTGTGGCTGTGTGCAAGCCACTTCAGTACATGGCCATCATGCACCCACAGCTGTGCCTGCAGCTGGCAGCCTTCGCATGGCTTAGTGGGATTGCCAACTCCATCTTGATGTCCCCACTGACGATGTCCCTGGGGAGGTGTGGTCACCGTCACATCAATCACTTTGTGTGTGAGATGCCAGCTATCATTCGAATCTCCTGTGTGGACACCAGTTGGGTTGAAGGCTTGGGTTTCTTCCTGGCCATTCCCATCGTTCTTGTGCCTCTCACAATGATACTAGTCTCCTACGGTTATATTGCAGCTGCGGTGCTGCGGATGCAGTCTGCAGCCGGGAGGCAAAAGGCCTTTAACACCTGCTCCTCCCACATGGTCGTGGTATCTCTTTTCTACAGCAGCATCATCTACATGTATATGCAGCCTGGGAATACAGCGAGCCAGGACCAGGGCAAGTTTCTCACCCTCTTCTACTGCCTAGTGACCCCTACTCTGAATCCCTTCATCTACACGCTGAGGAACAAGGATGTGAAGTGGGCCATGCGGAAGGTTCTTGGGAAAGACCGCAGCCTGTTGGATGCAGGAAGGCACTGATGTAGGCAGGAAGGCACTGATGTAGGCAGGCAGTACTCATCCTGAGGTTCTTTCGTCCATGAAAACTGCTCTGTTCCAGGACAATAACAATGCACAATTCCTTGTATAATGCTGAAATGTTATAAAGCAGGGTCTTCTCTCTTTCAGGGGCCCTTTACTCAATAACTTGTTTCCTTGCTTGCAGATAGACCCTCTATTTTCTGCAAAATGACAGAGTTATTATAGTTACAAAAGATAATGTGCCAGCTAATCACAAAGGATAATGTACTACTCAGTGGAGTTTTACAGGGAGATAATTGTTTCTTTGCAGCTAACTTGTGACTCTGATTCCAGAGATTTGTAATGTCAATTTCAGGTCAGACACACAGGAAAGGAGGCATTGTGTCAGAACAATACGTGTGTGGACATGTATGTGTGTGCGTGTGTTTGTGTGTGTGTGTGTGTACGTGAGAGAGAATGACCATTATTTTGTGTTTGTTGTTGTTCAGTCACCAAGTCATGTGCATCTTTGAGACCCCATGGATTGTAGCACACCAGGCTTCCCTGTCCTTCACCATCTCTTGGAGTTTGCTCAAATTCATGTCCATTGAGTCGGTGATATCATCTAACCATCTCATTCCCTGTCATCCCTTTCTTTTCCTTATTTTTAGGGGCACACTTGTTCTATTTCATATAGAAATAGTTCTGAATTTTTAGTTCTGAATTTTTCAGACCTCCATGGATATGATACTGTTGATTCTTCAGGCCACTGCTTGCCTTCTTCTGTCCTGTGTAAGCAATTTGTAGCTGTTTCAGTTAGAGCAATATTTCTTTTTAATTTTAGGTCATATGTCCCTTACTTATCATGAAATCAATTAAATGAATTTTAACAAGCATTTAAAAGTGAGTTAACACAAAATAGATTAGAAAATTTTAGAGGATCACACAGAGTAAGGTGAATCAATTGTGTGAGTGTGCATGTCTGTTAAATACGTGTCTTACTGTGAACCATGGACGCAAAAGTTTGAAAGTCACCTCCTTAAAGAGTCTCTATTGGAAAAAGCTCCTAAGCAAGCTGTATATCTCCACTGGAGAAACCATTAGGGATACAAGTTTCAATAATTCAAAAACAGAGGGTCATTGAAGGAGAATAGTGGTGTGGTAGCACATGGACAGGAAGAGTCTGGGAAACAAGGGAAACACAACTGCTTGATATAAAAGAGTTTTCCAGGACAAATGATGATGATGATGACAATGCTGACAATGAAACTAATTATTATGAAAATAGAGATGTGTTTTGTCAACTCATGCATTTTCACTTTTGACATTTCTGAAGTAAAAATGATTCAAGATTTAATGGCAAGTCATAGTTAGCTTCACATTATTTTTTTTCTTAGACTTGACAGTGTAAAGTGAAAATAAGAAACTTTGAATAAGTTTTAAAATAATAAAATGTCAACTATTTCCAGGAACTAGTTAGTCTTTATGATGGTTAACTTGTGTTAACAAGTGTCAACTTGTCTAGGTCATAGTACCTAAAATAGAACAGGTCTTATCTGATCAGTTGAAGGTCTTAGAAAGAGGTCACCAGAGGAAGAGGAAGAGGGAATTCTGCTCCCAAACTGCCTTTGGACTCTAGTTACAACATCACCTCTTTCCTGGGTTTTTAGCTAGCTCTGTAGATTTCAAACTTGCCAGCCGCCTATACCACATGAGCCAATTCCTAAAATTCTCTTTCTTATGTAGATATATAATCTCTCCTTCTCTCTCACCCCCTCTCTAAATATCTATCTCAGCTCAGTTCAGTTCAATCACTCAGTCCTGTCCGACTCTTTGCGACCCCATGAATCGCAGCACGCCAGGCCTCCCTGTCCATCACCAACTCCCAGAGTTCACTCAGACTCACGTCCATCAAGTCAGTGATGCCATCCAGCCATCTCATCCTCTGTCGTCCCCTTCTCCTCCTGCCCCCAATCCCTCCCAGCATCAGAGTCTTTTCCAATGAGTCAACTCTTCACATGAGGTGGCCAAAGTACTGGAGTTTCAGCTTTAGCATCATTCCTTCCAAAGAAATCCCAGGGCTGATCTCCTTTAGAATGGACTGGTTGGATCTCCTTGCAGCCCAAGGGACTCTCAAGAGTCTTCTCCAACACCACCTACAAATCTCCCTACCTCTACATATCCTATTAGCTCTCTTTCTCTGAGAACCCTGACTAATACAGTCTCTATCAGTACTTTCCAAAAATCTTATATAAAATTAAGTATGTCTCAGTTAACCTTTGCATAAGCTTTATGTAATTTTCAAACCCTAAATTCTTTAGGTTTATACCCCATTTCATGTTTTCCCTGCATATTCAAATAGCTGTTTCCTCAGACAAGATAAAATTTGCCTTTTTGTTTTTTTGCTCAGATTTTCTCTTTGAATTGTCAGAAGTTAAAAAATTGTGGGTATTGCAGAAAATAAAGAGGACAAGTGAGCCTACGTCTACAGTACTATTTTTATTTTTTGATTTCTCCAAGTAAAAGGAAGTTTGTTTCAATTTTTCTTTCTTTGTGTCTCATAAAGTCTCTGAATTTTTTTCACTGTTTTGTCTATTGATAGTTTTGATACGTTTATGCTTGTATCTCCCAGGCTTTGTATACCATCTCTTTCTAGCTTTTGGTACATCAAATGCATTTAGTGTAGGCCTGTATAAACAACAGGGCTTCCCTGATAGCTCAGTTGGTAAAGAATCCACCTGCAATGCAGGAGACCCTGGTTCAATTCCTGGGTTGAGAAGATCCACTGGAGAAGTGATAGGCTACCCACTCCAGTATTCTTGGGCTTCCAATGGGCAATGCAGGAGACCTGGGTGGATCCCTGGGTTGGGAAGGTCCTCTGGAGAAGGGAAAGGCTACCCACTCCAGTATTCTGGCCTGGAGAATTCCATGGACTGTATAGTCCATGGGGTCACCAAGAGTCAGACACCATTGAGCAACTTTCACTTACTCACTTCACTCTAGATAAACAACAGTCTTAGAATAAGATTTTATGCTATATTGAAATAAATCATATAAAATAGTAATTAATCATTCAAAATTATATTCATTTTTTTCCTGGAAAACAAAAACAGCCTGATAAGCACTTCTAATGTACCCATTTAAAAAAATATAGCTGAAGTGTAAAGTATATCAAGATTGATAAAAATCAATTAGGATAAGGTTGCTCGCATTTTCAATGATTTATGAAAACCATAATTTGATTTTTAGTGAACACAGCTTTCTCTAATATATATTCTAGCAAATGCAACTTCACAAAGCTAGCAAACAGAATCTACCTATAGGAGATAGATATTAAAACCTCTGTATTTTACCAAAATGTACTTAATGGCTTTTAAGTAATTATATGTATACAGAAATTGTTCTTTATTATGATGACACAGAATTTTTCATCACAAAAATGTCAATATTATTAACTTTCCAACACTGTTTTGAGTTTTAAATCAACAAATACTGTGATTGCTCTGTGAACTTGATTCATCTTTTTAGAGCAGCACTGTGTGCTAGTTAGCCTAACCTCCAGGAATAGATCTCATTTAAAGATCTCATTTTAGGAATGAGTAAATGCACTGATTGGACATATGAAAAAAGAAAGTAAAAATATTCTACTGAATGAAAAAATAACGTTATATTTCTTGTAAACTGAAGGCATAGAGCTGAGTAGGAAAGTTGATATTTCTGTAATTAGAGATGAATCTGTATAGTATGTTACTGATGAAATCTCTAATTGGCTGGAAATCCAGCTAAAAGTTCTACTCTTGAGACATTTGCATCTTTATATTCCTCCTCCTGAAGCAGTATGAATTGCTTTTTGCTCACAACATTTCTGGCACCAAATGTGTGAGATTATTCCACATCAATAACCAATATTCCAACTCTCCAAAGACCAGCTGTATATCTGATAATTCAATTTAATTCTGACACTAAGTACACCTGAATTTAATACCAGATCCCACTGATTTAAGAGCAAAGTCCTGCACAAGATCCCTACCCCCTGCCCGGCCCCAGTTCAAAAGTCATTTGCAAGTTCTAGATTGCCACAAACCACCAACTGACTATAATCATAGACTGCCAGGACCTGTCCTTTGGTCAGGTTAAGTGATTTTCTAGAATGACTTACAGAACTCAGGGAACATTAAGTGTACTGGTTTATTATATAGAATATAAATGAAGAGGTACATAGGATGAGTCCTGAGCAAAGGAGTTTCTGCAAAGTTTGGGGTTCACTACCTTCTTGCCACATAGATTTATTCACCATCCTGGAGCTTTCCAAATCCTAGTGTTTAAGGTTTTTATATAGGTCCATTGCATAGGCATGATTGATTAAGTAAAAACTGACCATTGGTGCCTATTTTCCAGCTACTCCCCCTCCCCAGAGGTTGGATGTGGGGCTGAAAGTTCCAGCCTTCTAATCATATGGTTGGTTCCTCTGACACCCAGACTCCATCCTGAAGCTATCCAAGGACTCTAGGTTGAGTTATTTCATTGTCATAAACTCAGGTATGGTTGAAACGGACTTGTTATGAATAACAGAAGTCGTTCTTCTCACTGTTAGCACTCAGAAAATTCCAAGGGTCCTAGAAGCTCAGTGCCAAGACTCAGGATAAGAAAAATCTACCTATTTCTTATTACACCACAGGGGATTATAAGAAAAATGGCAGAGATAACTATGGATAAATATGCTAGACTTATATATCAGCCTAAAATCTTGATTTGTTGTTGATCAGTGGCTCAGTTGTGTCCTGCTTTTTGCATCCCCATGGACTGCAGCATGCCTGGCTTCCCTGTCCTTCACTGTCTTCCAGAATTTGCTCAAACTCATGTCCATTGAGTCACTTTGTAATTATCTAACTGCTACGAGGTCAATAATATCTACATCACTGAGTCACTACAAATATTGGTGGGGAAAGGCAAAGGACTTCGCACAAATTAGCCACCCTTAATTGCAGACATTCTATAAAATATTAACAAAATAATATAACAATTAACATATGTACCTACATAAACAATTTACAATACCATAACCAGCATACATATACATATAAAACTATAGAAACAACCAAACAATATAATTATGAACAAAAAATGAAAACAGAAAATACTTTATCTTTATCTTGGCCTGAAAACAGTATGAGTACATCCAACTCAATTGGTCACCTAATTTGAACTCAAGAAATTTTGTACAGAGATGACGTCCCCAATATTCTGCCCCTCTGAATCATTTATTTCTTATTCTCTCATTTTTAAAAAATAACTTTGATCCCTTTAAACCAGCTTCCTCCTCACAAGTGATGAGTTTCTAAATATCACCTCGTGTCCCTCCGGAACCACAATTCTGTAATACAGTGTGCCTAAGTGCCTTCTTCACAGTCTTGTTCCTTAGCGTGTAAATCAGGGGGTTCAGCATTGGGGTGACCACAGTGTAGAAGAGGGCCACAAGCTTACCTTCCTCATGAGAGTTTCTCTTGGCAGGCTGGAGATACATGAAAATGATGCTCCCGTAAAACAGAGTCACTACTGCCACATGGGACGAGCAGGTATTGAATGCCTTTCTCCACCCTTCTGCTGACCTGATCGTCAACACAGCCCAGGCAATACGGCTGTATGAGACCAGAATGAGACCCAGAGGCAAGACAACAAAGATAAAGCTGGCCACGTACATCTCTACTTCATTGAAGCTGGTATCCACACAAGCCAGCTGCATAATGAGGGGCATCTCACAGAAAAAGTGGTCAATGCGATTGTTCCCACAGAGAGGCAGGAGCATGGTGAGCGTGGAACCTACCATGCTGGTGGTCAGACCCCCAAGCCACGAGGCAAAAGCCAGGCTGCAGCAAAGCTTTGGATGCATGATGACAGTGTAGTGGAGTGGCCTGCAGATGGCAGCATAGCGATCGTAGGACATGACTGCCAGGAGGACACATTCAGTTGCCCCCAACCAGTGGGAGATATAGAACTGGATCACACACCCTCCATAGCTTATGGTTTTCTGTGGTCCCCAGAGGTTGACCAGGAGTTGTGGGACGATGCTTGTGGTGAAGCTAATGTCCAGGAAGGAAAGGTTGACAAGAAAGAAGTACATAGGAGTGTGGAGATGCACATCCATGCAGGAGACCACAATGATGACGCCATTACCCAAGACAGACACCACATAAATCCCCAAGACAAAGATAAAAAGGATGGGTTCTAGAGAGGGTCGTTCAGAGAAGCCCAGCAGAATAAAAACTTCTGGAAAACTTACATTGGCTATTTCCATCATCACATACAGCTAAATGTAGGGCAAACAAATCACCTGCAAATGAGTGGGGGGCACAGGGTATGAGGCATATAATGATTATATTAGTTAGCAAACTTTAAACATAAATTTATATCCTTTGTTCCTGAAAGCATCTGATCAACTGTTTCATGGGTAATGGTCCATCAATTTCTTGAATGTCAGTTTGGAGTGTGTGCCAAGTGACATGGAAATATGCATAGCCTGGGGAAAAATGGATGCATGCATAATTCTTGGCACTGAGTTTTTATTGAAATATTACTTGTAGTAACAAATTTGGAATCAACCTAAATTTTTAGAGATAAGGTTTTCATTGGGTGGAGGATGGCATTTCATGTGATGAGACACAGCACAGATATTAAAATTGAGCCTGTGCTACTTCCTGACTCAGTTAGTAGCCACATGAGTTCATCTTGACATTTCTCCTTCTGTCAAATCTCACAAACATTTGCAAATTTTTGTCTTATTATTAAATATAGCCAGCTTGTCATCACTTCTCACCACCTCTGCTGCTTCTACCTTGATGTTTGCTGTTATCATTTACCACCTGAACTGTTGCTGTAACATCCTAGCTTGTCTTCCTGCTTCCCTGTTACTTCCTTTCAAAGTATCCTCAACACAGTATCCAGAAGATTATGTTAAAATGTAATATGGTCATAATCGGTCCACTGCTTTCTTATCATAGAAAAAGGCTTGCAGTGGTTTTCCTCCAAGGTAGCCACATGCTCATATTCCTCTCTTCCTTAAGGTTGGTTTTAAAACGTCATCTTTTACTGAAGGTTTCCCTCACTGTGTTTTTAAAATAGAAAATAACAGCTCTCTCCCATCTCCCTTATCCCCTTTCCTGCTTAATTTTTTTTGTCCGTAGTACTTATCGTCATAGAACAAATATTCTATTCTAATTTGTTGTGTCTATTACCTGCCTCAACAAATTCCATGGACATAGGGCTTTCTGTTACTTTATTTTTGAGTTCCCAGTGCTAACTCAGTGTCTGAAGCACAGAAGGTAAAATAAAGCTATAGTTGAGGGACGTGATGGAGAAGGAAATGGCAACCCACTCCAGTATTCTTGCCTGGAGAATCCTGTGGACAGAGGAGCTTGATGGGCTGCTGTCCATAGGGTCGCATAGAGTCGGACACGACTGAAGCGACTTAGCGTGCATGCATTGGAAAAGGAAATGGCAACCCACTCCAGTATTCTTGCCTGGAGAATCCTGTGGACAGAGGAGCTCGGTGGGCTGCTGTCTATGGGGTCGCACAGAGTAGGACACGATTGAAGTGACTTAGCAGCGGCAGCAGCAGCAGAGGGACATGAAAATGCAACATCAAGCAGTTCTGTCAAGAAGGAACACTTAAAGCCATCAAAGTCATGCACAGCTGACCCAGACTATGCCTTCCTCTTATAAATGTTGAATAAAACAAACCAGAACTGAGCACGGACAATGTGTGAAGTCAGAAGCCCTCTTAAAGGGAAACAGACAAGCACTTTGCTTCAGGTATCTCTGAAAAGTTCTGGAACTTTTGTTTACAGACACATGAAATTTTTCTCCCCTGGTTTTTGAGAGGAAAAATAAATGCATTATAATTAGAGTTCATTCAAGTGTGAGGATCTGAGCAGCTATAAACTCAACTATCAATGCTTTAAAAATTCCAGAGAGGGAAACTTATCCATCTCTATAACTGGAAGTTGACCAAGCAAAATAAATTCAACACATGTATGTTTACAGTGTTTTATAATACATGTAGAATTTCCCCATGCATTTGTAGAAATGGGGCTCAGGGAGCTTCATGCCTTTCCCAAAATTCAGGCACAGAACTTATACTTGGATTTTACTGAGCTAGAATGCTGAGAAAATCATCTTCTTACATATAGTACACCAGAGCAGTACTGAGCCTCTGAGAAAGCACCAGGAAGAGGATTCTGCACCCCTCCAAATTCAGTAAGCATAAAGAGTGGTTTCATAATGTGAATGTGGGAGAGAAGAGGTGAATGAGGATAGTGCTGTGCAATTGATTCATGACACAGTAAAGTAATTGAGCCATATAAAGAGTCACCTCAGATGAACTGATGAGTGCATAGAAAAGTAAAAGGCTAAACTGAAGACTGCATTGTTTCTCATGGGCTTAAGTATCCCTACTGGAGATATGAAAATTTTATTAACACACATATGAATAAAATGTGTGACTGTCACCAAAAGATAGGGATCAGAATTTCACAGTCATGAAGTAACAGTTTGGTAGAATTTTTGAGAACATGGAGATCTTAGTGATAATTTGATTCATTTTTAGAAATGATCAGTGAAGTGAAAGTCACTCAGTCATGTCCAACTCTTTGCAACCCCATGGACTATACAGTCCATGGAATTCTCCAGGCCAGAATGCTGGAGTGGGTAGCCATTCCCTTCTCCAGGGGATCTTCCCAACCCAGGAATCAAACTGGGGTCTCCTGCATTGCAGGCAGATTCTTTACCAGCTGAGCTGCCAGCCTGGAGAATTCCACAGATTGTGTAGTCCATGGGATCGCAAGGAGTCAGACATGACTGAGTGATTTCACTTTCAGTATAGAAATGATCGGTGGCTTACTCAAAGTTCAAGGGTTGTTCAGTGCAAGTACTGGAGCTATAGTCAAGCAACAAGATTCTTAGTACAAAAAAAAAAAAAAAAAATTCCCAGTAAAGGAAGAGTTTTGCTCATTCAATGATTCACCAAAATATCACAATAAAAAATCATTCATGAAAATGTGACCCAGCCCCAAGTTCTGTGACATTATGACAAAGAAAGATAGCATGGTGAGAGTTACAGGAATGAGTTCAAATTTTGTGAGTCAATTATGTCATCACAAATTCTACCCCTGAATTTATTCAACCTGCTAATATGCCAAAGACACCAAAAAGAGCAAATCGACATGGTGCAGTGCTCTCAAACTTTAGAATGACCAGAAACTGTATGATTCCAGTTTATCTTAAATATCATCAATAACAAATAAATCTGAGAATATCACTTACTGATGGTAAGCTAGCAGTATCCTCTCTCTCTATGCAGGGTGCAAATATTGTATAACAAGTAGTATTTTATTTCAATAATTAATAAGGTCCATTAATTCAATACATATGGCTTTAAAAAGTAGGAGAATTGGCAAGGTATTTTGATGTTCTAAAATTGCTGGAAATCTCCAAGTCAGTGATGGTAGGTGTGCTAGATTCGCTTCAAATGCATATGTGAGGGCAGTCTTAAGTTTTAAAATTAGAATAGGTTTAAATTAGAGAGAAACATTTATTTTTTCCTAACAAAGGTGTAAGCAAAAGAAATGAAAATGATTCACAGAGTCTGCAGAATGAGAAATATATGGCAGTCCCCAGAGATAAAGTGTGTCATAAAACTAATAAAATTACAAGACATTCATTTTATCCCCTGGAGCATTCAGGAAGGAGGCATACTGTGATTACATCAGGGGAGTGAAGTTGGAGGAGAAAAAGCTTTGGGGATTTTCTTCCCTATTGAATAATTATAATTCTACTAGAATGTCTATACACATAGAATTGTT
The DNA here is from genome assembly GCF_002263795.3 of Bos taurus. Classification (NCBI taxonomy): domain Eukaryota; kingdom Metazoa; phylum Chordata; class Mammalia; order Artiodactyla; family Bovidae; genus Bos; species Bos taurus. The sequence goes on from NC_037334.1 coordinate 40,817,796, forward strand.
CATATGTGTGCAGAAGTGTTAGTTTAGTTTGAATGCTATTTCAGTGTTATTTTAGGTTTTTATACTGCAAAACATTGATTGTCTACACATCTATGCAATGGTGTCTGTATCTTGTGAATAAAAGCATGAAATATTTGTTCACTACAGTAACTTCAGTACTTGTGTTACAGATTTTTTTCAAAATTCAATTATTCTATTATTGGAGTATAATACAGTGATGAACTAATATTTTTCTTGATGGAACAAGATTATTTTTACTGTAGTAAAATACACGTAACATAAACTTGCTACTGTAACCATTAAAAAATGTACAGATCAGTGGAATTGTGCATTTACAAAATAGTACAACCGTCACCAGTATCTAGTTCCAGAACTTTCTTATTAACCCCACCAAACCCCTTTTTAGCAGTCACTTTCGATTTTTCTAGTATTTAGAGAAATCTACTTTCTGTCTTTATGAGTTTGCCTATCTTGGATATTCCATGTAAATGAAATCATACTGTATGTGGGCTTTTATGTTTGACTTCTTTCACTTAGGATGGTCTCAGGCTTTTCCATGTTGTAGTGTGTATCATTATTTTATTTACTTCTAAAGCTGAGTTATATTCTATTGTATGAGTTTGCCACATTATGTTTATCTAGTTATTTGTTGATGTCCATTGGAATCCACCTGCAATGCAGGAGATGCTGGTTTGATTCCTGGATTGGGAAGATCCCATGGAGAAGGGACAGGCTACCCATTCCAGTATTCTTGGGCTTCCTTGGTAGCTCAGATGGTAAAGAATCTGCCTGCAATGTGGGAGACCAGGGTTTGATCCCTAGGTTGGGAAGATCCCCTGAAGGAGGGCATGACAACCCACTTCAGTATTCTTGCCTGGAGAATCCTCATGGACAGAGGAACCTGGTGGGCTATAGTCCATAGGGTGGCAAAGAGTCGGACAAGAATGAGCAACTAAGCACATTGGTTTATTTGTTGATGGACATTTGTGTTATTTCCACTTTTTGCTATTGTGAATAGAGCTGCTAATGACATTTCTCTACAAATATTGTTTGAACATCTGTTTTCAATTATTTTGGTGCACATCTAGGAGTGGAATTAATAGATCACATGGTAACTTTGTGATTAGAACTTATTTTGGGGACTTCCTTGGTGTGGTGGTGCAATGTATGAGAATCCGCCTGCAATGCAGGAGACCTGGGGTCAATCCCAGGGTCAGGAAGGTCCCCTAGAGAAGGTAATGGCAACCCACTCCAGTATTCTTACCTGGAGAATTCCATGGAAAGAGGAGCTTGGCAGGCTACAGTCCATGGAGTCTCATAGTCGACATGACTGAACAATTAACATTTTCACGCTTTCACACTATTATATTTACTATGCTGTTGTTTTTCAGTGGCTAAATCGTGTCTGACCGTTTGTGGCCCCATGGACCTTAGCTTTCCAAGCTCTTCTGTCCATGGGGTTTTCCAGGAGAGAATACTGGTGTGGGATGCCATTTCCTTCTTTAGGAAATCTTCCTGACCCAGGGATTGAACCTGGGCTTCCCGTGTCTCCTGCATTAGCAGGTGGATTCCTTACCACTGAGCCACCAAGGAAGCCATAGTTTTGTATTATAGTTTGAGACCAGGAATTATGAGATTCCAGTTTTGTTATTTTTCCTCGATTGCTTTGGTTATTTGGAATCTTTTAAAGTTTCATCCAAATATTGTGATTACATTTTTTTTAAATGCCATTTTATTTTGATTGAGATTGCTACGAAACTACAGATGGCTTTGGGTAATATGGGCATTTTACCAAGGTTAGTTCTTCTGATCCATGAACGTGGGCTCTTTCCATTTATTTGTGGTATTCCAAATTCTTCAATTCAAATTCTATTCTTCAAATTCTTATAATTTTGAATATACATATATTTTATCTCCTTGGTTAAGTTTATTCCTGAGTATATTATTATTTTGATACTATTGTGAATTGATGGACATTTGTGTTATTGTGTGAATGGGAAACAACCAAGCAATGTATGCAGTGAAATATGTGGTCAACATAGTCTACTGCCTTACAATCCAATATGGGTCATTTTTACCAATAAATATTTTATCTTATTTTTGAGTGAAAATTACTCTTAATTTAACTCTGCAAAGAGCTATTATGAACCTCATTTTAAAGGTGAGGCAACTGAGGCTTTGAATGGGCAAATGACTTGCTCAAGGTCATGTGGCTACTAAATGGTGGAGAGATTTGCACTCATAAATATTTATTTCCTATCTCACATATTCCCTTAGTGACCTAATGTAGACTAATGGATTCGAATATTAACTAAATCCTAAAGACTCTTTGAATTGTATCCCTGGCCAGCACTCAGTTCCACACTTCAGACTCAAACAACTTATTGTCTATGTTGCATGTTGATTTAAAGGGTGTTATGAAATGACTCTTTCCCCACACCAGCATTCATATGTTGAGGCTGTTACTCCTATTGTGACTGTGTTTGGATATGAGGGATTTAAGGAATAATTAAGTTTATATGAGGGAGCTCATGTGTCACATCCTAATCCCATAGGATATGTGTCCTTATAAGAAGGTGGAAAATACCAGATCTGCATCTCTTTCTCCCTGTTTCTATTCCCCAGTGTGCAGAGAGGAAAGGCCATGTGACCACACAGTAAGAGCAAGGGAGTCTCCAAACCAGGAAGAGAGACCTTACCAGCAATTAACCTGATGACACCTTGGTGTAAGACTGATCTGTCTCACAGGTCCAATGTCTGACCTGTGAGAAAATATGTTATTGTTGTTTAAGCCATTCTACATGTAATATTAGTTCAAATTTAAATACAGATGGCTAATACACATTCTGAACTTAATGCTTCTGAAAATGAACCCTGTTTCCTACCAGACCTTCTTTAGCTTCAGGATACCCATCTCACTTGATGACAACTCTATTCTACTTGTTTCTCAGGTTAGAAACCTCAAAGTCAACTTTGACCATTCTCTTTTCTCTTTCTGATGGTTGTCAACCACCTACAGAAGAGATGCACCTATATAAACTTTGTATCCTTTGAGTAACTATATTGGTATCAGTTACAGCAGTACATCCAGTGTAAATAGTAGTAAAAGAAAATTAGAAAATTTTATGAAGAAATAAAAGAATTATGTGCATAAAAAGAAACATAAACACTACTAAATTTTTATATGTTTATCACTATGTTATTTTCCAGCCTCTCACTACTTATTGCTCCATAACAACCATATGTAGTTGGTGCTATTACACAGTTTTATAGATGAAGAGAATGAGGCTCAGAGAGGAGAGTTAATTGAATAAAGTCACATAGTCACTAAGTAAGGAACCAGGTCCTATAGCAAGTATGACCTGACCTCATACCAGATACCAAAACCCTGTGCTTCATGTCCTTTCCTTATTATCTACATAGAGGTCTTGGTCCTACAAAAATGTGAGTTCTTCTGACATTAATTTAAACTCTAGCTCACTACCAGAGTCCCAATAAGATACTGTAGCTCACTCCAGAGTCCCAATAAGATACTGTTTTTGAGTAGCAGGAATGGAACTTATTGTGACATTTAAGATAGTAAAGTAAGTACAGGAACAGCTATGAAATTTCTAAATTTGAAAAATAGAAAGAATAATGAAATATTCCTTGCTCTACTAGCTAAGAAAACATTCCATAAATCCACGGTTACTGAAAGGATGCTGTGAAAGTGAAAGTGTTAGTTGTGTCCAGCTCTTTGTGACCCCAGGAACTGTAGCCAGCCAGGCTCCTCTCTCCATGGGATTTCCCAGGCAAAAATACTGGAGTGGGTAGCCATTTCCTTCTCCAAGTGATCTTTCTGACCCAGGGTTTGAACATATTTCCTGCATTGCAGACAGATTCTTTACTGTTTGAGCCACCATGGACACATCATGCATAAATAAATATTAAAAGAACAGAATTGATATTCCCCAAATAAACTTATATACATAGGAGATTTAGTTTTTGGAAAATGTATAATTTCAGGATAATAGTAGAAATATAGCTAATTGAAATAAATTGTGGAGGGACTATTGAATAAACATTTGGAATATATTTAATATAATTCTTTCTTTGTCTTATTATGCACACACACACACACACACAGACATTGTAGAAGGGATTGAAAAGATAAGAATAAAATAGAAATCTATTAAACACAAAATAAACACAATTTTGTGGTTGGAGGACCATTTCTAAGCATATTTCAGACATCAGGGCATAAAATAATTTGCTCTGACTTATTAAGATAGTCTGAAAACATAAATGTCAACATTTGCCTGGGGTCTGAAAGACCCCTCAGCACCTGGATCTTAAGGATCTCTCAGAGATCAACCTAGATGTCCATCAGCAGATGAATGGATAAGAAAGCTGTGGTACATATACACAATGGAGTATTACTTAGCCATTAAAAAGAATACATTTGAATCAGTTCTAATGAGGTGGATGAAACTGGAGCCTATTATACAGAGTGAAGTAAGCCAGAAAGAAAAACACCAATACAGTATACTAATGCATATATATGGAATTTAGAAAGATGGTAATGATAACCCTGTATGCGAGACAACAAAAGAGACACAGATGTATAGAACAGTCTTTTTGACTCTGTGGGAGAGGGAGGTGGGGGATGATTTGGGAGATTGGCATTGAAACATGTATAATATCATATAAAAACGAATCGCCAGTCCAGGTTCGATGCAAAATACAGGATGCTTGGGGCTGGTGCACTGGGATGACCCAGAGGGATGGTATGGGGAAGGAGGTGGGAGGGGGGTTCAGGATGGGGAACACGTGTACACCCGTGGTGGATTCATGTTGATGTATGGCAAAACCAATACAATATTGTAAAGTAATTAGCCTCTAATTAAAATAAATAAATTAAAAAAAATTCCTATCACACTTTCCCTCACTCCCTTTCACCCACACCTGACAATTCTCCATCTGAAATTCTTTCTTCTCTAAAGCCTTTGCACTAGTTACTCTTTCTCCATGAAATTCCCTTCACACTCATGTTTTGTATCTCCCTCCCCCATTTAATTTTGAAGAGCTAAAATGGCAACTCAAGATCTCCTGTCACCTTCTCCACTCTCACCCTATTGAGTATTGGTCCTGTCTTGTCTTAACCTACATTCTCTATAGGCTTGCTTATTTGATAAACTTGTATATCTGTGAAAGGGTGACATCACTTCTTTGTTCTTGCATCTCCAGCACACAAAACAGGTTGCATATACAAAATAAGTTAAAATAATATTTCATTTTGTTGAATGAAATAAGGACTATAAGAAGTTATAGTTACATGGTTGATGAAATTTAATACACAAAATTTAAAGCTTTTGTACCACAAAGGAAACAAAAAAAAATCATATCAAAAGAATAAACATCCCACTGGAAAAATTATCACTTCTAATAATAAAGGGAAATAGATTCATGTATAAACTACTCCTTTAAAGCAATAAGAAAATGTAAAACAATAAGAACAACAATGAAAAAAGGGGGAAAACAATTTAGTGCAGAAAGCATATAGTATTCAAAACATTTCAAAAGGTGTTAAAACTCACTAGTGATCAGATAATTGACAAGCAAAGACTAAAATGATCCACAGAATCCAAAGTTAGTGAAATTGTGAGACTGTATGCCTTTCCACATGCTATTGGTAAAAGTATAAATTTATAGTTTCTTAACAATTACAAAATTTATATTTCCATAAAATATAAACATGTGAACATTATTTGCTTCAGAACTCTAAGATCCATCTTCTATAACTAGTAGTCAAGTTTGCAAGAATTTCAATACATATGGATTTATTTTAATTTTGTATGTTATAATGAAACTGAGGAAAATGCTCATAGTAATTAAAATTTCAGAATACATATTCAGTTCAGTCGCTGAGTCATGTCTGACTCTTTGTGACCCCATGAACTGCAGCATGCCAGGCCTCCCCGTCCATCACCAACTCCTGGAGTCCATCCAAACCCATGTCCATTGAGTTGGTGATGCCATCCAACCATCTCATCTTCTGTCATCCCCTTCTCCTCCTGTCTTCAATCTTTCCCAGCATCAGGGTCTTTTCCAGTGAGTCAATTCTTCCCATCAGGTGGCCAAAGTATTGGAGTTTCAGCTTCAACATCAGTCCTTCCAATGAACACCCAGGACTGATCTCCTTTAGGATAGACTGGTTGAATCTCCTTGCATTCCAAGGGACTCTCAAGAGTCTTCTGCAATACCACAGTTCAAAAGCATTGATTCTTTGGTGCTCAGCTGTCTTTATAGTTCCACTCTCACATCCATACATGACCACTGGAAAAACCATAGCCTTGACTGGACGGACCTTTGTTGACAAAGTGAGGTCTCTGCTTTTTAATATGCTGTCTAGGTTGGTCATAACTTTCCTTCCAAGGAGTAAGTGCCTTTTAATTTCATGGCTGCAGTCACCATCTGCAGTGATTTTGGAGCCCAGAAAACTTCCCTGTTCTTCACTGTCTCCCAGTTTTTGCTCAGATTCATTTCCAATGAGTCAGTGATGCTATCTAACCATCTCATCCTCTACCACCCTCTTCTCTTTTTACCTTCAATCTTTCCCAGCATCAGGGTCTTTCCCAATGAGTCAGCTCTTTGCATCAGGTGATCAAAGTATTGGAGCTTCAGTGGCAGCATCAGTCCTTCCAATGAATATTCAGGGTTGATTTTCTTTAGAATGAAGGGTTTTGATCTCTGTGTTGTCCAAGGAAATCTCAAGAATCTTCTCCAACACCAGTTCAAAAGCTTCAATTCTTTGGTGCTTAGCCTTCTTTATGGTCCTACTCTAACATCCATACACGACTACTGGAAAAACCATAGCTTAGACCTTTGTCTAAGCTCAGACCTTTGTCCACAAAGTGACGTCTTTGTTTTTTAATATGCTCTCTAGGTTTGTTGTAGCTTTACTTCAAGAAACAAACACATCATTGTAAGCCAACTATATCCCAATAAACAGAAATAAACTAAGGAATTAATAGTTGATTGTATTGATAAGTTATCAACCTCAATACTCTATTTACTTTTACTTTATCCAAGATCCAAATCTCCCAATATCTGTTGGTATTATTCAAATAAGTAGTCTGAGAGTCAACTTGTGACATTTAGGGAGGTGTTGAATTTGAAAAGTGGGAGCAAATTTCTAGAGACAGGGTTTTGGCCAAAAAAAGTCCAGAAAAACCTTTCAAAATATTGCTGAAAGTAAATGAGTTTGTGGTACTCCTACTTAATATGTTTGAAAGAAAAACATGAATGCTATTTTTTTCTTTATGATCATTTTTTTCCCTCTGATCAGAATTTTCCCATCTCAAAAATGTAAATATTATTAACTTTACAATATGATTTTGAGTTTTAAATCATCAAGTCCAGTGATTGCTCTTGAACTTAACTTACTTTTTTAGTGCAGCTTTGTGTGCTAGTTTTCATAACCTCCAGAAATCATCTTGGACATATGAATAGTACTGAGTGAATAAAAATATCTTTACATATCCTGTACACAGAATATGTAGACTTGTGTTGGGAAACTGATCTTTCTATAGTTACAGATGCATCTGTGCAGCATGTTATTGATGAAATCTCTAAATTGCTGAAAATTCAACTCAAAATTCTACTTTTGAGGCATTTGCCTCTTTAGTTTCCTTCTCCTGAAAGTGCATGAATTATATTTTGATCACATCTTTTCTGACACCAAATGTGTGAGATTTTTTTCACAACAATAACCAATATTCCAACTCTTCAAACACCAACTGGGCATCCTGTAATTCAGTTTAACTCTGACAATAACTACCTAAATCTAGTACCAGATCCTGCCAATTTAAGAACAAAGTCCTCTACAAGACCACCCCCAATTTAGAAGGCAGTTGCAAGCTCCAGGTTGGCATCCATGTCTATGACCAACTATAAATCAAGAGTTGCCATAACCCCTTCTTTAGATTTAGTGATTTGCAAGAATGACTCACATAACTCAGGGAAACACTTTAGTGTACTGGTTTATTACAAATAATATAAAAGAAGAGATACACAGGATGAAGTTTGGAAAGGTCTTGAGCACAAGAACTTCTGTCTCGGCAGAGTTTAGGGCACTCTACCTTCTTGTCACATAGATGCAGCCACCAACCTGGAAATCTCCAAACACTATTGTTTAAAGCTTTTGTGAGGTTCATTGCATAGGCGTGATTCATTAAGTTATTGGCCATTATGACTTAATTTCCAGTAACTCCTTCCCAGACACGGGGCTGGAACTGGAAATTACAAACTTCTAACCACATGGTCAGTTCTTCTACCAGGCATCCTCTGGAAGCTATCTAGGGACTCTTCTTTGAGTTAATTCATTGGCATAGACTTAGGTATGTTGAAATGTGCTTGTTATGAAAGATAACCTTTCAAAAAAATAAAAGATACCTTCTCATCCATATCACTCAGAAAATTTCAAGGGTCCTAGAAGCTCAGTGTCAGAAGTCAGGACAAAAAAAAAAGTATATATTTCTTATTACATCACAAGAGACTGTAGCCAAAATGGCAAATATATCCATGGATACAAAGAATAGACTTACATCTCAGCATAAAATCTTGATAACTTTATAATTATCTAACATTTGTGAGGTTAATACTATCTACCTCACTGAGTCATTACAAATATTAGGGGAGAAAAAGTAAAGGATTTCACACATATTAGACACCCTTAGTGACAGACATTGCTTTAAAATATTAACAAAATCATATAAAAATTAGCATATGTAGCTACATAAACAACTTACAATATCATAGGTAGCATGAATATAACATACACAAAGCTATATAAATAATTAGCAAAATATACTTATTAATAAAAAATAAAAACATAAAATAAGTTCTCTTTGCACTGGCCTGAAAAAAATATGTAAGTACACCCATTTCAGTTTGTTATTTACTTTGAACTTAAGAAATAGTGTATAGAAATGATATCCCAAATATCCTGACACTCCAAATCAGTTTTGATGCCTTTAAATCTGCTTCCTCCTCACAAGTGATAAGTTTTAAAATATATGTGTCCCTCCAAAACCACAGTTCTCTAATACAATGTGCCTAAGTGCCTTCTTCACAGTCTTGTTCCTTAGCGTGTAAATCAGGGGGTTCAGCATTGGGGTGACCACAGTGTAGAAGAGGGCCACAAGCTTACCTTCCTCATGAGAGTTTCTCTTGGCAGGCTGGAGATACATGAAAATGATGCTCCCGTAAAACAGAGCCACTACTGCCACATGGGACGAGCAGGTATTGAATGCCTTTCTCCACCCTTCTGCTGACCTGATCGTCAACACAGCCCAGGCAATACGGCTGTATGAGACCAGAATGAGACCCAGAGGCAAGACAACAAAGATAAAGCTGGCCACGTACATCTCTACTTCATTGAAGCTGGTATCCACACAAGCCAGTTGCATAATGAGGGGCATCTCACAGAAAAAGTGGTCAATGCGATTGTTCCCACAGAGAGGCAGGAGCATGGTGAGCGTGGAACCTACCATGCTGGTGGTCAGACCCCCAAGCCACGAGGCAAAAGCCAGGCTGCAGCAAAGCTTTGGATGCATGATGACAGTGTAGTGGAGTGGCCTGCAGATGGCAGCATAGCGATCGTAGGACATGACTGCCAGGAGGACACATTCAGTTGCCCCCAACCAGTGGGAGATATAGAACTGGATCACACACCCTCCATAGCTTATGGTTTTCTGTGGTCCCCAGAGGTTGACCAGGAGTTGTGGGACGATGCTTGTGGTGAAGCTAATGTCCAGGAAGGAAAGGTTGACAAGAAAGAAGTACATAGGAGTGTGGAGATGCACATCCATGCAGGAGACCACAATGATGACGCCATTACCCAAGACAGTCACCACATAAATCCCCAAGACAAAGATAAAAAGGATGGGTTCTAGAGAGGGTCGTTCAGAGAAGCCCAGCAGAATAAAAACTTCTGGAAAACTTACATTGGCTATTTCCATCATCACATACAGCTAAATGTAGGGCAAACAAGTCACCTGCAAATGAGTGGGGGGCACAGGGTGTGAGGTATAAAGGGACTATATCAGTGAGCAAACTTTAAATCTAGATGAATATTCATTGCTCCTAAATCATCCATTCAACTTCACTGTGGATGACGTTGCATCATCTTCTTGAAGGCCAGTTTGGAATGTGTGCTAAATGACATGGAAATATGCATAGCCTGTGGAAACATATTTTTGGCAATAGGTTATTATTGAAATATTACTTACAGAAGCAACATCTGGAATTAACCTAGGTTTTTATTGATGAGTTATCACTGGGTATGGTATTTCAAGTAATGAAGTACTGCACAGGCATTAAAATGAGCCTGTGCTAAAATTTGCTTAATCTTATATGGCAGCCTGGATGGGAGGGGAGCTTGGGGGAGTAATAGATACATTTATATATGTGGCTCCGTCCCTTTGCTGTCTACCTGAACATTGTTAATCATTCATAGTCCAGTATAAAGTAAAATTTTAAGAAGTTGAGCCTGTGCTCCTTTGCCACTTAGTTAATAGCCACGTGGAATCCATCTTGACATTTCTCTTTTCTCAAATCCCACAATAATTGGCAATTTTTTGTTTTATTATTAAATTTATCCAGATTCTCATGACTTCTCACCACCTCTGTTGTTTCTACCCTGACCCTTGCTGTTATCATTTATCACCTGAACTGTTGATGTAACATCCTAACTTGTCTTCCTGCTTCCTTATTACTTCCCTTCAAGTTATTCTCAACACAGTAGTTGGAAGATTACATTAAAATGCAATATGGTCATATTGCTCCCCTGCTGAACACCCCTAGTTTCATGGAGCAAAGCCTGCAGTGGTTTTCCTCCAAGACAGCCACATGCTCACATTCCTCACCTCCTTCAGTTTGTTTCTCAGAAGTCATATTTTACTGAGGGCCTCCCTCACTGTGTTATTTAATATTGAAAATTATAGCTTCCTCTCAGCTCCATTCTCCCCCTTTCCTGCTTTATTTTTATTCATAATATTTATTACCATAGAACAAATATTCTATTCCAATTTATTGTTTATTACCTACCTCAATCTATTAGAGTAAAAATTTCATAGAGTTATGGCTTTCTGTTACTTTATTTTTGGGTCCCCAGTGCTAACCCAGTGTTTGGCACACAGAAGTCCCTTAATCAATTATCATTGAATGAGAAAACTGTGAAGCAGTTTTTAGAATGGCGTGTAATCATGGTGGAGGTAGAACTGAAGCAAAATGAAGGTTATAGTTGATAACCTCACAAAAGTATTTCTAAGAATGAACACTTAAGGCTGTCAAAGTCATGCCCCAGTGACCCAGACCATCTCTTCCTCTTATAAACGTTAAATACATAACACAGGACCTAGCAGGAACAGTGTGTGAAGTCAGAAGCTCTTAGAAGAAAACAATCAGTCTGCCTCAGGTGTATCTGAAGGGTTCTGGGACTGTTCTTAACAAAAACATGAATTTTGTCTTTTCAGTCTTTTAAAAGGAAAAGAATTTATTATAATTGGAGTCCATGCATTGTGGAGAATAGAGCATTTATAAACTCAACTATCAACTTTTTTAAAATCCCACAGCAGGGAACTTACCTATTTGTATAACTGGAAGTTGACCAAATGAATAAATTATAAAAAATATATGTAGAGTTTCCCCATGAATTTGTAGAAATAGGACTCAGAGAGCTTCAGGAATTTGCAAAAATTCATACACAGAAGTTGTAATGCTGTGGTCTTCACTGCACCAGAATGCTGAGACAACCCTCCAGCATACTAGAGCAGCACCTAATACTCTGAGAAGGCACCAAGGGGATGTATTCTGATCCCATCCAAATTCAGGAAGCATGGAGAGATGTCAGGAGTGGTTTCATAATGTGGATGTGTGGGAGGATATGTGAATAAGTATATTGATGTGCAATAAAGAATAGTCATGATACAATAAAATAACTTCCCGGTGCAAGGAGTCACCACAGATGAGTTTATGATGACACAGAAATGTAAAAGTCTAAACTGAGGACTGTGTTGTCATCTGTGGGTTTAGTTGCCCCTCTGGAGATAATGAAAATTTTGTTGACTCACATATGAACATGTATGAGTGTTCCCAACAGATGGGGATCAAAACATTAATCACAGTCATGAATTAATAGTTCAGTTGAATTTTTGAGGAAATGGAGATCTTAGTGATAATGTGATTCATTTGTAGAAATGTTCAGTGGCTTACACAAAGTCCAAGAGTTGCTTAGTGCAAGTTCTGGAGCTACGCTCATGACACCCAGATTCTTAGTAAAAAAAAAAAAAAAAAAAAAAGTCCTGTAAAGGAAGAGTTTTGCTCATCCAATGACTCACCAAAACCATTACAATAAAAATCACTCTTGAAAAATGTAACCCAACCCTAAGTCCTGTGACATTATAACATAGAAAGCATGATGACAGTTACAGGAATGAGCCCATATTTTTAAAATCACTTATGCAGTCCCAAACTCTTCCCCTGAAGGTAGGCAACCTACTAAAATACCAAGGACTTCAAAAAGAGAAAATCCTATTATTGGAATTACCAGAAACTCTGTGATACCATTTTATCTTAAATATGTACCATGAAAGAAAACAAATAAACTGAAGAATATCACTCACTGATGGCTATCTTTCAGCATCATCTCTCTGTAGTAAGTGTGCAAATATTGTATAATGGGCAGTATTTTATTTCAATATTTGATAAGATTAACAAATTAAATGCAAGTGGCATTAAAAATAGGAGAGCATCCAAGGGATTTGGAAGCCTTAAAAATATTGGAAATCTTCATGTCAGTGGTGGCAGGTGTACTAAATTCTATTCTAATGCATGTGTAAGGACACAGTCTTAATTTTTTAAATTAGAATAAGTTTAAATTACAGAGAAGCACTGATATTTTCCCTAAGAAAGTGGTTAGCAAAAATAATGAGGATAATTCACAGTATCTTCAGAACAAGAAATATATGCCAACCCCCAAAGGACCAAATATGTCATAAAACTCTTAAAATCACAAGACATTCATGCTATTGCCAGAGCGTTCAGGAATGAGACAGAGGGTGGTTACATCAGGGGAGTGAAGTTGGAACAGAAGAAGCTTTGGGATTTTTTTCCCTATTGAATAATTATAATTCTATTATAATTTCTGTACACACAGAATTGATAATGTGTGTACAGAGCAATATTTTGAATGTTATTTCAATGTTATTTCGGGTTTCTATACTGCCAAACATTGATTGCAGAACATAAGATTTGTGTGTCTACACAAAGGTGTTTTCATGTAGTGGAGGAGACAGCCTGAAATATTTGTTCACTACAGTAATTTTGGTACATGTCCTACAGATTTTTAAAAAATCTAATTATCCTACTCTGAGTGTACAATACAGTAATAAACTAATACTTTTCTTGATGGAACAAGCTTATTTTTACTGTAGTAAGTATGTAACACATTTGGTAATGTACATATTTCAATGCCATTCTCTCAAATCATCCCACCCTTGCGTTCCCCCACTGAGTCCAAAAGTCTGTTCTTTACATCTGTGTCTCCTTTGCTGCCCTGCATGTGGAACCGTCAGTACTGTCTTTCTAAATTCCATATATATACATTAATACACAGTATTTGTCTTTCTCTTTCTGACATATTTCACTCTGTATAGTAGGCTCCAAGTTCATCCACCTCATAAATTTGCCACTGTAATGATTTTAAAGTGTACAAATCAATTGAATTAAACTCATTCACACAATAGTACAACAATCGCCAATATCTTGGAGAAGGAAATGGCAACCCATTCCAGGATTCTTGTCTGGAAAATCCCATGGACAGAGGAGCCTGGTGGGCTACAGTCCATGGGGTTTCAAAGAGTCAGACACAACTGAGCGCAGAACACTTATACTTTCACTTCACACCTTTTATAAATTAATTTTAATTGGAGAATAGTGATTTTACAATGCTGAATTAATTTATTGCTCTACAGCAAAGTGAATCAGTCATACATACACGAATACTGACTCTTTTTTAGATTTTCTTCCCATTCAGGTCACCAGGGAGCACTGAGTAGAGTTCCCTGTTCTATATGGTAGGTTATAAGTAGTAATTTTTTAAATACATAGTACAGTATATATATCAGTCCAATTTCCCAATTTATCCCACTCTCCATTCCTCCCTTGGTAACCAAAAGTTTGTTCTCCACATCTGTGACTCTGTTTTTGCTTTACATATGAATTCATCTCTACCATTTTTTTCTAGATTCCACATATAAGTGATATTGTGTGATACTCATTTTTCTCATTCAGACTTACTTCACTCTGACAATCTCTAGGACCATCCACCTCTGCAAATAGTAGTAATCTGTTCCTTCTTTTGGCTAAGTAATATTCCATTGTATATATACACCACATTAAAAAAAAGTTTTTAATTGAAGGAAAATAGCTTGGCAATGTTATGTTGGTTTCTGCTATACAACAACATGAATCTGTCATGCATGCTTAGTCGCTCAGTCATGTCCAACTCTTTGGGACACCATGGACTGTAGCCTGCCAGGCCCCTATGTCTATGCAATTCTCCAGGCCAGAATACTGGAGTGGGTAGCCATTCTCTTCTCCAGTGGATCTTCCTGACCCAGGGATGGAACCAGGGTCTCCTGTATTGCAGGCAGATTCTTTACCATCTGAACCAGGAAAGCCGTAAGTATATATTTATCCCCTCCCTCTTTTTTTTTTTTTTTTTACGTATACAAATATTTTTTTTCTAATTTTATTTTATTTTTAAACTTTACATAATTGTATTAGTTTTGCCAAATATCAAAATGAATCTGCCACAGGTATACATGTGTTCCCCATCCTGAACCCTCCTCCCTCCTCCCTCCCCATACCATCCCTCTGGGTCGTCCCAGTGCACTAGCCCCAAGCATCCAGTATCGTGCATCGAACCTGGACTGGCAACTCGTTTCTTACATGATATTTTACATGTTTCAATGCCATTCTCCCAAATCTTCCCACCCTCTCCCTCTCCCACAGAGTCCAAAGACTGTTCTATACATCAGTGTCTCTTTTGCTGTCTCGTACACCAGGTTATTGTTACCATCTTTCTAAATTCCATATATATGCATTAGTATACTGTATTTATGTTTTTCCTTCTGGCTTACTTCACTCTGTATAATAGGCTCCAGTTTCATCCACCTCATTAGAACTGATTCAAATGTATTCTTTTTAATGGCTGAGTAATACTCCATTGTGTGTATGTACCACAGCTTTCTTATCCATTCATCTGCTGATGGACATCTAGGTTGCTTCCATGTCCTGGCTATTATAAACAGTGCTGCGATGAACATTGGTATCCCCTCCCTCTTGAGTCTTCCTCCCCTTCCCCTCCATCCCATCCTTCTAGGTTGTCACAATGGGCTGTGTGAATACTCCACGAGAAGAAAGTGTAGTCTGCCATTTTCAGATGGAATGTCCTATAAACAGCAATTATTAAATAAGTCTATACAGTGGTCATGTATGGATGTGAGAGTTGGACTGTGAAGAAGGCTGAGCACCGAAGAATTGATGCTTTTGAACTGTGGTGTTGGAGAAGACTCTTGAGAGTCCCTTGGACTGCAAGGAGATCCAAACCAGTCCATTCTGAAGGAGATCAGCCCTGGGATTTCTTTGGAAGGAATGATGCTAAAGCTGAAACTCCAGTACTTTGGCCACCTCATGCGAAGAGTTGACTCATTGGAAAAGACTCTGACGCTGGGAGGGATTGGGGGCAGGAGAAGGGGACGACAGCGGATGAGATGGCTGGATGGCATCACTGACTCAATGGACGTGAGTCTGAGTGAACTCCGGGAGTTGGTGATGGACACAGAGGTCTGGCGTGCTGCAATTCATGGGGTCGCAGAGAGTCGGACACGACTGAGCGACTGAACTGAACCGAACTGAACCGATACATTCTAATGTATCATTTAATGATTATGTTTTCTTTTTAATTTTCTATCTGGATGACCTCCCTGTGTTATAAAGCAACTTCCCACCATCTATTTTACAAATGGTAATGTATATGTTTCAGTGCTACGGTCTCAATCCATCCCACTCTCTCCTCCCTCTGCTGTGTCCAAAAGTCAGTTCTCTTATAGTTGTATGTCTATTCTTGCCCTGCAAATAGGTTCAACAGTACCATTTTTCTACATTCCATACATATGCATTAATACAAAAATTTTTTTCCTTCTGACTCACTTCACTCTGTGTAACAAGCTCTGGGTTCATCAACCTCAGTTTAACTGACTCAAAGTCGTTCCTTTTTATGAGAGTAATGTTCCATTGCATATATGTACCACAACTTCTTTATCCATTCATCTGTTGATGAATATCAAGGCTGTTTCTGTGTCTTGACTATTGCAAACAGTGTTGCAAGGAATATCCAGCTGCATGCATCATTTTGAATGATGGTTTTCTCCAGTTATATGCCTAGGAGGGGGATTGATTGGTCATGTGATAGCTTTATTTTTAGTTTTTTCAAGTACAGATCTTTTGCCTCCTTCAGATCAGATCAGTCGCTCAGTCGTGTCCGACTCTTTGCGACCCCATGAATCGCAGCACGCCAGGCCTCCCTGTCCATCACCAACTCCCGGAGTTCACTCAGACTCACGTCCATCGAGTCAGTGATGCCATCCAGCCATCTCATCCTCTGTCGTCCCCTTCTCCTCCTGCCCCCAATCCCTCCCAGCATCAGAGTCTTTTCCAATGAGTCAACTCTTCGCATGAGGTGGCCAAAGTACTGGAGTTTCAGCTTTAGCATCATTCCTTCCAAAGAAATCCCAGGGCTGATCTCCTTTAGAATGGACTGGTTGGATCTCCTTGCAGTCCAAGGGACTCTCGAGAGTCTTCTCCAACACCATCTACAAATCTCCCTACCTCTGCATATCCTATTGGCTCTCTTTCTCTGAGAACCCTGACTAATACAGTCTCTATCAGTACTTTCCAAAAATCTTATATAAAATTAAGTATGTCTCAGTTAACCTTTGCATAAGCTTTATGTAATTTTCAAACCCTAAATTCTTTAGGTTTATACCCAATTTCATGTTTTCCCCGCATATTCAAATAGCTGTTTCTTCAGACAAGATAAAATTTGCCTTTTTGTTTTTTTGCTCAGATTTTCTCTTTGAATTGTCATAAGTTAAAAAATTGTGGGTATTGCAGAAAATAAAGAGGACAAGTGAGCCTATGTCTACAGTACTATTTTTATTTTTTGATTTCTCCACCATTCTCTTGTTGAGAATTTTTGCGTCTATGTTTGTTCATCAGTAATATTGGCCTGTGATTTTGTGTGTGTGTGTGATATTTTGTCATGTTTAATATCACAGTGATGGGCTCATAGAATGAGTTTGGGAATGTTTCTCCCTCTGCAATTCTTTGGAATAGCTTCAGAGGGATAGTTGTCAGCTCTTTAGCTGTTTGATAGAATACACTGTCAAGCCATTTAGCCCTTGACTTTTGACTTTTGGAAGATTTTTGATCACAGTTTTGATTTCAGCTTGTGATTCAGTTCAGTTCAGTCACTCAGTTGTGTCCGACACTTTGCGACTCCATGAATCGCAGCACGCCAGGCCTCCCAGTCCATCACCAACTCCTGGAGTTCACCCAAACCCATGTTCATTGAGTCGGTAATGCCATCCAACCATCTCATCCTCTGTTGTCCCCTTCTCCTGCCCTCAATCTTTCCCAGCATCAGGGTCTTTTCCAATGAGTCAGGTCTTCGCATCAGGTGGCTAGAGTATTGGCGTTTCAGCATTAATATCAGCCCTTCCAATGAACACCCAGCATCGATCTCCTTTAAGATGGACTGTTTGGATCTCCTTGCAGTCCAAGGGACTCTCAAGAGTCTTCTCCAACACCACAGTTCAAAAGCATCAATTCTTCGTCCTCAGCTTTCTTTATAGTCCAACTTTCACATCCATACATGATCACTGGAAAAACCATAGCCTTCACTAGACGGACCTTTGTTGGCAAAGTAATGTCTCTGATTTTTAATATGCTGTCTAGGTTGGTCATAACTTTCCTTCCAAGGAGTACGCATCTTTTAATTTCATGGCTGCAATCACCATCTGCAGTGATTTTGGAGCCCAGAAAAATAAAGTCTGACACTGTTTCCCCATCTACTTGCCATGAAGTGATGGGACCGGATGCCATGATCTTCGTTTTATGAATGTTAAGCTTTAAGCCAACTTTTTTCACTCTCCTCTTTCACTTTCATCAAGAGGCTCTTTAATTCTTCACTTTCTGCCATTAGGGTGGTGTCATCTGCATGTCTGAGGTTATTGATATTTCTCCTAGCAATCTTGATTCCAGCTTGTGCTTCCTCCAGTGCAGGGTTTCTCATGATGTACTCTGCATAGAAGTTAAATAAGCAGGGTGACAATATACAGCCTTGACGTACTCCTTTTCCTATTTGGAACCAGTCTGTTGTTCCATGTCCAGTTCTAACTGTTGCTTCCTGACCTGCATACAGGTATCTTAAGAGGCAGGTCAGGTGGTCTGGTATTCCCATCTCTTTCAGAATTTTCCACAGTTTATTGTGATCCACACAGTCCAAGGCTTTAGCATAATCAATAAAGCAGAAATAGATGTTTTTTAGTCTGTTATATTTTCTATTTCTTCCTGGTTTAATCTTGAAAGGCTGTGCTTTTCTAAAAGTTTCATTTTCATTTCTTCAAGGTTGTCAAATTTATCGGCATTTAGTTGCTCATAGTAGTCTCTTTTTATCCTTTGTAGTTCTGTGTTGTCTGTTGCAACTTCTCCATTTGTGTTTCTAATTTTATTGATTTGAGTCTTCCTTTTCTTCCCTCAATGACTCTGGCTAATGGTGTATCAATTTTGTTTATATTCTTAAAGAACCAGCTTTAAGTTTATTGATCTTTGTTCTTGTTTTCTTAGTATTTTTTGTTTATTAATATTTCTTATCTGATTTTGTGATTCCTTTCTTTCTACTAACTTTGGGGTTTTTGTTTTCTTTTTCCACTTGTTTTAGGTGTAAGTTTATATTGTTTATTTGATTTTTTTTTCCATTTCTTGAAGTAGGCTTTTATTCCTTTAAACTTCCCTCATAGAAATTTTCCTGTATCCCATGGGTTGTGAGTCATCATGTTTTTATTGTCATTTGTTAGTAGGTTTTTTTTTTTTTAATTTCCCCTTTGATTTCTTCAGTCACCTCTTGATTTTTAGAAATGTACTGTTTAGCCTCCATGTGTTTGTGTTTTTACACTTTTTCCCCCTGTAATTGATACATAATCTCATAGTG
This sequence comes from Bos taurus, assembly GCF_002263795.3. Taxonomy (NCBI): domain Eukaryota; kingdom Metazoa; phylum Chordata; class Mammalia; order Artiodactyla; family Bovidae; genus Bos; species Bos taurus. The sequence goes on from NC_037334.1 coordinate 40,837,114, forward strand.
TTGTGGCTCAGAAAAGATGCTTGATACAGTTTCAATTTTCTTACATTTACTGAGAGTTGATTTGTGACCCAAGATGTGAACTATCCTGGAGAATGTTCCACGTGCACTTGAGAAAAATGTGTATTTTGCTGTTTATGGATGGAATGTCCTGAAGATATCAATTAGGCCCATCTGATCTAATATGTCATTTAAGGCTTGTGTTTCCCTTATTAATTATCTGCCTGGATGATCTGTTCATTGGTCTATGTAGGGTGTTAGTATTCTTGCCTGGAGAATCCCATGGACGGGGGGCCTGGTGGGCTGTAGTCCATGGGGTCGCTAAGAGTCGGACACGACTGAGCGACTTCACTTTCATTTTTCACTTTAATGCATTGGAGAAGGAAATGGCAACCCATTCCAGTATTCTTGCCTGGAAAATCCCAGGGATGGGGGAGCCTCATGGGCTGCCGTCTATGGGGTCGCACAGAGTCGGACATGGCTGAAGCGACTTAGGAGCAGGGTGTTAAAGACCCCTGTTATTACTGTGCTACTGTTGTTTCCATATTTATGGTTGTTAGCATTTTACTAATGTATTGAGGTGCACCTCTGAAGGTGAAAGTGAAGTCGCTCAGTCGTGTCGGACTTTTTGCGACCCCGTGGACTGTAGCCCACCAGGCTCCTCCATCCATGGGATTCTCCAGGCAAGAATACTGGAGTGGTTGCCATTTCCTTCTCCAGGGGATCTTCACAACCCAGGGGTCAAACCCAGGTCTCCTGCATTGCAGGCAGACGCTTTAACCTCTGAGCCACCATGGAAGCCCATAAATATTTATAACTGTAATTTCTTCTTGGATTGATCCCTTTTTCATTATGCAGTGTCCTTCTTTATCTCTTGTAAGAGTTTTTACTTTAAGTCTGTTTTATTCCAGCTTTCTTTTGATTTCCATTTGCATGGAATATCTTTTTATATCCCCTCATTTTCAGTCTGTATGTGTCTTTAGATCTTAAGTGGGTCTCTTGTAAGCAGCAGGTATATGGTTCTTATTTCTGTATTCATACATCCAGTCTGTGTGTTTTGATAGGGGCATTTAACTCATTTACATTTGAGGTCATTATCAATATGTATGTTCCTATTGCCATTTTCTTAATTATTCTGGGCTTGATTTTGTGTGTCTTTTTCATTTCTTGTGTTTCTTGCCTAGAGAAGATTTTTTTAGCATTTGTTGTAATGATGGTTTGGTGGTGCTGAATTCTCTTAGCTTTTGCTTGTCTGTAAAGTTTTTGATTTCTCCATCAAATCTGAGTGAGATCCTTGCTGGGTAGAGTCATTTTAGTTGTAGGGTTTTTCTCTTTTATCACTTTTAATATATCCTGACACTTCCTTCTGGCCTACAGAATTTCTGGTTCTTTTATATGTTATGTTTTGCTTTTACATTGCTACTTTTCCTCCTTATATTTAGTTTTTGTTAGTTTGATTAATATGTATCTTGGTATCTTTCTCCTAGGATTTATCCTGTTTAGGACTCTGTGCTTCCTGTACTTGGGGAGCTATTTCCTGTCAGATGTTAGGGAAATTTTCAACTATTATCTCTTCACATATTTTCACAGACTCTTTCTCTTTTTCTTCTGAGACTTTATAATTCAAAAAAAGAAAGTAGCAGAATGACAAAAAAGAGTAATAAATATAATACATTTAGAATACTAACAGATATGCTATAAAAATATGAATTTGTTTGAAACAGGCACTGTAGCTTAAAACCAAACTCCAAAAACAAAGAAGAAAAAAAATAATAATAAAAACAAAAGGGAGCAGAACAGGAACAAAGAATAAAAATAAATTGGACTTAGAAAATCAACAGATATATTAGAAAAAACAATACTATTATTGATGAAACAATCCCTGGAGGGTAAAGCTGTACTCCAATAGAAAAGAGAGAGAGAGAGAAAAGTATACATATATGTATGTTGCTGTTTAGTTACTAAGTTGTGTCTAACTCTATTACCCCATGGACTGTAGTCTGCCAGGCTCCTCTTTCCATGGGATTTCCCAGGCAAGCATACTGAAGTGGGTTGCCTTTCCTTTTCCAGGGGGTTTTCTGGGCCTAGGATTTGAAACCATGTCTCCTACATTGAAAGTAGCTTTTTGATCACTGAACCACTTGGGAAGCCTCTCTCTCTCTCTCTCTCTCTCTCTAAATCTTAAATGTTCTCATCATGAAAAAAAAGAAAGAAATGGTAATTATGTAATATGATGTGCTGAACTATGTCAACAATGTTAAGTATGGTGGTACTTATATTTAATACATGAATGTATCAAATCAATACAACTTAGATTTACATGTTATATGTAAATTATATCTTGATAAAAAGAAAAAAAAATCCTAACAAAGCATCTGGCATGTTTAAAACAAAATGAGAGAGAAATGCTTCATACATGGGGGATTTAACCTATAAACCAGATAATTGTCTTCAGTATGGTGTGTCTCTCAATTAGAAATACATAATAAGAAAGGATGTTTTAAGTTGTTATTGAGCATGGTTCAAAGTGCATTTGAATAATAGAGATTTTTATAGTTATTCCAGAAACAATGCTAAAATTAAGATTAAACTATATATGCTTAACCTTCTACTTTAAACAATCCAAACCATCTGCTTCTCTGCCAACTGACAATCTATCATGACATCAGTTTCTGCAACTTAACCTCTAATCTTACTAGGTTGTAAAAATATCAGAACTTCTAATATTTGCTAATTCTTAGTGCCAGTGCCTGTCAGGTCATTCAAGAAATCTGATTTTAGTAACTGCTAGGTAAAGGACCATAAACAACAACAAAAGGACCTTATGTTAGGAGAAAATGTGCCATGCAACTTGTTGAAGGAATACTTTCTGGTCGGTGATAGGGCACTCATGATGATTATGCTAATGAAAGGTTGAATATTTGCATTCTGGATGGAGAGAATGAGACCACAGATCTATACACAGATTGTTGAGCCAAATTACATCATTCATTGTTCAGGAAAATGTTTTCAATTAGGTCTTGAATCTAAAAGAGATGTAAACAAGACCTCCTTAAGTTCTTACACTGTTAGCTTTGGCTATTGTATCCTTCAGTGTTCCTGATTATTTCTGGACAGCAGCACTGGAGGAAAAACACTGAGTTGTAAATAAGTTGTAATTTATAGCTCAACATTCAGAAAACTAAGGTCATGGCATCTGGTCCCATGACTTCATGGCAAATAGATGAGGAAACAGTAGAAACAGTGGCAGACTTTATTTTGGGGAGCTCCAAATTCACTGCAGATGGTGAGTACAGTCATGAAATTAAAAGATGCTTACTCTTTGGAAGAAAAGTTATAACCAACCTGGACAACATATTAAAAAGCAGAGACATTACTTTTCCAACAAAGGTCCATTTAATCAAGGTTTTGGTGTTTCTAGTAGTTATGTATGGATGTGAGAGTTGGACTATAAAGAAAGCTGAGTGCTGAAGAATCGATGCTTTTGAACTGTGGTGTTGGAGAAGACTCTTGAGAGTCCCTTGGACCGCAAGGAGATCCAACCAGTGCATCCTAAAGGAAATCAGTCCTGGGTGTTCATTGGAAGGACTGGTGCTGAAGCTGAAACTCCAATACTCTGGCCACTTGATGTGAAGAACTGACTCATTTGAAAAGACCATGATGCTGGGAAAGATTGAAGGCAGGAGAAGAAGGGGACGACAGAGGATGAGATGGTTGGATGGCATCACCAACTAAATGGACATGAGTTTGAGTAAACTCTGGGAGTTGGTGATGGACAGGGAGGCCTGGTGCACTACAGTTCTTGGGGTTGCAAAGGGTTGGACACGACTGAGTGACTGAACTGAACTGTAATATAGATATTTAGGCAAATGATGTCATAAAGGGAAATTTTCCTTCTATTATTGAAAATATGTTGTAGCAACAAAGGTAAACTTCCTACAAGTTTCAGATGAGGATCAGTTAAGATAATTATAGCTTTCTTGAAATTATCATCATCAACACCATCATAAGGGAGGAAATCTTTCCATCTGTCTCTTTCTACTTAAGCTTAGTGACTGAGGCCCTATAAACTGACAATAGATTGAGAGAAGGAAAGATATGCAAATTTATTAAATTTTAATTTTATATCCATGGGGGGCATTTTTTGGAAAGTGAATATTCAAAGGAAAAGTGAGATATGAGAGCATACATAAAGGGAGAGAACAAACACTACTTCAGTCAGTTCAGTTCAATCACTCAGTCGTGTCCTACTTTTTGCAACCCCATGAATTGCAGCATGCCAGGCCTCCCTGTCCATCAGCAACTCCTGGAGTTCACTGAAACTCATGTCCATCAAGTCGGTGATGCCATCCAGCCATCTCATCCTCTGTCATCCCCTTCTCCTCCTGCCCCCAATCCCTCCCAGCATCAGAGTCTTCTCCAATGAGTCAGCTCTTCTCCAAAGTATTGGCGTTTCAGCTTTAGCATCAGTCCTTCCAATGAACACCCAGGACCGATCTCCTTCAGAATGGACTGGTTGGATATCCTTGCAGTCCAAGGGACTCTCAAGAGTCTTCTCCAACACCACAGTTCAAAAGCATCATTCTTCAGCGCTCAGCTTTCTTCACAGTCCAACTTTCACATCCATACATGACCAGTGGCAAAACCATAGCCTTGACTAGGACCTTTGTTGGCAAAGTAATGTTTCTGCTTTTGAATATGCTGTCTAGGTTGGTCATAACTTTCCTTCCAAGGAGTAAGCGTCTTTTAATTTCATGGCTGCAATCACCATCTGCAGTGATTTTGGAGCCCAGAAAAATAAAGTCTGACACTGTTTCCCCATCTACTTGCCATGAAGTGATGGGACCGGATGCCATGATCTTCGTTTTCTGAATGTTGAGTTTTAAGCCAACTTTTTTCACTCTCCTCTTTCACTTTCATCAAGAGGCTCTTTAGTTCTTCACTTTCTGCCATTAGGGTGGTGTCATCTGCATGTCTGAGGTTATTGATATTTCTCCTAGCAATCTTGATTCCAGCTTGTGCTTCTTCCAGCCCAGTGTTTCTCATGATGTACTCTGCATAGAAGTTAAATAAACAGGGTGACAATATACAGCCTTGACGTATTCCTTTTCCTATTTGGAACCAGTCTGTTGTTCTATGTCCAGTTCTAACTGTTGCTTCCTGACCTGCATACAGGTTTCTTAAGAGGCAGGTCAGGTGGTCTGGTATTTCCATCTCTTTCAGAATTTCCCACAGTTTATTGTGATCCACACAGTCCAAGGCTTTGGCATAGTCAATAAAGCAGAAATAGATGTTTTACTGGAGCTCTCTTCCTTTTTCCATAATCCAGCGCATGTTGGCAATTTGATCTCTTGTTTCCCTGCCTTTACTAAAATCAGCTTGAACATCTGGAAGTTCATGGTTCACATATTGCTGAAGCCTGGCTTGGAGAATTTGAGCATTACTTTACTAGTGTGTGAGATGAGTGCAATTGTGCAGTAGTTTGAGCATTCTTTGGCATTGCCTTTCTTTGGGATTGGAATGAAAACTGCCCTTTTCCAGTCCTGTGGCCACTGCTGAGTTTTCCAAATTTGCTGGCATATTGAGTGCAGCACTTTCACAGCATCATCTTTCAGGATTTGGATTAGCTCAACTGGAATTCCATCACCTCCACTAGCTTTGTTTGTAGTGATGCTTTCTAAGGCCTACTTGACTTCACGTTACAGGATGTCTGGCTCTAGGTGAGTGATCACACCATCATGATTATATTGGTCGTGAAGATCTATTTTGTACAGTTCTTCTGTGTATTCTTGCCACCTCTTCTTATTATCTTCTGCTTCTGTTAGGTCCATACCATTTCTGTTCTTTATCGAGCCCATCTTTGCATGAAATGTCCCCTTGATATCTCTAATTTTCTTGAAGAGATCTCTAGTCTTTCCCATTCTGTTGTTTTCCTCTATTTCTTTGCATTGATCACTGAGGAAGGCTTTCTTATCTCTCCTTGCTATTCTTTGGAACTCTGCATTCAGATGCCTATATCTTTCCTTTTCTCCTTTGCTTTTTACTTCTCTTCTTTTCACAGCTATTTGTAAGGCCTCCCCAGACAGCCATTTTGCTTTTTTTGCATTTCCTTTCCATGGGGATGGTCTTGATCTCTGTCTCCTGTACAATATCACAAACTTCCATCCATAGTTCATCAGGCACTCTGTCTATCAGATCTAGTCCCTTAAATCTATTTCTCACTTCCACTGTATAATCATAAGGGATTTGATTTAGGTCATACATGAATGGTCTAGTGGTTTTCCCTACTTTCTTCAGTTTGATTCTGAATTTGGCAATAAGGAGTTCATGATCTGAGCCACAGTCAGCTCCCAGTCTTGGTTTTGCTGACTCTATAGAGCTTCTCCGTCTTTGGAGATCTTCATAGAACCATTCAACTTCAGCTTCTTCAGCATTACTGGTTGGGGTATAGACTTACCAGACAGCAAATGAATTTTAGGTTCTTAGGAGAATAATGGGGGGTATGGTAGATGATGATGATATCTGTTTGAATGTGATGGTGACTTCCTATCTCCTTTCCTGTGATGATTCAATCTTCCCTGTGATAAAACTCCCAGGGAAGGGATTTACTACAATTGAATTCTTTCTTTGAAGAAATTCTTTCTTTGTGTTTAAGTAGATAAGGGGAGCTCAAAGAAAGCTTTTTCCTGCATTTATTGATTATAAAATGTCTTCATTACACCAAAGTGGCATACTGTGATTTCCTATACAATCATTATTTTACCTTTTCTCAAACTTGAGATAACTTTGTTCCATATAATAAATATAACAAAATTTAAATCTAGTCAAGTAATGACATTAAAGACATTTTAAACCAAGTATCTGGTTTGTTGACCTGTTAACTTTTCCAGTAGTAAATTTTTATCTTATTGGTCTGTCCTTCCACATAAAGTAATTGAGTTAGATTTGAGAGTCAGTTTCCTTGCCCAGGGCTTGGGTAAGAATCCATTTTGGTTCCAGTATTATCTACAAATAAGCAGAGACTAGCTGTTAACAGATAAGAATCTTCTTTCACCTCACATGCGTGGTCTAGCTCCAAGCTTTACGGAAGTAACTGATAACAAATCTCCCACACGGATGGCTGATGTAATTTAATGTTACAAATATCACTATTTTTGTGGAGGGAAATTTCCAGTTAAAATTAGAAATTTTAAACAAACATTATCAATAATGTAAAGATTTATTTATGTAAAACATGCTAATTTTTTAGCTAATTGTAGCATTGTTATAATAGAAATACTGAAGTAACCGAGAGAGAGAGAGAGAAGACCAAAAAACAATCATTACATGATTATATAATGGGGTACTTTGTATCATTAGTGGTGATATTATGAAAATATAATAACAGTCATCTACAAAAGAACTTTACACAGAAAATTATAAGATACTGAAGAAAGAAATCAAATATGACATAAATAGATGGAGAGATAGTCCATGTTCCTCGGTAGGAAGAATCAATATTGTGAAAATGACTATACTACCAAAGGCAATCTATAGAGTCAATGCAATCCCTATCAAATTACTAATGAAATTTTTCACAGAGCTAGAACAAAAATTTCAAAATACATATGTAAATACAAATACACGAGCAGCCAAAGCAGTCTTCAGAAAGAAGAATCCAGGTGGAGGAATCAACCTTCCTGACTTCAAATTATACTACAAAGCTAGTCATCAAGACAGTATGGTATGGGCACAAAAACACAAGTATAGACCAATGGAATAAGATAGAAAACTCAGAAATAAATCCATGCACCTATAGGTACCTTATTTTTGACAAAGGAGGCAAGAATATACAATGGGGCAATGATAGCTTCTTCAATAAATGGTGCTGGGAAAACTGGACAGCTACATGTAAAAGAATGAAATTAGAACACTTCCTAACACCATACACAAAGATAAACTCAAAATGGATTAAAGACCTAAATGTAAGACCAGAAACTATAAAACTCTTAGAGGAAAATATAGGCAGAACACTCAATGACATAAATCAGAGCAAGGTCTTCTATGATCCACCTCCTAGAGTAAAGGAAATAAAAATAAAAGTAAACAAGTGGGACCTGATTAAACTTAAAAGCTTTTGCACAGCAAAGGAAACTATAAACAAGGTGAAAAGACAACCTTTAGAATGGGAGAAAGTAATAGCAAATGAAACAACTGACAAAGGATTAATTTCCAAAATACACAAGTAGCTCATACAACTCAATGCTAGAAAAACAAGCAACCCAATCGAAAAGTGGGGAAAAGACCTAAAGAGACTTTTCTCCAAAGAAGACATACAGATGGCTAACAAACAAATGAAAAGATGCTCAACATCACTCATTATTAGAGAAATGCAAATCAAAACCACAATGAGATATCACCTCAAACCAGTCAGAATGGCCATCACCAAAAAGTCTACAAACAGTAAATGCTGGAGGGGGTGTGGATAAAAGGGAACACTTTTGCACTGTTGGTGGGAATGTAAATTGATATAGCCACTATGGAAGATGGTATGGAGAGTCCTTAAAAAAACTAGGAATAAAACCACCATATGATTCAGCAATCCCACCCCTAGGTATATACCCTGACGAAACCAGTGTTTCATTGCAGCGCTATTTACAATAGCTAGAATATGGAAGCAACCTAGATGTCCATCGACAAATGAATGGATACCGAAGTTGTGGTTCATATACACAATAGAATATTACTCAGCCATAAAAGGAATGCATTTGAGTCAGTTCTGATAAGGTAGATGAACCTTGAACCTATTATACAGAGTGAAATGAGTCAGAAAGAGAAAGATAAATATTGTATTCTAATGCATATATGGAGAAGGAAATGGCAGCCCACTCCAGTATTCTTGCCTGGAGAATCCCAGGGACGGGGATTACAATAGCTAGAATTCAATTGAACCTGCATCTTCTGTGTCTCCTACATTGCAGGTGGATTCTTTACCCTTTAAATCCTTATCTTTTTCCTGATAGACTCATGCTAGTGTGAGCAGAGGGGACCTTAAAGAGGCTGAAGAAATTGGAGACCTTGGGTGTTACTACATCTTCATCACTGAGTGTCGGGTTCCCAGTGGGGACCTACTCAAGCATTTAGGGACTGATGAGTTTATTTGTGAGTAATAAATGGTTTATGGCACTGGTTCTCAAATCTCAGCAGGCAGTAGGAGGAACACATCCCAAGAGTCTCTGATTCAGCAGGTGTGAGCTGGGGCCCCAAAATATGTATCTCTAACAAGTTCTCAGGTGACATGGATGCTCTTGGTCTGGAACCATGCTTTGAGAATCCCTGGTCTAGCACTGTATTCCTTAAAGGATCAGCACGAGTGGCATCTACCCAAGAGTTTGTTAGAAAGGCAGATTGTTGACCCCAGCTTGACAATCAGAATCTGCATTTACAAGATCATCAGATGATTATTATAGATGTGAAAGTTTGGGAAGCAGGGCTTTAGTACACGTGTTCTCAAATATGAGTTGGGTAAACCATAAATGCAGAATGGGATGTGTGACAATCTTATTGCAGATATATTTTTATCACAATTGTGACTGAAACATAAACTAGAATTTAGAAATTTCTGAACCAGAATTTGGGCTTTCCCAGTGACTCAATGCAGGATCTGCCTACAATGCAGGAGCCACAGGAGACATGGGCTCGATCCCAGGATTGGGAAGATCCCCTGGAGGAGGAAATGGCAACCCACTCCAGTATCCTTGCCTGGAGAATCCCATGGACAGAGAAGCCTGATGGGCTATAGTCCACAGGGTCACAAAGAATCAGACACAACTGAAGCGACTTTGCACGCACATACAGGGCCTGATACTTCCTGAGCTCTGCCGATGGCTAAGTTAAAACATCCTCAGTCCTGGTACTTTCAGAAAAAAAGAATTGGAACATATGAGTGTATAGTTTCTGAATTCAGCAGATCAATTTCATGTTGGATGAGAACTGAAGAAAAGTGGCTACTTGTTCTCTACTCTATTGCGTGAGAACTATAACAAAAAAACTGTTTCACTCTCCCAGCAACAATGGCTCAGAGTCAGCAGTCAGCTCATTGCTGCCTTGAAATTATCACTGTGGCCAGCTTGTGCTTTGTGGCTCTGATGGGTGATGTAGGGGAGGAAGTGGGGGGCCAGATGGTGGAGATTGTATGTTCGGCCCTTTCACCTTCCCCCTTGTAATGTTAGTCTTGAAAAAACAACAGGAGGAAAAATTTCTTTTTACTTATCTTGAATAATGTCCAGTATTTTCTATTTTTCTTACTCTTTCTCTGCAGTCTTGTCTTCTGAAGTATCAGATCACTAAGGAAAGGCATTTACATTTAATTTTATTTTTATCAATGGAAGAACAAACAGACGTTTGTTCTGTTTTTAACTTTATTTCTTTTCCTTATAGGAGGGTTTCTTTTTGTGTGTTTGGAAGAGGACAAAATATTAAGAATATTGAAATCTAAAATTTGTGAGAAATAGGGATAGTCCCTGCCCTATCTGACTCTGAAATCCTGAAATTTTCTTGAAAGTAAAATGAACCCAGAGTGTTAGATTTATTCTTTCATGTTTCAGCCTGATTTTTCCACACCACACCACACACACACACACACACACACACACACACACACACACACACTCTCACACTCATATCTCTTCCTTTTCCCCTCCCCTGCCTTCTCTACCATGCCTATGCCCATCCTCTGGCAACTTGTCATTGGTGAAAGTATGAATCAGTGGTCAGATGTAACATCCTGTCCCGTTTTGTGGCCACTGTTACTTTGGTCAAGACACCCCAAGTGGAATTAAACTCAGGATCTGAGAAACAGAGTCACAGTGAGAGGATGGGAAATAATCTCATGAGAGAAATCAGGTGAGTCCTGACTCTGGGCACAGCCCTTCCTGGGAGAAGAGACAGGGAGAGGGAGGTGGGGTGTGTGCATTTGGAATGGTGGATCAGTTGTGCTTTAAGAAGGTTGAACTTAAGGACAGCATCTCCTAAGAACATACAGGAACCTTCCAATCCACTTTCTCTTGGCTTACTTTGGAATTGTGGTAGGTTTCCAGATTTAGAAAATAAAAATACAAGATGCCAGTTAGATCCGAATTTCACATAAATACATGCATTTTTTTTTCAGTATAAGTATCCCTCGTGCAATATCTGGAGCACTATTGCACAGATCATGCTCTGTGCATGGGTCATTCTTAAACTGAAAAAGTTGTTTATCTGAAATTCAAATTTAACTGTGCATCCTGTCTTATCCAGCAACCTGGGTCTGTGATCACTTGAATCTTCCTACAACTCTTTCTTCATCTGGGTAGAGGGCTTATCTTGCCATTCATTGACTTCATGGGATCAGTGTGAAAATAAACACTCAGGTTTTTACAAATTGTGGAAGCAAAATAATTCACTCAAGTGTTTTTAATTTAAGTAGTGCCTTTTGTGGGTGATTTTTTTGTTTGTTTTCATTTTATTTATTATTTTTTATGAGTTTTTTAAAAATTTTATTTTTAAACTTTACAATATTGTATTGGTTTTGCCAAATATTGAAATGAATCTGCCACAGGTATACATGTGTTCCTCATCCTGAACCCTCCTCCCTTCTCCCTTCCCATACCATCCCTCTGGGTCGTCCCAGTACACCTGCCCCAAGCATCCAGTATCGTGCATCGAACCTGGACTGGTGACTCGTTTCATACATGATATTATACATGTTTCAATGTCATTCTCCCAGATCTTCCCACCCTCTTCCTCTCCCACAGAGTCCATAAGACTGTTCTATACATCAGTGTCTCTTTTGCTGTCTCGTATACAGGGTTATTGTTAGCATCTTTCTAAATTCCATATATATGCGTTAGTATACTGTATTGGTGTTTTTCCTTCTGGCTTACTTCACTCTGTATAATAGGCTCCAGTTTCATCCACCTCATTAGAACTGATTCAAATGTATTCTTTTTAATGGCTGAGTAATACTCCATTGTGTATATGCACCATAGCTTTCTTATCCATTCATCTGCTGATGGACATCTAGGTTGCTTCCATGTCCTGGCTATTATAAACAGTGCTGTGATGAACATTGGGGTACACGTGTCTCTTTCCCTTCTGGTTTCCTCAGTGTGTATGCCCAGCAGTGGGATTCTGGATCATAAGGCAGTTCTATTTCCAGTTTTTTAAAGAATCTCCACACTGTTCTCCATAGTGGCTGTACTAGTTTGCATTCCCACCAACAGTGTAAGAGGGTTCCCTTTTCTCCACACTGTGGGTGATTTTTTATCCCTATCCTCATCAAACACTTCCCTCTTATAGGTAAATAATTTTTTCTTTGCCTAAGATATATAGACATTTTGTTGTTGTTGTTGGAATGACTTTTATTTTATTCTTTATTGAAATATAATTGCTTTAAAAGACACAACTTTTTTATCCATTCATCTGTGGTCTTAGATTGTTTCCAAACAAGATATATCAAGAGTTGGCAAGGGTGTAGAGAAAAAGAAAGACTTGTATACTGCTGGTGGTTCAGTCACTGTGGAAAACAATTTAAATAATTAAAAAATGCAACAATCATATGATCTAGCATTCTTGCTTATTGGTACATATGCAAAAGAAATGAAAATAGGATCCTCCTATGTTTGTTGTAGCATTATTTACAACAGCCAAGACATAAAAATAACCTAAGTATTGAGCAATAGATCAATGGATAAAGATTATTTTTTCTTTTTTCTCTTGTTTTTCTTGATAATAGCCATACTAATGAGGTGATATCTCATTGTGGTTTTGATTGATTTGTATTTCCCTGATAGTTAATGATTGTTGTTGTTCAGTCTCTAAGTTGTGTCTGACTCTTTGTGACCCCATTCACTGCAGCATGTCAGACTTCCCTGTCCTTCACTGTCTCCTGGAGTTTGCTCAGACTCACATCCATTGAGTTGATGAACCATCCAACCATCTCATCCTCTGTTGCCCTCTTTTCCTCTTGCCTTCAATTTTCCCCGGCATCAGGGTCTTTTCCAGAGAGTAGTTGGTGGCCATTTGGATGTGATCTGTAATACAGGTAGATTGATCTGGCCTTCCAACACTCAACATATTGCTCCTGTGTTCCAATGAATATATCCATTTCCCACTAGCTAACATCTAAACTGTGGAACATTTGTTTTAGAATTTAAAGTCCTATATATTGTTTTAATCACTCCCTCCTTGTTCTCTTCTCCCTTTGGGCATTGCCTCACTGTCTTGCTTAGCAACCAGCCTCTAATTAAGTAATTTCTACTTACTAATGGAGTCTCTCCAAAGCAATTTTTACTTTGAATGTATCTTTACAGCCCCTATAACTGTCTAGAATGTAGAACAAAATAGAAATCTAAAGAATGTGTACTTAGTTAAATATATCTTTTTTCCCCCTTTCTGTCATAAATATGTTGTATGGATTTTGTCAGTTTGGTCTCTTGGCCCATTTGAGTTCAAGTGTGCCTTGGCTGTCAGAATGCTTGCTCCAAGGTTCATTTTCAACCATTTCTTATTTGTCAAAACATAATATTCATTCTACAGTGCTGTGGCCAGATATTACATCTTCCTGGTCTTTGCCAGAAATTATTCTTTCACTATTCAGTGACTTGTAAATGGTTCATACACACTGATGACACTAAACGCATCTTGCTCTGTCATGGTTATATGGGTGTAAGACTTTTAGATAATGTATTCTCTGACCATGAGGATAGTACTCTTAAACTCTGAAAATCCCTGAAATTCTTGCTAATAATCTGCAGAAAGAAGGCTCTCAATAAATGTTTTCTGGCTAGTGTGAAGAAGCATGTGCACTCATTGGAGGAGGGCAGAGGGTACAATTTTCCTCTTCAGATTACTGAGACTTAAAAGGAAGCTTTCCATTTTTAGCTGTCTTCCTTTCTGTATTGATTTTTGAAATATCCAATTTTATCTGTTACCATGTTCTGATAAGGTTGGTGGTTTCTTTCAAAACAGCCATTAATTTTGCTTACTTTACAAACATGAAAGCATCATGAAGATGCTGATTCAGTTCAACCATGTTGTAAACGAAGCCAGTTAGACTCAGAGAGATGAAAGTGTCTTGGTTTTCTTACACTTGTCATTGCAAAACCCCCTTTTTATTCTCTTCATGGGATCGCAAAGAGTCAGACACAACTGAGCGATTAACACACACACACACATATTCTACTCTCCAGCCATTGCTCTCTGCTTAGGATCCTAGTCCCATCTTCTGGAGAAGCCTATCAGCTAGATTTCTGCTGCTACTGCTGCTGCTAAGTCGCTTCAGTCGTATTCGACTCTGTGAGACCCCATAGACGGCAGCCCACCAGGCTCCCCCTTCCCTGGGATTCTCCAGGCAAGATCACTGGAGTGGGTTGCCATTTCCTTCTCCAATGCATGAAAGTGTAAAGTGAAAGTAGGAAGTCACTTGGTCATGTCCAACTCTCAGTGACCCCTTGGACTGCAGCCCACTAGGCTCCTCCGTCCATAGGATTTTCCAGGCAAGAGTACTGGAGTGGGGTGCCAAAGTCCAGGAAGATGTGAAGAGGAAGTAGACAAATGTTGTCTTAGGATTTCTCATGGTTGTCATCTGTGAATGATGCCTCCACAGTAAGAGAATATTCTAGGTCCTCCTGAATGCCCACAAACTTCAAGGCAACCAGATTCTATAGTACTCAAGGAACTCACAGGACTGAGTGAAGTATTCAACTTTCATTTATAGTAGGGACTAATAATTATCTCAGGCTTGCTCTCTGCTCTATACACCATTCAGAAGTTCATAAGATTATCTCATTATTTTTCCATACCAAGTGGTTATTTTTATCCTTATGTATGGTTTCATTGGAAAAATGCAATATTATATATAAAAGTGTTGGATTTTTGAATACATTTATAAATTGGTGATGGGAGATTATTTTATTTCCAGTAAGTAAAATACGGGTAATTTCTGTCTAGAGTATTCTTTGCCTTGGTGAACTTCAGAAGGCAGGTTAGCAGCACTGTTTGCAGTTCATACAACTGGATAAAGGAGGAAAGAATAATTTCTAATAAATAATTCACCTGAAAAATCATGAAGCTAGATTAAGCTTATATTTGATAATTGTCCTGTTTTTCTTGTGATCCTGGATAAGCTCCTTGGTTTCTATGATTGCATAACTGTATGTGCACTGTGAGGGTAATAATATTGCCAGATTTAGTTTTAGTCACAACTAGATTTAGTTGTGACAATAAAATGAAACAATGTATATGTGTTAGTGGGCTTCCCTGATAGCTCAGTTGGTAAAGAATCTGCCTGCAATGCAGGAAACTCCAGTTTTGATTCCTGGGTGGGGAAGATCCCCTGGAAAAGGGATAGGCTACCCACTCCAGTATTCTTGGACTTCCCTTGTGGATCAGCTGGTAAAGAATTCACCTGCAACGCAAGAGACCTGGGTTCAATCCCTGGGCTGGGAAGATCCCATGGAGAAGTGAAAGGCTACCCGCTCCATTATTCTTTCCTGGAGAATTCCATGGACTGTACAGTTCATGGGGTCTCAAAGAGTCGGACATGACTGAGCAACTTTCACTTTTCATATATGTTAGCAGGAACATCAGTTCAGTTTAGTCTCTCAGTTGTGTCCAACTCTTTTTAGCAGGAACATAGTAGCTGATTAATGAATGATACCTATTATTTAATTCCATTAGTACTGAAATCAACTTTATTTTCAGATTCTTGAGTTACAGTGCATTTTGCCTCAGTGAATTACTTATAGAAATTATTTAGTTCACAACGAACCCCATTCAATGTACTGCTGATATGATTGAGAACAAGATGGAAAAAAAAATTCTACCTCATGGAACTTGTTCTAGCAGGAGAAATGGGTTACAGTGATACAAATTGTGCACTTCAGGGAGTTATAACCACTATGAATGAAATATAGCAAAGGGAGGGGTATGATGTCATGGAGAGCTAATATTAGAGTGACATGGGTATTTGGGAATAAGCAGAATAGGCAAAAATCTGTGGGATTAGCTTCCAGACAGAGAGACCATGTGTAAAGGCCCCAAGGAGAGTCAGAGTATGGTGTGTAATGGGATGAGGAGGGCAGAGGACATGAGGTTAATAGGGTTACCTCTTGGCCACTCCACATTTTATAACTGCTTGTCCTGGGTTTTTTTCTCTAAGTGTTATTGAGATATAGTTGTTATGCAAAATTCATATATTTAAAGTATGTATTTTAAAATTGATACATATTTACACTTCTGTGATATCATCACCACAGTTAAGGTACTAATATCTTAATTAGTGGAGAAATTAAGAGTGAAATAGAGGAGAGTGAAAAAGCTGGCTTAAAACTCAACCTTCAGAAAACGAAGATCATGGCATCTGGTCCCATCACTTCGTGACAAACTGATGGGGAAACAATGGAAACAATGAGAGACTAGTTTTTTGGGCTCCAAAATCACTGCAGATGGTGACTGCAGCCATGAAATTAAAAGACGCTTGCCCCTTGGAAGAAAAATTATGAACAACGTCGACAGCATATTAAGAAGAAGAGACATTACCTTGCCAACAAAGGTCCGCCTAGTCAAAGCTAAGGTTTTTCCAGTAGTCATGTATGGATGTTAGAGTTGGAGAATCGATGTTTTTGAACTGTGGTGTTGGAGAAGACTCTTGACAGTCCCTTGGACTGCAAGGAGATCCAATCAGTCAATCCTAAAGGAAATCAGTCCTGAATATTGATTGACTGGAAGGACTGATGCTGAAGCTGAAACTCCAATACTTTGCCCAACTGATGCAGAGAACTGACTCATTTGAAAAGACCCTGATGTATGCGAGACAGCAAAAGAGACACAGATGTATAGAACAGTCTTTTGGACTCTGTGGGAGAGGGAGTGGGGGATGATTTGGGAGAATGGCATTAAAACATGTATAATATCATATAAGAAATGAATCGCCAGTCCAGGTTCAATGCAGGATACAGGAAGCTTGGGGCTGGTGCACTGGGATGACCCAGAGGGATGGTATGGGGAGGGAGGTGGGAGGGGGGTTCAGGATGGGGAACACGTGTACACCCATGGCGGATGCATGTTGATGTATGGCAAAACCAATACAATATTGTAAAGTAAAAAAAAAATAAATAAAAAAAGAAAAAAAAAAAGACTGAAGGCAGGAGGAGAAGGGGATAACAGAGGATGAGATGGTTGGATGGCATCACTGACTCAATGGACATGAGTTTGAGCAAGCTGCAGCAATTAGTGATGGACAGGGAGGCCTGGCATTCTACAGTCCATGGGTCACAAAAAGTTGGACACAACTGAGAGACTGAACTGACTGAACCATCACCTCCAGTTTCTTTGTTTTGTCTGTGTGTATGTGTTTTGTGTCTGAGTTAAGAACACTTAACATGAGATCTTAATATATTTTAACATGCACAATAACTTATTATTAACTATAGGAACTATGTTGTGCTGCATATTCTGGAACTAATTTATATGGTATAACAGAAACATGATATTATTGAGCAGCAATTCTCCCTTTCCCTTTCTCCCCAGCCCTTTGCAACAACCACTCTACTTTCTGCTTCTATGAGTTCAACTATTTTCTTTTTTAAAAAAAATTAAAACTTACTTAGTTTTCATTGAAGAATAATTGCTTCACAATATTGGTTTGATATCTGCCATAAATGAAGTAGCCATAGGTGTACATATGCCCCCTCCTTCTTGAACCACTCTCCTACCTCCCGTCCTTTCCCACCCCTCTAGGTTGTTACAGAGCCCCAGATAGAGCCTTGAGTCATAAAGCAAATTTTCATTTGCTATCTATTTGACATATGGTAGTTTATATGCTTCCATGCTACAATTATTTTCAGTTTCACATATAATTGAAGTCGTGCAGTATTCGTTCTTCTGTGACTGGATTATTTTACTTAAGCATAATATACTCAAGATTCATCCATGTTGTTGTAAAAGGTAGAATACTTTCTTTCTATGGCTAAATAATTTTAGATAGTATGTATATGCTACATGCCACATTTTCTTTATTCATCTGTGAATGGGTTTGTGTTGTTTCCATATCTTATTTATTGTGAATAATGCTGCAGTAAACATGGGAAGGCAGATATCTCTTTGAGACCCTGATTTTGATTTCTTTGGACATATATTCAGAAGTAAAAGAATATATGTATACTCAGAAATAACTAGTTTGTTTTTAATTTTTTGAGAAGTCATCATACTGTTTTCCATAGTGCGTGCATAATTTGCCTACATACCAGCAATGCACAAAGTTTCTAATTTCTCCACACCATATATATATATATATATATATATATATATATATATATGTATATGTATATGTATATGTATATATATATTGGCTTCCCTGGTAGCTCAGCTGGTAACAAATCCACCTGCAATGCAGGAGACCCCAGTTCAATTCCTGGGTTGGGACAATCCACTGGAGAAGGGACAGGCTACCCATTCCAATATTCTTGGGCTTCCGTGGTGGTTCAGAGGGTTAAGAATTTGCCTGCATTGCGAGAGACCTGGTTTGATCCTTGGATTGGAAAGATCCCCTGGAGGAGGGCATGACAGCCTACTCCAGTATTCTTGCCTGAAGAATCCCCACAGACTGAGAAGCCTGGAGGGCTACAGTCCATGGGGTCACAAAGACTCAGATATGACTCAGCTATAAAACAACATACACACACACACAATATATTTTTTATAACAGCCATGCCATTTTAATAGGTGTGAGATGATATAACTCACTGTGATTTTGATCTGCACTTCACTGACAACTAGTGATGTTGAACATTTCCAGGCAGCTGTTGGCCATTGGTATGTCTTCTGTGGTGATGAAGGTGAAGTGAAACAGTTGTGCTCAAAGAGTTGAATTCATGTATGCCATGACGAAAAGTGTTTCCCTCTTTTAAGGTCAGTCAGACTTTATGGGAAGCCTATATGAGATAGCACTCTTGGCCTTAAGAAAATAATAACATAGAAGAGGGACTACAGTGGGTGCCGATTAAAAAGTTGATAAACCCCTTGAACAAATACTGTACCTAATGGCTGTTCTATACTTTAAAAAATTAGAAATTATATAGCTGAGAGATGATAAAAGATTTTCAAGGTCACTTCTGCTATAAAATGATGAAACTACAGTGTACAAATGATGATTTAACACATGTATATGTTGTGAAATGTTTACCAGGATATATCAGTAATTTCTGATATCAAGTCATGTGTCATTTCCACTATACCACAACAACCTTTTTTTTTTTCCAGACAGGGCAGATGTTAACGTATTCTTCATAGAAGCCCAAATAGTGTGCTATAGAAACAACAGGAAGGGATGAATGGAATTCTAATTTGAACTGGCAGGGACGTAGGGCATGTTTGAATAATTGCAGCTTGGATTGTTCTGCAAATGTTAGGCAGGCTGAACAAAGTGGAAAAGATTGCAAACTAAAGGGACAATGTGTGAAAACATATAAGAGTTTGAAGTACATGGTGTTTCAGGAAGTACAGTTGTCAAAAGTTAGAGCATATTGCTCAAGGATAATCCCTATAGGAGAAGAATTTGAAAATGAGATTTGGCATTTGATGATTAAAAAGTCTTCAAAGGCATCCAGGAAGTGATAATGCAATGAACATGAGTGGATAAAGATGTAATGTGGCTTATATGTTAAGAGAATTGTCTGTCCTCAGTGTGTAAGGTGAAATGGAGAAAAATGGACAAAGTTAAGAAGTTCTAAAAAATAGATGAATTAAAAGGAAATGAAGAGCTAAAATTCAGCAGGACAACCAAAATGGAAAAAAAAGAGGTTTGGTGAAAATAAATGCACTTCACTTTGGTGTTTGTCAGTCATTTAGATCATAAATGTGACATGAGAGAAGGAAAAAATTATTCCCCTGAATGACATATAAGTCTCTTCCTGGCCTCTCCTGGGGACCTCTCCATTATTAGAGACTCTTGGGATATGCTGCACATATTTGGAGATGAAGGAGACACAGAAACAGAGAACAGTGACGAATCTTAGGCGAGGTGGTACTTCCCAACTTCCTCCCGTAACTGTCAAATAAATCCCCATCAAATCTGCCAGACAGAGGAAACAGAAATGATAAGAATCAGACTCAGCTCTTCCCCTTTCCTTTGTCTCTGATAACACTTTTTTATTCTCCAGACTCAGCCATTACCCCATGCCTCTGTGTGGTCATTCATGGAATGAAAGAGCCATGAGACTTGTGCCAAAGATTTTCCAGCTTTCACTCTCAGACACTCTAATCCAATGGCATTGAGGGGAAAGGGAGATAACATTTAACAAGCAACTGAACAAGTGCTGAAATATTGTATAGTTGAGCTAAATCATTACAATGATACCACAAAGGAGATATTGTTATCCCCATTTTTATATGTTTTGAAATTAAGACTGCAAGGGTTTCAGTCTCTCAGTTAGAAGGGGTGGTTTTTTTTTTTTTTAATTTTATTTTATTTTTAAACTTTACAAATTGTATTAGTTTTGCCAAATATCAAAATGAATCCGCCACAGGTATACATGTGTTCCTCATCCTGAACCCTCCTCCCTCCTCCCTCCCCATACCATCCCTCTGGGTCGTCCCAGTGCACTAGCCCCAAGCATCCAGTATCGTGCATCAAACCTGGACTGGCAACTCGTTTCATACATGATATTATACATGTTTCAATGTCATTCTCCCAAATCTTCCCACCCTCTCCCTCTGCAACAGAGTCCATAATACTGTTCTATCATCAGTGTCTCTTTTGCTGTCTTGTACACAGGGTTATTGTTAGCATCTTTCTAAATTCCATATATATGCGTTAGTGTACTGTATTGGTGTTTTTCTTTCTGGCTTACTTCACTCTGTATAATAGGCTCCAGTTTCATCCACCTCATTAGAACTGATTCAAATGTATTCTTTTTAATGGCTGAGTAATACTCCATTGTGTATATGTACCACCGCTTTCTTATCCATTCATCTGCTGATGGACATCTAGGTTGCTTCCATGTCCTGGCTATTATAAACAGTGCTGCGATGAACATTGGGGTACACGTGTCTCTTTCCCTTCTGGTTTCCTCAGTGTGTATGCCCAGCAGTGGGATTGCTGGATCATAAGGCAGTTCTATTTCCAGTTTTTAAAGGAATCTCCACACTGTTCTCCATAGTGGCTGTACTAGTTTGCATTCCCACCAACAGTGTAAGAGAGTTCCCTTTTCTCCACACCCTCTCCAGCATTTATTGCTTGTAGACTTTTGGATCGCAGCCATTCTGACTGGTGTGAAATGGTACCTCATAGTGGGGTGGTTTAAGTCATCAAACATGTAGCTAGCAAGACTCCAAAGCCCACGATCTTCGTTTGATTACTTGAGAGAGGTTTTCTATAAGACTTCTCTTCTTTCCAAGAAGAGGGTACTTTGGACCTTCTGGAACATGGGAAGGTGGGAAGCCTGCTGGTGGTTCTCAGAGGAGTATGAGGGGATGACATGAAGCCCTCTGCCTGTAGCTTGTCTATTGTTCAGCATTAAATGGATAAAAAGAACTGTTTCCTTCTTCTGGAAATCTATAGCTGACACATACATTATATTGAGAAAGTGTGAATCTTCTCTTCATCTGTCCAATGATAGGGTTCAGGATGTACTACCCTAAAATATGGTGCCTTGGTATATTGACTATCTCAAGCTGAAGGAATTCAAGGACAGCAGAAGCAGGATGGTTGTTCTGACTTCCCAAAACTTGCCTTTCTTCCCTGAAAGCAGGAGATGAATCTCTTATGTGAAAGGGAAGAGAGAAATTCCTATCACCAGAGACAAGGAATTTAAGGTCAAAAAGCTATGTTAACAAAACTTGTTACACCTTTGTCATTTATTAGCTCTAGCTCAATCCCTCTGCCTTGTCAATGTTTTACAAGCTTATTGTGCCTTTGTCTACAAGATATACAAGCTTCCTGCCCTGGTCACTTCTTCTGGTTTTCTTTCTTAAGTGAAGGCTCTCATATGCATGTAAAAATTAAATAAAATTTGTATGTTTTTCTCCTGTTAGTCTGCCTCATGTCAGTTTAATTTTTAGGCCCAGCTGGAGACCTAAAGAAATTAGAGGAAGACTTTTTCTCCTCTACATCATCTATCTACTTCAAGTTTGTATCTATATATGTACACAGCATGCAAACAGGCCCATATTGACTAAAAATAATAAAATTTCTAAACAGTGCAAGAAAACTTTAAAATTATAAGATTAATAGTTTTATTGTTCTTTATCATCTTAAATATTTTATGATCTCTGTATGATGCAGTCTTTCAAAGATGATAGTTTAAAGGAAAATTCAATAACGGAGAATCCATATTGCCTCTAGTGGAATTAGACCCAGTCCATATTTCCTCAGGCAACATGGATTTAGAACTTACATTTTGGACAGAATTTTATAACCAGATCTCCACAATTGTTTATGAAGAATTTTACATTCCTGCTAGAGCTAAAGTAACTAAATTAAAAGCTTGGATATTCCCCAGAGAATAAGACTTTAGTATGCTTCTGTATTCAGAAAGGGGAAGTAGTAAATTGACTAAAGAAAAGGAAAATGTACCTTAAGAGGAAATTCATTTACCATCTCATCATTCTGCTCTTACTTTTAAAATTGTGTTCTGGGTCAAGTGCTTAGCCAGGCATCAGAGACTGAAGTACCTGACTTTGAAGCAGATGAATTTTTCATGTGTAGATGATCATGTTTTTTTTTTCTCTTTATCCTCATTAGTTAGTAATTAAGTGTAGAATTTGATGACTCTTGGTGATGCTTTTCTGCTTTCCAAAAAGTAGAAAGAATGTGTTAAAGATTTTCAAAACAAACTACTCTTTGTGACCATTGAAAAGTATTTTGCATTGTTATCTTCATCTAGGTTCTAATAAAGTGGCAGGTGCTTTAAAAGCAGAGAAAGGAACAAAGGAATCACCACTAACAGGAAGACTAAGGAGAAGGCAATGGCACCCTACTCCAGTACTCTTGCCTGGAAAATCCCATGGATGGAGGAGCCCGGAAGGCTGCAGTCCATGAGGTTGCTGAGGGTTGGACACAACTGAGTGACTTCCCTTTCATTTTCACTTTCATGCATTGGAGAAGGAAATGGCAACCCACTCCAGTGTTCTTGCCTGGTGAATCCCAGGGACGGCAGAGCCTGGTGGGCTGCTGTCTATGAGGTCACAGAGTCGGACACGACTGAAGTGAATTAGTAGTAGTAGTAGTAGTATTAAGGGGTGGTATCTTGTTGTTGTTGTTTAGTCACTAAGTGGTGTCTGACTGTTTTTTGACTTTGTGGACTGTAGCTTGCCAGTCTCCTCTGTTCTTGAGATTTCCCAGGCAAGAATATTGGGGTGAGTTGTCCTTCCTTTTCCAGGGGATCTTCCCAACTTGAGACTCAAATCCACATCTCCTACATTGACAGGCAGAGTCTTTACCACTGAGCCACCTATGTAAGACCATTCTCATCATGTTTTCTCTTTCCTCCCTAATTAATTTATGTCATCTGTAGCCTTAGAGTGTTTGGATCTGAGTCTTTGAAATGTTAACAGATGCAAACAATAACAATATCAACTTAGTCTGTTTTCTTCTATACTCATCAATATCTTTGAGATCTATATTTATTAGAGTGAGTGTATCTGCCTTGTAACTTTGTATCTGCACTTGCTTCACACCATCCATTCATTGCCAACCCGCTTACCGAAGTCCTGCTGTGGATATCTAAAACATACCTCTTATATCCCTTTGGAAGGAGTGACCTGGAATATACACCATTTCTTTACCAGAAGGCTACACCTTCTACTCTCCCTTTCTGGAGTTTTTGGATCTTCACATCTGTTCCTATACTTGAAAAATGCATGTTTTCTAATTTTGCTGTATATTTTAAATGTAAATTTGTAACCAATTGTTATTTTAATTTTCATTTCTCTGGTTGTTTATTGGTGATTTTGTGTATCTATTCAGGTGCTTCTTAGGCTCTGAAGCTTCTTTTAAATGTTTACTATCCAAAGCCTCTGCTCCCAGAGCAGCAAGCTGAGTTCCCTGTGCTACATAGCTGCTTCCCACTAGCTAGGTTTTTCACACAGGGTGCTCTGTGATGACCTAGAGGGCTGGGAATTGAGGAGTTGGGTGGGAGGGAGGCTCAACAGGGAGAGGATATATGTATACTCATGGCTTATTCACGTTGTTGTACAGCAGAAATCAACACATTATTGTAAAGCTATTGCCCTCCAATCAGAAATAAATTAAAGCAAAACAAAATACCCAAACAAACAGAAACTTTTTTGCTCATCTTTTTCCCCCTCTTTGGTTTCTTGAATTCTTGTGGATTAACAAACACCTTTTGAATATTATAGACTCACCTCTTGAGTGTTAGCCAGGTTAAAGAAAAAAGTAATGACACTTGTTGAAGATGGCAAGGAAGACTTGATTTTATAGCTGGGGAGAGAGATGGGGCTGAAAGAATTTACAGTCAAGGAACAGGGTATGGGTCAGTGGATGACAATTTACTAAGAGGAAATAGGGTTAAAAGTGGTTCTGGCTCAACCGACCTAACAGAACTCTTGTTGAAGACAGGCCATGATGATCAGAAATCTCTTGGTGGATGGTGGAGGATGAGGAGCTTGGTGGGGTTCTGGTTAGAGCATCTTGGCAGGATTTTTACTAAAATTGGATTTTATAGGGAAGTGCACAGATAGGACTAGGAAGAGGTTCAGGAAACTGATTCAAGTTTGTTAGCCATAACAAGTATCTAATCTTACCAGGCATCTATCTACTTGCTTCATTTTTATTTATTAATGCCTGAAGTCCTAAATGTTGATGTCATAAAATTTGTCAAGTTTTTGCCTCATGGTTTGTGGTTTGGTTCTTTTAAGATAATTTTCCTTTAATTGATTTCTGTATTAAGGCAAAATTTGCATATGGCAAAATGAGCAAATTTTAAGTGTAACACTTGTTGAGTTTTACAAATGTGTATACCTATGGAACGTGGTATATATCTATAGAACATGTGTATAGTCATAGAACATGTGTATACCTATAGAACACCCCAATCATGACATATAATTTTTCATCATCACAGAAATTATCCTCATGCCTCTTCTCAATCACCTCAAAGTACTCTTCTATTCCCATTTTTGTTTTTTTTACAAATGAGCTCATAAAATATGTACTTTTTTTGTGTTTGCTTTTCAGTCAACATTAATGAAGAGACTCATCCGTACTGCTGCATGTGACAAAAGTTCATTCTTTTTTGTTACTGAATATTCCAGAGTCTGTTTAGGTGCAAATACACAAGAGTATGATTATACATTCTTCTATTCATAGTATTTGAGTTACTTTCTATTTTGGGCTATAATGAATAAAGCTACAATAAATATTCATATTTAAATGCTTTTGTGGATATATGTTTTCTTTTCTCTTGGGTAATTCCTTAGGAAGAAGTTTTCTCCCATTTTTGTGTAGCAAAGCTATTACTCTGAATTTTCTTGTACTGATTTTCTTCATTAGATCTTTGATCTCTATTAGTATATGGATTAAGTTAAGGATTTTGCTTATTTTCTCTCAAAAAAATGACCCAGATTTTGCAACTTCAATTACTAGAAGATCTATTCTTTTCCCATTGAACTATAATTACTTCTATATTATATATGAAGTGTCTACATATGATTGGTTTATGTCTTGTATTCCTTTACTAGCAGCATATAGATTTTATTATGATGACTTTGTAGTATGACTTGATATCTGGTATGATGTTATTCTCTATAACATCACAGAGGTTTGATGTAATAAATACAAACCGTAGCAGAATGATTTTAGTAGGATAGGTTTTAATGTAAAGAATTTGGTACCTACAAAATCCTTGGAATGGCTCTAGTTGTGGCTTTCAGTCTGGGCCTCTTTATAAACATACTTTTACCCTACAAAATTGACCAAGCTACCCTGTCTAAGAGGTTTCTAGGGTGATTCTACATTAAAAGTTTCCCCACCGGTACTGTCTATGAGGCTTGAGAATGGACACCAGAAAGCTGATGCACAAAAACTTCTTGTCTGTGAACCTGACTTTTGGAGGAAGAGCCACAAAAAGGCCTCTTCACACTTTGAGCAGCATATAATTTGCAGCTTCAATATTGGTGGCAAATGATTCTGAAGAAGGCAGTCATCACTTTCCTTTTTTCAGAAAGAAGATGGAATAGATATTAACAATGCCCATTAACTATGCTCAGAACATGCCCACTTTGTTCTTCACTTCAAAGTTGATATAACTTTTTGAGGACTTTTACCTCTCATATTTATTAAAAACTAAGTTGAGTTAATCAAAAGTGTCAGCTTGAATTTTGATTGGGATAACATTGGCTATATAGATTAATTTCAGGACAAAAAGCTATGTTAATGCAACCACTATTACAGTCAAAACAGTTGTGTGTAACTTTATTCAAAATTTTAGTGTATTCTAAAAGAGTTGTAATTTTTGTTTTTCTTGCATTCTTTGTTGAGGTTGATTTCTAGGTACTATTTATAATATCAGATAAAGTACATTCTACTCTAGCCTAGTGTTGTTAAAATGCTATTGAATTTTGTAAGATAGTTTTGTGTCTACCAGCCTCGCTAACTTTGTCATTTAATAGTTTGTTAAGTTAATGCTACTGGGTTTTACATATAGTTAATATGTAAACTACAAAAAAGACTTCTACTTCTTTTCATTTTTTACAACTCCTGCCTTTTTCTTGTTTTGTTTTCATTAACTTTGCTGTATGCTTTTGATATATTGCTTTTATCAAAATAAAGAAGTTCCAACTTATAATACATTTTATGAGAATTTTTATTATTAATGTGGCTAAATAGTATCAAATGAATTTTTGAAATTGTTGAGATAACCTTTAAATTTTTTGGTTAGATTTCTAAGATGGTAAATATGTTAATAGTTTTCTTTCATTTTTTTTTAAATTAATGGCTTAGAGTTCTGATAGCAATCAGTGTTTGATAAACAGAGATGGTAGTGAGAAAGCAATCAAATAATGAACATAAAATCCATTATCAATTCAGAACTGTATTAAGTTACTGACTTTACCGTCCTGTCTTAGCAGTGTCTAAGTAAACTTTAGGCTTGTGAATAAGAGAGATTGTTAACAGTAATAGGAAATGATTAGGAAAGGTTTTTTTCCTTGTCTTTTTTTTTCTCTATTATGTGAATTGGAAACACTGTCAGTTGCATGACCCATGTCCATTCCTCAAGACTCCTTACTAATACAATTTTGATTTTATTTATTTTAGCAATATAATCAGCTTTATTATCCCTTGTAGGTAGGCATATCATTAGATGTTCAATGAGATGACCTGGAGCTTCCTATGAAATCTTTTTCTTTTCTAATAAATATGTTCAGCATAAATGGCATCTACTTTCCCTTTTATAGTTACTTTGAACATGGACATGATGTCTGAGGTTGTGATAATAACAAGACAAGCATGATAGTGACGCCAAAAATGTAGGCATGGCAAAAGTAACAAGCGTGTCTGCCAGATAACACCCCTGAATGTCTCAACCCAATATCTGTAAATGTATCTGTCTCTAATTATTTTCAGAAAAATGGACAAATAATGGACAAACAAAAATCTATTTGCTTAAACTTATAATTTTTCTGTTAGCAAATTAATACAAGCTAAGTGAAAAATATAGTACAAGTCAATAATGGCATTGAAGTTCAAATAGTTGATAATACAGTTCTTTTTTTAAACTTTTAATTTTAATTTGAAGTTGATTAGCAATATCGTATTAGTTGTAGGTGTACAGCAAGGTGATTCAATTATACATATTCATATAACTATTCTTTTTCAAAGGATTTTCCCATGTCAGCTCAGTTCAGGTCAGTTGCTCAGTCGTGTCTGACTCTTTGCAACCCCATGAACTGCAGCATGCCAGACCTCCCTGTCCATCACCAACTCCTGGAGTCCACCCAAACCCATGTCCATTGAGTCTGTGATGCCATCCAATCGTCTCACCCTCTGTCATCCCCTTCTCCTCCTGCCCTCAATCTTTCCCAGCATCAGAGTCTTTTCCAATGAGTCAGCTCTTCGCATCAGGTGGCCAAAGTATTGGACTTTCAGCTTTAGCATTAATCCTTCCATTGAACACCCAGGACTGATTTCCTTTAGGATGGACTGGTTGGATCTCCTTGCAGTCCAAGGGACTCTCAAGAGTCTTCTCCAACACCACATTTCAAAAGCATCACTTCTTCGGTGCTCAGCTTTCTTTATAGACCAACTCTCACATCCATACATGACCATTGGAAAAACCATAGCCTTGACTAGACAGACCTTTGTTGACAAAGTGATGTCTCTGCTTTTTATATGCTGTCTAGGTTGGTCATAACTTTCCTTCCAAGGAGTAAAGGTCTTTTAATTTCATGGCTGAAATCACCATCTACAGTGATTTTAGAGCCCAGAAAATTAAAGTCAGCCAGTGTTTCCATTGTTTCCCCATCTATTTGCCATGAAGTGATGGGACCAGATGCCATGATCTTCGTTTTCTGAGTGTTGAGTTTTAAGCCAACTTTTTGACTCTCCTCTTTCCCATGTAGGTTTTTACATAACATTGGGTAGAGTTCCCTTTGCTATACAGTAGGTCCTTGTTGGTTATCTATTTAAAATACAGCAATGTGTACATGTCAGTCCCAAACTCTTAATCAGTCCCTCCCCTAGACCCTTTCCTTCTGCTAACCATAAGTTTGCTCTG
Source organism: Bos taurus (assembly GCF_002263795.3). NCBI lineage: Eukaryota > Metazoa > Chordata > Mammalia > Artiodactyla > Bovidae > Bos > Bos taurus. The sequence continues at coordinate 40,865,865 of NC_037334.1, forward strand.
TAGGTCTGGGAATCTGTTTTTGTTTTCTAAGAACATTTGTATCATTTTATTTAGATTCTCTATATAAACAATATCATACAATATTTGTCTTCACTCAGGATAACAATCTGTATGTCCATCTATGTTGCTGCAAATGACATTATTTTTAGTGGCTGAGTAATATTTCATTGAATATATGTACTGCATCTTCTTTATCCATTCATTTGTCGAGGTACATTTAGGTTGCTTCCATGTCTTGGTTATTTGTATTGATAACCTACCCAGTCTGGGATAACACCTAGTTGATTGTCATGTGCTTTTTCTGATTTTTTAAACTTTATTATTTTTATTTAAGTATATTTGACTTCTAATACTTTATTAATTTCAAGTGTACAGCATACTGATTCAGTATTTTTACAGATTATACTCTATCTAAAGTTGTTACAGGAAAATGGCTATAATTCCAGTGCTATACAGTATCTTCTTGTTGGTTATCTATTTATAATAGTAGTTTTTCTCTCTTAATCCCATATCTCTAATATGCCCTTCCTTCTTTTTCTCTCCCTTTTGGGAAGCACTAGTTTGTTTTCTATATCTGTGAGTATCTTTTGCATATATTCATTTGCATTATATTTTAGATTCCATATATAAGTGACATAAACATTATTTCTTTGTCTGACTTACTTTGTTGTTGTTGTTCAGTTGCTCAGTCATGTCTGACTCTCTGCAACCCCATGGACCGCTTGCGGCTTTGCGACCCCATGGACCCCCTGCAGCACACCAGGCTTCCCTGTCCTTCATCATCTCCTGGAGTGTGCTCAAACTCATGTCCATTGAGTTGATGGTGCCATCTAACCATTTAATCCTCTGTCATCCCCTTCTCCTGCCTTCAATCTTTCTCAGCATTAGGGTCTTTTCCAATAAGTCAGCTCTTCCCATCAGGTGGCCAAAGTATTGGAGCTTCAGTTTCATCATCAGCATCAGTCCTTCCAATGAATAGTCAGGGTTGTTTTCCTTGATTTGATCTCCATGCTGTCCAGGGGACTCTCAAGAGTCTCCTCCAGCACAGTTCAAAGGCATCAATTCTTTGGCGACCAGTCTTTTTTATCGTCCAGCTTTCACATCTGTACATGACTACTGGAAAAACCATAGCTTTGATTACACAGACCTTTGTAGGCAAAGTAATGTCTCTGCTTTTTAATATGCTGTCTAGGTTTCTCATTGCTTTTCTTCCAAGGAGCAAGCATCTTTTAATTTCATGGCTGCAGTCACCAACCACAGTGATTTTAGAGCCCAAGAAAATAAAGTCTGTCGCTGTTTCCATTGTTTCTGTAGATCCATCTATGTAGCAGCAAATTCAGTCTTTTTTAAAGACTGAACAATATTAATATTGTGTATTATGCACACACATCTCATGTCTTCTATATCCATTTATTTGTTGATGAATACTTAGGTTGTTTCCATATCTTGGCTATTGTAAATAGTGATATTGTATGTACACAGCATACAGCATCTTGTGTCTTTTGCATACAAGTTCTTGTGTCTTTTGCACACATGTTCTTGTTTTCTCCAGATGTAATACCAAGGAGTGGAACTTCTGGATCACATGTAGTTCTATTTTTAGTTTTTTGAGGAATCTCTATACTGTTTTTCATAGTGATTGTACCAATTTGCATTTCTACCAACCGTGTACAAGGGTCCACTCTTCTCCCCATCCTTTCCAACTTTTGTTATTTGCAGTTTTTTTGATAATGGTCATTTGACAGGTGTAAGATGATACCTCAATGCTGTTTTGATTTATGTTTATTTAATAATGTATGATGTTGAGCATCTTTTCATTTGTCTGTTAGCCATCTGTATGTCTTTGAAGAAATGTCTGTTCAGGCCCATTTTTTTGGTTGGGTTGTTTGTTTTTATGATAGTGAATTATATGAAGTATTTATATATTTTGGATATATGAGCCTTTAGTTGAGCTCATCTTTTGCAAATATTTTATCCCATTCTTTAGGTTGTATTTCCATTTTATAAATGATTTCCTTTGTTGTGCAAAATGTTTAAGTTTAATCAGATCAAATTTGTTTATTTTTGCTTTTATTTATTTTGGCAAAAAATGTTGCTGTAACATGTCAAAGAGTGTTTGCCTATATATTTTTTTAGAAATTTATGGTTACAAATCTTACAATTAGGTCTTTAAATCATTTTGAGTTTATTTTTGTGTACAATGTGAGAAATTTTTCTAATATCATTGTTTTATATGTAACTGTCCTTTTTTATAAGGAAAATTTGTTGAAGAGACTGTTTTATCCACTGGTATATTCTTGCCAAGGATTAGCTGGCTATAGATATATGAATTTATTTCTAGATTCTCTTTTCTGTTTGACCTATGTGTCTGTTTTTTTGTGCCAGGACCAACCTGTTTTGATTACTGTATGTAAGTAGTATACTCTGAAGTCTGGGAGAGTGATACTTCCTGCTTTGTTCTTTTTTCTCAAGAAAGCTTTAGAAATTCTGGGTCTTTTGTGGTTCCATATAAATTTTAGGATTATTTGTTTTAGTTGTGTGAAAAAAGTCATGGGTATTTTGATAGAGATTGCATTAAATCTGTAGATTGCTTTGATTAGAATGCTCATTTTAACAATATTAATTATTCTAATACAAAATCACAGTATAGATTTCAATTTCTTTGTATCATCTTCAATTTCTTTCATCAATGTATAATTTTCTTAGTATACATCTTTCACCATCTTGGTTAAATTTATTCCCAGATATTTTAATTCTTTTTGATGCAATTTTAAACAAGATAGTTTTTTAAAAACTTTCTCTTTTGAGAATAGGTATTAGTGTACAGAAACACAAAAGATTTCTGAATATTAATCTTATATCTTGCAATTGTGAGGAATTTGTTTATTTTAATAGACTTTTTGGTGACATTAGGGTTTTCTATATAAAGTATTGCAAATAGGAACAGTTTTACTTCTTCTCATCTAATATAGATGTATTTTATTTCTTTTTCTTACCTAATTGCTTTGGTTAGAATTTCCAACACTATGTTAAATAGAAGTGGCAAGAATGAGCATTCTTGCCTTGTTCCTAAATTTAGAGAAATGGCTTTCATCTTTTCACCATTGAGTATGATGCTAGCTGTGGATTTCTCATAAATGTCCTTTTTTATGCTCACTTATATTCCATCAGGGATCTTAGTTTTCTGAATGCCAAGCTTTAAGCCAACTTTTTCACTGTCCTCTTTCACTTTCATCAAGAAGCTCTTTAGTTCTTCTTCACTTTCTGCCATAAGGGTGGTGTCATCTGCATATCTGAGGTTATTGATATTTCTCCTGGCAATCTTGATTCCAGCTTGTGTTTCATCCAGCCTGGCATTTTGCATGATGTACTCTGGATATACATTAAATAAGCAGGGTGACAAAATACAGCCTTGATGTACTCCTTTCCCAATTTGGAACCAGTCTCTTGTTCCATGTCTAATTCTAACTGCTGCTTCCTGACCTGCATACAGGGTTCTCAGGAGGCCTGTCAGGTGGTCTGGTATTCCCATCTCTTTCAGAATTTTCCAGTTTGTTGTGATCCACATAGTCAAAGGCTTTGCCATAGTCAATATAGCAGAAATATATGATTTTCTGGAATTCTGACAGTCTACAGTTCTTGAGGTTGCAAAGAGTTGGACACATCTGAGCATGTACATACACTCATCAAAAATACTGTCCAGCACCTAGGATATTCTACTCAATTAGAATAGAAGGTGAGATAAAATTATCTCAGACAAGCAAATCTAAAAGTTTTCATCAGTAACAAACCTACGCTAAATGAAATTTTGAAGAGTCTTCTTGAGGTGGAAAGAAGAACTTATGGAAAATAAAAAATCTCAAATTGGATGGAGAAATATTGTACAAATTATTGAGTTTTGGTGTTTATTTAGATTTCTTTTGTGAAGCTACGATGTATTAAGAAGTTAAAGTCATACATTTGGGACATTTTTAAAAAGAAAGAAAAAAGCACAGAAAATACGGAAAAATCAGCCCTTGTCTCAGGACTTTGGCCAGCATACATTTTAAGCTTAATACATGGTTTTTAAATGATAGAAAATTGACAATTTATTAATTCATTCAACAAATCTTTGTATGTCATCAATGCCTGATGGTATCTGAATTCTGTTTGATTAAAACAAAATCTTTTACTTTATGTATGACAATTCACAAATGCCTATTTATGTACAGTAATTCTAATGACATGGAATCCCAACTAAGTGCCTTCTAAATTAGGAACTTTATGACCCTGTTTTTTAAATTTTAAATACAAACAGCCCTTAGAAGGGTAAATTAGAGAATCATTGAAAACCTCAAGGAGAATCTTCATTGATCAGATTGGAAAAATAAAATCATGAGAAACTGAATTCTAGAGAAACAGAAAAAGAACAGAAGATAGGGGACACCAAAATTTTTTCCTGATTCACAATCTATACTATTAAGTAATTATAACTTCCAAATTTCAATGACATTCTCCCAAAAGCCACTAATTAAAATAAATAAATTTAAATTTAATTTCCCAACTTGACAGTTTTTGAATATTATCCAGAAATCTCTACATCAGAATCAAAAGAAAAGGTTCCTTTCCTCTGCAAATCTGATTTACTTTGTATTTAACAAGTTCTACTCTTTGCTTAGTAGTCCTGTATGTCAATATCTAACAATGTTTCTTGAACTTTAAACACTAATACTGAAGAAATGACTTCTCTCAATAATGTCAGCAACAAGTATAAGGGTCATAGTCTGAGGTATTTTACATGAACCCTTATATAGAAACAAGAGAATACACTATTTTTGAGGATTTGATACTAGTGGGAAAAGACCATTCCAAGAAATGATATGTTTGTACAATGCACATAGTGAAAAATTTGATTAACTGAATCACAGGCTTTGGTCTATGATGAATTATTCTGTAACCATTATATAATCATGCAAGTCACTGGTTTCTCTCATTGTAGCTTCATCATTCAGTGTTTGCTTGATTCTCATAATAATGATTTTAATGAGAATAAACATAAGAATAATATGCACAACATACACTTCTCTGAATGTAGGTGAGGATTACGTTGCTCTACATGTACATGAATGGCAAAACAGAAGGCTTTAGAGAATCTTACTCTGGCTCAGAAGGCCAGGATCAGTAGTCCTAGTACTCCACATTGACACATATAGCATGCTTATGCTACCTGGACTCACTGGAGAGGCTGCACCTTTCCATTGTAAGGTGCTTTCAACCTTCTTGGCACGTCCTATCTTTTCTGGAGAACTCAAGAAATTTGCATGCCAGATCATGATCAGTCCAAGCCCTGGAACTTTCCTGATAATAAAAAATTAAACTGAGAGAATCAAGGATCAGATTATAGAATTTTGTTCCATCATAAGTCTGGCTTCTGGTCAATTTCCAAATTACATTCTGTATCTATGACTGTCAATTTCAAAGGAAAAGAAGTTTAACAAAAAGGAAAAGCAGGCTTCTTTTTAATAGTAAGAGAAGTGTACTCACTCTTTAGTCCACCATCACTGTGATAAAAACCAGGTATCATGAAAAAGAAAATTACAGACCTATATCACTGAGAAACACAGATGCAAATGCTCAAGAAAATACTAGTAAACAGAATCCAACAACACATTAAAAAGATTATATACCATGATCAAGTGGGATTTATTCCAGGGATGCAAGGGTTTTTCAGTATATACAAATCAATGAATGTAATACACCATGTTAATACATTAAAGAATAAAAACTATATGAACATCTCATAGGTGCAATAAAAGCTTTTGACAAAATTTGACACCCATTTGTGATTAAAAAAAAATACCCAGAAAATGGGCATAGAGGGAACCTATCTCAACATAACAAAGGCTATATAATGCAAACCCACAGCAAACATCATTCTCACTAGTGAAAAACCTGAAAGCATTTCCTCTAAGATCAGGAACAAGATAAGGATGTCTACTCTTACCACTGTTATTCAATATAATTTTGGAAGAGCTAGCCATGGCAATATGAAAAGAAAAACAAATAAAAGGAATCCATGTTGGAAAAGAAGAAGTAAAACTGTTACTGTTTGCAGATGACATGATACCCAACATAAAAAAAATCCTAAAGATGCCACCAGAAAACTACTAGAGCTAACTGATGAATTTGGTAGCTACAAGATACAAAATTAATGCACAGACATCTCTTGAATTTCTATACATTAACAATGAAAGATCAGAAAGAGAAATTAAGGAAGCAATGTCATTTATCATTGCAACAAAAAAGAGTGAAATACTTAGGAATAAACTCACCTAAGGAGGTGAAAGCTGGAGTAAGAAATGGCAAGCCACTTCAGTATTCTTAACTGGAAAATTTCATGGACAGCGGAGCCTGGTGGGCTACAGTCCATGGGGTTGCAAAGAGTTGAATAGGACTAATTAACTGAGCACAAGGAGGCAAAAGACCTGTATTTATAAATCAATAAGACAACATGATGATGAAAGAAATTGAAGATGACCCTAACAAATGGAAAAATATATCACATTCTTGGGCTGAAAGAATCAATATTGTGAAAAATGATTGTGCTACATAAAGCAACCTACAGATTCAATGTAATCCCTATCAAATTACCAACATTTTTTAGAGAATTAGGACAAAAAATTTTGCAGTGTATATGGAAAGGTGAAAGACCCCAAATGTCCAAAGTAATCTTGAGAAAGAAAAATGGAGCTAGAGGAATAAAGCTCCCTGACTTCAGCTGTGGTTCAGTCGCTCAGTCATTCCCACTCTTTGCAACCCCATGGACTGCAGCACGCCAGACTTCCCTGTCCTTCACTGTCTCCTGGGGTTTGCTTAAGCTACTACACTACAAAGCTGCAGTAATTAAAACAGTAAAATACTTGCACAAAACAGAAATACAGATCAATGGAACAGGATAGAAAGTCCAGAGGTAAACCCATCACCTATGGGTACCAAATCTATGACAAAGGAAGCAAGAATATACAGTGGACAAAAGACAGTCTCGTCAACAAGTGGTGCCTGGAAACCTTGACCGCTACATGTAAAAGAATGAAATTAGAACCTTATACCACACACAAAAATAAACTCAAAATAGACTAAAAACTGAAACATAAGACCAGATGCTATGCAATTCTTAGAGGAAAACATAGGGAGAACACTCTTTGACATAAATCACAACAAGATCATTTCTGACCATCTCCTAGAGTAATGAAAATAAAAACAAAAATAAACAAGTGAGACCTAATTAAACTTAAAAGCCTTTGCACAGCAAAGAAAACCATAAATAGGTGAAAAGACAATCCTGAGAACAGGGGAAAAGAAAATGCTTGCAAAAGAAGCAACTGACAAGGGATTAATCTCCAAAATATACAAACAGCTCAATAACAACAACAACAACAACAACAAACCCCAATTGGTGGAAGACCTAAATAGACATTTCTCCAAGAAAGACATACAGATGACCAAGAGCCATATGAAAAATTGCTCAATATCACTAATTATTAGAGAAATGTATTTTAAAAATACAATGAGGTATCACCTCACACCAATCAGAATGGCCATTTCAAAAAATCTACACACAACAAATGCTGGAGAGAGTGTGGAGAAAAGGGAACCTTCTTGCGCTATTGATGGGAAGGTAAACGGATATATGGAAAACATGGAAAACAGTACAGAGTTTCCTTAAAAAACTAAAAATAGAACTATTATATAACCCAGCAATCTCACTCCTGGGCATATACTCTGAAAAACCATAGTTCAAAAGGCACATGCCCCTCAGTGTTCATTATAGTACTATTTACTATACCCAGGATATGGAAGCAACCTAAATCCAGATGAGTGGATAAAGAATATGTCATACATATATACAATGAAACATTTTTCAGTCATAAAAAAGAACAAAGTTGGGTCATTTATACAGCTGTGAATGGACATAGGGTCTATCAGACACAGTGAATTGGTCAGAGAAAAACACATACCATGCATTAACATGTATGTGTGGAATCTAGAAAAATGGTATAGACGAACCTTTTTGTAGGGCAGGAATACAGATGCAGATGTAGAGAATGGACCTGTGAATACGGGGTGGGGTGGGATGAGACTAACATACAAATACCATCATGTGTAAAAGAGATAGTGAGAACCTGCTGTATAGTAGAGGGTGCTCAGCTCAATGCTCTATGATGACCTAGATAGATGGGATACAGGCTGGGGGAAGATCCAAGAAGGAGGATATATATATATATATATATATACAGCTGATTCAATTCACTGTGCAACAAAAATTAACACAAGTTGTAAGGCAACTATACCCCATTTTTTGAAAAATGTTAAGGAAAGCTAAAAAAGGAGACAGAAAGATTTGGAAAGAGATAACAATCTCTTTTTTTCTTGTGTGTTTTTTAGTTGCTTGAAAGACAATCAAAAGGAGCCTGGGAAGGTAAGCCCAGACGTGAAAAGAAAACGGTAAGAACATAGCATTTCAGAGTATTTTTTCCACTGATTTACTTCCAGAATCTCTACTGGAATCTCTAAGCTGTACCGTGACAGCTAATTCCTATCTTAGACCTCTTACAACCACAAGGATAAAATTCTTTGGCAATTGCCTCTAAGACTTGGTAGAATGTTAGATGGAGACTCTAAACATGAAAACTGGCTCATTAGTACACATATTTTGTTTCTTAATAGTTATATAATGCAAATGCATGAATGAAGAGCTGATATAAAGGATATTTGTTTCTGGTTGGTTATTTGGAATGACCACACTTCCAACTTATTCCACATACTTAGAATAATTTGGGGAAATATAAATCTAATCATGCCTTTCCCTTAAAACCCATCAATGTTTTTCTATTACACCCAGAATAAAATCCAAACTTCACCACGGACTAAAATTCAATATAGATTGACTCCTGTGTATGTCTCCAATATCATTCCTCACCCTGCATGCTCACCCGTTTTCTCCCAGGAAGTCATATCCTTCATGCCACTAATCTTCTTCACCTCAGGGCCCTGGCGCATGCTGCTTTGCTAGTGCACATGGGTTTCATTTTCCTTGTTTGTGATAGAAAATATCTCTTCTGGAGATGCTGGCTCTTACGATTTCTATGAGCTCCTTGACTAGACTATGTAAGAATGCTGTTTCCATACCACGTTGATTTTCTACACTGCCCCTCTCTTTATATTTTGTTATTGTTCAGTTGCTCAGTTGTGTCCGACTCCTTGTGACCCCAGGGTAGCATGCCAGGCTTCCCTGTCCTTCACTATCCCTGGAGTTTGCTCAAACTCAAGTCCATTGAGTCGATGATGCCATCCAACCTCTGTCGCCCCATCTCCTCCTGCCCTCCATCTTTCCCAGCATCAGGGTCTTTTCCAATGAGTTGGCTCTTTGCATCAAGTGACCAAAGTATTGGAGCTTCAGCTTCAGTGTCAGTCCTTCCAATGAAAATGCAAAATTTACTTCCTTTGGGCTTGACTGGTTTGATATCCTTGCAGTCCAAGGGACTCTCAAGAGTCTTCTCCAGCACCACTATTTGAAAGCATCGATTCATATTTTTCTAATGCCTTTCTTTTAACTTGTAACTTTATATTGTTAGTTTGGCTTTTTACATTCCATCTTCCTCTATAGACCAAGTGCATGTGAAGGCTCTAACCTTTGCTTGAACTTGTTAGTGCCTATCAGTTGCCCAACCCTGACAAGACACTCATGGAAAAAAAAAAGGCAGTGAAAAAGCAGTCTATATCTGGACACTCTTATCTTGCCACTGCTTAGATTAACAGAAACGCCATGACTTGTTTGTCAGTCATGAGCTTTTCATATCTTTGCACTCAACCCCTTTCCTAATCATTTCATCTCAAGGTCTGTTTTTCTGTCTCTGAGATGACCCTTTCTAGTCTTACAAAGTGTGAAGGTATGGGGGATGGAGAGGAAGACCTTGATGTTTGTTGGTGACAGGAAATAATTTTTGAGGAATCAGTCATTTCCTAAGTTTCAGCTATGCTTTCTCTGCACAAAGGAAAATGTAGAAATAATGGAGTGGCTATGCCTTCACTGTGACTCTTTGCAACTCCTCTTTACATTTTGTAGCTGGAGAAGAGGTAGAAAATATCTTGTGATGTTTCTGAACTAATGTTCTGATTGCATTCTATATCTGTAAAGTTTTCTCATGGATATTCCAGGATTCATTATTCTTGAAGTTCAGAAGCTGTTACACATCAATGTTCCCTATGATTTGTGTTTTTTTCACCCATAAAATCAATTTTAAGATTCAAGTCTTTATTTCAGGAGTTATTTTTTAAAAATGTCTTTGGATATTTTTGTTTTAATTGTTTGGTTCTCATGTCTTGAAATAGCAATTATGTGATATTAAGATTTCTTTTTTGTCATAATTATCATTATATTTCTAACCACTCTACCTCTTTATTTTCTACCATTTACTTTTTAGTCTCAAGTATTTTTTTTTATGGTACTGCTTGTTTTTTTTTTTTTTTTTTTTTACTTTGCCATGCTTTTACTAGTATTTTACTTTCCCTAAAAGCTTTGAGCTTTGCCATTTCTTTCAATTTCCCCCCCTTGATTTATGCTAACCCACTTTCCTGCTCCATGTATTTTATATATATATATATATATATAATTCAGTCCATGTGTGCAACTTTGTGCTTAGGACCTTGCTGTGCAAGCAGGTCATTTGTGAGATAAAGTAGTGTGTGTGTTGTCCATTGGTTTAGCAAGAGTGCTTCTCTGGAGGCTCAGACGGTAAAGGATCTGCCTAGAACACAGGAGACACGGGTTTGATCCCTGGGTTGGGAATATCCCCTGGAGAAGAGAATAGCTCCCCACTCTAGTATTCTTGCCCAGAGAATTCCATGGACAGAGGAACCTGGTGGGCTATAGTCCACAGGGTCACAAAGTGTCGAACATGATTGAGCATCTAACACTTTTACTTTTTGGGAGAGGAGAGATAATCTAAGACTCAGGCTTTGATTTTAGTATGTTGTCTCAGATTGCCTCCTCACCAAATATTTTCTTCCCTCTGCTCTGAGCACATCTCTGTTTTGTATGCATTACCCTCTTTGAGTTGGGAATATCATTATAGGTTGTATCCTTTGTCACTTCCATTTTGTCCTTCAAGTTTAAGAGTCTGGGAAAAGGAAACAAAAGTTGTGTTGGCAACTTCACCCCCTCTTTGTCTCTTCTTTGTTACGTGGTGTGGAATTGTGTGGCTGTAGAGATAATCTCTATTTCTTTCATCACTAGCCCATGCTTTTAATGTCTGTCACTGCAAGTTTGTAATTATAATTTCTAGAACTTATTATTTATCTTTAAAGATAAAGCGGAGAAATAAATTGAATTTTAATATTATCCTTTGGGTCATTCCTAGTTTCACTATATTGCACATATGCTTTTCCTATATATGATAATATACAATATATGTGGTCTAAACAATTTAGTAATTCCTAAGTACGATAAATTCATAAAATACTTTGTTGGCATTTGTGGAATTTGTTCTCTACTTTTCTTTCTTTTCTTAGATTTGTGTAGTTTTCCTTTTTTCACCCTTATTGAAGTATAATTAAAAAATAAAATTTTAAGACAAAGTTTTAAGATAATTAGAGAGTACTTGATGATTTATGTATATGTTTTGAAAGGATTGCCCCACTGATGTAATTAAAACATCCATCATCTCACATATTTATCTTTTAAAGATGTGAGAGCCTATTTCAATTATACAATACAGCATTAACTATATTTCATGGTTTTTCTGAAAGGAGAGTAAGCAAGTATTTAATTTTATTTAACCTTTGAACTATAAATTTAGCAATGAGCTTAAGTTAAGGGCAATGAAATGTTTCTTTCAAGTGCAACTTTGGCTTCAGAGAATTGGAGTGTCTCATGTTATTATCTTTTTCCTTTGTAGGCAGGAAGTGACTACACTTGAGATAGAAAATCAAGGTCAAGATAAGAAAAGTAAGTCATTGCTTCATAATATTTTTCATACTAGGGATGTCGTAAACATACAAATTAGCTGATGTTCTGATACTATGGTCCAGTTGGAGGAAATTCTGCTTGGAGTCCTTATAGGGATGTGATGGTCCTTTACTTGTTTTTGTCTCACAAAACTGATCTCATTATTCTTTATATTACAGTAGTATTTGAACATGATTTATTTCTGGCAGCATTTTATAGATTTCTAGGGGAAGGAATTAACCAAACTATGCCAATTTTAATTTATATATTGAAGTTTTAAAATAGGTTCATATTATCTGGTGTTGAGTGTTTTTTTTTTTTTTTTTTTAAAGCATTTACTCCATTTGATATAGTATCTAGGTGTTGTCGCTTAGTCGCTTGGTTGTATTGACTCTCTGTGACCCCAAGGACTATAGCCCACTAGGCTCCTCTGTCCATGGGATTTCCCAGGCAAGAATATTACAGTGGGTTGCCATTTCCTTCTCCGGCGGATCCGTCCAACCCAGGGATTGACACTGCATCTCCTGCATTTGCAGGCACATTCTTTACCACTGTAGTAATCATGCAATTACTCAAAATGAACAATTATGAAGAAAACTCACGTTTTCTTATCACTATTGCTTCAACTGTCCTCTCATCTTACAGTCAAACTTCTTGAAAGAATTGTATGGCCTCATTATTTGGGACTTTGCATTTCCCAGTCTAAGCTCAGAGTAGTTTACTTCTGGTACTACTGTTCCATTAAGCATGTTCAATGGACTATGAAACAACACGTTTTACCAGACTGCATCACAGCCATAATTAGAATAACATGCTTAAAGAGCATCATAGTGCACTGCACATATAGTTGTTATATGAAAATTATTTTTATTTTATATATGTATATGGTTATACTGAACCAGGACATAAAATATACTTTTAAGTATGGATCACATTAAAAAAAAGTTGAATGTCTCTGTTCAGATGTAACTACAGACTCTAAAGGACAACATTCAAACTTAATCTCCATCACTGTATTTCTAGCACTTGAAAATGTTTCTCAGCATCTCCCTCCTGAAATTCTTCCTTCCTTCATTTATTTGACACCACACTCTACTCTTTGGATCCTCAATTGTTGACCATTGCTCTATTGTCTGATGCTATCCTGTTTCAATACATCTGGAATGCTGGTGTTTGACCCAGATTTGGAAACTTTCTACTCTTTTGAGGAGCTTCTGTATGACGGATTTTATTTTATTTTTTCTAATCTTTGGTAGAATTTTCTAGGGAAAAGTATCTGAGGAAAATGTTTATTGTAAGCAATTTTTTCACTTCTAGACGCAAATGCTTTTGTAGTTATAGATTATTCACATTTTCTGTTTCATCTTGCCAGTTTTGCAAGTTAAATTTCTCATCAAACTTATCCTTTTTAATTAAAATTCTGAGGTCCTAAACTTAAAATTTTAAGTATTTAATGTTTACGGGATCTATAGTGATGCCCTCTTGCTATTCCTTTGAGCCCAACTCCAACGCAAATCCTGAGATTCACCAAATATTGTGCTACTTTTATTTACAGGAAGAGTAGATGCAAATTGATTGAGGTGGCTGCTGCTGCTGCTGCTAAGTCACTTCAGTTGTGTCTGACTCTGTGCGACTCCATAGAAGGCTCCCCCTTCCCTGGGATTCTTCAGGCAAGAACACTAGAGTGGGTTGCCATTTCCTTCTTCAATGCACGAAAGTGAAAAGTGAAAGTGAAGTCGCTCAGTTGTGTCTGACTCTTAGCAACCCCATGGACTGCAGCCTACCAGGCTCCTCCATCCATGGGATTTTCCAGGTGAAAGAGTACTGGAGTGGGGTGCCATTGCCTTCTCTGGATTGAGGTGGGGCTATCCTGAAATAATTCAGGCTACTACCCCCCACCCTCGACCCCCAAAACTTCACCAAGGTGAAGGTTCCTTCATTTTCCTATGGCAAACTATATATCTAAAGTATTCTAGGGTACTTGTCCCTTTGTGTTCACCAGGATCTATCAGCCTTATGTCCTCTATATAGTAGATTATTTTTATGTCCTGCAGATATATGAAATGATCAGTGTTCCTGCAAAGCAGATATTGACAGAGAGACAGAAATTGATAAAGCCCTGAAATACACCAATGAAGTAGCACTGGTGTCTCTTCATGAAAGCAAATGTATCTAAATATATGCCAATGCACTGCTTTAGTGAATTAACAGACCTCGTCTGCAACAGTAAATGCAACTGAAGTTATCTAATTAAGTTTGTGAAAATGTCCAAGACCCAGCCACATTTACTGAGGCCAAAAAGGGAAATTAAGTGAAAAAGTTATCAAAATTACCACCTCTGCATCTTTTTTTAAAAATTTAAATTTATTTATTTTAATTAGAGTCTAATTACTTTACAATATTGTATTGGTTCTGCATCTTTTTGATATTAAAGTCAATAATTATTTTATTGCTTTTTTTAGTTAGTTTACATTCCATTTGGACCAGAGCCATTTGGGGAGAATCTATACAATGCTACTGCAAATTGGTCAACATATCTGCTTTCACCCTTGTTTTAAAGTCATGGTAATATTCATTGGATATATTTATGGACCCCTTCAACACACTATGACATAGACATAGGAAAAAATTCCCTTCTCTTATTAGTGGGCTAAGGTAAAATAAGATTTTTTTTTAGGGAGGTTTCCTTGGTCCTTTAATCAGCTCTTGAACCACAAATTTAAAGTATCATATTCTCTGTTTATGTGCTCCAAAAACAATCAGATAATCAGTTAGTCTTTATAGTTCTCATTCTTTCCCTAAAGTCTGTTAGAGCAGTCATTTAGGCTAGGCTTTTCCACCCAAGTGACCCTTTTAATAAGTCTTTTGCCATTTGTACTGTGGACTACTTGTGTCTCATTTTTTAAAAAAATACTGATGGCATCTGCTCTGCCTCTAAACCTAATCAGCTGATGTAACTAAGCCCAGATTCTCATACCTTTGAGATTCTTCCTTTGGAAGTTTTTTACTTCAACCATTCCTGGTTTCAATAATTACATATCAGTCATAATTATTGGGTTGAACTGCAGGAAAGATGTGGCAGTCTATTAATGGTGTATGAATCATAACAGAGCCAGAAGACTTACCAAAATACAAACAGCAAGACAAATTTGCAATTTAGAAAGCACTGTGATGGTTACCATGTGTTATCTCATGGACATAGGGAAAGGAAGGTTATCTTTGCCATTTTCTGAGATGTTGGGGCAAGGATGAGAAGGTTATAGCACTAAATTCATTTAAATATTCTTATATTCCTAAATCTTTAGATATTTTCCTTTTTTGGCTTTATAACAAGGAATATATGGGTAGTAGGTAGAATAAGGGGCTTCCCAGGTGGTTTAGCAGTAAAGAATTTTCCTGCCAATACAAGAGATGTGGGTTCAGTTCCTGAGTTGGGAAGATCCCCTGGAGGAGGAAATGACAACCCTTTCCAGTATTGGAAAATACTGAGCACGCAAACAGGTATTAACAGAATAAAGGCCCCCAAAGATATCCAAGTTTGACTATATTTTTAAATGTCAAAAGGGACTTTGCATATGTGATTCAAGGTTTCTAGGTGGGGAGATGAACAAATGCTCTTAAAATGTAGAAGAGAGAAGCAGAAGTGATGCAGCACAGTGTCAGAGTGATGCAGCATAAGAAAAACTCAAACAGCTATTGCTTGTTTGTAGCAGTGGAAGGGGACAATGATCCAAGGAATGAGTGTAGCCTCCAGAAGCTGGAAAAGGCAAAGAAATTGAGTCTTCTTTAGAATCTCCAGAAAGGAATGCAGCTATGTCAACATCTTGATTTTGGCCCAGTGAGACTCAGAATTCTAGTATCTAAAACTGTAAGATATTAGTAATAAACTTGCATTGTTTTAAGCCATCAGGTTTGTGATAATTTGTTACAGCAGTTTTTGTTCAGTCACTCAGTCATGTCTGACTCTGCGACTCCATGGATGGCAGCAGGCCAGGCTTCCCTGTCCTTAACTCCCAGAGTTTGCTCAAGCTCATGTCCATTAAGTTGATGATGCCATCCAACCATCTCATCCTCCTTTTCCCCCTTCTCCTCCTGCCCTCAATCTTTCCCAGCATCAGGGTCTTTCCAATGAGCCAGCTCTTTGCATCTGTTTTGCAGAAAGTTTTCACTTTCATCTCAGGTTCACAGGATTTGTTAACAAAATAAGCCACTTGTTATATACAAATAAATAATACAGATATTAGAGAATTATCTAGCTTACTTTCAATATACTAACATTAAAAGAAAGGAGAAATAGAAAGAGCAAAAGATACATCACCATATTGGATTTTGACCAACATTCAGACTCAATCAGCTCTGGGAAGTCCCATGTCACAGGACATCTAGAGTTCCAATTGGGAAAGGGTCTCAGGCAGCATGTCCACTCCATGGGTGAGACTTCAAAGACTGCAATTTGGGTCTCCCATTTATAATCCCAGGACAGATGCAAAACTGATATCATCATCAATCTGTGACCAAATTGCAAGCCTCAGTTCAGACAGTCGCTCAGTCATGTCTGACTCTGAGACCCCATGAATCACAAAATGCCAGGCCTCCCTGTCCATCACAAACTCCTGGAGTTTACTTAAACTCATGTCCATCGAGTTGGTGATGCCATCCAGCCATCTCATCCTCTGTCATCCCCTTCTCCCCTGCCCCCAGTCCCTCCCAGCATGAGGGTCTTTTCCAATGAATCAACTCTTTGCATGAGGTAGCCAAAGTATTGGACTTTCAGCTTTAGCATCAGTCCTTCCAAAGAACACCCAGGACTGATCTCTTTCAGAATGGACTAGTTGGATCTGCTTGCAGTCCAAGGGACTCTCAAGAGTCTTCTCCAACACCACAGTTCAAAAGCATCAGTTCTTCGGTGCTCCGCTTTCTTCACAGTCCAACTCTCACACCCATACATGACCACTGGAAAAACCATAGCCTTGACTAGACGGACCTTTGTTGGCAAAGTAATGTCTCTGCTTTTGAATATGGTATCTAGGTTGGGCATAACTTTCCTTCCAAGGAGTAAGTGTCTTTTAATTTCATGGCTGCAGTCACCATCTGCAGTGATTTTGGAGCCCCAAAAAATAAAGTCTGACACTGTTTCCCCATCTATTTGCCATGAAGTGATGGGACTGGATGCCATGATCTTCGTTTTCTGAATGTTGAGCTTTAAGCCAACTTTTTCACTCTCCTCTTTCACTTTCATCAAGAGGCTTTTTAGTTCCTCTTCACTTTTTGCCATAAGGGTGGTGTCATCTGCATATCTGAGGTTATTGATATTTCTCCCAGCAATCTTGATTCCAGTTTGTGCTTCTTCCAGCCCAGCGTTTCTCATGATATACTCTGCATATAAGTTAAATAAGCAGGGTGACAATATACAGCCTTGACGTACTCCTTTTCCTATTTGGAACCAGTCTGTTGTTCCATGTCCAGTTCTAACTGTTGCTTCCTGACCTGCATACAGGTTTCTCAAGAGGCAGATCAGGTGGTCTGGTATTCCCATCTCTTGAAGAATTTTCCACATTTTATTGTGATCTACACAGTCAAAGGCTTTGGCATAGTCAATAAAGCAGAAATAGATATTTTTCTGGAACTCTCTTGCTTTTTCCATGATCCAGCGGATGTTGGCAATTTGATCTCTGGTTCCTCTGCCTTTTCTAAAACCAGCTTGAACATCTGGAAGTTCATGGTTCATGTATTGCTGAAGCCTGGCTTGGAGAATTTTGAGCATTACTTTACTAGCGTGTGAGATGAGTGCAATTGTGCGGTCGTTTGAGCATTCTTTGGCATTGCCTTTCTTTGGGATTGGAATGAAAACTGACCTTTTCCAGTCCTGTGGCCACTGCTGAGTTTTCCAAATTTGCTGGCATATTGAGTGCAGCACTTTCACAGCATCATCTTTCAGGATTTGAAATAGCTCAACTGGAGTTCCATCACCTCCACTAGCTTTGTTCATAGTGATGCTTTCTAAGGCCCACTTGACTTCACATTCTAGGATGTCTGGCTCTAGGTGAGTGATCACAGCATCGTGATTATCTGGGTCATGAAGATCTATTTTGTACAGTTCTTCTGTGTATCTTGCCACTTCTTCTTAATATCTATTGCGAGCCTAGTTTCATGCTAATTCTGTTTGTTTTGTCTTGTAAAACTTGGAATGTTGTTAAGCCTGGGGCTTGGTTGGCCAGGTCCCCTTCAGGGGCTCAACAATTTCAAGACTCTTCCCCCATTTTATGTAAGGTACTGAAAGTCTTGCACTCACAGCATGCAGTCACTCCCAGTCACTCCCAGTCAGGGCAGTTTCCAGGCAGGTTAGAAGCAAAGTCAGACGCCTGCTCTGCTTTGTCTCTGAAGCCTAAGTAAGACTGTGTGTGTATGTGAGTGTGTGTGTGTGTGTGTGTGTGTGCGCGTGCTCTTGCTTAATCTCTCAGTCGTGTCTGACTGTTGCAACGCCATAAACTGTAACCTGCCAGGCTCCTTTGTCCATGGGATTCTCCAGGCAAGAAAACTGGAGTGGGTTGCCATTTCCTTCTCCAGGGGATCTTCCTGACCCAGGAATGGAATCCAGTTCTCCTGCACTGGAGGCAGACTACTGACTGAGCTACAAGGGAAGTTTAATTTCCCTAACAGCATCAGGTAGCCAAAGTATTGAAGCTTCAGTATCAGTCCTTCCAATGAGTATTCAGGGTCTATTTTCTTTGGGATTGACTGGTTTGATCTCCTTGCTGTCCAAGGGACTCTCTAAATCTTCATAAGCACCGCAGTTCAAAAGCATCAATTCTTTGGCACTCAGCCTTCAGTATGGTCCGGCTCTCACAACCGTAGCACTACTGGAAAAACCATATCTTTGACTATACAGACTTTTGTCAGCAAAGTGATGTCTCTATTTTTTAGTACTCTATGTTTGTTATAGCTTTTCTTCCAGGGTGTAAGTGTCTTTTAATTCCATGGCAGCAGTAATAGGAGACAATTACAACCTGAAGCAGTAATGCCTTTTTATACAGGCCTTTACTGAGATTAATTCCTAGGCAGCCACTCTAGTTAATAATTAGACGTGCCTCTCAACTCTGTGAATTGCAGTATTGAGTCCAGACTTTCTGGTAAGTGCATCAGTATCTAGACATTCATTCTGTTCCATACCATATGTGTGCTTTCTTTCATAATCTAGGACTCACAGAATCAATTCAATAACAACAGAGTGTTGCTGAATTCACACTTTTGTTTGTTTTATTTGGGCAGGTTGTGAATACATATTAAGAGCATAAATAAAAAGGAAAATATCCTCTTTCTTTTTAAAAAATTTATTTATTTTAATTGGAGGCTAATTACTTTGCAATATTGTAGTGGTTTTTCCCATACATTGACATGATTCAGCCATGGGTTTATTTGTGTTCTCCATCCTGAACCCCTCTCTTAACTCCCTCCCCATCCCACCCCTCAGGATCATCCCAGTGCACCAGCCCTGAGCACCCTGTCTCATGTATAGAACCTGGACTGGCGATCTGTTTCATATATGATAATATACATGTTTCAATGCTATTCTCTCAAATCATCCCACCCTCGCCTTCTCCCACAGAGTCCATAAGACTGTTCTATACATTTGTGTCTCTTTTGCTGTCTCACATATAGGGTCATCGTTACCATCTTTCTAAATTCCATATATATGCATTAATATACTGTATTGGTGTTTTTCTTTCTGACTTACTTCACTCTGTATAATAGGCTCCAGTTTCATCCACCTCATTAGAACTGATTCAAATGCATTCTTTTTAATGGCTGAGTAATATTCCATTGTGTATATGTACCACATCTTTTTTATCCATTCATCTGCCGATGGACATCTAGGTTGCTTCATGTCCTGGCTATTATAAACAGTGCTGCAATGAACATTGGGGTACACGTGTCTCTTTCACTTCTGGTTTCCTTGGTGTGTATGTCCCACAGTGGGATTAGTGGGTCATAAGGCAGTTCTATTTCCAGTTTTTTAAGGAATCTCCACACTGTTCTCCATAGTGGCTCTACCAGTTTGCATTCCCACCAACAGTGTAAGAGGGTTTCCTTAATTTCTCCACATGCTGTCCAGCATTTATTTGTAGACTTTTTGATAGCAGCCATTCTGACTGGCGTGAGATGGTACCTCATTGTGGTTTTGATTTGCATTTCTCTGATAATGAGTGATGTTGAACATCTTTTCATATGTTTGTTAGCCATCTTTATGTCTTCTTTGGAGAAATATCTGTTTAGTTCTTCAGTCCATTTTTTGATTGGGTTGTTAATTTTTCTGGAATTGAGCTACAGGAATTGCCTATATATTTTTGAGATTAATTCTTTGTCAGTTGCTTTGTTTGCTATGATTTTCTCTCATTCTGAAGGCTGTTTTATCACCTTGCTTATAGTTTCCTTCATTGTGCAAAAGCTTTTAAGTTTAATTAGGTCCCACTTGTTTATTTTTGCCTTTTTTCCATTACTCTGGGAGGTGGGTATAGAGGATCCTACTGTGATTTATGTCAGAGTGTTTTGCCCAAATTTTCCACTAGAAGTTTTATAATTTCTGGTCTTATGTTTAGATTTTTAATCCATTTTGAGTTTATTTTTGTGTATGGTGTTAGAAAGTGTTCTAGTTTCATTCCTTTACAAGTGGTTGACCAGTTTTCCCAACACCACTTGTTAAAGAGATAGTCTTTCTCCATTATATATTCTTGCCTCCTTTGTCAAAGATAAGGTCTCCATAGGTGTGTGGATTTATCTCTGGACTTTCTATTTTGTCCCATTGATCTATGTTTCTGTCTTTGTGCCAGTACCATACTGTCTTGATGACTGTAGCTTTGTAGTGTAGCCTGAAGTCAGGCAGGTTGATTCCTCCAGTTCCATTCTTCTTTCTCAAGATTGCTTTGGCTATTAGAGGTTTTTTGTATTTCCATACAAATTGTGAAATTATTTGTTCTAGTTCTCTGTAAAATACCGTTGGTAGCTTGATAGCGATTGTGTTTAATCTATAGATTACTTTTGATAGTATACTCATTTTCACTATATTGATTCTTCCAATCCATGAACATGGTATATTTCTCCATCTATTTGTGTCATCTTTGATTTCTTTCATCAGTGTTTATAGTTTTTTTTTTCTTTTATTTTATTTTTAAACTTTACATAATTGTATTAGTTTTGCCAAATATCAAAATGAATCCGGTCTTTTGTTTCTTTACGTAGATTTATTCCTAAGTATTTTATTTTTTTGTTGTTGCAATGGTGAATGGAATTGTTTCCTTAATTTCTCTTTTTGTTTTCTCATTGTTAGTGTATAGGAATGCAAGGGATTTCTGTGTGTTGATTTTATATACTGCAGCTTTCCTATATTCATTGATTAGCTCTAGTAATTTTCTAGTAATCTTTAGGGTTTTCTATGTAGAGGATCATGTCATCTGCAAACAGTGAGAGTTTTACTTCTTCTTTTCCAATCTGGATTCCTTTTATTTCTTTTTCTTCTCTGATTGCTGTGGCTAAAACTTCCAAAACTATGTTGAATAGTAGTGGTGAGAGTGGGCACCCTTGTCTTCTTCCTGACTTTAGGGGAAACATTTTCAATTTTTCACCATTGAGGGTGCTGTTTGCTGTGGGTTTATCATATATAGCTTTTATTATGTTGAGCTATGTTCCTTCTATGCCTGCTTTCTGGAGGGTTTTTATCATAAATGGGTGTTGAGTTTTGTCAAAGGCTTTCTCTGCATCTATTGAGATAATCATATGGTTTTTACCTTTCAATTTGCTAATGTGGTGTATTACATTGATTGATTTGCAGGTATTAAAGAATCCTTGCATCCCTGGGATAAAGCCCACTTGGTCATGATGGATGATCTTTTTAATATGTTGTTGGATTCTGTTTGCTAGGATTTTGTTAAGGAGTTTTGCATCTATGTTCATCAGTGATATTGGCCTGTGGTTTTCTTTTTTTGTGGCATCTTTGTCTGGTTTTGGTATTAGGGTGATGGTGGCCTCATAGAATGAGTTTGGACGTTTATCTTCCTCTGCAATTTTCTGGAAGAGTTTGAGCAGGATAGGTGTTAGCTCTTCTCTAAATTTTTGTAGAATTCAGCTGTGAAGCCATCTGGTCCTGGGCTTTTGTTTGCTGGAAGATTTCTAACTACAGTTTTGATTTCCATGCTTGTGATGGGTCTGTTAAGATTTTCTATTTCTTCCTGGTTCAGTTTTGGAAAGTTATACTTTTCTAGGAATTTGTCCATTTCTTCTGAGTTGTCCATTTTATTGGCATATACTTGCTGATAGTAGTCTCTTATGATCCTTTGTATTTCTGTGTTGTCTGTTGTGGTCTCTCCATTTTCATTTCTAATTTTGTTGATTTGGTTCTTGTCCCTTTGTTTCTTGATGAGTCTCGCTAATGGTTTGTCTATTTTATTTATCTTCTCAAAGAACCAGCTTTTAGCTTTGTTGATTTTTGCTATGGTCTCTTTTGTTTCTTTTGCATTTATTTCTGCCCTAATTTTAAAGATTTCTTTCCTTTTACTAACCCTGGGGTTGTTCATTTCTTCCTTTTCTAGTTGATTTAGGTGTAGAGTTAGGTTATTTATTTGACTTTTTTCTTGTTTCTTGAGGTAAGCCTGTATTGCTATGAACCTTCCCCTTAGCACTGTTTTACAGTGTCCCATAGGTTTTGGGTTGTCGTGTTTTCATTTTTATTTATTTCTATGCATATTTTGATTTCTTTTTTTATTTATTCTGTGATTTGTTGGTTATTCAGAAGCGTGTTGTTTAGCCTCCATATGATGGAATTTTTAATAGTTTTTTTCTTGTAGTTGACATCTAATTTTACTGCATTGTGGTCAGAAAAGATGCTTGGAATGATTTCAATTTTTTTGAATTTACCAAGGCTAGATTTATGGCCCAGGATGTGATCTATCCTGGAGAAGGTTCCATGTGCACTTGAGAAAAAGGTGAAATTCATTGTTTTGGGGTGAAATGTCTTATAGATATCAATTAGGTCTAATTGGTCCATTGTATCATTTAAAGTTTGTGTTACCTTGCTAATTTTCTGTTTAGTTGATCTATCCATAGGTGTGAGTGTGGTATTAAAGTCTCCCACTATTATTGTATTATTGTTAATTTCCCCTTTCACACATGTTAGCATTTGCCTTACATATTGTGGTGCTCCTATGTTGGGTGAATATATATTTATAATTATTGTATTTTCTTCTTGGAATGATCCTTTGATCATTATGCAGTGTCCTTCTTTGTCTCTTTTTATGGCCTTTATTTCAAAGTCTATTTTATCTGATATGAGTATTGCTACTCCTGCTTTCTTTTGGTCTCCATTTGCATGAAATATCTTTTTCCAGTCTTTCACTTTCAGTCTGTGTGTCCTTTGTTTTGAGGTGGGTCTCTTGTAGACAGAATATATAGGGGTCTTGTTTTTGTATCCATTCAGCCAGTCTTTGTCTTTTGGTTGGGGCAGTTAACCCATTTACATTTTTTAAATTATTGATAAATATGTTCCCATTGCCATTTACTTTGTTGTTTTGGGTCCGAGTTTATACACCTTTTCTGTGTTTCCTGTCTAGAGAAGATCCTTTAGCATTTGTTGAACAGCTGGTTTCAGTTCAGTTCAGGTTTAGTCGCTCAGTCGTGTCTGACTCTTTGAGACCCCATGCAGCACGCCAGGCCTCCCTGTCCACCACCAATTCCCGGAGTTCACTCAGACTCAGGTCCATTGAGTCAGTGATGCCATCCAGCCTTCTCATCCTCTGTTGTCCCCTTCTCCTCCTACCCCCAATCCCTCCCAGCATCAGAGTCTTTTTCAATGAGTCAACTCTTCACATGAGGTGGCCAAAGTACTGGAGTTTCAGCTTTAGTATCATTCCTTCCAAAGAAATCCCAGGGCTGATCTCCTTCAAAATGGACTGGTTGGATCTCCCTGCAGTCCAAGGGACTCTCAAGAGTCTTCTTGAACACCACAGTTCAAAAGCATCAACTCTTTGGTGCTCTGCTTTCTTCACAGTCCAACTCTCACATCTATACATGACCACTGGAAAAACCATAGCCTTGACTAGACGGACCTTTGTTGGCAAAGTAATGTCTTTGCTTTTCAATATGGTATCTAGGTTGGACATAACTTTCCTTCCAAGGAGTAAGCGTCTTTTAATTTCATGGCTGCAGTCACCATCTGCAGTGATTTTGGAGCCCCCCAAAATAAAGTCTGACACTGTTTCCACTGTTTCCCCATCTATTTCCCATGAAGTGATGGGACCAGATGTCATGATCTTTATTTTCTGAATGTTGAGCTTTAAGCCAACTTTTTCACTCTACTCTTTCAATTTCATCAAGAGGCTCTTTAGTTCCTCTTCATTTTCTGTCATAAGGGTGGTGTCATCTGCATATCTGAGGTTTCTGATATTTCTCCCAGCGATCTTGATTCCAACTTGTGCTTCTTCCTGTCCATTATTTCTCATCATGTATTCTGCATAGAAGTTAAATAAGCAGGGAGACAATATACAGCCTTGACATACTCCTTTTCCTATTTAGAACCAGTCTGTAGTTCCATGTCCAGTTCTAACTGTTGCTTCCTGACCTGCATATAGGTTTCTCAAGAGGCAGATCAGGTGGTCTGGTATTCCCATCTCTTGAAGAATTTTCCACAGTTTATTGTGATCCACACAGTCAAAGGCTTTGGCTTAGTCAATAAAGCAGAAATAGATGTTTTTCTGAACTCTCTTGCTTTTTCCATGATCCAGTGGAAATTGGCAATTTGATCTCTGGTTCTTCTGCTTTTTCTAAAACCAGCTTGAACATCTGGAAGTTTATGGTTCATGTATTGCTGAAGCCTGGCTTGGAGAATTTTGAGCATTACTTTACTAGCATGTGAGATGAGTGCAATTGTGTGGTAGTTTGAGCATTCTTTGGCATTGCCTTTCTTTGGGATTGGAATGAAAACTGACCTTTTCCAGTCCTGTGGCCACTGCTGAGTTTTCCAAATTTGCTAGCATATTGAGTGCATCACTTTCACAGCATCATCTTTCAGATTTGAAATAGCTCAACTGGAATTCCATCACCTCCACTAGCTTTGTTCGTAGTGATGCTTTCTAAGGCCCACTTGACTTCACATTCCAGGATGTCTGGCTCTAGGTGAGTGATCACAGCATCGTGATTATCTGGGTTGTGAAGATATTTTTTGTACAGTTCTTCTGTGTATCCCTGCCATGTCTTCTTAAAACCTACTGCTTCTGTTAGGTTCATACTATTTCTGTCCTCCAAGTCTATGCCCCAACCAGTAATGCTGAAGAAGCTGAAGTTGAACGGTTCTAAGAAGACCTACAAGACCTTTTAGTACTAACACCCAAAAAAGATGTCCTTTTCTTTATAGGGGACTGGAATGCAAAAGTAGGAAGTCAAGAAACACCTGGTAACAGGCAAATTTGGACTTGGAATATGGAATGAAGCAGGGCAAAGACTAATAGAGTTTTGCCAAGAAAATGCACTTGGCATAGCATTTGGCCATAGTTTGGTCATAGCAAACACCCTCTTCCAACAACACAAGAGAAGACTCTACACATGGACATCACCAGATGGTCAACACTGAAATCAGATTGATTATATTCTTTGCAGCCAAAGGGGAAGCTCTATACAGTCAACAAAAACAAGACTGGGAGCTGACTGTGGCTCAGATCATGAACTGCTTATTGCCAAATTCAGACTTGAATTGAAGAAAGTAGGGAAAAACACTAGACCATTGAGGTATGACCTAAATCAAATCCCTTAGCATTTGGGAAGTGGAAGTGAGAAATAGATTTAAGGGACTAGATCTGATAGATAGAGTGCCTGATGAACTATTGACGGAGGTTTGTGACATTGTACAGGAGACAGGGATCGAGATGATACCCATGGAAAAAGAAATGCAAGAAAGCAAAATGGCTGTCTGAGGAGGCCTTACAAATACCTGTGAAAAGAAGAGAAGCGAAAAGCAAAGAGAAAAGGAAAGATATAAGCATCTGAATGCAGAGTTCCAAAGAATAGAAAGAAGAGATACGAAAGTCTTCTTCAGTGACCAATGCAAAGAAATAGAGGAAAACAACAGAATGGGAAAGACTAGAGATATCTTCAAGAAAATTAGAGATACCAAGGGAACATTTCATGCAAATATGGGCTCGATAAAGGACAGAAATGATATGGACCTAACAGAGCTGATTTGGTGGTGCTGAATTCTCTCGGCTTTTGCTTGTCTGTAAAGCTTTTGCTTTCTCCTTCAGATCTGAATGAGATCCTTGCTGGGTATAGTAATCTGGGTTGTACGTTTTTCTTTTTCATCACTTTAAGTATGTCCTATCATTTCCTTCTGGCTTGAAGAGTTTCTGTTGAAAGATCAGCTGGTATCCTTATGGGAATCCCCTTGTGTGTTATTTGTTGTTTTTCCCTTGCTGCTTTTAATATTTGTTCTTTGTGTTTGATCTTTTTAAATTTGATTAATATGTGTCTTGGGGTGTTTCACCTTGGGTTTATCCTGTTTGGGACTCTCTGGGTTTCTTGGTTTGGGGTGACTATTTCCTTCCCCATTTTAGGGGAATTTTCAACTATTATCCCCTTAAGTATTTTCTCATGGCCTTTCTTTTTGTCTTCTTCTTCTGGGACTCCTATTTTTAGAATGTTGGGGCGTTTGACATTGTCCCAGAGGTCTCTGAGGTTGTCTCATTTCTTTTAATTCTTTTTTCCTCTCTGCTTCATTTATTTCCACCATTCTATCTTCAACCTCACTTACCCTAACTTCTGCCTCTGTTATTCTACTGTTGGTTCCCTCCAGAGTGTTTTTGATTTCATTTATTGCATGATTCATTATTGATTGACTCTTTTTCATTTCTTCTAGGTCTTTGTTAAACATTTTTTGCATCTTCTCAATCCTTGTCTCCAGGCTATTTATCTGTAACTCCATTTTATTTTTAAGATTTAGGATCATTTTTAGTATCATTATTCTGAATTCTTTTTCAGGTAGACTCCCTATCTCCTCCTCTTTTGTTTGGTTTGGTGGGCATTTATCATGTTCCTTTATCTGCTGAGTATTTTTCTGCCTTTTCATCTTGTTTAGATTGCTGTGTTTGGGGTGGCCTTTCTGTATTTTGGCAGTTTGTGGTTCCTCTTAATATAGAGGTTCCTCCCTGTGGGTTGGGTTGGATGAGTGGCTTGTTATGGTTTCCTGGTTAGGGAAGCTTGTGTCAGTGTTCTGGTGGGTGGAGCTGGATTTATACTCTCTGGAGTGCAATGAAGTGTTCAGTAATGAGTTTTGAGATGTCAGTGGGTTTGGTGTGACTTTGGGCAGCCTGTATATTAAAGCTCAGGGCTATATTCCTGTGTTCCTGGAGAATTTGTGTGGTATGTCTTGCTCTGGAACTTGTTGGCTCTTGGGTGGAGCTTGGTTTCAGTGTGGATATGGAGGCTTTTGGATGACCTCTTTATTTATTAATGTTCCCTTGAGTCAGGGGTTCTCTGTTGTTCTCAGGTTTTGGATTTAAGCCTCCTGCCTCTGGTTTTCACTCTTATTCTTACAGTAGCCTTAGGACTTCTCCATCCATATGGCACAAATGATAAAACATCTAGGTTAATGGAGAAAAGATTCTCCACAATGAGGGACACCCAGAAACGTTAGCTGAGTTACATGGAGAAGAGAAGAGGGAGGAAGGAGATAAAGGTGACCACGAGGAGAAGAGGGGGAATCAAAAGGGGAGAGAGCAATCTAGCCAATAATGAAATCCCTATGTGCTCTCCACAGCCTGAAACACCCAGAGAGGTTCATGGAGTTACAAAGAGAAGAAAAGAGAGAGGAAAGAGATAGAGGTGACCCTGAGAAGAAGAGGGGGGTCAAAAGGAGAGAGACAGATCTAACCAGTAATCAGATCCCTAAGTGTTCTCCACAGCCTAGAATACCCAAAGAGATTCATAGAGTTGGGTAGAGAAGTGAAGGGGGAGGGAGGAGACAGAGGTGACCTAGGGGAGAAAAAGGAGAGTCAAAAAGGGGAGAGGGCAATCAAGCCAGTAATCACACTCCTAAGTAAAAATGGGTACTAAAGATTGGATTCTTAAAGGTACAAAATTGATAACAAATACCAAAAAGCAAAGATTAAAAATCTAGAGTAGACGTTAGACTCTCAAAAATACAATATTAAAGAAGCAAAACAAAATCACAAAAATTATTAAAAAATATATGAAGTTTGCTTTAAAAATAGGGTTTTTTGTTTTTGCAATAGTAGATTATAAAAATGAAAATTAAAGGAGTAAGAGGACTTAAAAAGAAAATAAAAAAATTTTTTAAATAGTAAAATTGTAAGTTGGAATTTCTCTGGAGCTGTTGAGGGCAGTGTGGGGTCAGCTCAGTTTCAAATAGTTCCTTGTTCCAGCTTATACTTCTCAAGATCTATAGGCCCCTTCCAATGTAATCGGTGCTAACTACAGGGTTTTAATCTGTTGCACCTGTCACTTCCAAAGTTGTTCCCTCTGTTTATTTTGGTTCCCTCTGTTTATTTTGGCTTCTTCTGTTTGCAAGTCTCTTCAGTGTCTAATTTCCACCCTGACACAACGGGAAGAAGGTGGTCACTTATTTAGGCTCGTTTGTTCAGTCGTGGTGTGGGGAGAGAGTAACACTGCAAATGAATATCACTGGTGTGTGTGGGGAGTGCTTGCAGTGTTTTGGCCACACTGGGTTTGCCCCCGCGCACAGCGTGTGTGCTTTCACAGTCTACACTGCCCAGGCTCCAGGTTGCTCTGCAGGGGAACTGTCTAAAGCAGGCCCTGGGTTGAGTGCACTTCCCAGGTCTAAGCTGCTCAGGTTCAGTTTCTCGGGTACTCCACAAAGGTGCAGACTCGGTTGGGCCTGTGATTTGTGCCCTTCCCAGGTCTGAACAGCTCAAATGACCAGGTGCTTGGCGAGCACACACTCCCCAGGTGTGGTGCGTCTTATCGCCTCCCCCGTCCCAGCCACTCAGTTTCCTGGGTGTGTAGTGGGAGTGCCATCTCAGGTGTGCCCTGTGTCTCTTCTGGGGAGCTGATCTCTGGTTGCAATCCTGATGGATGTCAACCATCCAGGATCCCAGGAAAACTTGGTTAGCAACTGGGAGCATGCTTGCAGCTTGATAGAGGATGCCATCTCTGGGGCCAAGATTGCCCCTTTCTGGCTCTGGCTGTTGCCCGCCTGCTTCTCTGCCTCCAGCGGGGGATGGGCTGGTCCACTGCTGGCTAGCTCTCCTCTGGTATTCAGTCAGTCCTTTGTTCTGTGAGCAGGCCGGCAGTGCCTAAGGCGGGAAAGTTTTTTTTTTCTCTCTCTCTCTCTCTCTGGGTATCCCTCAGTTTGAGTTGGTATCTCTCATTAGCTCCCTCATATTGCCCTCAGGGCATTCAAGCCTGGTCTTTACCCTAAACAATGCAGCATGTGCCTCCCTGTTCAGCCCCCACATGCTGGTGGTGAACGCAAGCATCTGGGCTACTTTTCCAACGCAAGCATCTGGGCTACTTTTCCGCTGGGAGTTGCCATTAGGCGCGTAATCTGTGGGTTTTATTTATTTATTTTTCCACCTGGTTATGTTGCCCTCTGAGATTCCAAGATTCCCCACAGACCCGCTGGTGAGAGGGTTTCCTGGTGTTTGGAACTTCTCCTCTTTTACGACTCCCTCCTAACTCTTTTGTCTCTCTTTTTATCTTTTATATTTTGTCCTACCTCCTTTCAAAGACAATGAGCTGCCTTTCTGGGTGTCTGGTGTCCTCTGCCAGTGTTCAGAAGTTGTTTTGTGGAATTTGCTCAGTGTTCAAATGTTCTTTTGATGAATTTGTGGGGGAGAATGTGGTCTCCTCGTCTTATCTCTCTTTCTTTTATAATCTGCTTTATGTCAAGGGTATGCTTGGATCTGATTTTTATCTTCAGTATGAATAAGAATGTATTCTTGGTAAGAGATACTGGCTGGTCTTCCTTTGCAAGATAAATTTCAGGGTTTTCAAAAGGAAAGAGGAGTCCCACTCTCTAAGACCAGCGGGAACACCTCATGTGACACAATGATCTTTCTTGGAGTTTGGAATTCAGGTTAATTGCAGTCATCAGAAATTTTCTCAGATATTTCCATTCTGGTTCTAAGCCTCATATATATATTTTTCAATGTTCTAACTTCAAGTAAGAAGTCTACTCTGGATATGCATTTAGCTGAACTTTAGCACAATGATGGCATGTTTCACATCTTTAACCTTAGAATAAATATGCTTGTTCTTAAATATGTTAACATTTTCAGCACCAAAAGCTGTAACCACTTCACCCACTGGTGTATGATGTTTTTCATGTCTTTCATAGTTGTGCTTGGTTCTCCAAATTGTCACTAATGCTACCACTGAATTGTGCTCAAGCTACATAATTCCCTCAGCTTCTGATTATAAAACAATACTAATTTTAAAACATATTTGGTTAATTGATTTGTTACATACTGTGATATTTATAAAGATATATTATTATATGGATAAATATAATATTTCATATTTGAAATCAGTGCATTGAATGTGACTTTTCTGTGAAGAACAATGAGGTGTTAAAAGTTACTAGCATACTGTTGTTATATAGAATCTATTTAACATATTCTATGATTTTGCTCACAATCACTTTCAAGCCTATTAGGTTGTAGATTTAAGAATCATTCAATGTCCCTTTTACAAATTGAGACTTTACTATATTTAGTAGTCTAAATATAGTAACCTATAGTTCTAACATATTTATTAAAAATATTAGCAGTGAATCTTAGATTAACAGATGTATAAATCAATATTTATAGCTGTAATCAAATTGAATCTGTATTTAATTTGATATAGTTACTTTTGTTATGTCAGTACCTATCTCTATAATGACCATTCATCTTAAGAGTTGTATGATTTTCCTATGATAACTTTATAACATTTATATCTTAATTTTATAGCAATAATTATTTTTTATTTATACTTGCCATTCTGTATTGTCATAGCATATTTATGGACAAAATTTTATTATCCAGCTTCAAAATTTACATTTAGTCACCAACTTTGGTATGTATCATTTACACAGAAAGATAGTATTGTTGTTGCCCCAAAAGATGTGTCCTTCCTTAAGAACCTCAATAATAACATGGAATCATGACATGTTTAGACAGTGGACCTCTTTGAAGTTTCATCATTTTTTTCTACCCTTTCATTATCTCCTTACCCTCAATTTGTGATGTCCCAAAACTCTTAGATTGCTTTCTTTTTATTTTTACCCTCCAGGTAAAGGTGTTCCATCCACTTCTAATCAGGTAATACAATCATTGTTACATTTGTGTGATAAATGCAAAATACAGACAACTTCATATAAACCTACTTGTAGATCTTCCTTAACATGCAATTTCTGAATGGATTTATCAAAGACTTTCATAGTTTAAATATTATTCCTGGAAATTATAATGCAAAAATAGAAAGAAATAAAAAAATAAAAATATTTGAACAAATTTAGGTGATTAGTAAGTTTGTATTGTTTTCTCACGTCTATCAAAGTCTAATATTTTAATTTTCAAAGCTACTATAACAAAAGTAAATCAAATTCACAACTACAATCTGACCACCATAAAACATATATTATTTTTTAGCTTTCCACATTCCCTTTTTAATCTTTATGTCCAGGACTTAGCTTTTATATTTATAAACATGGTAAATATCAATCAACAGATGAAAAAACACTTTTTAATATTATATCACAAACATTTTATTGATTTAATTAGTAGTATTTTAATTTTTCTTTCATGGTCCATACAATTGAAAATGTATTTAGATTCTCAGTTACATTAATTAAATTTTATCCTATGAAGAATTGTTATGCAATTTGATTAATTACTTATAGATCTGTGATTCTGATTGTTGCATATATTATACCTCAGTATGTGTGACATAAAGTATACAACTACTTTTCTCTAGATGTTCAGGGAGATAACAGTGTCTTGTTATTCTCTTTTATTATTTGTAGTGAAATGAAAACAGAATTGGTGGCAGTTTGAAGCAAAGGATATGTTGCTAAAATGAAGTCTTTAAGACATCAGGGCTTGGAGAAAGGGCCTTGAATACCTGAGGTGCAAGATCATCATTAGACAAGAAAAAAGGAGTTCAAGTCTGATGATTGATTCTAGATCCTTGATTTCTTTTTTCTTTGTACTTGCAGGGATGTGAGAATGTCAGTGGTTGTGAAGAAGTATGTTACACTGTCATTAATCATAGGCCCTATCGGAGACCTTCCCTGAACTCCAACGATGATGGTTATGAGAACATCGCAAAGAGAGTGAGACCATTAAGAGAAAGGCCAGAAACAGAATATGCCCTTCTCAGGAGACCTTGCAGTATTACGTCTTCTTCCTGTGCAGCTGAGAATGATTACGAAATTGTGCTTCCTCACTAGAATACTCCTGCCTCATCATCTTCCAGTAATAAAGATGAGCAAATGGTGACCTCCAGGGGAGTCTTTCTCTTTCAGCAGTACATGAAACTTTTATTTCTGGCCAGACTTTAGAAATGATATTCTTTCACTGTACCACATTAAGAAACTGAAACATCTCGTCAATGTGGTTTGGGTAGAGCCACATAAATTGATATAATGATATAGAGTATTTGACCTCTTTTTGTTTGTAAAGTTTGAGGATGTGGGAATTGTAGGGGGGATCCTCCCTAGAACAATAAACATCTATACATATGTGACTTAGAATATCCAACTCCAATTCTACATTCCAAATTTCAAAGGCCAGCATTCACAGTCCTAATTATCTATTTCATTTTTGAGGTGTAATCTACTCAATAAATTCTTAACATAATAAGACTAGTGACCAGAACCTTTGCTAACTGAATATTTACTTCAATTTTGCCTTTTCCGCATACTGGAGATTCTTGCATGTAAATTTGTGGTAGCAGTTTAAGAATTAACAGGTTTTGATATTGGCCTTTCTAAGAGGAAAAGCTGAGAGTGCAATTTTAAAAAAGGAATGAGGTTTAGTGGCCCAGTGTCTTTCTTTCTGATAGTAAATCAGATAAATTTGTTCAAAGTTAACTAAAAACTGAAAGCATACTTGTATTTACAGTTTTATTCACAATATACTAGTTAATTTAAATACTAGTTATTTTTAATGAAGAAGGAAGAATAGTGTCTGGTTTCAAAATTCAGGCAAATTGGTAAACAACCCATTTATTTTTACTTTCATTCTCAAGGAGAGTCTAAACAACTTGCCAACTTCCCATTGAGGACATAAAGGACATAATGGACAAAACATCAATAATTACTTTTTATATAGCTACAATATACTGACCTTTTAGATTACTGGCAAGGATAAATCAATAGATGTCAGATAACTTTCTGTTTTGTTTTTCATATTTTTTCATTAAAATGACATATGCCGTAGGAAGGAATCTGGTTTCTAGTTATTAGTTTAATACTAGACTTAATCTAAAATAATGTCTGTTATTCTTCTATGCACATTAATCTCTAACAAAATGTAAACCGAGACACTTCTCTACACTGGAGCTCCTTTACTGCCTCCTCTATAGCACTCTCTACCTGGAAGAGAGTGGGTAGACAGAGAAAATGGACAAATTAACAGAATGTAATAGGTCATGTCAAAATATAACTTACCTTATTTATTAGGAATGATCTCATATAACAGAAGATACAGATAATTACCATTTATTGAGCATTTGCTGGGTTCTAGTTGTGTAACTTATTGGTTTTACACAAATTTTGACTCTCTATTCTTGGTAAATTCTTGTGTTCCTTTGAAGTGATTTGAATGTGTGGAAGGAGAACTTAACAGAAATCTTATAATTCTGGAAAAGTGACCTTGTCAGAAATATGTAGAAATATTGTATAAATCAGTCAACTTTTGGAGGTGACAAAACTTATTTTTTATTGTAGAAATCAGTCAACTTTCAGAAATGACAAACTTGTTTTTTCTTGTAGAAATTAGTCAACTTTGGGAAATGACAAAATTGTTTTACCTTGTAGAAATCAGTCAACTTTATGAAATGACAAAATTATTTTTTCTCTGTATGCTTTTGTAGTTGTTTTTCACATGTAATAAATACTATATTCAAGATAATGACTCATTTTAATATACTTAATAATCTGGAATTATAGGAGAAGGGCAGTCAATAGGTTAATGAATATTACTGTATAGTAAAAGAAATATAGAAATCTAAAAGCATAGATGTGACCTGGTTGTAAATCATACCCCATTTCTTGTGGAGATTCAGTATTGTTTTTAATGTATAAGCTGTCTTTCATTCAGCATAATGAATGTTTCACCTTGTATTAGTAGTTGACATTTTTATAAGTATACTACTGAATGAATAACTCATAATTTTTAATCTAATTATTTGCTGATGGGTATGTGAGGCATTTACAGTTTTGACATTATAAATAAAGCTGCTTTACATTTACTTGAGTACTCAGACATGTTGGTTTGCTAGGGTTGCCAATGTGTCACTGTCTAGGTAGCTTCAATAACAAAATTTTATTTTTTCACAATTCTGGAGGCTGCAAAGTTCAAGATCAAATTGTAAGCCAGGGGTTTTCTCTTTTCCCAGAAAACCTGTTTTATGCCTCTCTCCTAGTTTCTGATGGCTTATTGGTAATCTTTGGGATTTGAAGACTTATCAGTAAGACCTTTATGTCTCAAGAGTAGGATATAAGTTTTACTAAAATTCAGTGATTTTCTATGTTAGTGAAATATCCAGGCATCTAGTGGTATGGGGGATGTTGAGATATTATTTCTGAGGTAAATAATAAATTGTTGCATCTGGCTACTACTGTAGACAAAAAAGAGATCCAATGCCTGTGGAATTTTGAAGACACAGTATTTGTGGATTTTGCTAATAACATACTCTTTATTTGGATTTGCAGCTCTTGTCTGTTTATGGAGTGACCTGAAAAGTTGCTAGTTTTTAGTGGGGCCCAAGACAAGTGACAGTTCTGCATCAGGTCCAGGCTGCTCTCCAAGTGCTCTGCCACTTGGACCTTATGATTCAGCAGGTCCAGTGGTGCTTGAAGTGTCAGTGGCACATAAGGAAATTGTCTGGAGCTTTGGAAGGTAAATCACTGGGAAAGCCCTTAAAATTTTGGATCCATCCTCCAAAGATCATTACTATCCTTTTGAGAAATAGCTCTGAGACTAAAGGTTTAATCATGGTCACCAAGTTGCCTTGCGCATCATCAACTGTGTCATTTGACCAAGCCATAGAACTGGGCACACATGATAACATTCCATCATATATACCACTGGAAGTGGTATATATAACTTTGGGCCAAGCAGGCCCTGAAGGCACAAATAAGTTACATGAAGAAGTGGCCCAAATGCCCCTGGTTCCCATTCCTGCACTTTCTTTCTCCCAACCTGTACCTATTGCTCCATGAGGAGTTTTCCACAATCAGCTGACAGGAAGAAAGACTCATCTGGATTATAGACGGTTTTGTACTTACACAGGTATTACACCTAAAATGAAAAGCTCTTGCTCTACTGTTCCTTTCTGGAACATCCCTGAAGAACAGTGCTGAAGGGAAATTCTCCTCCCTGGGCAGAACTTTAAGAAGTGCACCTGGTAATTCACTTTTCTTGGCAGAAAAAATGGCCAGATGTGCAACTGTGTACAGATTCATTTGCTAGGGCCAGAGGCTTAGTGAATGGTCAGATATTTGGAAGGAACATGATTGGAAAATTGGTAAAGAGGTCTGGGAAAAAGATACGTGGTTAGATCTCTCTTAACATGTTAAAAATATGAAGATATTTGTGTCCTATGAGAATGCTCACCAAAGTGTGACCTTAGCAGAGAAAGATATTAATAATCAAATGGATGGGATAACTTGTCAGCCTGTAAATACCTGTCAGCCTGTTTCCCCAGACCTATCATTGCTCAGTGGGCTTATAAACAAACTGATCATAGTGGCAGGGATAAGCTTTATGTTTGGGCTCAGCAACATGAACTTACACTCACCAAGGACTACCTTGTTATGGTCACTGCTGACGGGCCAAGTGTCAGCAGGAGAGTCCAACTCTGAATCCCTGATGTAACACTATTCCTGTGGTGATCAGACAGGTACCTGGCTGTTGTTATTCAGTAGCTAAGTCCTGGTGGACTCTTTATGACCCCATGGACTACAGCATGCCAGGCTCCTCTGCTATTCACTATCTTCTGCTATTTATAAACTCTCACTATTTGAATTTGCTCAAATTCATGTTCAGTTGATTCAATGATGTTATCTGACCATCTCATCCTCTTTCACACCATTCTCTTTTTGCCTTCAGTCTTTCCCAACATCAAGGTGTTTTGTATCACTCCCATTAAGGAAGGGCATTATTTTTGTTTTTAATGAAATAGGCACTTTTTCTGGGTGAGGTTTTCAATCCTTGAATGCAATGCTTCTGCCAAATGCACCAGTAGTAGTACCAGCAGTGGAATGCCTTACCCACTGTTCTGTTACTCTTCTATAAGAGCATTGCTTCTGATCAATGAACTTACTACACAGAGAAAGAAGCATGGAAATGAGCCCATGATTACGAAAATCATTGATCTTACCGTGTTCTCCTTAAGCAGAGGGCTTGATACAGGAGAATGATATTTTGAAGACTCAATTATAGCACCAGTTCTTTGGCAATATGCTGCTTAGTTGAGGCCAGGTTGTCCTTGGCTGTGTACGCTCTCAATCAGTGGCCACTATGTGGTGCTGTTTCACAGGTCCAGCAATCAAAGGGTGAACACGGGAGGGCACCACCCACTATTACTTCTAGTGACACATTAGCCGAATTTTTGCTTTTAGTCCTCAGAAACTTATGCTCTGCTTGCCTAGAGATCTTACTTCCAAAAGAAGTATATAGACCAAGAGAAACAATAAGGAACCAGAAGTTAAGACTGCCACCTAGCCATTTTGGGCTCATACCACCTGATCAACAGACAAAAGGAAATTACTATCCTAGTTGGGGTAATTGATATGAACAACCAAAGGGAAATAAATTGGACTGGTCGTCTACAACAGTGATAAGGAAGAATATGTCTGGAATCGAGGGTATCCCTTAAGGTTCTCTTAATGCTACCATGTCGTATGACTGAGGTCAATGGAAAATTACAACAACCTAATTCAGGTAGGACTACTAATGTCCCTGACACTTCAGGAATGGCTTGGATCACCCCACAAGGTAAAAAACCCACAACTATCTGAGGTACTTGCTGACGGCACAGGAAATATGCAATGTGTAATGAAAGATGATAATTATCCAGCTACAACCATGTGACCAATTACAGAAATGAGGATTGTAATTGTTATGAGTATTTCTTTTATGTTGCTATGCATGTGTTTGTGTTTATGAATTATATCATATATATAGTCCCCCACATATATATATATATAAACCTGTAAATGTATAATATATATACATTTTACATATTACATGTACATGTACTTTTATATTAAGCCAATGTCTTTAAATTTTTTCTCTCATTTTCTTATCATGAAACATAAAATGTATTGACTTTCCTTATACATACATACATACACACACATATATACATATACATTTTAACTTTATATCATAGTATTTAAGTTATAGAATATCAAACAGGAGAGTGAATCTCATCTAAGGATTTTGCATTCTTTTTTGGGGAGAAGATTAGTATACATTTGGGTATACAAAAGATAAGCAGAGGGGCTTCCCTGGTGCCTCAGTGGTAAAGAATCCACCTGCCAATGCAGGAGACATGGGCTCAACCCCCAGTCTAGGAAGATCCCACATGCTGTGGAGTTGCTTAATTTGTGTGGAGCAACTAAGCCTGTGCGCCACAACTATTGATCCTGTGCTCTAGAGCCCAGGAGCCACAACTCCTGAGCTCACATGCTACAACTCCTAAAGCCCACGCCCTAGAGCCTGTGCTCCTCAACAAGAGAAGTCTGCAATGAGAAACCTGCATACCACATCTAGAGAGTAGCTCTGCTCAGCACAGCTAAAGAAAAGCCCATGCAGCAACAAAGACCCAGCACAGCCAAAAGTAAATAAATAAAATTTTAGAAAAAGATAAGAAAAGGTAGAATTATGTTCTCTTTTCTTTTTTTAAAAACAAATTTCTGAATTTGTGTCATTCACAAATTATATTTCATCCTTTCTTCTATAAAGTAAACATTTAAGATCATAAATTTTAAAGTACTGTTTAAGCTTTATTCTACATATCTGAAAACACAGTTCGACAACTGTTCAGTTTTTAATATTTTCTGTTTTTATTACAATTTATTTTGGACCATAAGTTATTTAAAAGCACATTCTCAATTTCTACTATCAGTTTTTTTCTTTTTTCTTTTTGTTAATACTTTCTAATTATTGTTGGAGAAGGATGTCTGTATAATACTAGTTCTCTGAAATTTGTCAAAATTTGTTTCATGATACAGTAAGTGGAAAAGTTTTGAAACTATATCATAGTAAGCTAAAAAATAATGTAACTTTGGTTCCATTGTGTATATACCAATTAGATATAACCAGTTAATCATGTGGTTTAAATAGTCTATCTTCATTTTTTTCCCTTTAAATGTGATAATTATCGAGAAAAAAATGTATTGAAAATATCCTACTGTGGTGGTAAATTTGTCAGTTTCCTTTATTTCTATACCATATTTAGTTATATAT
Organism: Bos taurus; assembly: GCF_002263795.3. Taxonomy (NCBI): domain Eukaryota; kingdom Metazoa; phylum Chordata; class Mammalia; order Artiodactyla; family Bovidae; genus Bos; species Bos taurus. Next base: position 40,904,547 of record NC_037334.1, read on the forward strand.
TTTGAAAGATGTTATTAACTTCACACAAAGCTTAGAATCGGCACCTCTCCTTGTTATCCTCTTATATATCCTCTTTACTAAGCTTTATTTTTTCTAATGTTAATAAAGCCATATCAGTTTTGTTTTGGTTATTATTTGCATGATTCAATTATCTTTTTCCATCCTTTTTCCTCTCAACTTTTCCATGTCCTTGTATGTTAGATGCCTCTTTTAAATAGCTTAGCTTATAGTTAACTATTGTTTTTCTAGTCCAGTCAGTCTTTGACACTTTCTTATTTATTTAAATTGAGATATAACATTGTATTAGATGTATATATAGTTAACATCCATCATCACTCATAAGTACACATTGTTTTCTCATAAGAACTGTTAAGATTTATTCTCTTAGCAACTTCTAAATATACAGTACAGTATTGTTAACTATAGTCACCATGCTATTATTATATCCCCATACCTATTTGTCTTTTAACTGGAATTTTGTACGTTTTAAGCACTTTTACCCATTCCACCCTGTTATTTTTTTATTTGCAGATTTAGTACCGTTTAAGAAGATGTGTATGGATGCCACATAAGCAAAGGGTGGACTGCAACTTGTCTAGGCTGGTTAAACAACCATCTAGATGTTGTTGTGATTTTTTTTTTTTAGATGTAATTATCATTTAAGTGGGTAAATTTTTAGTAAAGTACATAACCCTTTATGGGCTTCCCTTATGGCTCAGCTGGTAAAGAATCTGCCTGTAATGCGGGAGACCTGGGTTCGATCCCTGGGTTGGGAAGGTACCCTGGAGAAGGGAAAGGCTACCCACTTCAGTATGCTGGGCTGGAGAATTCCACGGACAGTCCATGGGGTCACATAGAGTCGGACATGACTGAGTGACTTTCACTCAGTTCACTTAACCTTTTATAATGTTGTGTGGGCCTCATCCAATCAACTAAATGCCTTAATTAAGAAAGACTGATATAACCCAAGAAAGAAAGAATTCTTTCTAAGATTGCAGCATAGAAGTCTGGCCTAAATTTCCAGACTCCTGTCCTACAGAATTTAGACTCAAGATGCAGCTTCAATTCTTACCTGAATTTTCAGCTGTCAGGCCCACTTAGAAATTTCAGGCTTATCAATCATTACTTTTGTGTGAGAAAATTCTGTCTCTGTCTCTCTATGGATAGATAGATAGATGATAGACAGGTAGATAGCTATAGATATAGATGCATTTTTTGTATCGGTCTGTGTCTGTGGAAAACTCTGCCTAGTAATCATTATCTGTTCATCAATGTATCTTAGGTATTTGAGCATTAAAAAATAAATCCCAGAGACTTCCCTGGTGGTCCAGTGGTTAAGAATCCACCTTGCAATGCAGGGAACATGGGTTTCATCCCTGGTCGAGGAACTTAGATCCCACACACTGCACAGCAACTAAGTTTGTGTATCACAACTAGAGAATCTGTGCAGTGATGAAATGAAATTCATGTGAAAGGAATTCACAACTGCTGAACAATCATGAAAAAACCTATCAAAAAAAGATACCCCACATCCAAAGACAAAGAGGAAGCCAGAATGAATCAATAAAAGGGGTGTGGTCATAATAAAATCAAATCCCATACCCAGCAGGTAAGAGACCCACAAACTGAAAAATAATTATACCATAGAAGTTATTCCACAGGAGAATTCTGGGCCCCATGTCAAACTTCCCAGCTGGAGGTCAGGGAATGGGAGGAAGAGTCCCCAGAGAATCTGGCTTTGAAGACCACTGGGGTCTGATTGCAGGACTTCCACAACACTGGAGAAAACAGAAGCTCCATTCTTGGAGGGCACACACAAAGTCTTGTGCACACTAGGACCCAGAGACAGAAAAATAGTAAACCCATAAGAGACTAGGCAAGATCTACTTGGTAATATTGAAAGGTCTTCTGCAGAGTTTGGGGTGGCTGTGGCTCAATCCAGCGATGAAGACACTGGAAGGATCAGTTCTGGGAAGTACTCATTGGAGTCAGCCCTTCCAGAAATAGCCACTAGCACCATCAAACAGTTTGTAGGCTCCAGTGCTTGGTCACCTCAGGCCAAACAACAAAGAGGTTGGGAACACAGCCCCATGAATCAGCAGATTAAAGTTTTACTGAGTGCAAGACTGACCACCAGAGGGACAATACCCAGCTCTACCCACCACTGGTCCCTCCTCTCAGAAAGCCTGAAAAATCCTCTTAGATAGTCTCATACATTAGCGGGCAGATAACAGAAGCAAGAACTACAACCTTGCAACCTGCAGAAAGAAAACCATAATCACAGATTCAACAAAGTGAATCAGTAGAGGAATATGTACCAGATGAAAGAACAAGATAAAGCCCCAGAAAAACAATTAAGTGAAGTGGTGATAGGCAACCTCTCAGGAAAAAATGTCAGAATAATGATAGCAAAGAAGATACAGGATCTCAGAACAAGAAATTATTTTATTTAAAAATTAGATATGTTTGACACATGGCGTGCATGTTCTTAGTCATTCAGTTGTATCTGACTCTTTGCAGCCCGATGGACTGTAGTCCATCAGGCTCCTCTGTCCATGGAGTTTTCCAGGCAAGAATACTAGAGCAGCTTTCTGTTTTCAACTTTAGAGGATCTTCCTGACACAGAGATCAAACCTATATCTCTTGCATCTCCTGCATTGGCAGGCAGCTTCTTTACCATTGCGAAATATTGAAGTGAAGTGAAGTGAAGTCGCTCAGTCGTGTCCGACTCTTCGCGACCCCATAGACTGTAGCCTACCAGGCTCCTCTGTCCACGGGATTTTCCATGCAATAGTACCAGAGTGGATTGCCATTTCCTTCTCCAGGGGATCTTCCCAACCCAGGGCTCGAACCCAGGTCTCCCGCACTGTAGACAGACGCTTTACTGTCTGAGCCACCAGGGAAGTCCGTGAAATATTGAAGGAGTCCCAAAAAGAGAAAAAAGAGAGAAAGGGGATGAGAACATATTGAAGACGTATTAGGTAAAACTTTCCCCAACCTGGGAAAGGAAACAGACATTCAGGTATAGGAAGCACAGAGAATACAAAACAGAAAGTTTCAAGGGGACCAGGTCAAGACAAAGTGTAATGTAAGTATACAATATTGTAAAGTAAAAAAAAATAAAAAATAAAAAAACATTAAAATTAAAAAAAAAATTGTTCCAAAATTACATATACACCATATACTTAATGGATTAAAACCTAGCTCAGATATGCAAATAAAAATGAACTGAAAAAAAAGTGGCAAAAATTAAAGATAAAGATAGAACAATATAAGCAAGTGGAAACCAACAGGTTATGAACAAGTGAGCTCTCATTATACTATCAGCTGACTTTTCAGCAGAAGCTCTGTAGGCAAAAAGAGAGTAATACTTTATATTGAAAATGATGAAAGCAAAAAACCTATAGCCAAGAATAATCCATATGGAAAGGCTTTTATTCAGATGTGATAAAGAGATAAAAAATTTCACAGGCAAGCAAAATTGAAAAGGTTTAGCTCCATGAGACCAGCTCTACAATAAATGTTAAATAGACATCACTAAGTGGAAAAGAAAAGGCCACAATTTAGAAATTGAAAAGCTATAAAAGATAACAGTCTAATGGAAAAAAGCAAGTATGCAATAAAGGTAGTATAAATGTTTTATAGAACTAGTAGAAAGATTAAAAGACAAATGTAATAAGATCTTCTATAATAAAATTAGCTAAGGGACACATAAAAGAAAGATATAAATATGGATGTCAAAAACAGTAAACATAATGGGAGAAAGTAAAAATTCAAGGTCATTTAAAATGCATTAAAATAAGATATCAGAAACAAAAGTTACAAATATATGTGTATATATACACCCATATTTTCTATATTGCTATATATAAGCCTCGTGATAATCACAAACCTAAAATTTGTAATAGATAAAAACACAACAAAGAAAAAATCCAAACATAAGTTAGTCATCGATCACACAGAAGGGAAGGAAAAAAGAAGAAACACAAAAGAACTACAAAAACAATCTTGAAACAATGAGAAGAATGGCAATATGTACGTATTAATACTTATCTGCAATTTATTGATTTACTTTTAAAATTTACTTTTTATTTTATATTGGGGTATAGTTTATTTACAAGATTGTATTAGTTTCAGGTGTACAGCAAAGTGATTCAGTTCCACATATACATATATCCATTTTTCAGACTATTGTCCTGAATAATCCTTAATAATAATAATTTTTTTCCTGAATAATAGGTTATTATAAAATATTGAGTAGAGTTCCCTGTGCTATACCTTAATCTTGCTGATTATCTATTTTATATATTTTAGGGTATACATGTTATTCCTAATTTATCCTGCCTTTCCACCTTTCTCCTTTGGTAACCATAAGTTTCTTTTTGAAGTCTGTGAGTCTGTTTCTGTTTTGTAAATAAGTTTGCTTTTATCACATTTTTTTTTTTAGCTTCTGCATGTAAATGACATCACATGATATTTGTTTTTCTCTGTTTGATTTATTTCATTTAGTATGCTAATCTCCAGATCCATTGTGTTGTCGTAAATGTCATTATTTCATTTTTAATGGCTGAGTAATATTCCATAGGATATATGTACCATGTGGACATTCAGATTGCTTCTATATGCTGACTATTGTAAATAGTGCTGAACATTGGGGTGCATGTATCTTTTGGAATTATGTTTTTTTCTAGATATATGCCCAGGATTGGAATGCTGGGTCATATGGTAGTTTTATTTTTAGTTTTTTAAGGAATATTCATAGTATTCTCCATAGTTGCTGCTGCTGCTGAGTCGCTTCAGTCATGTCCGACTCTGTGCGACCCCATAGACAGTAGCCTACCAGGTTCCCCCATCCCTGGGATTCTCCAGGCAAGAACACTGGAGTGGGTTGCCATTTCCTTCTCCAGTGCATGAAAGTGAAAAGTGAAAGTGAAGTCGCTCAGTCATGTCCGACTCCTAGCGACCCCATGGACTACAGCCCACCAGGCTCCTCCGTCCATGGGATTTGCCAGGCAAGATCTGGGAGTGGGTTGGAGTGGGTTGCCATTGCCTATATAAAACTTTCCAAAGCAGAAGCCTTCGGGCTCACATACTCAGTAATTGATTCTATCAAACCTTTAAAGAATAAATGGTAGTCATTATCTCCAGAGATACTATTGAAATTTCCTAGGCTATTAAAAATGTTTCAAATGACCAAAAATGACTTTAGGGATTACAATGAATTGTTCTCCTTGGCCATCTTTTGTTAATAAGTATTTCCTGGTGGGGCACAGTATCCCAGAGGACAAATGCATGATCTCTCTCTGTAGTATGCAAAGCATCCACACTTCAGGAAAATTGACAACTTCATAATAAATTGTGTTTATTCTCTGAACACCATGTGAGGCAGAACATCTTTACATACTCCAAAGGTTGTGCTACTCTAAATATGCATTATTATTAAGATAACATGCTTTTTAAGTAGCTAATATTTCCTCAAAATTTAAATGTTACAACATCTGGAAGGATAACTGCTAAATATGTTTCATAGAATTCTGTTTGAACTATCATGCTGACCAAAGAAGAATGCCCATGCTTTAAGAGTTGGATAAAGTAAGGGAGTTCATTTAATTGCTACCAAATTATAATCATAAGTTTACTACTTCAGAGAGATTTCTAAAGCATTTATAGTAGCTTCTTTTAAGAGGCATAAATTTGGTTATAGTCTATTGACTTAAAAATCTTTTAAAATTTAAACTTAAAAAGTATTTTAATCTTTCTTTAAAGCATAGAGATATTTTAATTTTCATTCCTTTTTACAGAAGTGGCAACAGAAACATGTAGAGATGAAATCATGAGTTCAAGGAACTTTAATGAGTTGGCAGCAGATAATTTTGGACTAACATCACCACTAAGCGGGGAAAAGGTAACTGGGTAGTTCAATTCAGTTTAATCACTCAGTCGTGTCCGACTCTTTGCGACCCCATGAACTGCAGCATGCCAGGCCTCCCTGTCCATTACCAACTCTGGGTAATACATTTCTAAAGAAGAGATGTCAATGAGTTTGTAAGAGAGAGACTATTGTGCGGCTTCCAAAAGTTCATTGGTTTGGTGTATTCATGAAAATACAGTGTTCTTTCCCTGCTTTGAGGGCTTAAGTTATATTTCTTTAATAGTTGATATTCAGCATTAAAATTATATAGCAGCAAAGTCTTCCTCTCCTGGACAATACTTAAATTGGGGTTATAATAAGAATTAAATTTGTGTAACCCAGCCCTTTCACAGTTCAATTTTTCTCCATTCTTTCATTTCACTTTAGGGAAAAGGGGAAATTAGTAAAAAGGGGAAAATGACCTACTAAGATCAAACCAAATGAATAATGCAGGAATGGTACAAGTCTCCTGTGATGGAATGGTCAGCTATGAACTCCACACTAGGCATCTCAGAAGCAGTTATACATAAAGCCTTTGTATCAGCAACTTTATGGGTAAGTTTTGTAACATTTTCCCAATACCCTTTACTCTCGTAAGCAACATTTAAACATTTCACAATATCTAATCAGATAACCCCAATACACATTGACTGCAGTAAGCTATGCTTAGATCTACTGGTTTAGGGTTCACTCAACTGAACAGTAGAAACATCTGTACTGCTACCTCTTTCCCTACATTCATGTGTGGTGTGTACTTCTGAACCAGAAAATATCACCATAAGATTAAACTCTCAACATTGGCTTCATTCATGCTCGGTTTTGCTCATCTGACTACGTGAATATCCCTAGCTCCAAAAGCTGCAAAGATATATAATATCTGCCAGTTTCCCCACAATTGTATTTCTTTTACTCCTCATCTTCTTTCCCAGTGTTACTCTCTGTCTCTATTATTTGTCAGAATGCCACCTGCCACTGGCTCTGTCTATATGTTCTTATTAAATTTTCCTTCCTCTCTTCACCTCAGAGCAGAACATGCAGATATGTACATATGAAATAGGTTTTGGTATACCGCCATTGTGACACTGCTTCCCATCCGTGGTCTTGGAGTGTTTGAATGTAAATATCTGAGAGCTCTCCAAGGTATTAGCACAGCCTGGAAGGCTTGAAGCTAAAACTCAAAACAGGGCAGTTTTCACCAAAATAAATCTCTTAACAGAAAGAGTTAATGAATGAGACACTAAAGAGATGACTTAGAAGGTAGTGGTAGTTGCACAGCCATTACACGTATGTCCATTTCTTGCATCTTAGCAAGAACCCAGGAGGCCAGCACAGTGTGAGGAGTTTGGGAGTACAATCTGGGCTCAGATTCCAGCTTTGCCACTAAAGTCTCCTTGAACATGTTACTTCTCCACTCTCAGCATCAATTTTCTCATCTTTGTTGATAAGAATAGTAAAAACCACTAGTCTTGTAGAGAGAATTAAACAGGTTCACAGAATGCACATAACTCAGAACAGCATTTGGTGTATGAGTCCTCTGTGTCTCATTCATTATGTACTCATGACTGAATTACTGACTTTCAGTGATATTTATAAAACATTTTAATTCCTCATGTTAATATACCTTAGATGCATGGAAAAAAACTGATGGTAATATCCTAACTTTATATATAAAGACACTTAATTCTAGGGACATAAAACCATCTCCCAAAGTTAACCAGGTAGTCAGTGATCACTCTTAGAGCAAGGGCAAAATCTCATGTTTTATCTAGTGAATTCCTAGGCAACTACACAGATTGCAGTCCTGTCCTGGCATCCTCGCAGAATCAATGCAACATAAACAGCCAAGACATTTTCTCTGTTTCAAAAATGGTAAGAGCAGGCAGAACTTTCTGCAGCAAAGTATTGAGACCAGGTCATACATTTTCTTTTCTAAGTGAAAAGCAGCTTCCAAACTCAACTATGAGAGGTGCGGTTCTCTGTATATCATGTAACAAACATTTGTAGATAAAGAGAAAACCCATTTGGAATTCTCTTATCAGAATGGCCTGTTCAGTAGTACCATGAGATAAGTTTGTTTTTATTTTCAAAGACATGAATTGGATCAGAGACAGTGGAAGGTAAAAGTAGAGGTCAGCAGACACTTACCTTTTCCTTCTTGCTGTTTTAGATCCCATTCCTATCACCTAGCCTCTGCTGAAGTCTTCAGAATAATTGCTTGACATTTCCATACATAAAATTACCCACATGGTTGTCATAGTTTATAAAAACGCTGTATGGATTTCTAGTACCTAAACAGTCTAAGATCAATCAACTGCTGGTTGCAGCTTCTCTATCCCCCCGCTCTTTCCAGCTCTTGCACTTTAAGCTCCAGGCAATAATTTTCAGCTTGACTGATGATACCAGCTTATTTCAAGTCTGTTTTTTTTTTTTTTTAACTCATCAGACTGCTGCTGCTTCTTGAAATAAACTTGGGCAACTCAAGAGCACTCTATAATCTTAAAAGCTCAACTCAAATACACTTTCTGAAATCTTTCTTTTATCTCCATTTTTTCTCCCCTCTGTTAGTTATTATAGAATGGAATAAGATTTACTAAGCAACTATACCTAAAACTTCTCATTGTGCCTACTTCTTGAGTATGCTTGTGCTTCTACTAGCCAGCAAAATTTCTGATACAAAATTCATGCTTTTTAAAATTTAACATTCCCCTTATATAGCATAGAACCCAGTATGTATACAATAAATTTTGGTGGATACATTAGCTGATACAATGTCCAAGAGAAATAGTTAATTTGTAGTTATTCACTTAACATGTATAAATACTTTAATACATGCTGTTAAAAGGATAAGAAAACTGGTCCTCAATGTGTTTATGACTGAATAGAGAAGAGTATAAAAATTAAGTATATATAGATTTGATATTGATGAAAAAGAGATGAAAACCTCAATCTTGATTCATTTTAAGTTGTTTTGTTTTCAAGGTAGATGGAAAATCTCTGATCAATAGACCAGGTAACATGGGATAATTGATGATATTACACGCTGGTATTCTCTATTTTAGCCCCTTCCCTTTATTACAAAGTCTTCTTTCTGAATATTTAGATCTTTTTCTTTGTCATTTAATATATTATAATGTAGTATTTGAATATGTATTATTCATTATTCATTATTATAGATCATCTGTCTTTTATTTCATATATAATGAAGCATAATATATAATTATATATAATGGAATAAATAATAAAAGTATATTACTATATAAATATGTAAAATATTTCATATATTAAATGATAAAAGATAAATACATTATTAGATAAACCACAAGCTCTTCTTTTAAATTTTTATTTGAAAGTGTTAGTTGCTCAGTCATGTTTGACTCTTTGTGACCCTGTGGACAATAGCCTCTGTCCATGGAATACTCTAGGCAAGAACACTGGAGTGGGTTGCCATTCCCATCTTTAGGAGATCTTCCCAACCCAGGGATCAAACCTGGGTCTTTTATGTAGAAGGCAGATTGTTTACCATCTGAGCCACCAGGGAAGCCCAAGTTTTATTTCTTCCCGACCTAGGAATCAAACCTGGTTCTCCCGCGTTGCAGGCAGATGCTTTACCGTCTGAGCCACCAGGGAAGCCTTAAGTTTTATTTATACATATTTATATATTGATTTTGACTTCACAATCATTATTTTGGAAACTGTGCTAGATATGAAGGACATCAAGATAATAGACATCACATTCAATACTCTTTAGTGCTAATAATGTATAAGTATAGAAATACAGAGTTGTAGAAATGAATTGCAAAAGTGACTTCTGTAAAGATTTGCCAAAATGCTGATGAAATTGAGTCTTAAAGAATGTAAAAATATCTAAGCAGATGATGAGTATGAGTATGTAGTATGTGTATGAGTGAATACTATTAAAAATACAGTATGCAGTAAAACTTAACAATGGAAAACCACATTCTACGTTTGGAGAACTGAAAGTGTTTCCTTCTGAGGCTTGGAAGGAGTTGTCAAAAGCCACCATGGCTTAGGCATGATTATTGAGGGGCTAGTAAACTACATGAAGGACTTTTGACCTTGTGTTTTAACACTCTCACCCATACATGAAATACAATATTTGTTTACACCTTTATCCCCAACCAAAGCACTGCCATTCTAGATCCACTACCTCAAACAGTTCTTACATTATCACTGTAAATTAGAACTATTCATCATCTCCATGTTGCAGTCAAGTAAACCAAGGCCCAGTGATATCTAGAGATTTATTCAAGATATACAACTAAGATGTGAAAGACCAAGACTTAAACCTTATCTGACTCCAAAATCCTTGACTTTTCATCATGCTCCATAGACTTCCATTAACACAAGGAGAAGCAATGATTGCATGTGTGTCTAAGCACAATAAATATGACTTTGGTGGTGTCTTGGTGGATTTTAATGACACAAAAGAGAAATTTTGAAAACTTGTGCTAAGACAACATACTTAGTGGTAAAAGGGATATAGTTTAAAAATCAAAAACTTGACAGGATTGTTTTTAAATAAAAACTTCAGGACAAAAATTTAAGGTCTTAAAGTGTTACCCTTTTCAGCTACATTTGTATTTTAAAAGAGACTTGGGGAGTGATAATGATTAATTTGCCATAAGTTCTTCAAACATCCAGAGTTTTGACAGTTGGCTGGGGATAGTGCTTATATTCATTTAGTTGTCATAATCATATTATTATGCAATTGCCATAATCATAAAAGTTATATATATGATTTATGTGTGGCACCCCACTCCAGTACTCTTGCCTGGAAAATCCCATGAACGGAGGAGCCTGGTAGGCTGCAGTCCATGGGGTCGCTAAGAGTCGGACATGACTGAGCGACTTCACTTTCACTTTTCACTTTCATGCATTGGAGAAGGAAATGGCAACCCATTCCACTGTTCTTGCCTGGAGAATCCCAGGGATGGGGGAGCCTGGTGGGCTGCCGTCTATGGGGTCACACAGAGTTGGACACGACTGAAGTGACTTAGCATAGCATAGCATAGGATCTTAATTATGACTAGGTGTCAAATGAGTAGCTGGTAACAATATGTCATAGGTTGGGCAGGACTCTAGGTCAAAGTCTTCATGATAAGAAAGGCATCAAAACAGTGGTTTTTAATTTTGTCCTTGAACATTGTAGAAATGATCAGTCTGATTTTTCCAGGCATCAATTGACTTGGAACTGAATTGATACACACTGTTCTTAACTACTCAATCTTCTTATTTCATTATGTGCAAAACTTCAATAATTTTAACTTCTTCCTATTCATTGGCTCAATATCCCAATGGTAGTTAAATCCTAATAATTTTCACTTCATGCACTGAAGCATTTCTTGCATCCTATTGATATCAACTTCACTGTCTCTAATTGTGATTGTCTACACTGTTATGTTATGGACTTCCCAGGTAATGCTAGTGGTAAAGAACCCACCTGCCAGTGCAGGAGACACAAGAAATGTAGATTTGATCTCTGGGTCGGGAAGATCCCCTGGAGGAGGGCATGGCAAACCACTCCAGTTTTCTTGTCTGGAAAATCCCATGGACAGAGGAACCCGGTGGGCTCCTTATGGACCTTATGTGTCAATAAGGTCACAAAGAGTTGGACACTACTGAAGTGACTTAGCATGACACTGTTATTATTAGCTGCCTACATAGTTTCTGGACTAGGCTATCTTCTGTTTTAAATGATTCTACACTGTGCAGGCATATTTATTTAGCAAAGGAAAATTTAAAACAAACCAAAACCCTCCTACAAAGCCTAGGCTATCCAGATAATATGTATTGATATTGGTATCCTTGAAAAAGTGAGTCAAATTTACCTTGTATCCTATTCTGTTATGTGGCATAGTCAATAAGCAATAATCATGCTTCAAATTTAGTTCCTTTTTCCTATGACATCCTATAATGTACTCTCCATTCCTATATTCATTTCTTTTTTAAAAATAATTTTATTTATTTTTGACTATGTTCAGTCTTTGTTACTGTGTGAGCTTTACTCTAGTTATGGAGAGTGGGGGCTATTCTCTAGTTGCAGTGCCACGTGGGCTCAGTAGCTGCCGCTCCTGGGCACTAGAGCACAGGCTCAATAGTTGTGGCGCTTGGGCTCAGTTGCTCCATGGCATGTGGGATCATCCTGGATCAGGGATCGAATCCATATCTCCTATATTGGCTGGTGGATTATTTACCACTGAGTCACTAGGGAAGCCCTCTATATTTATATCTTACCATCAAGACATGGTTTATTCTTTGATTGTTCTCATCTTTTTGAGAGCACAGTTGATTCAATCTAAGCCTTGTCCTCTGTAGATTCTTCTCCCTACTCTACATTCTCATAAATGCACTGCTTACACAGATAATAAGATGCATATTTCACATGTTTCATCATGGTCCTACCTTACTTAATCTATTTGGTAGATTCTGATAAGGCACATTGATGTTTATAATTCCTACATTTCCTACAAAATTCCATTACTTTTATATTGAAAAAAATGATATTGAAAAGGTGTTGAAAATTTCAACCTTGATGCATTTTAAAACTTTTGTTTTATCCTCAAGATAAATGGAAAACCTGTGATCAACAGATCAGGCATGCCACTTCACAAGATAACCAATGATATACTCCAGTATCCTCTACTTTTGCCCTTTCTCTTTACCTATATCCAAAGTCTTATTTCTCAATATCTAGATCTTAATTCCCTGGTGGCTCAGACGGTAAAAGCGACTGCCTACAATGTGGGAGACCCAGGTTTGATTCCTGGGTCAGGGAGACCCCCTGGAGAAGGAAATGGCAACCCACTCCTGTGTTCTTGGAAAATCCCATAAACAGAGGAGCCTGGTAGGCTACAGTCCATGGGGTCGCAAAGAGTCAGACAGGACTGAGTGACTTCATTTTCTTTCTTTCTTTCTAGATCTTAATTGCCAAGGGAATTGCTATAAAATTCTTTCAGTTTCTGTTTAATGTGACTTCATCACTCTGGAGTGAATAGTCAAAGCAAGAGTAATGCAGTGGACCAATGGCAGCAGACTCCTTGGGTTCATCCTGGTAGGTTTTTCTGACCGACCTCAATTAGAGCTCATTCTCTTTGGGGTAATCCTGTTTCTTTACTTCATGACGCTCCTCGGCAACTCTACCATCATCCTCGTATCCCTCTTGGATTCTAAACTCCATAATCCCATGTACTTTTTCCTCTCCCATCTCTCCTTCCTGGACCTCTGCTGTAGCAGCAGTATTACTCCTCAGCTTTTAGTCAACCTGGGGAGTTCCAATAAGTCTATCACATATGGTGGCTGTGTGGTTCAGCTCTATGTCTCCCTTGCCCTGGGATCCACGGAGTGTGTCCTTCTGGCTGTAATGTCCTATGACCGCTATGTTGCAGTCTGCCGTCCTCTACATTATGCCTTTGTCATGCACCCTCGGTTCTGTAACATCCTGGCCTCTATGGCGTGGCTCAGTGGGGTGACGACCACCCTTATACAGTCCACCCTCACCCTACAACTCCCCTTTTGTGGGAATCGCAAAGTGGATCATTTCTTCTGTGAAGTTCCTGTGCTCATCAAGTTGGCTTGTGTGGACACCACTTTCAACCAGGCAGAACTCTTTGTGGCCAGTGTCTTATTCTTGGTGGTGCCGTTGTCACTCATCTTGCTGTCCTATGGGAACATTGCTCAAGCGGTTCTGAAGATAAAGTCAGCCATTGGACGACGTAAAGCATTTAGGACCTGCTCTTCCCACCTGATGGTTGTCATCATCTTCTATGGAACCATTATCTTCATGTATCTCCAGCCAGCCAAGAGTAGATCCAAGGACCAGGGAAAGTTTGTGTCTCTCTTCTACACTGTGGTGACGCCCATGCTTAACCCCCTTATTTATACCCTGAGAAATAAGGAAGTCAAAGCAGCACTGAAAAAATTTATGGGGAAAACTTTATGATTTAGTGAGGCATGATTGTCAAAGTATATTCAAAAGAGCATTATTAGGACAGTAATTTAATGGATGATGACAACAAATAATTCAGTTATGTTCATAACCCTATAAGTAAGTTTCCATAGAAAAATTTTAAACAGAGCTTGAAATTCTAAGTTGGACAAACTTGAGTTTGAATGCCCATTTCATGACAGAACAGCTGGGTGACCTGAACAATTTGCATAATCTTTACATCAGCTATAAATATAAGCTGGAATGAATGATATTGAGCAGCTTAATAAAGTTAGATTATTCTAGGTATTTTATTGCTTATAAAGTTTATTCACAAATTTAATTTATTAGTCATAACTACATGAGTATTATACTTTTTCTCTTGCATGGATTGAAATATTTTGACCAATTACTCATGTCAGAAAGAACAAATCCTAAACATCCACACTATTATTCTTTCAGCTCACCATGGATTCCTGAACCCCTCAGGTTGTGATCCCATTATACACCAAGCTCATTATTGCTGTGCTTTCCTCCTGTTTGACAATTTTCTGACTTTTTAGTGTTTCTCTCCCTAGTAGATGTTTAAGAATGGCAATGATGCTATGACCGGATCAAAGTTTAAAGTAAAATCTGTACAAAGGTGACTCCCAGATTTGTGCTTCAATATAGGTATTTACTGTCTATATTTTCATGTTCAATTATGTATTTCACTTCTACACCTGGGTTATTAAAACAACCTCAGAATTAGTACATCAAAGCTAAGTCAAAAGCTCTCTGGTTTTTTGGTTATTTTTTACTATTCTCAATATCACAAAATGGAACATACATCATCCCAACTCTGTCTCCTATTTCATTTGCTGTTTGTAACTTATATACAGTCTTGTGGATTTTACCTTTTAGTTATCTCTCTAGTCTATCCACTTCTTCCCATTTTAATTTTCTACCACAAGTGCGCTTCTAAGATGGCCTCCTTACTAAGCAGAAGATATTTATTTAATGAACTAATCATGTTTTGCATTATATATGTTACTAGGTACATGCAATTTTTAACTCCTCATGAAACTTATATTTGTCTTATCTCCTTTATGAGGTACATTTGTTTATTAACAATTATTCAGGCATTGAGAATACAGATGTGAACAGAACAGCATCCACACTTGTAAAGGGTTTATATGCTAATCGTCCAACTCAGATGATTGATAGATTTTCACTGTGTGATGGTATCTCTTGTCAAACAAAAGAAGTCAATGTTAGACGGAGAAAAACCTCACTTTCATCAAATTGATTGTAAAATCAAATTTATCTCAATATAATATTAATGGCTGCGTGTTTTTATTTTATTTGGATTTTTTATATTAAGCTGATACGGTTGCAAAGCAACATTACCTAGGCAGCAGCACCTCACCTTGAAGAAGGAAGAATGAGTTTATACTGTTATTTGCTAAATCACAATTATTTTAATATGTGTGTAAGAAAGGAAAGAATTTATGGGTAAATTTTAAAGGGTCTGACAGCTTATAGTAGCCAAATAGTCTTCAAGTGGAATGTTTTTGGTGACAGAGAGGACATTTTTCTTTAAAATGATTAGAAGACTTACATGATATATGCACAGATATAGCAAGATATAACTGAAAATAAAATGTTTTCCCCTATATTGAGGAGGGTGCAAGCATCTCTGAAATCCAAGTAAACTGGAGCTTAATAATAGAAAAATGAAAAGGAAAACAAGCTTATGCAGCATAAGCTCTGACAGGTTTCTTTCTTTTATTTTTTATTTTTATTTTTTGTAACATAAATGCCTGACTTAGGGTTTGATTGCTGAGAGACCCATTTCAGTGGTGAATCCATAACAGACGGCTATCTGACAAATTGTTGGCCACCTTACTTGATAAAGAGACAGGTCACCTCCACCCAATAAGGCTCTTTTGTTTTAGAGATCATAGATCACTTCAACAACTGACCTTTTGGTCTGATGAGGACTTTTTTCTCTTTTGGCTTTCTTCCTTTCTTTGAAGCATATTAATTCTCTCTCTCTCTCTCTTTATATATACACACACACACACATGTATGTATATATTTGAATATTTCTCTTTTATAAATAAATTCATGTGTATCCTTTTATTTCAGATTTCACATGTAAGCAATATCATATATTTGTCTTTCTCTGGTCAGGGCACTTTAAATTTCTGCTCTTGTGTTTTAAGTTCACCTACAAAGAATGAACTTAAGAAATCCTATGTTCCTACCCATGATTTCAATAAAGTCAGAACCCCAAGTCCACTACTCTTCTCCCCAACCCCATGTGGCCCCATGTGTGCTGGGTAATTATTAAATCTTGTAAATAATAAAGCTTTATATTTCAAAGTTTCCTGAAGGTTATTGCTCAAGGGTGTTTTGCAAGTATATAAGAACTGCAATTGTGTCCAGTCACAACATTGATTATTGATAGTCTGACATCAGCACAAAACAGCTTAACAGGCAGGATGTAGAATTTGGAGATTGTTGGTAAGCATGATCAGACTTAGACAATCAAGGAAAAATGGGGACTCTTTGGTTTTGAATAAAAACAAAGCAGCAATTAATTTTTCTTCTGCAGAACAACTAAAGTATTATATGAATAGACAAGAGAAATAAGAATAGAATTATTAACTTATCTGCTCAAAAATGTAAAGTGGCATTTTACACTAGTGAGAACAGAGCGGTATAATAACGCTTGACATTTGCTGTTCAATTGTAACTCATTCTATAGCTACCTCAATACTGTGGGCCAATTACTTAGATCTATTCTTGAGGTTATTTTTCTGAGTTGCTGTAATTTTTCTGAATTCTCTGTAATGGCCAAATTAGTATTTTTCTATTGTCCAAGCAAGCATTATAAAAGGGTTCAGTTCAGTTCAGTCACTCAGTCATGTCCGACTCTTTGCGACCCCATGAACCACAGCACGCCAGGCCTCCCTGTCCATCACCAACTCCCAGAGTCCACCCAAACCCATGTCCATTGAGTCAGTGATGCCATCCAATCATCTCATCCTCTGTTGTCCCCTTTTCCTCCTGCCCTCAATCTTTCCCAGCATCAGGGTCTTTTCAAATGAGTCAACTGTTTGCATCAGGTGGCCAAAGATTTGGAGTTTCAGCTTCCAACATCAGTCCTTCCAATGAACACACAGGACTGATCTCCTTTAGGATAGACTGGTTGGATCTCCTTGCAGTCCAAGGGACTCTCAAGAGTCTTCTCCAACACCACAGTTCAAAAGCATCAATTCTTCGGTGCTGAGCTTTCTTTATAGTCCAACTCTCACATCCATACATGACCACTGGAAAAACCATAGCCTTGACTAGATGGACCTTGTTAACAAAGTAATGTCTCTGCTTTTTAATATGCTGTCTAGGTTGGTCATAACTTTCCTTCCAAGGAGTAAGCGTCTTTTAATTTCATGGGTTCAATCACCATCTGCAGTGATTTTGGAGCCCAGAAAAATAAAGTCTGACACTGTTTCCACTGTTTCCCCATCTATTTCCCATGAAATGATGGGACCAGATGCCATGATCTTAGTTTTCTGAATGTTGAGCTTTAAGCCAAATTTTTCACTCTCCTCTTTCACTTTCAAAAGGCTCTTTAGTTCTTCTTCACTTTCTGCCATAAGGGTGGTCTTATCTGCATATCTGAGGTTATTGATATTTCTCCTACAGTCTTGATTCCAGCTTGTTCTTCATCCAACCCAGCGTTTCTCATGATGTACTCTGCATATAAGTTAAATAAGCAGGGTGACAGTATACAGCCTTGACATACTCCTTTTCTTATTTGGAACCAGTCTGTTGTTCCATGTCTAGTTCTAACTGTTGTTTCCTAACCTGTATACAGGTTTCTCAAGAGGCAGGTCAGGTGGTCTGGTATTACCATCTCTTTCAGAATTTTCCACAGTTTATTGCGATCCACACAGTCTAAGGCTTTAGCATAGTCAATAAAGCAGAAATAGATGTTTTTCTGAACTCTCTTGCTTCTCGATGATGCAGTGAATGTTGGCAATTTGATCTCTGGTTCCTCTGCCTTTTCTAAATCCAGGTTTAACATCTGGAAGTTCACAGTTCACGTATTGCTGAAGCCTGGCTTGGAGAATTTTGAGCATTACTTTACTAGTGTGTGAGATGAGTGTAATTTTGCAGTAGTTTGAACATTCTTTGGCATTGCCTTTCTTTGGGATTGGAATGAAAACTGACCTTTTCCAGTCCTGTGGCCACTGCTGAGTTTTCCAGATTTGCTCGCAAATTGACTGTAGCACTTACAGAGCAACATCTTTGAGGATTTGAAGTAGCTCAACTGGAATTCCATCACCTCCACTAGCTTTGTTCATATTGATGCTTTCTAAGGCCCACTTGATTTCACATTCCAGGATGTCTGGCTCTAGGTGAGTGATCACACCATTGTGATTATCTGGGTCCTGAAGATCTTTTTTGTACAGTTCTTCTGTTTATTCTTGCCACCTCTTCTTAATATCTTCTGCTTCTGTTAGGTCCATACCATTTCTGTCCTTTATTGAGCCCATCTTTTATGAACTGTTCCCTTGGTATCTCTAATTTTCTTGAAGAGATCTCTAGTCTTTCACATTCTATTGTTTTCCTCTCTTTCTTTCCATTGATCACTGAGGAAGGCTTTCTTATCTCTCCTTGCTATTTTTTGGAACTCTGCATTCAAATGGGTATATCTTTCCTTTTCTCCTTTGCTTTTCACTTCCCTTCTTTCCACAGCTATTTAGGATAAATTTAATTGGCACATGTTCTGGAAAGTGTCAAGGTAAGTACCTGGTGTTTGTGTTAGTTGCTCAGCTGTGAACTACTCTTTGTGACCCCATGGAATATAGCCCGCCAGGCTCCTCTGTCCATGGAATTCTCCAGGCAAGAATACTGGAGTGGGTAGCCATTTTCCAAGGGATCTTCCCAACCCAGGGACTGAACCTGGGTCTCCCACTTTGCAGGCACATTCTTTACCTCTGAGCCATCAGGGAAGTTCCTGGTATCTTACCACACAAACCCTTAGGTGATATTAACAAATGATGATCACAGGACATTTTTTTCATGATCATATCCTGGGATCTTCTGTTATGGACATTTTAATGAGCAACATATTTTCCAAAGAGGGAATATGGTAATTTTCTTATCCTTTGGGAACTTTCTAAGGCCATATTAACAGTCTTTTTTTTCCCTAGTATAAACCAACTCCTAAAGGAGGAAATAAGTCACTGGGGTTTTACCCTTTCAAGTTCATTCTTTTCAGAATTGGCATCACCGGGGATCACTCATTGTCTTCTGGCAGGTTTCTATGCAAACTCCAGCATTTAGTTTAGAAACTATTTATTTTTTCATTTCCATATTGTACCACAGACTGCATGAGCAGGCACATCTTTCTGAGCTGCTGCAGAGAGATTCAGTTCCAGAGAAGTAGCTTTCTAGCCATTGTGATATTTCTTACTCATAACTGAGGGTCAAAATTCATTCGTGTAGTAAATTCTCAAAGATAGTTTCAGTATTCCTGCATACTCTTCCAGGTAAGGAAGAAAGATTAGGTATTAATCTTTGTGGGCATACCGATATTAGTTTAGTTGGTAGTCAGTGACAGGACTTTACAACAGCCTGAATGTTTCCTTTTCTCAAAACCTCACATTTGGTTCCTAGCTTGCACTGTCTTGAACAGTTCCTGTGGCTCTGGGACCTTAATCAGGAATACCTTTATATTTCCTCTCAAGACACAGGTCACCTGGAAATACTGTGGACAAAGAAGGAACTCCTGAAGCTAGAATGCATGTTCTCAGCCTGAAACAGGTATGTTGACAGATGGTACCTGCTGTGGTCATCATAGTCTGGTTGTATGTTTTAGTGCATGTAAATCAAGCTATGAAATCAAAGAAATTCATGTGGCTCAGATGGTAAAGAATCTGCCTGCAATGCAGGAGACCTGGATTCACTCCCTGGGTTGGCAAGATCCCCTACAGCAGGGAATTGTAACCCACTCCAGTATTCTTGCCTGGAGAATTCCATGGCAGAGGAGGGCCTGGTGGGCTACAGTCCATGAGATGCAAAGAGTCAGACAAGATTCAGCAATTAACACTTTCACTTTCTTTTCAGAATTGAGAAGTCTCTGGATTTCTAATAGTAATTTCATGTTGTATTTGACTATTTTAAAACATTTTTCCTTATAAAATTGACTGGAATTCTTCCTTCCTTCCTGGCTCCTTTCCGTCCTTCCTCCCCCCGCCCCTTTTTTTTGATGCTCAATATCACCTCTGCTCAAAGGCAGCAAGAAATGAGTTAAAAATTGATCATTCCTGATCTTTCTATATTCTTCAAAATGAAAAAAAATGACCTTTTGACCCAAATATTTTTGCATCTGATACACATTTGTGAAGCATCTTGTCAAAATATAGAGACAGTCTCATTGACTTAAAAGGGAATTAAGTCAGTATACACACTATCTGCTTAACCAACTGATACTACTTGTAAGTACAAATACATTTCCAGAAATTCATTTCTGAAAGATTAATATGTGCCTCACTTCTTCACTTACCACCCTGCTGCCCCTTTATTTAACAGCAATCTCAGTCTCCTAATTTCCTCTGGATTGACCCCATAGACAATTAAAATGCTTGTTTTTTATATCAGAATACTGCCCTCTCTCAGGATACATCCCATATCTCTTCTTTCTATTGAAAGGACATTTGAACCCAATTTTTAAAAAGGATTTTAGTTAGTGGACAATATTTGTGATGTCTAAACTAGAGTTATTCCTATCTTTTGTGGATGAGAACATTTTGTTTAGTATATTTACATATAAAATTTAATTTTTGTTTTTTTGTTGTTGGATTTTAGAAATGTAAAAAGAGTTTACCAAAATTGAGTAGAAGATTGAATGATTCATAGCAACTTTAATATCCTGGAAAGTATTTTAAGGAGAATAATAGTTCATGGGCTAAAACGTATGACAGAATTTGAATTCATACTCTATAATCACAGAGTGAAATAATGGATGCCACACTACTTTCAAAGAGAAAAAAACTTTCAGTGTTAGAGAAGAACAATATGAGAGTTTAAAACATTTGTTAGTACAGGTGGTATTTCTAATGACTCAGTCAAGAGAAACAAACTGGGGATATACACTAGAGATGAAGTCTCAGCAGACAGCAGATTCTTGAGGGATGGAGGAGCTCCAGGTACATGTGAGGTGCTATGTGTATGTCCAGCACAAGCAAGAGGAGGAGCTCTCTCCATGCTTATGTTACAGTCAGAATAGACTCCCTGTGATATGAAAACATCCAAAAGTTTTCTATACTTTATTTATACTTTAGTTATCCTGGAGGTACACCTCCAGTGAATTATGAATATCTCATTTCCTGAGAATGAAAATACCCTGCAGATGGTTGTGTAAGGCAGATGGGTTGGGCTACAGGTGACAACATTGATTATGTCATTCTCTGAGGGTAGCACAGATAATCAGTGGTCTTAAAGGTGGTAGCATCTGTTGGAATACAAGAGGGCATTATCTTCAAAGGTTTAGAGAACTGTCCCATGGGATGTTCCTTTTCACAGTGGATTGGTTCAAAACAAAGAGACCAAGAGTGCCCATGTTAGGAGGCAGCTATCAAAGCCAAAAGTTAGTTTCATACAATGATTTAAGGTCCACAACAGAGCCTGTGGGGAGCCCAAGGATGAGTGGGTTGCACAGAAAGAAGAAACATAATTGCAGATTAGACAGTCAACATTTGCAGGGGGAGCTGGAGAGGAAGTCTGGCTGAAACTTGAGAGATACTCCTTAGGTATTGATGGAAGGAATGATTTTTCAGTTCAGTTCAGTTCAGTCACTCAGTCATGTCCGACTCTTTGTGACCCCATGAATCGCAGCACACCAGGCCTCCCTGTCAATCACCAACTCCCCTCATGTGTATCGAGTCGGTGATGCCATCCAGCCATCTCATCCTCTGTCGTCCCCTTCTCCTCTTGACCCCAATCCCTTCCATCATCAGAGTCTTGTAGCATGATTTATTTAGTCTCAATTACACAGCATGGTTCTTCACATGATACTGCTTGCATGCTCAGTCATGTCCTATTCCTTGTGACCCCATGTACTGTAGCCTGCTAGGCTCCTTTGTCCATGGAATTTTTCAGGTAAAAATACTGGAGTGGGTTGCCATTTTCTACTCCAGGGGACCTTCCCGAGCCAGGGACTGAACCTACGTCTTCTATGTCTCCTGCATTGGCAGGCAGATTCTTTACCACTGTGTCACCTGGGAATCAGAAATGTGTCTTTGTTTACAAGTATATTTCCACTTTAATTAAAAGTTTTAATGATGGTATTTTGCACAACAGATGATTGGCAGTTTTATAATAAAGCGTAAAAATTGTTTACAATCTAGCCTCAATTTGCTGTTTTGTATGAAAATTTCTTTGTGAAATGTAATTTAGGCAGTAACCATTATACATTTTCCTGATGTTTTTCACATGATTCAGCCAGTCCCTCTTTTAAAAACTACTGTTGATTCAAATCATTTGTTTTTGTAGCTACAGGTTGTCTTATATTCTTAGAGAGTGAGAAGGAGTACGTTTTACTTCCTAAACATTTACCTTGTTTCTTGGAGAAATTCTTCTTCAAGTATATACGTTCTTCATCTAACTTTTGTTTCTTAGAGATCTTTACTTCATTGTTTTTCTTTGTCTTTGATTTTTGTGGTTGTTGTTGCATTTTATTTTGAAAAACATAAATCTTAGGCTTCCCTGGTAGCTCAGCTGGTAAAGAAGGCACCCGCAATGCAGGAGATCCCAGTCTATTCCTGGGTCTGGAAGATCTGCTGGTGAAGGGATAGGCTACCCACTCCAGTATTCTTGGGCTTACCTGGTGGCTCAATTGGTAAAGAATCAGCCTGCAATGTGGGAGACCTGGATTCTATCCCTGAGTTGGGAAGATCTCCTGGAGAAGGGAACGGCTACTCAATCCAGTATTCTGGCCTGGAGAATTTCATGGACTGTAGAATTGATGGTGGAGAAGGAAATGGCAACCCTCTCCAGTATTTTTGCCTAGAGAATCCCATGGACAGAGGAGCCTGGTGGGCTGCTGTCCATAGGGTTACACAGAGTTGGACATGACTGAAGTGACTTAGCATGCATGCATGCATTGGAGAAGGAAATAGCAACCCACTCCAGTGTTCTTGTCTGGAGAATCCCAGGGACAGAGGAGCCTGGTGGGCTGCCATCTATGGGGTCACACGGAGTTGGACACAACTGAAGCGACTTACAGCAGCAGCAGCAGCAGAGTCCATGGGGTTGCAAAGAGTCCAACTCGACTGAACAGCTTTCTCTTTCAAACACTAGGTTCAGTGTTTTATACTTTTTACATATCTATTATCTTTTGATGTATACAGTGATCTAGACTTGTTTTTTCCCAAATACAGCAGAATCATTTTGTCTTGTATTTTCCATCTTTCCACCCCAGCCCCCGGTGCTATTTTAGTGGTATTTTTAGAATATGAGAATTAAATGTTGGTAATTTAGAATTTGTGTTCTGTCCTTCAATCATTTGATGGGAAAAGTACAGGGGGCATCTTGAATGTTCACTCAAGATAGGTAGTTTTCAATCATTTCTTCCCTTAATGAAATCTCTACTCTGGAACATGCCCAGCTCAACTTGATATTTGACCCTGTCACTCAATTATTAAACTAGCTAAACTTTCCAGCTATGGAGCCATCCCTTATATGGGCTATACTTTCAGTACAATATATGTTTTCATGGCCCTCTATATTTTATACTTTTTTTGTCCAAGATGAGACCTATATAGAATGGTGCTTAGTGAAGAGAGTTTCACTCTCTGTTCATGTGATTTTGTTAAATTTTAACATATCAGGCACATAATATATGGAATATATAATATAGGCTTATAAGCATTCCATAGTTTTTAGAACTGTTCCTGCTTAGAATAGTATTCACTTTCTATTTTCTGCCATTTGTGTTTAAGCTATTAGTTTTAAAGACAGAAGTGGAAATACTGCATTCATTGTCAATATTTACATCTTAAAAATGTTTTTCACAACTTGTTTTAAAACTTTCATGCTTAGTAATGCATAATGGGTTCTTAATGAGCAATAAAGATATTTTACTTGCTCAGAAAAATACTGTTACTTAATAAGTCCAAGTTAATGATATCTATAATTGAAATTAATTGCTTCCTATGAACTTAGCAATGTACATTTGGAAGGTGTTTGGACACTGCTGCTGTTTCCTGTAAGTCCATTCATTCATGTTTATTGTGAGGTTTTTAAAGGTTCAGATGAAAGAAAATGTAAACTGAAGTAGTAATTATTTACTATGCAAATAAAAAGTCAATGAATTGGAATATTGCCAGTGAAGTGGAAGGTAGACATTTTGCAGGGCAATGATCTGAAGTGATAGAGAACTAATAATAATTAATACTGCATGCTGCTGCTGCTGCTGCTAAGTCACTTCAGTCATGTCTGACTCTGCGCGACCCCATAGATGGCAGCCCACCAGGCTCCCCCATCCCTGGGATTCTCCAGGCAAGAACACTGGAGTGGGTTGCCATTTCCTTCTCCAATGCATGAAAGTGAAGAGTGAAAGTGAAGTCGCTCAGTCGTGTCTGACTCTTAGCGACCCCATGGACTGCAGCCTACCAGGCTCCTCCATCCATGGGATTTTCCAGGCAAGAGTACTGGAGTGGGGTGCCATTGCCTTCTCCAATGCTGCATAATATCTACTAAAAATATTTGAAAAGGGATCATTTGCTTTAGTAATAAACATAAAGTTTATGGTATTTCCTACTGAGAAAGGATGAGAAAAAGATGAAATAATGAGGATGTGTCAGAGTATTTCAATTTTGTAGTTACAAGACTGGGATAGAGTTCATAAAAATCAAGAAGAGGGCCATGTGTGGATTTGACCCCTAGTTATGACATTACAAGTCCATGTTCTCAGCCTCATGCTTTTGGTTAAGCGATGTTCAAATAGATAGCAGAGCCATATATGTTTGAGACATCTCTAATTTGAGGGAAGGTTGGTAAGTTCTGATCATTCATTTGGTAGTGATATCTACTATCTACTAGTTGACTAGAGATATGTTAGTTTCCCTAGGGAAAAAGAAAGAGGTATAATATGGTGGATATAATATGAGTGAACTGCTGAATAATTTTTGAAAGACTACTTTGTGCTGACCACTCTAAGGGTTGGAGACAGAGAAGTCATATCTTATATGACTCCTGGCCTCATGAATCTCACAATCTGTTGTGAGTAGACACATATACAACTTAGTCAAATGCAAAAATATATTTATCCATTATCAAGGTTCCCAGATAGTTAAGAATAAAGATTTTTTTGGAGTGTATGGTAGTAAAGTATGCTTACTATCATAAGGATAATAAAGAATGTTTTATTTACCCTTAATAACTTGCTTTAAAAATATGAATTACATTTTGCACTCACACTTTGAGTTGATAACAAATATGCAAATGATTACAGGAAAAAGAAATAAAAAATCATATGGCTAGCATTTTATTTCCTAAAGACTTTTTGGAGCCTGGAGGATCCTGGGTCTCTGAAAAAAAGAGAATGAGCAATTTTTCAAAAGCACATAAACAAACACTAAGGGAAAGAAAAAGAAAGATAGGTAAGAGTATAGAATTAACTGGTTGATCATAAGAAATAGATTCAAATGTTGCCTTAAATTCTAAATATGTATGCATCTTTGACTGAACATATACCTTTGAGTAGTTGATTTTTAATTACTACCAGTCTTATCTGGTATATTTAAAAATTACATAATGTTACAACTAATTTCTACTCTTTTGGGGGTGATGAAAAATGGTCTTATTCTCACTTTATTGAAAGTTGCTTAAATAAACCTGTTTTTTTCTCTAGTTGAAATTAGCTGAGTTTTCCCTTCATGTGACTAGAAAGACATCAATATAAAGGGGTACATTTGGTTGGATGGAAATGATAATAAAATTAATTTTCTAAAACAGATGACAGTGCTTCTTTTTTTACAGCTTTATTGAGGTAGAACTAATATATAAATAAATTCACAATTTATTTAACATATATAAGTCCTTGTGTCCGGACATATGTGTGGACCCATGATACAGTCACCACAATCTAGGTAATACATTTATATGTCTTCTCCAAAAGTTTCCTTGTGTTCTTTTGCTTTTTGTATGAATGTGTGGTAGGAACACACAACATGATTTACCATGGTACCAAATGTTAAGTACATAGTATAATATTGTTAATTATAAGCAATATGTCGGACAGCAGCTCTCTAGAACTTATATTGTATAGCTGCAATTTTTTAACCATTGAGCACTTCCTTGTTTCCTCCTCCTCCCATCCTCTGGCCATCACCATTTTATGTTTCTATAAGACTGACTGTTTTACATATTACATATAAGAGATGTGTTTGTCCATTTGTATCTGACCTATTTTACATAGTATACCATCCTCAAAGTACATCCATGTTGTTGCACATTGTAAGACTTGTTTCCTTTTTAAGGCTAAATAATATTTCATCAATATTCTAATAATACTCCACTAATTAAAGTTGACTAAAATACCATAAGGGGTTTCCCAGGTGGCACTAGTGGTAAAGAACCTGTCTGCCAGTGCAGGAGGTATAAGAAACACAGGTTTGATCTCTGGGTCAGGAAGCTCCCCTGGAGGAGGGCGTGGCAACCCCTCCAGCATTCTTGCCTGGAGAATTCCCAAGGACAGAGAAGCCTGGCAGGCTACAGTCCATAGGGTCGCACAGAGTCGGACACAACTGAAAGGACTTAGCACGCATGCACGGAATATACTGTATCTTCTTTATTTATTCATAATATTTTATCAATATGCTAACAACACTCCATTAGTTAAAGTTGAATAGTATATCTTTTTATTTGACCATTATTAGATGGACACTTAGGTTGGCTGTTGTGAATAATGCTGTAATAAATACAGGAATGAAATTATCACTTAAAGATCCCAATTTCAATTCTTTTGGGTGTATACCCATAAGTGGGAATGTTGGACTGTATGATAGTTATAATATTTTGAGGAACATTGATTCTGTTTTTCATTCCCACTAATCTGTACAAGGATTTTAATTTCCCCATAATCTTTCCAACATTTGCTGTCATCTGTTTTTTTTTTTTTAATAACAGCCATCCTTACAGGTATGAGGTGGTATCTCATTGTGGGTTTATTTGCATTACCCAGATGATTAGTGGTGTTGAACACTTTTTCATATGCCTACTGGACATTTGTATGTCTTGTTTTGAGAAATGTCTGTTCAAGTTCTTTGTTCACTTTTTAATTAGGTCATCTCTTTTGTTGTTGTTGTAGGCATTTGAATCTCTTACATATCTTGGATGTTAGGTATATAATTGTGTATATTTTCTCCCCTTCCATAGATTTTTGCTTTTGTTGCCCATGGTTTGGTCTTATATCTTTAAAATCATCGCCAAGACCAATACCATGAAGATTTTCCTCTATGTTTCTTCTAGGAGTTTCAGTTTCAGATTTTACATTCAAATCTTTAATCTAAGTTGATTTATGTGTATGGTGTAAGCTAGAGGTTCAATTTTATTCTTTTGCATGTGGATATTCAGTTTTCCCCAAACTGTTTATTGAAGAGACTGCCCTTTCTACATTGTGTATTCTTGGTCTCTTTGTTGAAGATGACTTGTTTATATGCAAGCGTTTATCTCTAGGTTCTCTATCCTGCTCCATCGATCTATATGTTTACCTTTATGCCAATACAATACTGTTTTAATTACTATAGTTTGATCATTTAAAAAAAATCTGTTCTTTTCTATCTTGCAGAGCATCAGAAGACACCTATGCCATTGAGAGAATGCACACTGTATTTATTTAGAATGCACATAATAGGAAAATAGATACAAGTTATGAGGTCTAAGCATTTAGCATATAATTTTGGGGAGAGATGACATTGTCATTTAACTGACCTTTATGTAATATATAATCTTTCTCAGCTATGACTCAACTTTATGGAACATACTTTGCACATGGGGATGGTGAAGAGCACCAATGAGGGAAACATAACAGGTTTTATCCTGTTAGGGTTTTCTGATTACCCTCAGTTACAGATGGCTCTCTTTGTGGTCATCTTGATCTTATATTTACTAACCATTTTAGGGAACATCACCATCATTCTGATATCTCATCTGGAACCCAAACTTAATACACCAATGTATTTTTTCCTTTCTCATCTCTCTTTCCTGGACCTCTGCTTTACTAGCAGTGTTATTCCTCAGCTCCTGGTAAACTTGCAGGATCCCATGAAAACCATTACCTATGGTGGCTGCGTGGTTCAGCTCTACGTCTCTCATGCTCTTGGATCTACTGAGTGTGTCCTTCTGGCTGTAATGTCCTATGATCGCTATGTGGCCATCTGCCGTCCCCTCCACTATGCTCTCCTAATGCATCCTCATCTCTGCATGGCCCTGACATCTTTAGCATGGCTTAGTGGGGTGGCCACCACCCTGGTACAGTCCACTCTCACCCTGCAGCTACCTTTATGTGGGCATCACCAAGTGGATCATTTTATCTGCGAAGTCCCTGTACTTATCAAGTTGGCTTGTGTGGATACCACTTTCAATGAGGCTGAGCTCTTTGTGGCTAGTATCCTCTTCCTTGTTGTGCCTATCTCCTTCATACTAGTCTCCTATGGTTACATTACCAAGGCAGTTTTGAAGATCAACTCAGCTACTGGAAGAAAGAAAGTTTTTGGGACCTGTTCCTCCCATGTGACAGTTGTCATCATGTTCTATGGAACCATCATGTTCATGTATCTGCAGTCAGCCAAAAGTACATACAAAGATCAGGGAAAGTTTGTCTCTCTCTTCTACACAGTGGTGACCCCCATGCTTAATCCTCTTATTTATACTCTGAGGAACAAAGAGGTCAAGGAAGCACTAAAAAAAGTTCTAGGGAAGATTTTGGTAATAAAGTTTACATGATTGTCAAAAAATGGTTTAAAGCACTACTATGATAAATACCTAATTTTTGTGGTTAAAGAAAATCACATAATGTTTTAAAACTTTTTTCCCCATTTCTTTTGATTAATTTCTTATAAAACATTCTGTAATATACTATGGAATGTATGTGTCTAGTCCCAACCTTACAATTACACAGTGGTAACATAAATCCTTTGGTTCATGTCTTTTCTCCAAAATATATTATATATGCAGCATTTGAGGTTTATTTTAATGAAGATTTTATAAGATGAAGAAAAATATGAAAATATTCAAGAAATATTTTAAATTAGCCATTTAACAATTTTTGAATAATATATTTAGTCTCTTACCCTTTATGTTTCTCTAGATGGATTTATGGCTTATTTTTTGCAAGGATGTATGTAAGATGGATGAACCATGGGCAAGCTGTTGTAAAGCAAATTATTTTACTTCACCCTATACTCTATCCACTTAACATGTGGTAGACATAGAGAGAGTTGCATAAACAGCATTAAGACAAAGCCACACATTAAAGGTGGAGAATAAAGCAGAATCAGAAACTTGATTTTATTATTTTGTAGTTGAACCAATTGAATCACTTTGAACTAACATCGGACTCTGATTCCTAAGAAAAAGTATAGCCACGGACTATTCTATAGCTTGCAAAGCCATATAAAGAAAAACACTATTGTTGTTAGTATAACCATGCACTTCTTAATGTTATGTTGATTATTTCACTTTAAAAAATATACAATAATATACTCTTTTTTTCTTTTACATTTAGGTCTATATATATAAACATATTTTTATAATTTGGAAATTCACTTTCCAGATGAAAGCTTAATAAAACTCCTTTTATTATTTATGCTACAACACTGATTTGTTACCTATAACTTCATTCTGAAGATCTTTGCTTATAACATTCTTTTTCTGAAAATTAAGACTTTTGCACTTTGATTCTGAAAAATTTTGTACAAACACATAGTATTAAAATCTCTATTTCACTGCATTGTAGCAAACATTAGGTTGTACAGCCTGTAGCTGGCAAAAATACTCTACATTCCACAGATTTTTGAAAACTGTGTCTCCATTTTTATTGCCTCAAGGTATTTTTATAATTTCCTCTTTAGTTTCTTTGCTGATCCATTAATTGTTTAGTAGAATGTTGTTTACTGTTCACATGTTCATGTTTTTTTCCAGTTTTATTTTCAAAATTATTTCTAGTTTCATAGTGTTGTGGTCAGAAAAGATGTTTGATGTAATTTTAATATTAAATTTATTGAGACTTGTTTTGTGGCCTAACATGTAATCTACTATACAGTTTTAAGGTAAACTATTTTGTATATATTTATTAAGACAATGTGGTTAATATATCACTTAAAGTCAATATTTTCTTATTGATCTTCCCTTTGGATGATTAATTGATTGATGTAGGTACGGTATTAATGTCCCCTATTATTATTGCTTCCCTGGTCACTAAAGAATAAGAATTCATCTACAATGTGGGAGACCTGGGTTGGGAAGATCCCCTGGAGAAGGGAATGGCAGTATTCTTGCCTGGAAAATCCCCATGGGCAAAGAAGCCTGGTGGGCTATAGTCCATGGGGTCACAAAGAGTCAGACATTACTGAGTGACTGCTGCTGCTGCTGCTAAGTCACTTCAGTTGTGTCCGACTCTGTGCGACCATGTAGATGGCAGCCCACCAGGCTCCCCTGTCCCTGGGATTCTCCAGGCAAGAACACTGGAGTTGGTTGCCAGTTTCTTCTCCAATGCATGAAAGTGAAAAGTGAAAGTGAAGTCGCTCAATCATGTCTGACTCTTTGCGACCATATGGACAGCAGCCTACCAAGCTCCTCTGCCTGTGGGTTTTTCCAGTCAAGAGTACTGGAGTGGGGCGCCATTACCTTCTCCTTAAGCACACACAAACACTATTACTGCAAACTCTCAACTTCTCCTTTTATATCCATTAATATTTCTGTGCTTTATGTATTTAGGTGCTTCTGTATTGGGAGAGATAGTATTTATGAACATCATATCCTTTTTACAGATAGACCTCTTTCAGTTCAGTTCAGTCACTCAGTCATGTCAGACTCTTTGAGATCCCATGAATTGCAGCATGCCAAGCCTCCCTGTCCATCACCAACTCCTAGAGTTCACTCAAACTCATGTCCATCGAGTCAGTGATGCCATCCAGCCATCTCATCCTCTGTGGTTCCCTTCTCCTCCTGTCCTCAATCTCACCCAGCATTAGAGTCTTTTCCAGTGAGTCAACTCTTCGCATGAGGTGGCCAAATATTGGAGTTTCAGCTTTAGCATCAGTCCTTCCAAAGAACAACCAGGACTGATCTCCTTTAGAATGGACTGGTTAGATCTCCTTGCAGTCCAAGGGACTCTCAAGAGTTTTTTCCAACACCACAGTTCAAAAGCATAAATTCTTCAGCGCTTAGCTTTCTTCACAGTCCAACTCTCACATCCATATATGACCACTGGAAAAACCATAGCCTTGACTAGATGGACCTTTGTTGGCAAAGTAATGTCTCTGCTTTTCAATATACTATCTAGGTTGGTCATAACTTTCCTTCCAAGGAGTAAGTGTCTTTTAATTTCATGGCTGCAGTCACCAACTGCAGTGATTTTGGAGCCCCCAAAATAAAGTATGATGCTGTTTCCACTGTTTCCCCATCTGTTTCCCATGAAGTGATGGGACCAGATGCCATAATCTTCGTTTTCTGAATGTTGAGCTTTAAGCCAACTTTTTCACTCTCCTCTTTCACTTTCATCAAGAGGCTTTTTAGTTCCTCTTCACTTTCTGCCATTAGGGTGGTGTCATCTGCATATCTGAGGTTATTGATATTTCTCCCGGCAATCTTGATTCCAGCTTGTGCTTCTTCCAGCCCAGCATTTCTCATGATGTACTCTGAATATAAGTTAAATAAGCAGGGTGACAATATACAGCCTTGACGTATTCCTTTTCCTATTTGGAACCAGTCTGTTGTTCCATGTCCAGTTCTAACTGTTGCTTCATGACCTGCATATAGGTTTCTCAAGAGGCAGGTCAGGTGGTGTGGTATTCCCATCTCTTTCAGAATTTCCCACAGTTTATTGTGATCCACACAGTCAAAGGCTTTGGCATAGTCACTAAAGCAGAAATAGATGTTTTTTGGAACTCTCTTCCTTTTCCCATGATCCAGTGGAAGTTGGCAATTTGATCTCTGGTTCCTCTGCCTTTTCTAAAACCAGCTCAAACATCTGGAAGTTCACCGTTCACGTATTGCTGAAGCCTGGCTTGGAGAATTTTGAGCATTACTTTACTAGCGTGTGAGATGACTGCAATTGTGCAATAGTTTTAGCATTCTTTGGCATTGCCTTTCTTTGGGATTGGAATGAAAACTGATCTTTTCCAGTCCTGGGGCCACTGCTGAGTTTTCCAAATTTCCAAATTAGCATATTGAGTGCAGCACTTTCACAGCATCATCTTTCAGGATTTGAAATAGCTCAACAGGAATTCCATCACCTCCACTAGCTTTGTTCGTAGTGATGCTTTCTAAGGCCCACTTGATTTCACATTCCAGGATGTCCGGCTCTAGGTGAGTGATCACACCACTGTGGTTATCTTGGTAGTGAAGATCTTTTTTGTACAGTTCTTCTGTGTATTCTTGCCATCTCTTCTTAATATCTTCTGCTTCTGTTAGGTCCATACATTTCTGTCCTTTATCGAGCCCATCTTTGCATGAAATGTTCCTTTGGTATCTCTGATTTTCTTGAAGAGATGTCTAGTCTTTCCCATTCTGTTGTTTTCCTCTATTTCTTTGCATTGATCGCTGAGGAAGGCTTTCTTATCTCTCCTTGCTATTCTTGGAACTCTGCATTCAGATGCTTATATCTTTCCTTTTCTCCTTTGCTTTTCGCTTCTCTTCTTTTCACAGCTATTTGTAAGTCCTCCCCAGACAGCCATTTTGCTTTTTTGCATTTCTTTTCCATGGGGATGGTCTTGATCCCTGTCTCCTGTACAGTGTCACGAACCTCCGTCCATAGTTCATCAGGCACTCTATCTATCAGATCTAGTCCCTTAAATCTATTTCTCACTTCCACTGTATAATCATAAGGGATTTGATTTAGGTCATACCTCAGTGGTCTAGTGTTTTTCCCTACTTTCTTCAATTTTAGTCTGAATTTGGCAATAAGGAGTTCATGATCTGAACCACAGTCAGCTCCCCGTCTTGTTTTTTCTGACTCTATAGAGCTTCTCCATCTTTGGCTGCAAAGAATATAATCAATCTGATTTCAGTATTGACCATTTGGTGATGTCCATGTGTAGAGTCTTCTCTTGTGTTGTTGGAAGAGGGTGTTTGCTATGACCAGTGCATTTTCTTGGCAAAACTCTGTTAGCCTTGTCCTGCTTCATTTTGTACTCCAAGGCCAAATTTGCCTGTTACTCCAGGTATCTCTTGACTTCTACTTTTGCATTCCAGTCCCCTATGATGAAAAGGACATCTTTTATTGGTGTTAGTTCTAGAAGGTCTCATAGGTCTTCATAGAACTGCTCAACTTCAGCTTCTTTGCCATGGTTGGGCATAGACTTGGATTACTCTGATATTGAATGGTTTGCCTTGGAAACAAACGGAGATCATTCTGTCATTTTTGAGATTGCACCCAAGTACTGCATTTTGGACTCTTGTTGACTATAAGGGCTACTCCATTTCTTCTAAGGGATTCTTTCCCACAGTAGTAGATAAAATGGTCATCTGAATTAAACTTGCCCATTTTAGTCCATTTTAGTTCACTGATTCCAAAAACACCGATGCTCACTCTTGCCATCTCCTGTTTGACCACTTGCAATTTACCTTGATTCATGGACTAACATTTCAGGTTACTATGCAATATTGTTCTTTATAGCATCTGACTTTACATCCATCACCAGTCACACCCACAACTGGGCGTTATTTTCTCTTTGGCTCTGTCTCTTCATTATTTCTGGAGTTATTTCTCCACTTTGCTCCAGCAGCATATTGGGCACCTACCGACCTGGGGAGTTCATCTTTCAGTGTCCTATCTTTTTGCCTCTTCATACTGTTCATGGGGTTCTCAAGGCAAGAATACTGAAGTGGTATTATACAGAAAATATAACTAATATTTTATAATAAAATTAAATTGAGTAATATATATATATAAACTTTGAATCATTAGTGATGTTGTATACCTGAAACTAATATGATAATGTAATTACTATACTTCAATTAAAAACAAATGTTTTGAGACTGAGATTTGAAAAATATATTTAAAAAAAATGTCATTATCTCACAAAAATGTCAGATCTAGACATTTCTTCAGATGATTTTAAAGCTATTAATACTTTGCAAGTTATTTTTAAAGTTATTAATACTTAACAAGGACAGATGCTCAGATAAAAAGTTATATGGTTCATTGAACCCCATATTCAGGAAGAAAAAATTGCCCTATTGATCTCTCTTGCAGTTGGGGGCTTCCCTCGTAGCTCAGTCGGTAAAGAATCTGCCTGCAATGCAGGAGACCTGGGTTCAATTCCCGGGTCTGGAAGACCCCCTGGAAAAGGAAATGGTAACCCACTCCAGTATTCTTGCCTGGAGAGTCCCATGGAGAGAGGAGCCTGACAGTCTACAGTTCATGGGGTCGCAAGAGGGGGACATAACTTAGTGACTAAACTGCCACCACTACCTCTTGTAATTGTAGTAAAGAAATAAAGGACGCCGAATTGCTAGAGACCAGCAGCTGTAGTTGCAGCCATTTTATGTTCAACCTCAGGATGTTTCCCTTGGCCAAAAACGCACTAAGTCGTCTGAGAGTTCAAAGCATTCAGCAAGCAGTGGCAAGGCAGATCCATCAAAAGCGGGCACCTGATTTCCATGACAAATATGGTAATGCTGTATTAGCTAGTGGAGCCACTTTCTGTGTTGCTGTATGGGTATATATGGCAACACAAATTGGAATAGAGTGGAACCCATCACCTGTTGGCAGAGTCACCCCAAAGGAATGGAGAGAACAGTAATCATCCCAGCTGATTTAATACTGAATTGTTTCAAAAATCAACTCATAATTAATTCCAAGTAAAAGTACTATGTACCCATTAAAATATAGCATGTTTGAAGAAATAAAGTATACTTGAAACCTTCAAAAAAAAAAAAAAGAAATAAAAATATCCAGAAGTAGGCTATTTTTATTTATTTATTTTATACTGGGAAAGTCTGATAACTATTTCCTTAAGAAATTATAAGGTCCCAAAACAATATTCAAGGAAGAAAGGAAACTCTCACAGTTGGGAAGTAAGTGTATCCTGTCTCCCTGGATGATCCTCAGAATTAGTCAGTTCCTTGACTAATTGTCTGTTGGGGACACAGGTTTTCCCCAGAAGACTTTTAACTGTAAACAAGTCATGGCCTTTTGGTGATATTGCCAACTTCCCCTTTTTAGGATTTCCTTCTGTCATAATTCTCATTACCACTAAAAGTTTCCTTACAGTTGGCTTCTGTCGGAAATATGACTCTTTGATAGACACGATTTTGAAGCCTGTCATCTTGTGGTCAGGCTCTGGTTAGACATGTAAACACACAACTAAGAACATGCTGTGTAATGAGCCTCCTGAGGATGTGAAAATTTCAAACAGAACAAAATAGCCATAATTGTAAGTAAGGATTGTCTGTTCAGTCTTAATTGAATATACTTGGATCTTGAAGGGGTTTATAAAAGTTCCTGAGGTAAGCAAGTCTTTGGTTTCTATTATTGCTGGATTTGATCTATCAGTTAAATAACAATGGTTTCTGATGAGACAGATAAGCTATCTGCACCCAGGTTTGCCTATCAAATAAGGGAATAGAGTAATTTATGCTATTCTTCATAGGTATAAACCATTGTCATTGACTTGTTTACATGGCTAATATTTTTTGAGTTAATTGTGCTTTTACAGGAACACTATAGATGATTACGATGATAGACAACAGATAAATAGATACAGACACACTCAATTCCACATCAATACAACTCCATAGCTCAACTAGAGCACTTCAAGGTGATTCAGCTTTCTGTAAAAATTTACTCATGTGAATTATCATAAGGAAACTTTCATTAAATAGGGCACCACTACAAGCTTTTCAACTCTGGAGCTCTCTGCCATTTTCAAAAAATGGCTCTAGTGGTGAAGAATCTGCCTGCCAATGCAGGAGATCTCAGAATCACAAATTTGATCCCTGGTTTGGGGAGATCCCCTGGAGGAGGAAATAGCAACCCACCCCAGTATTCCTGCCTGGAGAATTCCATAGACAGAGAAGCCTGGCAGGCTACAGTCCATGGGGTCACAAAGAATCAGAGATGCCTGAATGACTAAGCACACATAAACACACAATTTAACCAAAACAAGGGAAGATTGGCTTTATTGATTGGATTTCATCAATAAGAAATGTAATATTTTCTAGAGATCTATTCTTTCTTAATTCTAATGACATTATGGTCTCTCTTTTTTTTTTTTTTGGTTTTGTTTTTCCTTAGAGGACGTAATTTATTTTACTGAAACTTGAAGGTCAGCAAGAATACAAATCTTCATGGGTAGAGGGCACTTGATTACACCTTAGACCAGGAACTTTACTCAGGAGAGCACTTCCAATCTGTTTTTTAAACACACGAACTGAGAAATCTACAATCACTGAAACTGAATTTTCACCAATAGTGCTATGCTGTCAGTCACTCAGTCATGTCTGACTCTTTGCAACCCTGTGGACTGTAGCCCATCAGGCTCCTTTGTTCATGGGAATTCTCCAGGCAAGAATACCGGAGTGGGTTGCCATGCCCTCTTCCAAGGCATCTTCCAAATCCAGGGATTGAACCCAGTTCTCTCACACTGCAGGCAGATTCTTTACTGTCTGAGCCACCAGGGAAGCCCAATAGAGTAGCCATGAAGGAACACAGGATATGGAAAATATGCTAGATCAGAAAAACCTGTGTCTTACGCTGAATTTCTCCAAATGGAGACAGGACAGAATTATGATTTTTTAGGCTGTCCCAAAGCTTTCTACAAGCAGGCAATTGAGGTAATGAACAAAGGCTGAGTGGCACAATAGCACAGGTAACAGAGGAGTTGATCCTGGCTATGTAACATTCCATTATGTATATGTACCACATCTTCTTTATCCATCCCTCTGTTGGTAGGTGTTCTTCTTCAACCCTGACTTTAGGCAGTTACAAAAACTTTGCCTAGCAGGCTTCATGGGAAAACCTGCCACCTCCACATGAGACTTGCTGCATAGCCAATGCACTGCAATCTCTGAAAGGTTGCAGTCAGACTGAAGCTCCTGTGGCTAGTCATGTCCTTAGACACATTTGTATTTATGTCCTGGGCATCTTCATTGCTAGGTCTGTTTGTCTGAAGCTTTGGAAAGAAGCTTTCCTCATGTGGCCTCCCTTGTGGCTCAGTGGTAAAGAGTCTGCCTACCAATGCAGGAGGCACAGGAGATGCTGATTCTATCCCTAGGTTGGGAAGTTCCCCTGGAGAAGGAAATGGCAATCCACCCCAGTATTCTTGCCTGGAAAATCCCATAGACACAGGAGCCTGATGGACTATGGTCTGTAGGGTCACAAAGAGTCAGACAGGACTGAGCGACTGAGTACTTCTTCAGGTACTTCTGCCAAAGCCTCCTGGTAGGGGAAGAAAGGGAAAACTTTAAGACTTCTTCCACTCTGATTCAGTGCTCTATTTTTCCATACCTTGTCCTTTTCTTCTCTCTCTCCCTTTGGTTTGAGGATCATGAAATTGCAGGAGCTACTTTTTTTAGGGCACCCTCAACAGTGATGCCATTCCATAAAGGGACAAGAAACATGGAGTAGGTGCTTTCTCCAGCTTTAGACTCATGATATCACTGTAAGTGGTTAAGGGCTTCCCTGTCACTTTGTTTTGGCTCATTGTTGTTTTTTTTTTTTAATTTCCTATATATGCAGTTCAGCTCTCCCTCTCAGCTCAGCTTATCTGACCATAATTTATTTTTCTTATATTTTCTGTACAGATTTTTTTTTTAAGAATCAGACTGTGGGAAACAAGACACCTGAAAATGCATTCATTTCTTTATCAAGCTGTTACTGAATTATTATGCATCAGACATCAGAAAAATTACATTAAATATCAGTAAAGCATGACCCTTCAGTTTAAGAAGTAGCTTATGATTGGGTAGGACTAAAATTAGGTCAGTAGAGTCTTATAGTTTCTATTAATATGATAGAAGTACATTTAGAGTATAGCAGTGACACAAAATAAATCTTGTCAGCATGGAGAGTGGAGGTAAGTCAGAGTCAAGGGGGAGTTTGTATGTTAGAGATCAGTGCTGAATTTTGAAAACTGTAGATGCTTTCCAGGTGATGGATGTTGGAGAGAATATTCTGGTAGAGGAATAAGAAAAGATATAGTTAACTGAAGACAGGAGATTGCAAATTGCTCAGCATGGCAGGGTAATGAGTCAGCTTGTGGGGGCAGAGGCAGAGGCTAGGTAGGGCATGGACCAGCAGAAGGAGGACCTAGAGTGCTTTGTGTGTGGTATCCATCCCTCTGGTTGGTGGTTCATGCTTAGTTTGAATGAGAATTAGAGGCAAAGATCATGACACCCGGCTACACCTCATTTATTGATTCTTGTATCTGCTTATCACTTTTTTTTTTTTTACCCAATCAATTCTACACAGTTAGACAAGATATTTTAAAACAGTCTTATTCAAAACCATCAACATTTCTAGTCTCTTCGTCTGGATTTCAAAGTCTTTCACAATCTTAACTATAGAATACAATTTTTATTATTTCTCCTTTCATCCATATGCAATAGCTTAATTGTTACTTTAAGAAAATACAAGGAGAACCCCCCATTTTAAGATCTCTTGCACAATTTGGCCCTGCTTCCAACTTCTTTCTTACTTTTTATGTTTTTCTTAAAAATAGCTTGTTTCTGCCTGCTTCTTGTATTAATATCTATATTTTCCATATTGTATTCTTTTGTCATGTTTAGCATAACAATTTTCAATTATAGAGACAAACAGACATTAGAAACTTCTATAAAAGTCATCATGAGCTGACATTGAAAAATATTTCCTCTACGTCTTTTGGACTGAAGAAAAACACACCTGGCTCACACCTGGCTTGGTGTATATAAATAAACACACTAGAAACAATCACCTCATTTTAAGAGTCCTAAAATTTCACAATCAGTCAAGAAGAAAAACTTTGACCAAAGGCATGGTAGAGGAGAATGGAATGAAACATGTTTTGAAATGGGAGTCTTGGTAAGTTGGGCAAAAATCTATCAGAATGGGAAATATAGTCTGCCATTTTATACTTCTTCAGTTTTCTCATTCTGAAAACAAACTATCATTGAATCATCTTATAATCCTTCTCTTATCCCCCTTTCCATAACAAAATCACTATTCAATTAATTTTGACATTTTCATTCAATTAATTTTCCTCCAACTAATTTTTATTAAACTGCTGTCAATTTTTATTGAACTGCTGTCATTTCCAAGAGTTTTCAGTCCATTTGCATTACAAGGCCACTAGTTTATATGATAACTATCAAAATGTTCCTCACTGAACTCCCTGACAATAATTTTTCCACATCCATCTATAAATCACTACCAGGCCAATATTTCCAAAACAGAAATAGATAATATCATTCTCCTGTGTGCTCATAAGCCTCCAAAGACACTTCATTGTTTGAACAATTAAGTTAATAACTACCTTGCTCAGAAATTTCTACAATTTGGCTTCAAATACTTTTTTTATAGGCAAAACTTTAACACTCACTTTTTTGCTTCTTATAAAGGCAACTCAATTATCCACACAGTTCTACCAGTGTTTACCAAGTGATCTTGAAATTTCTTCACCTTTCACATAAGCTCTTTTCATTTTTTCTTGTAATCTGTTTTATGGTTTTATCATGTTGAATGTTTAGGAGTTTTTCAAACAAACTACATTTATAGAGCTAATATATTTAGCTCTTCATTAATAATGTCTATTCTCTTGAGTATGATATTTTCTGCATTGAATATTAGGAAATTTTAGCCAGCTTATTTATATAATGTTGCTTCAAAATATAACTAAAAATAATTTTTATTTTTGGCACTTCAATCATTGAATGAACATATATAATTTGATTTATATTATATAACTTGGCTCCTCAAACATACCCTTTTCATTCCCTCCTAGTTATTTCCAATGTTTTCCCACATGCAAAAATTGATCTTATATCCCTTCCCATCCTAGTATTACCTATCTTTAAACATATTATTTTAGTTAGTTTTATACATAAAGACTTTCCTAGACTTCATATTTCAAAATGATATTTTTTCAACTATTATTTTGCAAAATCTATTTGAAAATTACTTACTTAGATCATACTTTTAAATTTATTTTAAAATTTGAATTATCACTTAACTATTCAATTTTGCTTTGTCTGTCTAGATATACAATTAAACACATGACTATCTTCCTTTCCTCTGTTTAGGCAGTGACTAGAGATGAGAGTTTAAGAGTGCATGTATGTAGGAGGAAGATGCAAAGAAATTTCCCATTTCCATTTGTGCCTATGATAAAACCTGAATATCATATTTTGCATGCAAATTTTGTCAACAGTTAAAAACCATGATATGCTGTTCACTTTATTTTGAGAGACACTTGATTTCAGAAGTAAGTAGATCATTTCACATTTCTTGATATGCACACAAATATCCACCTTGAGTGACTTTAATAATCAGTTTCCAGATAACCCCAACACTGAAAGCATTTATGATTTTTAAAGAAGAGTCATTGGACTGGAATGAAGTAACATGGATTAATGTTCTAAGTCAGTAACACATTGCTCATTTGCTTCAGTCGTGTCTGACTCTTTGCGACACCATAGACCATAGCTTGCCAAGCTTCTCTGTCCATAAGATTTTCCTGACAAGAACACTGGAGTGGGTTGCCATTTCCTTCTCCATGGGATCTTCCCAACCCAGGGATCCAATCCAAGTCTCCTGCACCGTAGATGGATTCTTTACCACTGAGCCACTAGGGAAGCCCAGTAACACATTGGGGATGAAAAATCAACAGGTTGGACAAGTCAGTCTTCTTGACCCCTCAGCTCATACATTCTGTGATTCTGGGATGAGCTGTTTCAAATGTTCTCTTTTAGCAGGTGCAGTTCCCTCTAGAGGATGGAAAAAGCCAATGAGAGTTCTCTGATTGGTTTTGTCCTTCTAGGATTTTCAGACCACCCTCGCCTAGAGGCTGTGCTCTTTGTATTTGTCCTTTTGTTCTACCTCCTGACCCTTGTGGGAAATATCACCATTATCATCATCTCATACCTGGATCCTCCTCTTCATACCCCTATGTACTTCTTCCTTGGCAACCTCTCCTTTCTGGACATCTGCTTCACTACTAGCCTTGCACCTCAGACCCTAGTTAACCTGCGAGGACCAGAGAAAACCATCACTTATGGTGGTTGTGTGGTACAGCTCTGTATTTCTCTAGCACTGGGCTCAACCGAGTGTATCCTCCTGGTTGTGATGGCCTTGGATCGCTATGTTGCTGTTTGCAAACCTCTTCACTATGTGGTCATCATGAATCCACGGCTATGCCAGCAGCTGGCATTTATCTCCTGGCTCAGTGGTTTGGCCAGTTCCTTGATTCATGCAACCTTTACTTTGCAGTTGCCCTTTTGTGGCAACCACAGGCTGGATCATTTTATTTGTGAAGTACCAGCTCTCCTTAAGTTGGCTTGTGTGGATACCACCATCAATGAGTTGGTCCTTTTTGTTGTTAGTATCCTGTTTCTCCTAATCCCCCCAGCACTCATCCTTATCTCCTATGGCTTCATAACTCAAGCAGTGCTGAGGCTCAAGTCAGTGGAGGCAAGGCGCAAAGCCTTCAGCACCTGCTCCTCCCACCTTACGGTGGTGATCATTTTCTATGGCACCATAATTTACATGTACCTGCAACCAATCAACAGTTATGCTCAGGACCAAGGCAAGTTCATCTCACTTTTCTATACCATGGTGACCCCCACCTTAAATCCTATTATTTACACATTAAGAAACAAGGATGTGAAAGATGCTCTGAAGAAGCTTCTCACAGGAAAACTATGCTTTCTACAGACATGATGTGCAAGGAAGTGATCATCAGTCATGTAGTTACTCAGTTTCTACTTAGCCAAAACACTGTTCTCAATTTTACACAAATTAAATTATTGTTCACTTGTTTTATCTACATAAGGAATCTTCTCTTCTTTTATGTGTAAATAACAAAATGTATATATCTTTATTTGTTGAGAGCTTGAACCATGGGAAACAGAATTGTGCATGTGA
Organism: Bos taurus; assembly: GCF_002263795.3. Taxonomy (NCBI): domain Eukaryota; kingdom Metazoa; phylum Chordata; class Mammalia; order Artiodactyla; family Bovidae; genus Bos; species Bos taurus. Next base: position 40,946,748 of record NC_037334.1, read on the forward strand.
CCTCACCACAAAGTCTGTATTTTACTTCTGACACTTATTCCCAAGGATTCAAACAACAAAAAAAAAGTAAACCATTAAGTATTTACCAATTGTTCATTGAAAGTTAAGAAATTTTGATTGACTTTTCTAAGTCCACTTTCAAATAAAATTTATAAAGATAATATAATACATTTTAGCTCTTTATTCATAATGTATATTCTCTTGAGCATATTTTCTCTATTAAATATTAAGGACTTTTAGCCACCTTATCTGTTTTCAATTTTAGTGAATTGTCCAACTTTCTGTCAAATACATTATATTTATTTCCTAATGCTGCACTCATTAAAGCTTCACATTGGACAATAAGTATTTTATGTATGCACTTCCTCTACCCAAACAGAAAAAAAAAAAAAAACCTCATAGTGTCAATTTATTACTCAGGAAGATATTGTATTGACTATTCTTTTACATAACCCATTTGTCATTTAAAAATACCTTTTAGGAAGAAGCAAGTGAAATAAAATATTATAAACATTATTTTGGATAACTTACTAAGTGCATCTCCTTTTGTGTTCTTAGGTCACGGCATGCAAAACTTTTAAGAGAAAAAGTAATTCAATAATTTTGTTCTAAATCATTTTCTAATCAGATAAGAATAATTACACTTCAAAATGCACCATTATTTTTAAAATAATTTTTATCACTTAAAATAATAAAGAAGTCTCAGTCAAAGATTATCTAATGAATCTTAGTACATCAAGAAAACATTACAGTTATGAAAAGTTGGGTCACTTTTGGTATAATTTTTTTCTTTTTTGCATTGTAAACACACGTATTCCACTCCATATACAACATATGATTCTGTACAGGCTACAGTAGTAATTCTGTAAATATATGTGTGTTTAAGTGTTTGTATGTGTGTCTGTGTTATACTATTTGGAAAAGAATAGAGCAAATATGAAAGTATAATGATAAGTAGCCGAAAACAGATTATATTTGATTGATAATTAATTCATTGTTCCTAGTACATTGTCTCATAAAGAGGGCAATGGGTTATCAAAGCTTTTCTGTTGTGTCATTTTCAACAAAGTAGTAAAATTTCTGACAAATCAATATTTTTTCTTTTTCAAAACAGGCATCAATGATGTGCAATACTATTCTACATTGAAATTTATAACTCTTATCATTTTATGTGGAGAATAAATCATTCCCTATAGCAAAAATGGGTAAGCTACCCATTAGAAATGGAAGTTTCTATTAATATGAAACTTCTAAAACTAGATTTGAGGCTTTCCAAGTGGTGATGGTGGTGAAGAACCCACCTGCCAATGCAGGAGATGTAAGAGACGCAGGTTCGATCCCTGAGTTGGGAAGATCTCCTGGTGGAAGGCATGGCAACCCACTCCAATATTCTTTGCCTGGAGAATCCCATGGACAGAGGAGCTTGGCGGGTTATAGACCATAGGATGGCAAAGAGTCGGATACGACTGAAAAGACACATCATCAAAACTAGATTTCAGAAATATAATATGAGCAATTTTTAACTAGATATAAAAAGATAATGTGGAACTTTGCACAATATCAGTAACTTAAAATATGGGGAAAAATGATTATAAAAGTGAATACTGGCAGATAATTCAAAAGTAACTAAGTGCAGAGTAAATAACTCTTGATTATGTGTGGTATAAATAAGAAGTAGCTTCAATAAACATTTTCTTTACCATGGAAAATTTGGGTTACAGAGTAGTATTCCACTTTATTTCTTATTGAAGTTAAAGTTGGTGTTATCTGTTGAACATGGCAAAGACTGAAAACGTTCCTTGGATAAGAGGTGGAGAATCAAAATTCACACAAATATTGTGTGTTGCAAGAAAATTAAATATGATATGCATAAAAGGATTCGAATTAATAATGCATGGTTAACGAACATTTATAAAGACAAGATTTTCAATACTATGATTGTGACTATGCTTCCAAACTAATGAAAATAACAAAGCTTCTGGATTTGATTAAACCAATGTCATAGAATATTTGTCTTTAGAAAATTAAGTTAAAAAAGGAAGTTATATATTGACAGTACTTTTTAATTATATCAACTTTGCCTAGAGAAGAAAGGAAACAAAAAGGCATAGCTATGATCAAAAGTGTCCTAGCTCAGGGATAACTTAAATATTTAATTATATTTAGCCAGATAAAATTTGAAAAATCACATTTTAAGGTTGAGAATTTACCTTTTTATCAGATAATTAGCATGTGGTATAAATAGCTTGCTTTCTATGATTTAAAAAATAAGCCATATTTTGATAATAAAATATTTGACTATCTTATAAATATCATCCAAACAAAATTTAATCTTAGCATACTACAGAATATAAATAAGAACAACCAAATCAGTTTGCCAACATCTCTGAACAGAATATTTCCAACTTCAGGCATATGATTTAAATATTTTATTGATTTGTAATTTATGAAATAGAAATAATAGCCAATATTGGGAAATCTCTCCCTGTTTATGGATTTTTTGATCAATCTAAATAAAAAAATCATTAATACTTGTTTCCGTGTTCAGAAACCTATAGAGTAATTTTTTTAATTTAATGGGAAAAATATACAAAATGCTTAGCTTAAGCTATTTTATAGCAGAATATTTTAATTATAATTTTATTGGAGTATAGTTGATTTACAATGATGTGTTCAAGTGCACAGCAAGGTGAGAGTTATACACATATATATACAACTCTATTTCTGGATTCTTTTCCCACATTGATTTGGAGTTTCCTGTGCTATACACTAGGTTCTTATCAGTTATTTATTTTAAATACAGTACTGTATATACGTGTGTATATGTCAATACCAATCCCGCAGTTTATCAGTCCCCTCTTACCTCCTGGTAACCATAAGTTTTGTTTTCTACATCTACTCTGTTTTTTGTAGATAAGTTCATTTGTTACCCCCCTTTTTAAAAATTACACATGTACGCGATAACACATGATATTTGTCATTTTCTGTCTGACATACTTCATTAAGCAGGACAATCTCTGTTACCACAAATGGCATTATTTCATTCTTTTTTACGACTGAGTAATATTCCATTGTATATATGTTCCACATCTTCTATATTCATCCTTATATTGATGGACATTTAGACTGATTCCATGTCCTTGCTATTGTAAATAGTGCTGCAGTGAACATTAGGGTGCATGTAGCTTTCCAAATTATGGTTTTCTCTGAATACATGCCTAGGAGTGGGATTGTGGGATCATATGATGGCTATATTTTTAGATTTTTAAGAAATTTCTATACTGTTCTCCACAGTGGCTGTAACTACTTACATTCCTCCAACAGTGTAGGAGGGTTTCCTTTTCTTCACACCCTCTCCAGAACTTACTGTTTGTAGATATTTTGATAATGGTCATTCTGGTTGGTGTGAAGTGATACATCACTGTACTTTTGATTTACATTTCTCTAATGATTAGTGATGTTGAGCATATTTTCATGTCCTTTTTAGTCATTTGTGTGTCTTCTTTGGAGATAAAACTATTTAGATTTTTTATCCATTTTTTTTTGGAGAAGGCAATGGCACCCCACTCCAGCTTGGAGAATCCCAGGGACAGGGGAGCCTGGTAGGCTGCCATCTATGGGGTCGCACAGAGTCAGACATGACTGAAGCGACTTAGCAGTAGCAGCAGCATCCATTTTTTTATTGGGCTGTTTGTTTTGTATCCTGAATTGCATAATCTATTTGTATATTTTGGAGATTATTCCCTTATCAGTTGCTCTGTTTGCAAATATTTTCTTCCATTTTGAGGGTTGTTTTTTCATCTTGTTTATGGTTTACTTTGACTTTCCTGGTGGCTCACAGGGTAAAGTGTCTGCCTGCAATGCTGGAGATTTGGGTTCAATCCCTGGGTTGGGAAATCCCCTAGAGAAGGAAATGGCAACCCATTCCAGTACTCTTGCCTGGAAAATCCCATGGACGGAGAAGCCTGGTAGACTACAGTCCATGGGGGTCTCAAAGAGTAGGACACGCCTAAGGGACTTCACTTTCACTCATGGTTTACTTTGCTGTGCAAAGCTTTTAATTAGGTCCCATTTATTTTTATTTTTATGACTCTGGGACTTCCCTGCTGGTTCAGATGGTAATGAATTGGCCTGGAGTGCAAGAGACCTGGGTTTTATCCCTGGGTCAGAAAGATCCCCTGGAGAAGGGAATGGCTACTCACTCCAGTATTCTTGCCTGGGAAATCCCATTGACAGAGAAGCCTGGTGGGGGTACAGTCCATGGGGATGCAAGAGTTGGACACGACTGAGTAACTAACCTTTCACTTTCACTTTTAACTGTTTTTATTTTTTTGCCAGTCTAGGCAGTGTATCCTAAAACATCTTGCTGTGATTTAAGTCAAAGAGTGCTCTGCCTATGTTTTCCTCAGTGTTTTATAGTGTGAGCCTTATATTTAGGTGTTTAATGCATTTTGAGTTTATTTTTGTGTTACGGTGCTAGAAAGTGTTCTAATTTCATTATTTTACATGGAGCTGTTCAATTTTTCCAGCATCACTTATTGAAGAGACTGTCTTTTCTCCATTGTGTATTTTTGCCTTCTTTGTCATAGATTAGGTGACCATAGGTATACGGGTTTATCTCTGGGCTTTCTATCTATTCCTTTGATCTATATTTGTTTTTGTGCCAGCACCATACTGTTTTGATGACTGTACACAGAAGTTTTGTAGCACAGGCAACAACACAAAGTAATACAGAGGCCTGTTCAATTAATGTTTCGGGGGTGACTAATTATTCTTTGGAAATAAACTAGAGCCATGTGCCCACACTTTGCCTAAAATTGACTGGCATTTAAATAGTTAAATGTAATAACTAAGAAAACACAATAGACAAAGTGTGTTTTGAGCATGGTCAGGGGCAACTTTATAACACATATGTTATTTAAAAAATTCTATTATGTGCCTTCATCATATTTTATTATTTGTTTGGCCTTAGAGCATTCTTTTTTTTTAAATAGCCATTGATCATCCTATTTATTTGGCTGTGTTGGGTCTTAATTGAGCATGTGGGGTCTTTCACTGAGGCACACAGACTCTCTAGTGGCATGTGGGCTCAGTAGTCATAGCATGCGTGGTCTCTAATTGTGGCTCATGGGCTTAGTTTCTCTGTGGCAAGTGGGATCTTAGTTCCCTGACTAGGGTTTGAATCCAAGTCTGCTGCATTTAACCACTGGACCATCAGGGAAGTCCCTCTTCATCATATTTTAATAATAAAGAGAAAAACTTTACTTCCCTAGAGATGGGTTACTGTTTCAGTGTGTATATAATTAAATATCTCTGTATTTAAAAAATAATTTAGAGTAATTAAAAATAATGCTGCCATTAAGTTAGACACCTTTATTATTATTTTTTATTTAAATAGACTGTTAAAATGAAATTTTCAATTACTTTGTATATGTTTAAACAAGTTTATTTTACTTTGCCCTAAGTGATAATTATGGAACAAGAGAAAGTAAATTCATAGAGCCTATGTCATAGACATGATATATATGCTATGTTCAAATTGTTCTTCAAGTGTGAATAAATTATGATCTAGATCGGTTCTTTGCTTTACCTAGGCACACACACATCAGACAAACCATGGGTTTTACAATATGCCCTCATGAAACCTTGCCCCGCAAAATACATTTGACTGATCAAACAAGTTGTAACAGTTCAAAACATCATACTGGCAGTCTAATTTTAAATTTTCTGTTAACAAGTTTGATGTCTTTTCTAAAAATAAATGGGCACTTAACATGGCTTCTTATGCATACAGGCTGAATGACTAATTCCTGGATAGTATGAGTTGCTTAATTTTTTGAGTTGCTGGAGATGTTGCCAGTAATTTAGCCCCAGGGAAATCTAAGCTATCCATTCTGGCTAGCCTAAGGTCTAGGGAATAAACTGTAGTCCACACTCTGGAATTGCAGATTTTTGGTATTCTACTGATTTTAGTAGCAGAGTTTAAATAATAAAAGATCCTGATATGAAAGAGATGGGTAATCTATTTATTCACATTGATATCAGATGAGAAAGAAAATTTTCAGAATTTTTCCTACAGCATCCAACAGCTGATTGGAAAGAATCCTTGTGTGTTCATCTAAGGTCATGGTCTACCAGCTTGAGGAGTCTGAGTGAGTTGATTGTGAGACTGATTTCTTAAAGCTTTCATATAGAAGTCTTTGCTCCAACTCTGGTTTACGCCTCCAACTCCTGTTCATAATTAACTTTCATCCCCAGAAATTTTTTTTATCTGATCCATATCACCATCTTTGTCTCAGTACAGCTTTCTTCTTTGTTTTTGTTGTTATCTCTGATTATTTTATTCTTAGGATTTCTTTCTCTATCTACATGATAAATCAACGCAATGATTAACCATCAGAGTGAACCATTCAGGTAGTACACCTTTATTCATTTTAATGTATAAACTTGCAACTTTAAGATTTGGTGTACCATCTTTGGAGAGATTGTTGACATTTTGTGAGGAAGACACTTTAAACTTACTTATCTATGAAATCAAGTTTATTTTCAATTTTTAAAACTATACTCTTTAAGAGTCTTTATTGAATATGTTACAATATTGATTTTGTTTTATGTTTTGGGTTTTTGGCCATGAGGCATGTGGAACCTCTGCTCCCTGACCAGGGATTGAACTTGTACATTCTGCACTGGAAGGCAAAATCTTAATCACTGGACCAACAGGGAAGTCCCAGAAATCAAGTTTAATAACATGTCTTTATTTACAGGTTGTTGTGATGAACACATGAGGTAAAACATTGCAAAACATTTAGAATTCATTTATGTACTGTTTATATGATACTATTTCTTAATCAGTCATCCATTTTATTAGTTTTTTCAAAATAATTCTATAAATTGCTTAACCAAACTGATTTTACTGGGTCTTGGTATATGTTATATATAAAGAGAGTGGAGAAGAAGAGAACAAAGATACTAAAACACAGATACTAAACTAAATGTTTAGGATTTTTTAATGAAGTAAATATGGAAAATAATGATATTTTTCTTTTCATAAGTGAATGTATTTATGGCGATATGTAAAAGATAAAAAGGTAAAATATTTAAAAATAGACTAAATTAGAAGCTGTATAAAAAATATAGAATAAGTGTGAGTAACACAAAGTGGAGTTTGAAATAAGACTAAAACTACAGATAATTGGAGTTGACAATTGGTGGACATTATGTCAAAAATTAAGCTAATGTAGCAACAATAAAAGCAGAAAATCTTTGGGCTTCCCAGGTGGTGCTAATGGTAAAGAACCTGTATGCCAATGCAGGAGATGCAAGAAACATGAGTTTGATCCTTGGGTCAGGAAGATCCCCTGGAGTAGGAAATGACAACACACTCCAACATTCTTGTCTGGAAAATTCCATGGACAGAGGAGCCTGGAGGGTGACAGTCCAGAGGCCGCAAAGAGCCAGACACAACTGAGCACAATGAATCTTTAGTTTTGTTAGACATATCTTCTAAACATCTCAAAATACAGATGTACTTCTTTCAGTAACTGGATAAATATTTTATTAAATATAGAAATAAGCACACCAAGAAACCAACTTTTGTGGAAGTTACCTTAGGACCATTCTGGAGGGGAAGGGCAGATGATCGTTGATTTAGTTTAGTGAGTAGAAAAGTATGATTTTTTTTTTGCAATGTTATTCTGAAATGTATTCCCCTAAAGAGGACTGAATCTACATTTATAAAGCAAAAACTCACTGATTCAATTCCATCTTTATTCCAAATATTGGTTAAGCACTTCCCAAGGTGTGATTTTATCCAACTCTTCCATACAAACCTGTCAAGCATGTACTATTATTGTGTGATTCATATCTTTGAGAATTTGACTAGCACAATATTTTTTCAAAGAATGCTTTGTCTTCAGGAAAACACACACACACACACACACACACACAAATTAATGCTTTGAATTGGTGAAGTAATTCAAGTTTACTTTTGATCAAATTAAATTGGTTAATTACCAAGAGAACATTCAAGGCAAAAACTGATTGAAAAGTCATTTTTCCCCTCTTTTTAAATTAGTACAGTTAGTTTTCTAAATCATTATTAAATACATAATTGTGCCCCTAAACAAAGTAACTACTCTTCTCTTAGATGTATTATTCTTTTTTAAGTCTAACAGAAAATCTTCATAATAAATAAATATTGTTTGAATATTCTTCTTTGGTTGAAACATTGAAGCTGCTTCTATAGATACTTACATAGTAGAAACCTGGAATTATGTAATCAAAATGTTATTTATGCAATTTTAACAAGTCATGGTAACTTGGATTTCCTTTAATACTTTTATTCATCCATGGATTATACAAATGCTAACTTCACACATGTGTGTTATTTACTTTTCCATCTCCATAACCCTGCATCCTTCCTCCACCTGGAATCTGGATACTTTCATTCATTCAAAATTCTTCGATTCTTCATAAGGCAATTTAAAAATTTACTTCATCAACAACTCAGCTTAAAATTTTTTTTGGTATCTAAATTTCTGTAGGACCTGTATCTGACAACTACATCCACTATATAGGTAAATATAGAGGTGTGTGTTAGTGACTACCGATTTTCAAGCCTCACAATGTTTTTCAAAGGCATATATAAAATAATAATATATAATACAGTATTCAGTTCAGTTCAGTTCAATTCAGTCGCTCAGTCATGTCCGACTCTTTGTGACCCCATGAATCGCAGCACGCCAGGCCGCCCTGTCCATTACCACCTCCCGGAGTTCACTCAAACTCACGGCCATCAAGTCGGTGATGCCATCCAGCCATCTCATCCTCTGTCATCCCCTTTTCCTCCTACCCCCAATCCCTCCTACAATAACATAAAATATAACATTATATATTACATAATATATAATATCTGATAATATCTGATTATAATATGTAATATTATATAACCATATATTATATATAATAATATAATATATAATTACTTTATCCATACCTTTGTAAGTATATATACAGATATATGATATAATATTGGGTATTAATCATTAGATACATTTTATTCAATAATTGTATATACCTTTGTAAAACATTATGGGCACTTGAAAGGCAGAAATAATAATATATTTCTTTTTATACTCCATTGATGTTTACTAAATGTTTGAAATATTAAATATTTTTGTTCTTAAAATAAAAATTAAAAAGACACTATGGTCTTGCAGACTATCTCTTGCTCATATTTGACCTCAGGAATAATACTTTATTCACAATAAGCAAACTGCAGCATAAAAACAGATGCTAGCTGGGAGGGATTGGGGGCAAGAGGAGAAGGGGAAGACAGAGGATGAGATGGCTGGATGGTATCACTGACTCGATGGACATGAGTCTCAGTGAACTCCGGGAGTTGGTGATGGACAGGGTGGCCTGGCATGCTGCGATTCATGGGGTCGCAAAGAGTCGGACACGACTGAGCGACTGATCTGATCTGATCTGATCTGATGAAGAAAATAAATAGGAAGGAATAGATTAGCAGAGATGATCATGCTAAGTGCCAAACATAGTTCCTGTCAAAGAGCAGAAACATAGTAAGTTTGCAGAAATTAGTCAGTGAAAGATATGTTTTATACACAATTATAAATTCTTAATACCTAACATTACCTAATTGAGCTACTTATAATGAATAATGAGGGCAAGGTATATACACTATTTCTGCCTGATATGTGAAGAAATTTACAGAAAGGTGATGAAACTGGTCTAAAATAAGTTTACTATAAGTACAGAACAACTATTAGTTCTATTACCAGTGTGTGTTAGATTCTTTAGTGATTCTTCATATGGTTTGCAAAGCTCATCCAAAGCTTATTTCTTTGGATTCAACAACTAGCAAGATCAAAGTAAACCAGGTACAATAGTACACTCAGTATTTTGAGAAATAATTGACTTTAAACTTTACTGTATTGGTCTGATTCCACAGGGCATATTAGAGCCTGGTAACAACCATGCTATCTGCTAGTTTGCATGTACTGGTATTGGTATTGTCCCACGTGCTATGTGCTCAGTCACTCAGTCATTTCTGACTCTTTTGTGACCACACAGTCTATAGCCCACAAGGCTCCTCTCTGTCCATGGAATTTTCCAAGCAAGAATACTGGAGTACGTTGCCATTTCCTATTCCAGAGGATCTTCCTGGCTCAGGGATAGAACCAGAGTCTCCTGCATTGGCAGGTTTTCTACAGAACCATCAGGAAACTCATTGTCTTGCACATAATGAAAACACTCATTCCAGTGTTATGCAAATACAAGGATTCACCAAATTTAATAAGGCCCCCTGGCCTGTCAGGAACAAGTTCATCTTATTTGATGAACCATAATTTAAGTCAATGCATTAATGCCTGAAAATGGCTAGAATAGAAGTAAGCATATTTCAATGATATGAAAATACTTAGTTTTAAATCCAGACATCACTGGCCAAGAAAATGGCTTAATTATACTGCGATGCGAGTGACTGACACCAGATTTCTATCACCTGGATGAGAGGTGATGGGAAGGACTGATGAGTCAGGCAGAGGTCCAAGTGAAGGAAGGAGTCAGCTCCAGCAGAGAGCACAGTGGAAGCAACCAGAAGTGCCAGAGGCAAGTTTTCTCTTTTCCTGTGGCTCCTCCTGGACATTCTGCTTGATTCTAACTCATTTAGAATCTGAGGCTATCATGTCAAAATGGAACCCCAATGTCATTGTGTCCAAACTCCTTAGGAAAATGAGGAAACATTGAGCTTGATCACACAACTTTACTGACTCTCAAGACAAACTTAGGACATAGGCATAATTTTCTTAAATGTTGAGAAAACTATGCTTAGTGTTTAAGTAATGTGAATATTATTAGCTGTGCTAAAACCAGCCACCCTAAGGCCACACTCCTAAGACATCCAAAGTACATTATTTCAATCACTCTCACTAAGTGGATATTAGAGTAAATAAGGAAAAGAAAAAAGTGAAAGTGTTAGTTGCTCAGTCATGTCCAACTCTATGCAGATCCATGGACTGTAGCCCGTCAGGCTCCTCTGTCCAGGCAACAATATAGGAGTAGGTAGCCATTCCCTTTTCTAGGGGATCTTTCCAACCCAGGGATCGAACCTGAGTCTCCAGCATTGCAGATAGATTCTTTTATCTTCTGAGCCACCAGGGAAGCCCAAATCAGGAAAAGAACAACACTCTTACTTTAGCAACTCTTATAGCAAAGGTGGCGTGGATCATGCTGGAGGGCAGATAAAAACTAATCAGAATAAGTCAGTCTTCTCTGTCTCTCTTTGAAAGACACTGTCACTTTCATGGAGACCAAGGAACCCTTCCTATACTTCTTGTCTTGGACCAGATGAGCAGTCCTTAGACATCCCAATCTTTCTTCCATAAAGATAAGTTGTAGTATGCTTTGTTTCTTATTGACTGTTTTAAGTTGAATTGTATCCCCTCCAAAATTCATATGTTGAAATCCTAACCCCAGTACTCCAATTGTGACTCAGTTTGGAGATTGGATCTTTAGAGACAATTGAGTTAAAATGAGGTTACTGTGGTGGGCTCTAATCCAATATAACTTCTGTTTTTATAAGAAGGGGAAATTTGGATACAAAAATGCCCAGAAGAAAGTCCACTGACATTCTCCAAAATTTATTCTTTTTCTCCTTCATGTCTTTATATCATAATAAAAATATTAGAAAAGCAAAATTCTTAAATTTGTTCTTGAAATAACTTTTTTAAACATTTTATTTTTAAACTTTACAATATTATATTAGTTTTGCCAAATATCGAAATGAATCCGCCACATGAAATAACTTTTAAAATATTTTATTATTTAAAAAGTAAGATTATAATGGGCTTCCCAGGTGGCTGAATGATGCAGAATCTTTCTGCCAAATAGTAGACACAGGTTTGATCCCTGGGTCTAGGAAATCCTTTGGAGAAGGAAATGGCAACCCACTCTAGTATTCTTGCCTGGGAAATCCCACAGACAGAGGAGCCTGGCGGCTGCAGTCCATGAGAGTCACAAAGAGTTGGAAACTACTTAGCAACCAAAACAATGATAACAACAAAGATTATAATATTAATACCAATGTGTATTCATTCTAACTCATTCTAATGAGAAAAAAATTTCCTCATTACCAGAGATAACTACACTTATTTCATATATGTTAGAGGTTTTTCTTAGGTCCTAAAAATCTTTTATACTAAGTGACAAATTAAAAATTCATTTACTCTAATGACACAAAAATTATATTTTGAACAATAAAAGTTGTAGAGGTGACAGATTTACTCAAAAGAAAATTTAAATCGATGTTTAAAAAGTCAAATTTTAATGGGTCCCAGATGGTTTTTATAGCACTGCTATTGGTTAAATACAAACGTTTTGGGGGATCATTTCTTAGAGTAACTCTTTCCTTTTATTTGAACCATGTAGGCAAACAGGTTGTCTCTTCCTCAGTCAAAGCTTTTTGCTCCAGACTCACTTTCCTGTTCTTACTTAAAATGTTAGATCCTGTGAGGATACTGATGACACCTTCCAGGTGCTGTGAGAGTGATGAACCATCAGACTCAAGTATCACAGACAAAGTCAATCTTCAGTACCGGTAGGTCCTAAAACAAGGCCAGTCGTGTGCCAATATTTCAGGGCACTGTCCCACATGCTTTTCCTGGAACATGACTTAAAATTGTGACTTTAAAGATCATAGGCTAGCAAGATTTCTACTGTAAGAGAAGACTCAGACTCAGGACACAGTCATGATTTAGCAGAGACCACTAGGTTAAATCCAGGCCACAGTTCTGTTTGGAACATTAGTAAATGTTATGCTAAACTCAAGTTTATTTCTACTAAAAGCTGTGAAAATTTGACATTACAGTAACTGAAATCTCATAGGGAAACCTGTAGCAATTTCATCACTACCAGCTCTTGACCTGCTAAGATGTTTATAGTATCTGCTCAACCTCTGTGGGTGGTTCTGTTACAGCCATTTCAGTGCCCCCCACCCCTGCCACAAGCTCACAAACTGCAATGTACCTAGTGCAGTACATTTATTAATGTAATTTGTTGAGTGGATAATTGCTGAATGAATACGATTATTTCACCTTTTGCATTAGTTTTCACAACTTGTTATTATGCATGTATATAACCATAGTATCTGAACAGATACGCTTATTTGTTCATTTATAATCTGTTATTGCTCAGACTTACCAGAGAAAGAGCAAGAGAAAAAAGAAAAAGAAAAGTAAGGGGGATTCGTGAACTATGCAGAGAAACAGATTTACTTTTCACCATCTTTATGGACCAATTTGTGAGCGTGTGTTTTGCACTAACTATCACAAAGACCATATCCATCTTGAATATTCTCTATTGCTTTTCATGACTTGGGAAGGAAATGACAAATGAGACAATGGTAACTGAATTTATTCTAAAGGGCTTCTCAGACGTGCCTGAACTGAGGCTCATTAGCACCATCTTCTTCCTTTTCATCTATCTCTTTGCCCTCCTGGGGAACATCTCCATCATTGCAGCTGTGAGCAGAGACAGCCGCCTCCACATCCCCATGTATTTCTTCCTGAAGAATCTCTCTTTCTTGGACATGTGCTACACCACAGTCATCGTCCCCAAGGCACTGATTAATTCACTCATGGGTTCAGAAGTCATCTCCTTTTGGGAATGTGTGGCTCAGCTCTTCTTATTTGTAACGCTATGTGCTTCTGAGTGCTTCCTGCTCACCTCTATGGCATATGACCGTTGTTTGGCCATCTACAAGCCTCTCCTTTATGGTGTCATTATGAGCAGAAAACTATGTACAGAGCTTGTTATGGTGGCCTGGTTGAGCGGAGCTTTCTATGCCATCTTTCACACCATCAACACCTTCTCCCTCCAGTTCTGTGGGCCTAATGTCATTGACCACTTTTTCTGTGACAGTTCCCCTATCATGAGACTCTCCTGCAGTGACTCCCACACCAATGAGGAAATTGGATTTGTGGTGGGTGGGTGTACTATTCTTGGTGCCTTTGCCCTCACAATCATCTCATATGTTCTCATCATTGCTACCATTGCTCGGACCCAGTCTGCTGGTGGCCGCTGGAAGGCCTTTTCCACCTGTTCCTCTCATCTTACTACCATCATTCTGTTTTATGTCACTGGGAGCATTGCTTACTTGAGACCTACGTCTCACTACTTCCCCCTTCAAGGACGGCTAGTGTCTGTGTTTTACTCCATTCTAACACCTAGCCTTAATCCTGTTGTTTACTGTCTGAGAAACACAGACATGCAGGCGGCCCTAAAGAAACTATTTGTCCCATCCAAATAGGCATATTTTTCATATATTAAACATATTTCTCTGAACATTAACCTAGATAAAATAGTTTCTTGAAACACATAATCTAGTAAAGTGAATAGTGAAGAAATAGAAAATGTAAACAGATTAATAACAAAGGAGATTAAAGCAGTAATAAAAAAAGCTTCCAACAAAGAAAAGCCTTGTACCATTGATTTCATTGGTGAAGTGTACCAAACACTTTAAGAATTAATGCCAACCCTTCTAAAACTCTTCTAAAAAACTGATTATGAAATACTTGCAAACTAACTTTATTGGGCCAGAATTATCTTCACACCAAGGCCAAAGACACTACAAGAAAATAAAACTGTATGAACTTGGATGAACATAGATGCAAAAATCTTCAACAAAATACTAGCAAACCTAACTCATCAGCACATTGAAGTGTCATACACCATGACCAAATGAGATTTATCCTGGGATTCCAAGCAGCATATGCAAACCAATAAACATACCGTATTGCGTTAATAGAAGTAAGAAAAACTGTATGATCATCTCTATAGATACAGGAAAAACATTTGACAAAATAAGATTTTCATGATAAAAACTCTCAATAAACTGGGTATAGAGGGAACATATGTGAACATAATAAAGCCCATATATTGCAAGCCCACAGCTAACATCATACTCAATGATGAAAACCTGACACCTTTTCTTCTATGATTAGAAACAAGACAAGGGTGCCCACTTTCATCCCTCTCCCTCTTATTAAACACAGCACTAGAACTCCACCCAGAGGAAATAGGCAAGAAAAAAATATTTTATGTATGCTGCTGCTAAGTCGGCTTCAGTCGTGTCTGACTCAGTCCGACCCCATAGACTGCAGCCCACCAGGCTCCCCCGTCCCTGGGATTCTCCAGACAAGAACACTGGAGTGGGTTGCCATTTCCTTCTCCAATGCATGAGAGTGAAAAGTGAAAGTGAAGTCGCTCAGTTGTGTCCGACTGCCAGCGACCCCATGGACTGCAGTCTACCAGGCTCCTCTGTCCAAGGGATTTTCCAGGCAAGAGTACTGGAGTGGGGTGCCATTGCCTTCTCCAATTTTATGTATACTTCATTATAATAAATAAATACATGAAAGAAAAAAACAACTACAAGAATTATTGTGATTCCCAAAATAACCAATAGTTTCTGCTTCTCATGGATAATTTAAGCTATTTATGAATCTGAGATACTAATTATATATCCCCCACTCTCCCTTTGAAACTCTGTACAGGAAGGAAATAAGCAAATAATTGAATCAAGTTTACAGGAGAAAAATTCAGTTTTACAAGAGAATTGTGCTATAACTTTGTTTTGTTGGTTTTATTATAATGAAGTAAACTTTTGCAATAACTTCTCTCCATTAGCTCTGTCATAATATAAGTAGGCATTTACTTCTAACATTCAGTTCAGTTCAGTTCAGTCACTCAATTGTGTCCGACTCTTTGAGACCCCATGAACCGCAGCGCACTAAGCCTCCCTGTCCATCATCAACTCCCAGAGTTTACCCAAACTCATGTCCATTGAGTCGGTGATGCCGTCCAACCATCTCATCCTCTGAGGTCCCCTTCTCCTCCTGCCTGCAAACCTTCTCAGCTTCAGGGTCTTTTCAAATGAGCCAGCTCTTCACATCAGGTGGCCAAAGTATTGGAGTTTCAGCTTCAGCATCAGTCCTTCCAATGAACGCCCAGAACTGATCTCCTTTAGGATGATTGGATCTTTAGTACTGGTTGGATCTCCTTGCAGTCCAAGGGACTCTCAAGAGTCTTTTCCAACACCACAGTTCAAAAGCATCAATTCTTCAGTGTTCAGCTTTCTTTATAGGCCAAATCTCACATCCATACATGACTACTGGAAAAACCATAGCCTTGACTAGACGGACCTTTGTTGGCAAAGTAAAATGTCTCTGCTTTTGAATATGCTATCTAGGTTGGTCATAACTTTACTTCCAAGGAGTAAGTGTCATTTAATTTCATGGCTGCAATCACCATCAACAGTGATTTTTGGAGTCCCAAAAAACAAAGTCTGACACTGTTTCCCCATCTGTTTCCCATGAAGTGATGGGATCAGATGCCATGATCTTAGTTTTCTGAATGTTGAGCTTTAAGCCAACTTTTTCACTGGCCTCTTTCACTTTCCTCAAGGGGCTTTTTAGTTCTTCACTTTCTGCCATAAGGGTGGTGTCATCTGCATATTTGAGGTTATTGATATTTCTCCCAGCAATCTTGATTCCAGCTTGTGCTTCCTCCAGCTGAGAGTTTCTCATGATGTACTATGCATATAAGTTAAATAAAGTGAAGTGAAGTCACTCAGTTGTGCCCGACTCTATGCAACCCTGTGGACTGTAGCCTACCAGGCTTCTCTGTTCAAGGGATTCTCCAGGCAAGAATACTGGGGTGGGTTACCATTTCCTTCTCCAGGGGATCTTCCCGACCCAGGGATTGAACCTGGGTCTCCCACATTGGAGGCAGATGCTTTAACCTCTGAGCCAGCAGGGAAGCCCCAAGTTAAATAAGCAAGGTGACAATATACAGCCTTGACATACTCCTTTTTCTATTTGGAACCAGTCTGTTGTTCCCTGTCCAGTTCTAACTGTTGCTTCCTGACCTGCATATGGTTTTCTCAAAAGGCAGGTCAGGTGGTCTGGTATTCCCATTTCTTTCAGAATTTTCCACAGTTTATTGTGATCCATACAGTCAAAAGCTTTGGCATAGTCAATAAAGCAGAAATAGATGTTTTTCTGGAACTCTCTTGCTTTTTTGATGATCCAGCAGATGTTGTCAATTTGATCTCTGGTTCCTTTGCCTTTTCTAAATCCAGCTTGAACATCTGGAAATTCACGGTTCACGTATTGCTGAAGCCTAGCTTGGAGAATTTTGAGCATTACTTTACTAGCGAGTGAGATCAGTGCAATTGTGCAGTAGTTTAAGCATTCTTTGAAATTGCCTTTCTTTGGGATTGGAATGAAAACTGACCCTTTCCAGTCCTGTGGCCAATGCTGAATTTTCCAAATTTGCTGGCATATTGAGTGTAGCACTTTCACAGCATCATCTTTCAGGATTTGAAATAGCTCAACTGGAATTCCATCACCTCCACTAGCTTTGTTCATAGTGATGCTTCCTAATGCCCACTTGACTTCACATTCCAGAATGTCTGGCTCTAGGTGAGTGATCACATCATTGTGATTATCTGGGTGGTGAAGATCTTTTTTGTACAGTTATTCTGTGTATTCTTGCCACCTGTCTTAATGTCATCTGCTTCTGTTGGGTCCATACCATTTCTGTCCTTTATTGAGCCCATCTTTGCATGAAATATTCCTTTGGCACATGGTTATAGAGGTTGGTCCAGCTTCTGCTTGTACAAATATATCAAATAATACTTGCTATCAAAAGTAAGATAGGTTTAAGGATTTGACCTAAATGGCAGAAGCTGTCTAAATGAAAATTTTGTGAAATCTTTAAGCTAAATCTATAATTCTACCCTAATGACTCAAACATGCATTTAACCATAATCAAAGGTGTTTACTAAAGTATTTTGTTGAAATAATGAGAACTGGAAAGACTTTATATGCTCATTCACAGAAGTTTAAACAAATTATGGCTCAGCTATACTGTTGATAGTTGTGTTAGCCGCTCAGTTATATCCCACTCTTTGGGGACTCCGAGGATTGTAGCCTGCCAGGTCATCTGTCTACGGGATTCCGCAGGCAAGAATACTGGAGTGGGTTGCCCTTGCCTTCTACAGGGGATCTTCCAGACCCAGGAATCGAACCTAGGTCTCAAGAATTACAGGCAGACTCTTTACCATCTGAGCCACCAGGGAAGCTGGCCAACTGAGCACAGGGAGCTGGGTGTGCTGGGCGCAGGTCGCGGGCGACAGGGCGGCAGCAACCCACGAAGAGAAGAAGGGGGGAGGCGATCACTGGGGGCCGACTGACCCGCCTCACCGGCGGCAAGGAGGGCCCACTACCCACGCTTGGTTCAACTCGAGGCGCAGAGCATCGCCGCGGCGGCATGGAGGAACAAGGGGGCGTCCCCCGTCGCAGGTAGCCCGCCCTGGCGGCCCGGGAGCGGGTTGGGGGACACCCGCCTGTCGCGTCGGGACCGACCGATGCGCTCTCCCTTTCTCCCGCACGGGGGCGGGCGGCGCGTGCACGCGGCCGGTCCACTACGGCTGGCAGGGACCCAACTCGCGCTCGGGCGAGCTGCCAGAGCGGGGAGCTGCGGGGCATGGCGCTTCCCCTCGCCCAGCAGTAAACGACGTCGGCGGACAGGCGTCGGTGTGCGGGCGTGGCCCTGGGGTAGCGGACGGACTAACGGAGAAAGGGACCCACGAGGTGCAGCCAGGTAGGCCGAAGTCGCGAAGACGTGGCGGTGGCGGCATAGAAGCGGCTGTTGGGTGGGGCTGCCGCGCGCCATCGCGAGGGGCCCTGGGACGTTCAAAACGAGTCGCCACCGCGAGTCGGCCGCCCGGGCACGCCACGGGGTCTCACCGCCACAGGCCTCCAACAGAGGGGCGGTCCCACGGCACCCCGGACGCCGACTGGCCCCCCTGGCCACCAGGGGAGCCCTTGCGGGTCTCTCGACCACAACCGCCAACATCCAAAGTCGCAGCCGGCGCAGGAGAATGCTCTCCGTACGCGTACCTGCGCCCCTACGCCCCTCACGCGCAACCCGGCGTGCCCAGCGTTCCCCGGGGCGCCACAGGGGACGGAGGCCGGGGGACAACATCCAGGTGAGGCGTGGCCGGTTCGGTCCCAGACAGGGAAGGGGGCACGGGCGGTTACCCGTGCGGACAGAGCAAGGGCCAGCAGAGACAGGGAGGGGCGGCAGACACTCACAGCCAGGGCCGTGGCTCAGGGGCACAGGCCCTGTCCAGGGAACAGAAAGACCGAGACACGGCCGGACCACCAGGAAAACTAGGGCGAGGTCCCACTGCCACACACACAAGGGCGCTTCCGTGACGTCTGGTACGCCAGCCGGCCTCCGCTACCGCGGAGCTTCCCGCGACCGACTCCGCCGCCGGGGCCGTCTTACCTGGCTGCCTAGGGGCCCCGTCCACGCAAATCATCCGTCCGTCCTCGGCAGATCCGTCTTCATCTAGTCCGACTCAAGACTCACGTCCTAGGGACCAGTTCTCCAGCGAGGCGGCCCAGCCCGTGCCCGCACACCAGCAGCGGCTGTGGCTTCTGGCGAAGGCAGGCTTGAGGGGCTCCTAACCGCCGCGCGACTGGGGAGCAAGGACCCGGCGTCCCCGTCCTGGGTTCACCATGGGGTTCGCTTACCGCAGACGGCGCACGCGCGGTCTCACTTGCCAGACGCCCGGTGAACCCAGCGGGACCCTCTCCTAACTGGGAGTGGGGAGGCGCGGCCCCGAATATTGTTGACAGGTCTCTTAATTTAGGAATCACTTCATGGCAAATTTATTGACTATACCAAAGCCTTTGACTGTGTGGATCACTATAAACTGGAAAATTCTGAAAGAGACGGGAATACCAGACGACCTGATCTGCCTCTTGAGAAACTTATATGCAGGTCAGGAAGCAACAGTTAGAATTGGACATGGAACAACAGACTGGTTCCAAATAGGAAAAGGAGTATGTCAAGGCTGTATATTGTCATCCTGCTTATTTAACTTATAGGCAGAGTACATCATGAGAAACGCTGGGCTGGAAGAAGCACAAGCTGGAATCAAGATTGCCGGGAGAAATATCAATAACCTCAGATATGCAGATGACAGCACCCTTATGGCAGAAAGTGAAGAGGAACTAAAAAGCCTTTTGATGAAAGTGAAAGAGGAGAGTGAAAAAGCTGGCTTAAAACTCAACATTCAGAAAACGAAAATATGGCATCTGGTTCCATCACTTCATGGGAAATAGATGGGGAAACAGAGGAAACAGTGTCCGACTTTATTTTCTGGGGCTCCAAAATCACTGCAGATGGTGACTGCTGCTACTGCTAAGTCGCTTCAGTCGTGTCTGACTCTTTGCGACCCCATAGATGGCAGCCCACCAGGCTCCCCCGTCCCTGGGATTCTCTAGGCAAGAACACTGGAGTGGGTTGCCATTTCCTTCTCCAATGCATGTAAGTGAAAAGTGAAAGTGAAGTCGCTCAGTCGTGTCCGACTCCTAGCGACCCCATGGACTGCAGCCCACCAGGCCCCTCCATCCATGGGATTTTCCAGGCAAGAGTACTGGAGTGGGTTGCCATTGCCTTCTCCAGCAGATGGTGACTGCCACCACGAAATTAAAAGACGCTTACTCCTTGGAAGGAAAGTTATGACCAACCTAGATAGCATATTCAAAAGCAGAGACATTACTTTGCCAACAAAGGTCCGTCTAGTCAAGGCTATGGTTTTTCCAGTGGTCATGTATGGATGTGAGAGTTGGACTGTGCAGAAAGCTGAGTGCTGAGGAATTGATGCTTTTGAACTGTGGTGTTGGAGAAGACTCTTGAGAGTCCCTTGGACTGCAAGGAGATCCAACCAGTCCATCCTAAAGGAGATCAGTCCTGGGTGTTCATTGCTAAAGCTGAAACTCCAATACTTTGGCCACCTCATGCGAAGAGTTGACTCATTGGGAAAGACTCTGATGCTGTGAGGAATTGGGGGTAGGAGGAGAAGGGGACGACAGAGGATGAGATGGCTGGATGGCATTATCGACTCGATGGACATGAGTTTGAGTAGACTCTGGGAGTTGGTGATGGACAGGGAGGCCTGGCGTGCTGTGATTCATGGGGTTGCAAAGAGTAGGACATGACTGAGTGACTGAACTGAAGTGAACTCATGGCAAATGCGGAAAAAATGGAAACAGTGACAGACTTTATTTTCTTGGGCTCCAAAATCACTGCAGATGGCAACTGCAGCCATAAAGCTAAAAGATGCCTGCTCCTTGGAAGAAAAGCTATGACCAGTCTATTAAAACATGGAAACATTACTTTGCTGACAGAGGTCCATCTAGTCAAAACTGTGCTTTTTCCAGTAGTCATGTATGAATGAGGAGAAGGCAATGGCATCCCACTCAGTACTCTTGCCTGGAAAAATTTCATGGACGGAGGAGTCTGGTAGGCTGCAGTCCATGGGGTCGAGAAGAGTCGGACATGACTGAGTGACTTCACTTTCATGCATTGGAGAAGGAAATGGCAACCCACCCCAGTGTTCTTGCCTGGAGAATCCCAGGGATGGGGGAGCCTGGTGGGCTGCCATCTATGGGGTCGCACAGAGTCAGACACGACTGAAGCGACTAGCAGCAGCAGCATGTATGGATGTGACAGTTGGACCATAAAGAAAGCTGAGCACCGGAAGAATTAATGCTTTTGAACTGTGGTTGTTGGAGAAGACTCTTGAGAGTCCCTTGGACTGCAAGAAGATCAAAGCAGTCAATCCTAATGGAAATCAGTCCTGACTATTCATTGGAAGGACTGATGATGAAGCTGAAGCTCCAATATTTTGGCCACCTGATGCAAAGAGCTGACCCATTATAGAAGACCCTGATGCTGGGAAAGATTGAAGGCAGGAGGAGAAGGGGAGAGAGGATGAGATGGTTGGAAGGCATCACCAACTACATCGACATGAGTTTGAGCAAGGTCCTGGAGTTGGTGATGGACAGGGAAGCCTGGCTGCTGCTGTCCTTGGGGGTCGCAAAGAGTCGGACACAACTGAGTGACTCAACTGACTGACTGAATAGGCGTTTCCATATTATTTCTTAACAGACTATCCATCTCTGTTATTCAAAGTCTAAAAGATGAGGGTAACATATAAATCAACTTAGGTTAAAATTTATTTTGTAAAGTACAACAGAAACCATGCAAAGGTCTAAAAAGAGATTACAGACCTTCCAAATCCTCAGTAAACAAACTAAAGAAAAAAAGGAAAAAGCAAACAGAGAAGTCCATGTAACCTAATTACTCTGAGTAAATGGGAAAAGTCTATCTCCAAAAGAAAGCAGCATAGAGCTAAAAGTAGTTGCTATTTCACAATAACAGAATGGTTGAGTAGGCATGTGAATATCAGGTTAGATGGCAAAACTGATTTTATCCTGTGTCATGTTTTATGTTTGTACTTGATTTTCCCCCAACATTTTGTTTTGAAAAGTTACAAAGTTATAAAAAAATTGAAATTTTGTATGATGAATGTACATTTATGATGAATTTTGTATGATGAACATCTGTATACCCCTCACCTGTATTCACTAAACACACATTGAAAATGAAAGTATGAGTTGCTCAGTTATGTTCGACTAGTGACCCCATGGACTGTAACCCTTCAGTCCATGGAATTCTCCAGGGAAGAATACTGGAGTGGATAGCCATTTCCTTCTCCAGAGAATCTTCCCCATCCAAGGATCTAACCCAGGTCTCCAGCATTGCAGGCAGATTCTTTACCATTTGAGCCACCAGAGAAGCCCCAAACACACATAATATCCACAAATATTTTTGAAATGTACATATCTGAATTTTTAAAATTAAAACCATTATTCTAGAAAATTGAGTTTGTACTTATAGGTTGAAATAAGTTTGAAATTCCATGCAATTTGAGTCTCAGTTCAGTTCAGTTGCTCAGTCGTGTCCAACTCTGCCATCCCATGGACTGCAGCATGCCAGGCCTCCCTGTCCATCGCCAACTCCCGTAGTGTACCCAAACTCAAGTCCATTGAGTCGGTGATGCCATCCAGCCATCTCATCCTCTGTGTCCCCTTCTCCTCCTGCCTTCAATCTATCCCAGCATCAGAGTCTTCTCTAAGGAGTCAGTCAGGTGGCCAAAGTACTGGAGTTTCAGCTTCAGCATCAGTCCTTCCAATGAATATTCAGGACTGATTTCCTTTAGGATGGACTTTTTGGATCTCCTTGCAGTCCAAGGGACTCTCAAGAGTCTTCTCCAACACCACCGTTCAAAAGCATCAATTCTTCAGCACTCAGCTTTCTTTATAGTCCAACTCTCACATCCATACATGACTACTGGAAAAACCATAGGTTTGACTAGATGGACCTTTGTTGGCAGAATAATGTCTCTGCTTTTTAATATGCTTTCCAGGTTGGTCATAGCTTTTCTTCCAAGGAGCAAGCGTCTTTTAATTTCATGGCTGCAGTGATTTTGGAGCACCCAAAATAAAGTCTGTCACTGTTTCCATTGTCTCCCCATCTATATGCCATAAAATGATGGGACCAGATGCCATGATCTTAGTTTTCTGAATACTGAGCCTTAAACCAAATGGTTATAAGAAACAACTTTTCAGCTGGGCAGTCTTAGCAACATAAAAAATATGTTTAATGCATGCATGTAGTGTAAAACTTTATCTATCTTGAAAATGCAAATTATAGCAAGTAGATTATATACTCGTATTTTGCTGAAATGATTACTCTGATTGCAGAAAAAATTCAGTAACACTAACTTCCTCACTTTTATCTGGCAGTTTAATTCCTGGAAAATATTTTATTTAATTGTATTCTAGACAATTCAAGAAACAAAATTTTCACTCATATATTGTAACTTCTTTTTGAACTTAGATTAAATTGGCTAATTATACAGTAAAAGCCTATTACTATTAATAAGTGTCCATTATTTTTAACAGGTGTCCATTTTTAGGTAGGTAATAAATGAGATTATGAAGAAGAAAAGTATATATTCTCCATAGTCCTTATTATTGTTTTATCCTCCCTAAGGAAGAAGCGGGCACAATATAAATCATAGAATAAATTGCAGAATGCATATTATATAGATGTGGGTAAAAGTGTTCGTCACTCACTAGTGAGTCCATTGCAACCCAATGGACTGTAGCCTGCCAGACTCCTCTGTCTGTGGAATTTTCTGGGCAAGAATACTAGAGTAATTTGCCATTCCCTTTTCCAGGAGATCTTCCCAACCCAGGGATCAAACCTGGGTTTCCTGCATTGCAGACAGATTCTTTACTCTCTGAGCTACTAGCGAAGTCCATAGACCTGGGTAGTTTGCTTTAATTTACTGAGCTTTGGTGGTAGGTGGGTTGGTCGGGAGGCGTGTTAGGTCATTTTACTTTCTTCTTAGTGAATGTACATATGTGTAATGAGTCTGCTGAAAAGGCTAGAAAGTTGTAAAATTCTAGACTTTTAAAGCTAAGATAAAATAGGATGTTTGTAAAAATGTTAATATGGTAAGAACATGCACACATGTTAAAAATTAGTTAAAACTAAATGCTAGATGGGTAAGATAAAGTGATAAATTTCAAATATTATAAAATGAGTATTTTTATAAAGGTTTTAAATTGTTTAATTTCTTTCCTGAAAGTTGTGCATTCCGACACAAGTGTGTAACCAAAACCTCTCTATGGGAAATGCTGCGCTATCTAATCAATGTTTCTGACACATAGACATGAATGTATGTTCTCTAGAAAGCTAGGTCCATGAGCTCTACAGGCAACAAAGATGTCACAAAGCAGATAAAACTTGGTGAAGGATATATATTTTTTATTTCTTTAGTTTATTAGCTGTCACTTCATGAGTTAAAAATGGTTATAGAACTTCCCTAGCAATATATCTTTAACAAAAAATTCTGTTTAAATGTAATTTTTCTTTGATATTGATATATAACTTGATTATAATTATAAATTTTCAATTATCTTAAGATGTAATATTTTAAAGTGATTATTCCTGCTTAATTAACTAATTTTCTTTTTTTCTATATATTGGAATCATCAAATAACTGCTAAAGAAAAAGCTTGTACACTTGATTACATCATATGCAAATATAATAAGAAAGGTTGATTTCTGGACAATTTCCCAGAAAAGGCTAATTTTAAGCCACTCATTTCTACTTCCAGTTCTCATTATTTGGCTGTTTATGATAAAAAACTCATTTTAACCTGGATTCTTAAAAAAACTCATATGCTTATATTTATACCAATTATTTCAGATAGCAAGTGAGACTATTTTCTAAGAATTTCTTTCATTTTCTAATATACTGCTACCAGTCTCTTGGGTTAATAAGAAATGTTATAGAACCTCTTCCTCAGCAATGTATTATTAAAAAAAAACACTTTTATTTTCTAATTAGATGAGAAATACCTAAGCTTTAACTATGTTTGGTTTAAGACATGTATTGTTCACAGTGAGCAAAAGTTTCTTCCACGCATTAACAAATTCTGCATTCTATGTGCCAAGAACCTAAGCTTGATTTAACAAACTTAAATGATAAAGTACAAAATTTAGGGAAAACCTTATATTTTAAAAGATGCATGTTGATTATATATCCTGATGTAGAACTACCTTATGTGTCTGTCAGAATGTTTTTGACTTATTTTTCATAATCCTCACTAAAAAAATTAGTCAAATTAGTAAGTGTGGGTATAAAGAAAAATGAGTACTTAGCATAGAAGTTAATATCTCAAGATATTGATTTTCTTATAAAGTGTCTTCAAAAGTTTCATAAATTGAATATTATTTTAAAACTATTAACCTTATTAAGGTGTAGACTGAAATTGAACAGTGCAGTAAAATATTGAAAATTTGAGAATTTGAGAACTGACATGGTAGACGCTGTTGTTTTGATATTTTTCTTATTAAACATCTTCTATTGATTGAATAACAGTATCCAGACACTTTGTAGTTATTATCAGAATTTTCTTTCCTAAATTTCATGATTTGAGAATTATTGATAGTTTCTCTCCCTCTTTTTTTTCCCTCTCAAGCATGGTACAGATCTGGTGCTGCTTGTAGAAAGAGAAAAAACATCTCCCAAAGTGTCTCAAAGATTTTTATTTAAATATTGCATGGGAAAAAAATGGCAGAAAATAATTTCATTTCACATGTATAAATAAATGTGTATACATTTCACATGTATAAATAAATCATTGCATAAATTGTATCATTTCTACTAATATATATTATCTCAGTAAAGAAATCATTAAGAATGTCCAGTAGGCAAAACAAATGTTGAGGAAGGGGGAACCACTGAAAATGACTTTTGCATTTTATTTTCTAATCAAGTTTTTCTGTTACACATATATAAAAAAAAGTTAATTTCAAAGTGACAAAAAAATCCACAGAGGTATTGATTTGTAAATCTTCAACTAAAATCATTTTTTGTAAATATCATAAACACTATGATTATGTGGACTGTTAATATCCATGCAATTAAAATTAGAGAATTAAAGAATAATTAGTACTGCCAATATGTTCAAGAATATATAAATCTGGAACCCCATTTCTTTAAATATTCATATACACATAATGATTTATTTAAATTTTAAAAAGAAAAATTATTATTAATGAATATGTTTGGTTCATGTTAGGCTCACATTCAGACACTCTCAGCGTGTGTGCATGCTAAGTTGCTTCAGTCGTGTCCTACTCTCTAGGGACTGTAACCCTCCAGGCTCCTCTGTTCATGGGGATTCTCCAGCAAGAATTCTGGAGTGGGTTGTCATGCCCTCCTCCAGCAGATCTTCCCCACCCAGGGATCAAACCTGCGTTTCTTATGTCTTCAACATTGAGAGGCGAGTTCTTTACCACTGGCCCGTACCTGGGAAGCTCAGACCTTATCAGACCAGGTTTAATTTATATTTTGTAGGCAAATTTAATTTTATTGAAGTATACTTTCTGTGGGCTTCCCTTGTGGCTCAGCTGGTAAAGAATCCACCTGCAATGCGGGAGACTTGGGTTCGATCCTTGAGTTGGGAAGATCCCCTGGAGAAGGGAAAGGCTACCCACTCCAGTATTTTGGCCTAGATAATTCCATGGACTGTATAGTCCATGGAATCGCAAAGAGTTGGACACGATTGAGCAACTTTCACTATAATTTCTGTGGAGAATACATATTAATGTTGATATTTAAATTATTATGATTTTGAAGTTATGAAAACATCTCCATATTTATTTTTTACTTATAGAAACACTTTGTCAGACATTCATTCCTTTGGGCTTCCCTGATGGCTCAGGCGATAAAAAATACGCCCACAATGCAGGATACGTTTGTTCATTCCTTTACTCAACAGTTATTTGGATGAATGTTTGTATACAATATGTTTTCAAGTTTCTAGCATTTATTAAAATTTATATACCAAGGAATAATGCACTGCTTCTAACTCCAAGGTAGTTTATACTGAGATTGTGCATAAAATTGTACACACTCAGATAATATAGGAAAAATAAGGTAAATGCCCAAGGAGGTGTGGGAAGCACGTCTTAGTTTCACTGAACTGTGAAATCCCAAACAGGTCCACAGTGGTTTAATGGAAGGCAAATTTTGATTTTTGTTGTTGTTGTTGTTGTTGTTAGTTTCTCAGAGGGCTTGCTTTTGAAAAGGAACAGAGAATGAATTTTCAAGATTATGAAAACAGGAGATTTTAAAATAGTAGTTATAATAATCAAAGGACTTCCCCAGTGGCTCAGGGGTAAAGAATCCACCTGCAATGCAGGAGCCATGAGAGATGTGGGTTTGATCCCTGGGTCTGGAAGATCCCCTGGAGGAGGGCATGGCAACTCACTCCAGTGTTCTTGCCTGGAGAATCCCGTGGATAGAGGAGCCTGAGGGGCTTCAGTCTATAGCATCTCAAAGAGTTGGACTCGCCTGAATGCACACACATAATAATCAAAATCTCTAATTAAAATATAATTTTAACATACTTTACCAACAACTGCTCACCAGCTATCATGTAAGAATTTCTCATTGCTTGCCTCTTGGGCTTTTTGCTCTAATCTGTTTTTGTTTGTTACACTTCCTCCAGAAAGACCACTGTAGACAGAGGAGATGGATGCCTACAATCAAACCACAGTGACTCATTTTATCCTCATAGGGCTTTCTGATTGCCCAGAGGTGCGCTACCCTCTCTTTGTGGTCTTTGCCATCATCTATCAGGTCACGGTGAGGGGAAATGGGGCCATTCTCTTGGCCATTGGAACTGAAAAAAAACTGCACACACCCATGTATTACTTTTTGGCAAGTTTGTCCCTCTTAGACATCTTCTGCCCATCAGTTACTGTCCCCAAGATGCTGGAGAACCTCTTGACTGAGAAGCACAGTATTTCCTTCACTGGATGTGCTTTGCAACTTTATTTTCTGGTGGCCCTTGTGGGGACTGAAGTCTTCCTTCTCTCTGTCATGGCTTATGACAGGTATGTGGCCATCTGTTTCCCTCTTCGTTACACCCTCATCATTACTAAGGTTCGCTGTGTCAAGCTGACTGCTGGGACCTGGACAGCAGGATTTCTCAATTCCCTCCTTCATACAGTATCTATGTTCCACCTTTCTTTCTGTAAGTCTAACCAAGTTAACCAGTACTACTGTGACATCCCACCGGTGCTGGTCCTCTCATGCTCATCCACTTATGTGGCAGAAATGCTTATTTTAGTGGAAGGAGGTATCTTGGGGATCAGCTCCTTTTTGGTTACTTTTATCTCATACTTCTACATTGTATCTGCCATCCTAAAGATTCAGTCCACAGGTGGGAAGCATAAAGCCTTTTCCACATGTGCTTCCCACCTTCTGGTGGTTTGTTTATTTGGTGGCACGACAGTATTTACCTATGTACGCCCCTATTCCAGTCAACACTTCCCAGCAAGAGATAGACTCATTTCCATGTTATATGGAATTATTACTCCAATGTTAAACCCCATGATCTACAGCTTGAGAAATACAGAAGTGAAAGGAGCACTCAGAAGAGTCTTATGTCATAGAGTATATTCACTGCAAGTATAATATTAAAAGCAAATGACTCAAAGCTCAATATATGATGATTTCATAGAAATAATTCATAGAATAATTTTCAATTAAGGTAAGTGTGTATGGAATGCAAACTTGTCTACACATAGAAATTTTTATACACACGTATAACATTAGTTATGTCTATCTATATATCACTATCTTCCTGAACTAGAAACATTAATTTTATCATCCAAAAGTTGATATTTTCTGAAAGGAAGCAGAGAACTGTTAATAATTACACAATGTAACAGGTATAAATGGAACCTAAGTTAACTTAGATCTATTATCATATTCATATCTATATATCTGTATTTTTATCTTTTTTGAATCTATATTTATGTATAAATGGTATCTATATTTCTTTCCTTTATTTGATAGACTACAAATAAAGTATCCTTATGTTATGGCATTTATCCTTAGTGTTTTCATTTCATTCTTCTTCCTCTTCAATTTTAGCTTCCACTTATTCTGTATTTCTCAGTTTCTCTGTATTTTCCTATGAGCCTTTCCATTCTCAGTTCTGCCTGTGCCCTCTAGGAGTGCATTTAGTTTTTTCTGTCTCTGATTTAGATATTTAATTCAGCTCACTGTATTATTCTCATCTTAGCATCAACATGGTCATTTACGTAGACACAAACACACACACACAAGCACATCTATTAGCTACCTTGTATTTTATTATAAATTTTACTCTGCTACTTAGACTGAAACTCATGAAACTAAACTTTGCTTTGCCTTAAAGTCCAGTAGTTTTGTTCCGTTTGCCTAGAGAGCTATAGTTTCTGACTGTAGATAGCCCATCATTTTCAGTGCATTCCCTTTTCTTGTCACATGTAGAGATAGGAACATTTTCTTTATCTCCTACTGCTTTAAGGTCAGAAGTCATGTATAATTTTCTTAATAATTTTCCCCATCCTGGATAACCTGATAGCTTTCAAAATTTAGTGTCCAGTCTGGTGATCACAATTAGTATGTCACCAAATCTCTGCATTTCTGATTCTCTTTTTCACTCTGTCACATAAGTGCCTTCTGGCTTTCTCTTATCTGGATTCTGTCTATTAACCACTAAGTGAGGAAAAGGTCAGTTTTCATTCCAATCCCAAAGAAAGGCAATGCCAAAGAATGCTCAAACTACCGCACAATTGCACTCATCTCAATTGCTAGTAAAGTAATGCTCAAAATTCTCTAAGCCAGGCTTCAGCAGTACATGAATCATGAACTTCCAGATGTTCAAGCTGGTTTTAGAAAAGGCAGAGGAACCAGAGATCAAATTGCCAACATCTGCTGGGTCATCAGAAAAGCAAGAGAAGTCCAGAAAAACATCTATTTCTGCTTTGCTGACTATTCCAAAGCTATAAACTGTGGAAAATTCTGAAAGAAATGGGAATACCAGAACACCTGACCTGTCTCTTGAGAAACCTGTATGCAGGTCAGGAAGCAACAGTTAGAACTGGACATGGAACAACAGACTTGTTCCAAATGGGAAAAGGAGTATGTCAAGGCTGTATATTGTCACCCTGCTTATTTAACTTATAGGCAGAGTACATCATGAGAAACGCTGGGCTGGAAGAAGCACAAGCTGGAATCAAGATTGCTGGGAGAAATATCAATAACCTCAGATATGTCGACAACACCACCCTTATGGCAGAAAGTGAAGAACTAAAAAGCCTCTTGATGAAAGTGAAAGAGGAGAGTGAAAAAGTTGGCTTAAAGCTCAACATTCAGAAAACGAAGATCATGGCATCTGGTCCCATCACTTCATGGGAAATGGATGGGGAAACAGTGGAAACAGTGTCAGACCTTATTTTTCTGGGCTCCAAAATCACTGCAGATAGTGATTGCAGCCATGAAATTAAAAGATGCTTACTCCTTGGAAGGAAATTTATGACCAACCTAGACAACATATTGAAAAGCAGAGATATTACTTTGCCAACTAAGGTCCATCTAGTCAAGGCTATGGTTTTTCCAGTAGTCATGTATGGATGTGAGAGTTGGACAATGAAAAAAGCTGAGTGCTGAGGAATTGATGCTTCTGAACTGTGGTGTTGTAGAAGACTCTTGAGAGTCCTTAGGACTGCAAGGAGATCCAACCAGTCCATCCTAAAGGAGATAAGACCTGGGTGTTCATTGGAAGGACTGATGCTGAAGCTGAAACTCCAATACTTTGGCCACCTCATGGGAAGAGTTGACTCATTGGAAAAGACCTTGGTGGTGGGAGGGATTGAGGACAGGAAAAGAAGGGGATGACAGAGGATGATATGGCATCAACGACTCAATGGACGTGAGTTTGAGTAAACTCCGGGAGTTGGTGATAGACAGGGAGGCCTGGCGTGCTGTGATTCATTGGGTCGCAAAGAGTCGGACATGGCTGAGCAACTGAACTGAACTGAACTGATGTAATAACATCACTAATAAGGTAGTCTTACATAACTCAAAAAGCATATATCACTTCCTCCTCTGGATTGTCATTGATTTCTTAGTCATTTTCAAAATTATGCCAAATATAGCATGATTCTTTGTATTTATGCCACATGAAAGAGCATCTTTTAATTTCATGGCTGCAATCACCATCTGCAGTGATGTTGGAGCCCCCCAAAAATGGTTTGGAACCACCCAAAAATAAAGTCTGACATTGTTTCCACTGTTTCCCCATCTATTTCCCATGAAGTGATGGGACCAGATGCCATGATCTTCGTTTTCTGAATGTTGAGCTTTAAGCCAACTTTTTCACTCTTCTTTCACTTTCATCAAGAGGTTTTTGAGTTCCTCTTCACTTTCTTCCATAAGGGTGGTGTCATCTGCATATCTGAGGTTATTGATATTTCTCCCAGCAATCTTGATTCCAGCTTGTGTTTCTTCCAGCCCAGCGTTTCTCATGATGTTCTCTGCATATAAGTTAAATAAGCAGGGTGACAATATAGAGCCTTAACGTACTCCTTTTCCTATTTGGAACCAGTCTGTTGTTCCATGTCCAGGTTTCTCAAGAGGCAGGTCGAGTGGTCTGGTGTTCCCATCTCTTTCAGAATTTTCCACAGTTTATTGTGATCCACACAGTCAAAGGCTTTGGCATAGTCAATAAATCAGAAATAGATGTTTTTCTGGAACTCTCTTCCTTTTTCCATGATCCAGTGGATGTTGGCGATTTGATCTCTGGTTCCTCTGTCTTTTCTATAACCAGCTTGAACATTTGGAAGTTCACTGTTCACGTATTGCTGAAGCCTGGCTTGGAGAATTTTGAGCATTACTTTACTAGCATGTAAGATGAGTGCAATTGTGTAGTAGTTTGAGCATTCTTTTTTTTTTTTTTCTCTTATTTTAATTTATTTATTTTAAATTGGAGGATAATTGCTTTACAATGTTGTGTTGGTTTCTGCCATGCAACAACATGTATCGGTCACAGGTATACATATGTTCCCTCTCTTGAACCTCCCTCCCACCTCCCACCCCATCCCATTCTAGATTGTCACAGAGATCCAGGTTGAGCTCCCTGCATCATACAGCATATTCCCACTGGTGATCTATTTTACATATGGCAATGCTTATGCTTCAGTGCTACTCTCTCAATTCGTCCTATCTTCTCCTTCCTTATCTGTCCACAAGTCTGTTCTCTACTCAGTTCAGTCGCTCAGTCGTGTCCGACTCTTTGCGGCCCCATGAATCGCAGCACGCCAGGCCTCCCTGTCCAACACCAACTCCCAGAGTTCACTCAGATTCACATCCATTGAGTCAGTGATGCCATCCAGCCATCTCATCCTCTGCCGTCCCCTTCTCCTCCTGCCCCCAATCCCTCCCAGCATCAGTCTTTTCCAATGAGTCAACTCTTCGCATGAGGTGGAACTCTTCACTTCACATATTGCTGAAGCCTGGCTTGAAGAATTTTGAGCATTACTTTACTAGCGTGTGAGATGAGTGCAATTGTGCAGTAGTTTGAGCATTCTTTGCCATTGCCTTTCTTTGGGATTGGAATGAAAACTGATCTTTTCCAGTCCTGTGGCCACTGCTGAATTTTCCACATTTGCTGGCATATTGAGTGCAGCATTTTCACAGCATCATCTTTCAGGATTTGAAATAGTTCCACTGGAATTACATCACCTCCACTATCTTTGTTCATAGTGCTGCTTCCTAAGGCCCACTTGACTTCACATTCCAGGATGTCTGGCTCTAGGTGAGTGATCACACCATCGTGATTATCTGAGTCCTGAAGATGTTTTTTGTACAGTTCTTCTGTGTATTCTTGCCACCTCTTCTTAATATCTTCTGCTTCTGTTAGGTCCATACCATTTCTGTCCTTTAATGAGCCCATCTTTGCATGAAATGGTCCTTTGTTAGGTCTATTTTTTTGAAGAGATCTCTAGTTTTTCCCATCCTGTGTTTTCCTCTATTTCTTTGCATTGATTGCTGAGGAAGGCTTTCTTATCTCTCCTTGCTATTCTCTGGAATTTTTCATTCAGATGGTTATATCTTTCCTTTACTCCTTTGCTTTAGGACAGCCATTTTGCCCTTTTGCATTTCTTTTCCATGGAGATGGTTTGACCCCTGTCTCCTGTACAGTGTCACGAACCTCCGTCCACAGTTCATCAGGCACTCTATCAGATTTAGTCCCTTAAATCTCTTTCTCACTTCCACTGTATAATCATAAGGGATTTGATTTAGGTCATACCTGAATGGTCTAGTGATTTTCCCTACTTTCTTCACTTACTCCTTAGAAGAAAATTATGACCAACCTGGGTAGCATATTAAAAAGCAGAGACATTACTTTGCCAACAAAGGTCCATCTAGTCAAGGCTATGGTTTTTCTAGTGGTCATGTATGGATGTGAGAGTTGGACTGTGAAGAAAGCTGAGCGCCGAAGAATTGATGCTTTTTAACTGTGGTGTTGGAGAAGATTCTTGAGAGTCCCTTGGGCTGCAAGGAGATCCAACCAGTCCATCCTAAAGGAGGTCAGTTCTGGGTGTTCATTGGAAGGACTGATGCTGAAGCTGAAACTCCAATACTTTGGCCACCTAATGCAAAGAGTTGACTCATTGGAAAAGACCCTCACACTGGGAGGGATTGGGGGCAAGAGGAGAAGGGGACCACAGAGGATGAGATGGCTGGATGGCATCACCGACTCGATGGACATGAGTTTGGGTAAACTCCATGGGTTGGTGATGGAGTGATGGACAGAGAGGCCTGGGGTGCTGCAATTCTTGGGGTTGCAAAGTGTCAGACACGGCTGAGTGACTGAGCTGAACTGAACACATGAAACAGAGTAAAACACATTGAGATAACATTGTTTGGAATTAATTACATTTTCTAAAATTCAGCAGTGACCTGATATACATCTTCCACAACATACAAGGCTGTTAATATTTGTGGTGGGTCAACTATATGTTACTTAATTTTAGAAGAAGTGAGATAATCCATGCATACTTGAAATAAGAAATGAAGTAATAAACGACTTAACCATTATAAATTTGAGGCTTGTTTTGTTTCTTATTCCTCAATTTATTCTATATCTCCAAGTTTACATGTGGTATGAAATAACAAAGTTTTCATCATATAGCAACAAAATGCATAGAATTTGTTAAGATAATCATTTAAAATTGAATAAAACGTTAAGAATTCAACAAATTGTTCATTTTACAATCAGATAACCGAATATTTATATTTTACCACTTACTTGAGCACAATATTCAAAGATACTGGGGTTATATCTCTGTTAGTAAATCTGGAAACAATTTCTATCCTGTTGAAGAAAATGGGTCTCTCATCAATTTGCCATGAATCAGACTTTGACCAATAGTGGAAACAGTTGTTGAAAATTTTTAAGAAAGTGAAAAAAATATTCCGGAATTTTCTATGCTTATTTAACTTAAAAAATTGTAATTTGAGTTTCTTCTTATTAAGTGAATAAAAAATGTTCTTAGAATAGAAGTAAAACCCTAGAGTTTGTCTTTATATTCCTTTGTAATGGATGAATTGTATAATACCCAAGATCTTAAAATTGCAAAATATTGAAAATGATAAGCAAGGTGTAAAGAAAACCCTCAGAATGGGAGAAAATAATAGCAAATGAAATAACTGACAAAGGATTAATTTCCAAAATATAAAGGCAGCTTATATAACTCAATACCAGAAAAACAACCCAATCAAAATGTGGGGGAAAGACCTAAACAGACATTTCTCCAAAGAAGACATACAGATGGGTAACAAACACTTGAAAAGATGCACAACATCGCTCATTATTAGAGAAATGCAAAACTACAATGAGATATCACCTCATACCAGTCAGAATGGGCCTCATCAAAAAGTCTACAAACAATAAATGCTGGAGAGGGTGTGGAGAAAAGGGAACACTCTTGCACTGTCAGTGGGAATGTAAATTGATACAGCCACTATGGAAGATGGTATGGAGATTCCTTAAAAAACTAGGAATAAAAGCACCATATGACCCAGCAATCCTACTCCTAGGCATATATCCAAAGGAAACCAAAGTTGAAAGTGACGCATGTATCCCATCATTCACTGCAGCACTATTTACGGTAGCTAGAACATGGAAGCAACCTAAATGTCCATCAACAGATGAATGGATACAGAAGTTGTGGTACATATACACAATGGAATATTACTCAGCCATAAAAAGGAATGCATTTGAGTCAGTTCTAATGAGGTGGATGAACGTAGAACCTATTATACAGAGTGAAGTGAGTCAGAAAGAGAAAGATAAATACCATATTCTAACACATATATATAGAATCTAGAAAAATGGTATTGAAGAATTTATTTATAGGGCAACAATGGAGAAACAGACATAGAGAATAGACTTATGGACATGGGGAGAGGGGAGGGGAGGGTGAGATGTATGGAAACAGAAATGTGGAAACTTACATTACCATATGTGAAATAGATGGCCAACGGGAATTTGCTGTATGGCTCAGTAAACTCAAACAGGGCCTCTGTATCAACCTAGAGGGGTGGGATGGGGAGGGAGATGGGAGGGAGTTTCAAAAGGGAGGAGATATATCTATATCTATGGCTGATTCATGTTGAGGTTTGACAGAAAACAACAAAATTCTGTAAAGCAATTATCCTTCCATAAAGAATAAATGAATTTTAAAAATATTGAAACTGGATGAAGTTACTGGATGACATGCTCTCCCCTGCTTGGAAGTATTGGACTGTTTAAATTTATGGCTGGCAATACTTTGATGAAGGCATATCTTTTCTCTTGAACATATATCACAGTCCTTGAATAAAAGTAAGGGATGGATATATCTTTTTTTATTCCCTCTACTCTCTAAAAGTAAATTTAAGAAAATTGAAATTGTATCAAGCATCTTTTCTGACCAAAAACCATTGAGATTATAAATCAACTATAAGAAAAAAATGCAAAAAGAAAAAAGAAACCAAATAACTCCACAAAACCACAAAAGCTAAGCAATATACTATTAAACAACCAATGGATTACCGATATAGTCAAAGAGGAAGTCAAAAAATATCTAGAGACAAAACGAAAACATGATGAACCAAAACTTATGGGATACATCAAATGTGTTTTAAGAGGGAAGTTTATAGCAATACAAGAAAAATACCAAATAAGCAATCAAATGTTACACCTAAAGCAAACAAAGAAAGAACAAACAAAATCCAAAGGTAGTAGAAGTAAAGAGATCATTAAGATCAGAGCAGGAATAAATGAAATAGAGATGGAAAAGATCACTAAAACTAAAATCTGGTTCTTTGAAAAGATAAACAAAATTGACAAACCTACAGCCAAATTGATCAAGAAAAAATGGGAAAGGACTCAAATAAAATTAAAAATGAAGAAGGAAAAGTTACAACTGACACAGCAGAAATACAAAAGACCATAAGAGACTACTGCAAACAGCCACATGCCAATAAAATGGATAACCTAAAAAAAAAAAAAAAAAAAAAAAAACCAAGAAATTCTTAGAAAGGTAGAAACTTTTAAGACTGAACCAGGAAGAAAGAGAAAATATGAACTGACAAATTACAAGTACTGAAACTGTGATTTTAAAATTTTCAACAAACAAGTCTAGGACCGATGTTTTCACAGGTGAATTCTAATAAAAGTTTAGAAAAGAGTTAACACCCATAATTCTGAAACTCTCCTGAAAAATTGCAGAAGCAACATTCCCAACTTCATACTGTGAGGCCACCATCACCCTGATGCCAAAATCAGATAAAGACACACACACAAAAAATCAGGCCAATCTCATAATGAATATAGATGTAAAACTACTCAAAAAGTACTAGCAAACTAAATTCATAAAAAGATCACCATGATCAAATGCACAAATCATTAAGTGTGACACACCATGTTAACACACTAAAGAATAAAAAAAAACATCTCAACTGATGCAAAATAAGCTTTTGTAAAATTCAACATTCA
This sequence comes from Bos taurus, assembly GCF_002263795.3. NCBI lineage: Eukaryota > Metazoa > Chordata > Mammalia > Artiodactyla > Bovidae > Bos > Bos taurus. The sequence continues at coordinate 40,984,151 of NC_037334.1, forward strand.
TTTATGATAAAAACCCTCCAAAAAGTGAGTGTAGAGGGAACATGCTCACAATCAACTGCTCAGTCGTGCCTGACTCTGTGCACCCTATGGACTTCAGTCTGCCAGGCTTCGTTTTCCATAGAATTTTCCAGACAAAAATATTGGAGTGGGTTTCCATTTCCTACTCCAAAGGATCTTCCTGAGCCAGTGATTGTCTTCTGCAGTTCTTGCATTGGCAAGAACTTTACCACCTTTACCACTGCACCACTTGAGAAGCACAGAGGGAACATACTTCAACATAATAAAGTGGGTACAGGCTTCCCAGGTGGTACTAGCAGGAAAGAAACTGCCTGCCAGTGCAGGAGACATAGGAGAAGTGGGTTCAATCCCTGGATCTGGAAGATCCCCTGAAAGAAGGCATAGCAATTCACTCCAGAATTCTTGCCTTGAGAATCCCATAGACAGAGGAGCCTGACAGGCTACAGTCCATAGGGTTGCACAGAGTCAGACATGACTGAAGTGGCTTAACATGCATGCAGGAACATGACAGCACCTCACAGCTAACTTAATACTCAATGGTGAAAGGCTGAAAGCATATAATCTCAGATCAGGAATAAAGCAAGGAGGTCCACTCTTACTTTTATTCAACATAGTTTTGGAAGTCCTAGCCATGGTAATTAGAGAAAAAAAAAAAAAAAAAAAAACAGGACAAATTGGTAAAGAAGAAGTAAAACTGTCACTATTTACAGATGACATGATATACGTTTTTGTTGTTGTTTAGTCACTCAGTCGTGTCCTACTCTTTGCAACCCCATGGACTGCAGCACGCCAGGTTTCCCTGACCTTCACCATCTCCTGGAGCTTGCTAAAACTCATGTCCATTGAATCAGTAATGACATCCAACCATCTCGTCCTCTTATCATCCCTTTCACCTCCTTCCTTCAGTCTTTCCCAACATCAGGGTCTTTTCCAGTGAGTTGGCTCTTCACATCAAGCAGCCAAAGTACTGGAGCCTCAACCTCAGCATCGGTCCTTTCAATGAATATTCAGGACTGATTTCCTTTAGTATTGACTGGTTTGATCTCCTTGCAGTCCAAGGGACTCAGCCTCAAGAGTCTTCTCCAACAGCACAGTTTGAAAGCATCAGTTCTTCAGCACTCAGCCTTCTTTATGGCCCAACTCTCACATTCATACATGACTACTGGAAAAACCATAGCTTTGACTAGACAGACCTTTGTTGGCAAAGTAACATCTCTGCTTTTTAATATGCTGTTGGAGAAGGAAATGGCAACCCACTCCAATACTCTTTCCTGGAAAATCCCATGGATGGAGGAGCCTGGTAGGCTACAGTCCATGGGGTTGCAAAGAGTCGGACATGATTGAGTGATTTTTCTTTCTTTCTTTTCTTTCTAGGTTGATCATAGCTTTTCCTACAAGCTATGGTCTTGGAGCAAGCATCTTTTGAGTACATGGCTGCAGTCACCACCTGCAGTGATTTTGGAGCCCAAGAAAATAAAGTCTGTCACTGTTTCCCACTGTTTCCCCATCTATTTGCCATGAAGTGATGGGACTAGGTGCCATGATCTTCATTTTTTGAATGTTGAGTTTTAAGCCAGTTTTTTTTCACTCTCCTCTTTCACCTACATCAAGAGGTTGTTTGGTTCCTCTTCACTTTCTGCCATAAGGGGTGTCATCTGCATAACTGAGGTTGTTGATATTTCTCCCAGCAATCTTGAATCCAGCTTGTGCTTCATCCAAGCCAGATTTTTTTTCATTCTTTTTTCCCTCTATTCTATTTATTGGCAGTAATTTTCACCATTCTGTCTTTCAGGTCACTTGTCCATTCTTCTGCATCAATTATTCTGCTATTGATTTTTTCTGGTGTATTGTTCATCTCTATTTATTTGTTACTTTGTTCTTCCAGAGCTTCGGTAAGCATTTCCTGCATCTTCTCTATTTCTTTTCTGAGATCTTGGATCATCTTCTCTATCATTATTCTGAATTCTTTTTCTGGAAAATTGCCTATCTCCACTTCGTTTAGTTGTTTTTTGGGGGGTTTATCCTGTCTCTTCATCTGGAACATGATCTTCTACATTTTCGTTTTGACTAACATTCTGTGTAGTGGTTTTCATTCTAGCAGCTGTGGGATTGTGGTTCTTTTTACTTCTTCTGTCTGCCCTCGGGTGGATGAAGCTAAGGGGCTTGTGCAAGCTTCCTGATGGAAGGGATCTGTGGCAGGAAAAACTAGGTCTTCCTTAGGCCCCAGTGGTAAGGGCCACACTCAATAAAACTTTAATCCAATTGTCTGGTGATAGGTGGGGTTGAGCTTGTTTAACCTGATGCTACCCAGCTCCGGGGTCTATGGGATCTATGGTAGGGTTAGTGGTGACCACCAAGAGGATTTATACCAGGGGGCTGCTTCCAGGACTGCTGCTACCAGTGCCCCCATGCCTGTGGCAGGCCATTCTTGACCCATACCTCCACAGGAGACCCTCCAACACTAGCGTGTATGTCTGGTTTAGTCTCCTTGGGGTTACTGCTCTTTTCTTTTGGGTCCTGATGCATGCAAGATTTTGTTTGTGCTCTCCTAGAGTGGAGTTTCTTTCCCCCAGTCCTGTGAAAATCCTATAATCAAATTCCACTGACCTCCAAAGTCATATTCTCTGGGAATTCCTAGTCTTTTTTCCAGATCCCCAGCCTGGGAACGCTGATGTGGGGCTCAGAATCTTCACAACAGTGGGAAAACTTCTTTGGTATTATTGTTCTCCAGTTTGTTCATTGCTCACCCAGTGTATACAGGATTTGATTTTATCATGTTTGTGCCCCTCCTACATTCCCATTGCAGTTTATTCTTTGTCTTTGAACGTGGATTATCTTTTTTTTTTTTTTTTTTAGTGAGTTGCAGCATTCTCCTGTCAATGGTTGTTCAACAGCTAGTTGAAATTTTGGAGCTCTTGCAGAAGAGATGAGTACATGCACTTCTACTCCACCATCTTGAACTGAGATCTGATTTGTGGCAATATTTTTATGGCTTCATCTCCTGGAGTAATAGAAATAAGAATAACGGCAAACAAATAAGATGTAACTGAACTTGAAAGCTTTTTCACAGCAAAGGAAGCCATAAGCAAACAACAACAACAACAAAATGTCCTGTAGAAGGAGAGAAAAAGTTCACAAATGATGAGACTCTCAATAAATTAATCTCCAGAAGATACAAATATCTCATGCAGTTATTTCATACATATATATGAAAACACACCAAGCAAAAAATGGTCAGAAAGTCTAAAAAGGCATTTCTTCAAAAAGACATACAGATGGCCAGATGCACATGAAAAAAATGCTCAACCCCTAATTACTGAGAGAAACTCAGATCAAAACTACATGAAGTATCACCTCATAGTGATAAGAATGGCTAACATCAAAAGTATACAAATGATAAATGTTGCATAGAGTGTGGAGAAAAAAGAACCCTCCTACACTCTTGGTAAGAATATAAATTGGTTCAGTCACTATGGGGAACAGTATGGACGTTCCCTAAAAAAAAAAAAAAAAAAAAATCAGTCGACCATATGATTCAGCAATTCTGGGCATATATCCATAGTAAAACATAGTTCTAAAAGACCAACGCACCTCGATATTCACAGCAGCGCTATTTACAATAGCCACAACACAGAAGCATCCTACATGCTCATCAATAGATTAATTGGTAAAGAAGATGTTGTTTATGTATATACAATGGACTATTTATTCCTCAGCCATAAGAAGAATGAAATAATATCATTTGCAGCAACACAGATGGACCTAGAGATTATCATACTAAGTGAAGTAAACCAGACAAAGAGAAATATAATATGATATATAAAAATTATACAAATGAATTATTTTAAAAACAGACATAGACTCACAGACATAGGAAACAAACTTATGGTTACCAAAGAAGAGGGGGAAGGATAAATTAGGTGTTTGGAATTAAAGCATAAATAGGGCTTCCCTAGTGGCTCAGGTGATAAAGAATCTGCCTGCAATATGGGAGACGTGGGTTCGATCCCTGGTTTCGGAAGATCCCCTGGAGGAGGGCATGGCAACCCACTCCAGGATTCTTACCTGGAGAGTTCTCATGGGCAGAGGAGTGTGGCGGGCTACAGTCCACGGGGTTGCAAAGATTCAGACACAACTGGGGGTCTAAGCACAGCACATATACAAAATAGATAACCAACAAGATTTTACTATACAGCACAGGGAACTATACTCAATATTTTAATAACCTATAATGAAAGAGAAAGTAAAAAAGAATCATATGGTAGCTCTAACTTTAGAGTTTAAGGAAAAATTTGGACACGACTGAGCTATTGAGAACACACCCACACAAGGAATCTCCATACTGTTCTCCATAGTGGCTGTACCAATTTACATTCCTAACAGTAGGACTGGAGAAGGCAATGGCACCCCAGTCCAGCACTCTTGCCTGGAAAATCCCATGGATGGAGGAGCCTGGTGGGCTGCAGTCCATGGCGTCGCAAAGAGTTGGACACAACTGAGCGACTTCAGTTTCACTTTTCACTTTCATGCATTGGAGAAGGAAATGGCAACCCACTCCAGTGTTCCTGCCTGGAGAATCCCAGGGATGGGGAAGCCTGGTGGGCTGCCGTCTATGGGGTCGCACAGAGTCGGACACGACTGAAGCGACTTAACAGCAGCAGCAGCAGCAGCAACAACAATAGGACTGCAGCTTGCTAGGCTTCCCTGTCCTTTATCATCTCCTGGAGTTTGCTCAAACCCATGTCCATTGAGTCAATCATGCCATTCAAACATCTCATCCTCTGTTGCCCTCTTTTCCTCCTGCTCTCAATCTTTTCAGGCATCAGGATCATTTCCAATCAATTGATCTTTCACATCATGTGGCCAAAGTATTGGAGCTTCAGCTTCAGTGTCAGTCCTTCCAATGAATATTCAAGGTTGATTTCCTTTAAGATTGACTGGTCTGATTTCCTTGCAGTCCAAGAGACTCTCAAGAGTCTTCTCCAGCACCACAGTTTGAAGGCATCAATTCGGAAGTGCTCAGCCTTCTTTATAGTCCAATTCTCACATCCATACATGACTCTTGGAAAAACCATGACTTTTTCTATATGGATCTTTGTTAGCAAAATGATGTCTATGCTTTTTAATATGTTGTCTAGATTTGTCATAGCTTTCATTCCAAAAAGCAAGGATCTTATAGTTTTATGGCTGCAGTTCCCATTCACAGTGATTTTGGGGCCCAAGAAAATAAAGTCTGTCACGGTTTCAATTGTTTCCCCATCTATTTGCCATGAAGTCATGGGACTGGATGCCATGGTCTTCATTTTTTGAATGTTGAGTTTCAGACCAGCTTTTTCATTCTCGTCTTTCACCTTCATCAAGAAGCTCTTTAGTTCCTGTGCACTTTCTACATTAGAGTGGTGTCATCTGCATATATGAGATTATTGATATTTCTCCTGACAAGCTTGATTTCAGCTTGTGCCTCATCCAGCCAAGCATTGCGCATGATATACTCTGCATATAAGTTAAATAAGTAGGTTGACAATATACAGCCTTGACATACTCTTTTCCCAATTTTGAACCAGTTTGTTGTTCCATGACTCATTCTAATGGTTGTTTTTTGACCTGCATACACGTTTCTCAGAAGGCAGGTAAAGTGGTCTAATATTCCCATCTAAGAATTTTCCACACTTTATTGTGATCCACACAGTCAAAGGCCTTAGCGAGGTCAATGAAATAGAAGTAGATGTTTTTCTGGAATTCTCTTACATTTTCAATGATCCAATGGATACAGGCAATTTGATTTCTTGTTCCTCTGTCTTTTCTAAATCCAGCTTGTACATCTGTAAGTTCTCATAATATTGAAGCCTAATTTGAAGTATTTTGAGTATTATCTTGCTAGCATGTGAAATAAGTGTAACTGCAATTGTTTGAACATTCTTTGGCATTGCCCTTCGTTGGGATTGGAATGTAAAACTGACCTTTTCCTGTGTCCTGTGGCCACCACTGTGTTTTCCAAATTTGATGGCATATTGAGTGTGGTACTTTAACAGCAAATTCTTTTAGGATGCTAAAATTCCATCTTTTAGCTCAGCTGTAATTCCATCACCTCCACTAGCTTTGTTTATGGTAATGCTTCCTAAGGTCCACTTAACTTCACACACCACCGTTTGTCTCTAGATTGTGGTTTTCCAGGTCATTAAGAACTTTTTGGTACAGTTCTTCTGTGTATTCTTGCTACCTCTCTTAATATCTTCTGCTTCTGTTAGGTCCATAACATTTCTGTCCTATATTGTTCCCATCTTTGCATGAAATGTTCCTTTGGAACCGTGAATTTTCTTGTAGAGATCTCTAGTCTTTGCCATTCTATTGTTTTCCTCTATTTCTTCACATTGTTCACTTAAGAAGGCTTTCTTATCTCTCCTTGCTATTCTCTGGAATTCTGCATTCAGATGGTTAAATCTTTCCTTTTCTCCTTTGCCTTGCACTTCTCTTCTTTTCTCAACCATTTTGCCTTATTGCATTTCTTTTCTTGGGGATGGTTTTGATCACCGCATCCTGTACAATATTATGAACTTCCTCCATAGTTCTTCAGGAATTCTACCAGACCTAATCTCTTGAATATATTTTTTACTTCCACTGTATAATCATAAAGGATTTGATTTAGGTCATACCTGAGTGGTATTCATCCTTTCTGGAGTTGTTTCTCCACTGATTTCCAGTAGCATATTGGGCACCTACCTACCTGGGGAGTTCATCTTTCAGTGTCCTATCTTTTTGTTTTTTCATACTGTTCATGGGGTTCTCAAGGCAGAAATACTGAAGTGGTTTGCCATTCCCTTCTCCAGTGGACCACATTTTGTCAGAACTCTCCACCATGACCTGTCCATCTTGGGTGGCCCTACATGACATGGCTCGTAGTTTCATTGAGTTAGACAAGGCTGTGGTTCATGTGATTTAGATAGGTTAGTTTCCTGTGATTGTGGTTTTCAGACTATCTGCCCGTCTGATGGAGAAGGATAAAGAGGGTTATGGAAGCTTCCTGATGGGATAGACTGACTGAGGGGGGAAACTGGGTCTTGATCTGATGGCCAGGGCCATGCTCAGTAAATCTTTAATCCAATTTTCTGTTGGGTGGAGCTGTGTTCCCTCCCTGCTATTTACCTGGGGCCAACCAAGGTGGAGGTAATGAAGATAATGGTGACCTCCCTCAAAAGATCCCATGCATGTACTGCTACATTCAGTGCCCCCAACCCTGCAGCAGGCCACCAGAGACTGCACTGGTCATAGCAGACATCCTCTTCCAACAACACAAGAGAAGACTCTACACATGGACATCACCAGATGGTCAATATTGAAATCAGATTGATTATATTCTTTTCAGCCAAAGGAGAAACTCTATACAGTCAGCAAAAACAAGACTGGGAGTTGACTGTGGCTCAGATCATGAACTCCTTATTGGCAAATTCAGACTTAAATTGAAGAAAGTAGGGAAAACCACTAGACCATTCAGCTATGACCTAAATCAAATCCCTAACGATTATACAGTGAAACTGAGAAATAGATTTGAGGGACTATACCCGATAGAGTGATGAACTATGGATGGAAATTCATGACATTGTACAGGAGGCAGGGATCAAGACCATCCCCAAGAAAAAAAATGCAAAAAAGCAAAATGGCTGTCCGAGGAGGTCTTACAAATAGCTGTGAAAAGAAGAAAAGCAAAAAGCAAAGGAGAAAAGGAAAATATATACCTTTGATACAGAGTTCCAAAGAATAGCAAGGAGAGATAAGAATTATATGGCAAAACCAATAAAATATTGTAAAGTTAAATAAAATAAAATTAAAAAAAAAAAGAAAGCTTTCCTCAGTGATCAATGCAAAGAAATAGAGGAAAACAATAGAATGGGAAAGACTAGAGATCTCTTCAAGAAAACTAGAGATACCAAGGGGAAATTTCATGTGAAGATGGGCACATTAAAGGACAGAAATGGTAGGAACCTAACAGAAGCAGAAGATATTAAGAAGAGATGGCAAGAATACACAGAAGAACTGTACAGAAAAGATCTTCAGGACCCAGATAATCACAATGGTGTGATCACTCACCTAGAGCCAGACATCCTGGAATGTGAAGTCAAGTGGGCCTTAGAAAGCATCACTATGAACAAAGCTAGTGGAGGTAATTGAATTCCAGTTAAGCTATTTCAAATCCTGAAAGATGATGCTGTGAAAGTGCTGCACTCAATACGCCAGCATTTTGGAAATCTCAGCAGTGGCCACAGGACTGGAAAAGGTCAGTTTTCATTTGAATCCCAAAGAAAGGCAATGCCAAAGAATGCTCAAACTACAGCACAATTGCACTCATCTCACACACTAGTAAAGTAATGCTCAAAATTTCTCCAAGCCAGGTTTCAGCAATACATGAACTGTGAACTTCTAGATGTTCAAGCTGGTGTTAGAAAAGGCAGAACAAGAGATCAAATCACCAACTTCCGCTGGATCATGGAAAAAGCAAGAGAGTTCCAGAAAAACATCTATTTCTGCTTTATTGACTATGCCAAAGCCTTTGACTGTGTGGATCACAATAAACTGTGGAAAATTCTTCAAGAGATGGGAATCCCAGACCACCTGACTTGCTTCTTGAGAAAGCTGTATGCAGGTCAGGAAGCAACAGTTAGTACTGGACATGGAACAACAGACTGGTTCCAAATGGGAAAAGGAGTACATCAAGGGTGTATATGTCTCCCTGCTTATTTAACTTATATGCAGAGTATGTCATGAGGAATGCGGGGCTGGAAGAAGCACAAGCTGGAATCAAGATTGCCGAGAGAAATATCAATAACCTCAGATATGCTGACAACATCACCTTTATGGCAGAAAGTGAAGAAGAACTAAAAAGCCTCTTGATGAAAGTGAAAGAGGAGAGTGAGAAAGTTGGCTTAAAGCTCAACATTCAGAAAACAAAGACTATGACATCCGGTCCCATCACTTCATGGAAAATAGATGTAGAAACAGTGGAAACAATGTCAGACTTTATTTTTTTGGGCCTCCAAAATCACTGCAGATGCTGATTTCAGCCATGAAATTAAAAGACACTTACTCCTTGGAAGGAAATTTATGACCAACCTAGATAGGATATTCAAAATCAGAGACATTACTTTGCCAACAAAGGTCCGTCTAGTCAAGGCTATGGTTTTTCCAGTGGTCATGTATGTATGTGAGGGTTGGACTGTGAAGAAAGCTGAGTGCGAAGAATTGATGGTTTTGAACTGTGATGTTGGAAAGACTCTTGAGATTCCCTTGGACTGCATGGAATTCCAACCAGTCCATCCTAAAGGAAATCGGTCCTAAATATTCATTGGTAGGACTGATGATGAAGCTGAAACTCCAATACTTTGGCCACCTGATGCAAAGAGCTGACTGATTTGAAAAGACCCTGATTCTGAGAAAGATTGAGGGCAGGAGGAGAAGGGGATGATAGAGGATGAGATGGTTGGATGGCATCACCGACTCAATGGACATGCTGCTGCTAAGTCGCTTCAATCGTGTCCTACTCTGTTCAACCCCATAGATGGCAGCCCACCAGGCTCCCCCATTCCTGGGATTCTCCAGGTAAGAACACTGGAGTGTGTTGCCATTTCCTTGTCCAATGCACGAAAATGAAAAGTGAAAGTGAAGTCGCTCAATCGTGTCTGACTCTTTGCGACCCCATGGATTGCAGCCTACCAGGCTCCTCTGTCCTTGGGATTTTCCAGCCAAGATTACTGGAGTGGGGTGCCATCGCCTTCTCCATCAATGGACATGAGTTTGGGTAAACTCCAGGAGTTGGTGATGGACCAGGAGGCCTGGTATACTGCAGTCCATGGGGTCGCAAAGAGTTGGACACGACTGAGCAAGTGAACTGAGCTGAACTGAACAGTCTAGTGGTTTCCTCTACTTTCTTCAATTTAAGTCTTAATTTTTCAACAATGAGTTCATGATCTGAACCACAGTCAGCTCCCAGTCTTTTCTTTGCTGACTGTATAGAGCTTCTCCATCTTTGGCTACAAAGAGTATAATCCCTCTGATTTTGGTATTGACCATCTGGTGATGTCATCTCTTGTGGTTTTGGAAGAGGGTGTTTGCAATGACCATTGTGTTCTCTTGGCAAAACTCTGTTAGCGTTTGCCCTGCTTCATTTTGTACTCCAAGGCCATACTTGCCTATTACTCAAGGTATCTCTTGACTTCCTACTCTTGCCTTCCAGTCCCTTATAATGTAAAGGACGTCTTTTGGGGGTTTAATTCTAGAAGGTCTTGTAAGTTCTAATAGAACCATTCAACTTCAGCTTCTTCGACTTTAGTGGCTGGGGCATAGACTTGGATTACTGTGATATTTAATGGTTTGCCTTGGAAATGAACAGAGATCGTTCTGTCTTTTCTGAGATTGAACCCAAGTACTGCATTACAGACTCTTGTTGATTATGAGGGTTACTTCATTTCTTCTAAGGTATTCTTGCCCACAGTAGTAGATATAACACCCGTCTGAATTAAATTAACTCATTGCCATCCATTTTAGTTTATTGATTCCTAAAATGTCAGTGTTCACTCTTGCCATGTCCTATTTGACCATTGCCAGTTTCCCTTGGTTCATGGACCTAACATTCCAGGTTCCTATGGAATATTGTTTTTTATAGCATCATACCTTACTTTCACCACCAGACTCCTCCAGAACTGGGAGTCGTTTCTGCTTTGGCTCAGCTTGTTCATTCCTTCAGGAGCTATTTCTCTGTTCTTCTCCAGTGGTATATTGGACACCTCCTGACCTGTGGAGTTCATCTTTCAGTGTCTATCTTTTTACCTTTTCATGCTGTTTATGAAGTTCTCAAAGCAAGAATGTGGTTTGCCATTCCCTTCTCCAGCAGATCACGTTTTGACAATACTCTCCATCTCCATATGGGTGGCCATACATGGCATGGGCCATAATTTCATTAACTTATACAATGCTGTGATCCATGTAATCATTTTGGTTAGTTTTCTGTGATTATGGTTTTCATTCTGTCTGCCCTCTGATGGATGAGGATAAGAGGCTTGTGCAAGCTACCTGATGAGAGGGACTGACTGGGGAAAACTGGTTCTTGCTCTGGTGGGCAAGTAAATTGTGCCCAGTAAATCTTTAATCCAATAAATCTTTTTTTTTTTTTTTTTGACAGGTGGGACTGTGTTCTATCTCTATAGTTTGGCCTAAGGGCAAACTATAGTAGGAGTAATGGTAACCTCATTCAAAAGGACTTATGCCAGCATGCCACACCTCCCAGGACCACTACTGTCAGTGCCCCCACCACTATCAACCCCATGCCACTATCAACCCATGCCTCTGCCAGAGACTCCCAAACACTCACAAGCAAGTTTGGCTCAGTCTCTTGTGGGGTCACTACTCCTTTCTCCTTGGTCTCCAAGGTTTTGTTTGTGTCCTCCAGGTGTCCATTGTTAAGTTGGTGGTAATTTAGATTATGAGTAAGAGAAGTATATACTCTCTATAGTCCTTATTATTGTTTTTTCTCCCTATGGAAAAAGTGGGCATCATATAAACTAATAAAGGAAATTGCAGTATGCACCTATGTAGGAGTGAGTACTTTGCTTATATTTACTGAGCTTTTTTTCAGCTAGTTCATTTTACTTTCTTTTTAGTGAATGTTTGGGTTTGTAATGAGCCCTCTGAATTGTACATTAAATCCTAGACTTTTAAAGCTAAGGTTAATAATTGGATGTTGAGAAAATGTATACATTTAAGAAATTAGTTAAAACTGAATACCATATGAGTAAGATTAAGAGTAAAATTTCAAATATAATAGAATGAATGTCTCTATAAATACTTGAAGTCATAAAAGTTGTGCATACCCACAGAAGTGTGCATCCAAATTGTCTATATGTGAAATGCTGCTGTATCTAATCAGTGTTTCTGACCCATAGACCTGGAAGCACATTCTCTAGAACTGGGTCCATAAAACCATAAGGAACAAAGATGTCACAAAGCATGTGGAGATATATATAACAAGAATATTTTTTTCTTTATTATTTTGGCTATTACTTCATGCATTAAAAATGAGCTATAGAACTTATTATTTAGCAATATAGCTTTAATAAATATATTTTCTTTGTAATTGATGTGCTAAATAATTTATAAATTTCGAATTTTCTTAAGAGCTAGCATTTCCAGTGATTATTTGTGAATAATTAACTAATTTTTTTTCTCCTTTTAGTTGAACCTTGAAGTGATTACTTGCTAAAGAAAAGAGCTTCATATATGATACAGCTGGTTTCACCATATGCAAAAGGGTAAGCCATATACAAATAATAGGAAAGTTTGTTTTCTGGGAAATTTCCAAAGAAGGCTAATCTTATGACATACATCTTAGTTCCTGTTCTCATTATGTTTGGCTGCTTATGATAAAAAAGTAATTTCAACCTGTATTCTCTTCATATACTCATATGCATATATTTACACCAATTAACTTTACAAACCAGGTGACAGATCACACTTCATGAGAATTTCTTTTTTAACCCAATCTCCTAGATTAATAAAAAAATATTACAGAACTTCATCCTCAGCAATATATTATTTAAATTAAAAAACTCACTTATTTTTCTATTTAGATATCAAACACCTAAACTTTAAATATGTTTGATTTAAAAGGAATGTATTGTTAAAATGAATAAGTTTCCTTCCCAAATGAACAAATTCTACATTCTATATGCCAAGACCCTAAGCTTAACTTAATATACTTAAATGATAAAGTGCAAAGTTCAGCAAAAATCGATTATGTTTTAATGGAGAAAGAAATGGCAACCCACTCCAGTACTCTTGCTGGAAAATCTCATGGATGGAGGAGCCTGGTAGGCTACAGTCCATGGAGTCGCAAAGAGTCAGACACAACTGAGCGACTTCACTTCATTTCACTTCATTATGTTTTAAAAGACGTATGTTGATTATGTATCCTTATGTAGAGCTACCTTATGTGTTTGTCAGGATGATTTTGACTTATTTTTCATAATCCTTGCAAAAAATGAAACAAATTAGTAAGTGTGGGTATAAAGAAAAATGAGTACTTAGTATAGAAATTAATATTTACTATCTCAAAATATTTTCTTATAAAGTGCCTTCAAAAACTTATTTAAGTGATTATATTATTTTTAAAATATTAACTGTAGACTGAAATTGAACAGCACAATAGACTTGAAAATTTGAGAATTTGAGAAGTGACACATTAGATGTTTTTGTTTTGACATTTTAACTCATTCACTAAATGCCTTCTATAGATTGAAAATTATACTTTGTGATTATCACAGTAATATTATTTCCTAAATGTCATGATTTGAGAATTATTGATAAAAGTTTTTTTTTTCCCCCAAGCATTATAGTTCTGGTGCTGCTTGTGCTGCTGCTGCTGCTAAGTCACTTCAGTCGTGTCTGACTCTGTGCGACCCCATAGACAGCAGCGCATCAGGCTCTGCCGTCCCTGGGATTCTCCAGGCAAGAACACTGGAGTGGGTTGCTATTTCCTTCTCCATTGTGTGAAAGTGAAGTCGCTCAGGCGCTGCTTGTAGAAAGAGTAAAAACATTTCCCAAAGTGTCTCAAAGATTTTTGTTTAAATGTTGCATGGGGAAAAGTTGGCTGAAATCCAAAATAATATCCATTAATTTCATTTAATGCATATAAATAAATCATTGTGTATAATAGTGCTATTTATATTAATATATTTTATTTCAGAAATCAATTAACAGTTTTCAGTTGGCACAATAAATGTGAAGGGGGGCATTGAAAATGGCTTTTTATTTTATTTTCTATTCACATTTTTCTATAATATATGCATGTGATATTTAAAAAGTTTGCAAAGTGACAAAATCCACAGAGATATTGTAGATTTTCAATTAAAACAATTTTTGTAAATATCATAAACTGGATGATTATGTGGACTATTAAGATACATAGAAATGAAATTAGAAAATTAAATAAGAGTTGGTATGACCAATGGGCTTCCCTGTGGCTCAGACGGTAAAGAATCTGCCTGCAATGCAGGAGACTCAGTATTAGCGGTATGTTCAAGCTTATTTAACTTTTCAATTTCATAATTCTTTAAATACTCAGACACATGGTCAAATATTTAAACTTTAAAAGGAAAAGAATTAAATATAATGAATACATTTGTTTCTTTTTTGGGTGACATTCAGACACTGTCAACCAAGTCATATTTATATTTTATAGGCTAACTTAATCATAATAGGTTATACTGTTTCTGGAAAATACATAGTCGCTGATATTTAAACAACTATGACTTTGAAGTTACAAAAGTGTTTCCATATTTATTTCTTACTAATATAAACATTTTGTCAGAGCAGGTAAAACCTCACTCATTCTTTTATTTAAGAATCATTTAAATAAAAATTCTATACAAGTAAAACATTTATTCCTTTTTCACCAATCATTTAGATAAACATTTTTATATGATATATTTGAGGTTGGTAGCAGATATTAAAGCACCAAGGAATAATATATAGCTTCTACCTTCAAACTGTTTGTATTGAGATAGTGTATAAAATAATACACATTGAGATAATACAAGGCAAAATAAGGTAAATGTCCAAGCAGATGTGAGAAACGGAATGTTAGTGCCACTGAATTGTGAAATCTCAAGCATTCCTGAAGAATCTACAATGGTATTACTGAAGGCAAATTTTTAAGAGTATTCTTACTTTCTCAGAGGGATTCCTCTTGACAAGGATCCACTGTGGATAAATCTTTCAAGAATTATGAACACAGGAGATGTATTTAACAGTAGTTATAATAATGAAAATCTCTAATAAAATATTATTTTACATAATTCATGATCAACCACACACCATCTGTTCTGCAAGAATTTCTCATTGGCTCTTTGGTTTTTTGCTGTAATTCATCTTTGTTTGTTACATTACTTCCAGAAAGACTGATGTGAATTGAAGAGATGGGCATCTGCAATCAAACCACGGTGACTCAATTTATCCTCATAGGGCTTTCTGATCGCCCCGAGGTGCGCTACCCTCTCTTTGTGGTCTTTACCATCATCTATCAGGTCACCTTGGTGGGAAATGGAATTATTCTCTTGGCCATTGGAACTGAGAAAAAACTGCACACACCCATGTATTACTTTTTGGCAAATCTGTCCCTCTTAGACATCTTATGCCCATCAGTTACTGTCCCCAAGATGCTGGAGAACCTCTTGACTGAGAAGCACAGCATTTCCTACATTGGGTGTGCTTTGCAGCTTTATTTTCTGGTGGCGCTTGTGGGGACTGAAGTCTTCCTTCTCTCTGTCATGGCTTATGACAGGTATGTGGCCATCTGTTTCCCTCTTCGTTACACCCTCATCATTACCAAGGTTCGTTGTGTTCAGCTGACGGCTGGGACTTGGGTAGCAGGGTTTCTCAATTCCCTCCTTCATACAGTGTCCACATTCCGCCTTTCTTTCTGCAAGTCCAACCAAGTTAACCAGTACTACTGTGACATCCCACCAGTGGTCGCTCTCTCATGCTCATCCACCTATGTGGCAGAAATGCTTATTTTGGTGGAAGCAGGTATCCTGGGGAGCAGTGCCTTCCTGGTCATCTTTATCTCTTATTTCGACATCATATCTACCATCCTGAAGATCCAGTCAGCAGAAGGGAAGCGTAAAGCCTTTTCCACATGTGCTTCCCACCTTCTGGTGGTCTGTTTATTCGGTGGCACGACAATATTTACCTATGTACGTCCCTTTTCCAATCAACACTCCCCAGCAAGAGATAGACTCATCTCCATGTTATATGGAATTATTACACCAATGTTAAACCCCATGATTTATAGCATGAGAAACACAGAGGTGAAAGGAGCAATCAGAAGGCTCTTATATCAGAAAGCATGTTTACAGCAAGTCTAATGTTAAAAGGGAATGATTCAATGTTTACTTTAGAATGAATACATAGAATAATTTTTAATTGTTACATATGAAATGCATACTTACATACAGTTAGAAAATTTCACACAGGTGCAAATGCATATAATCTTAATTATACTTCTCTATGTGGCTTCTCTGGAGAAGGAAATGGCAGCCCACTCTAGTGTTCTTGCCTGGAGAATCCCAGGGATGGGGGAGCTTGGTTGGCTTCCATCTATGGGGTTGCACAGAGCTGGACACGACTGAAGTGACTTAGCAGCAGTAGCATGGGGCTTCTCTGGTGGCTCAGTTGGTAAAGAACCCACCTGCAATGCAAGAGACCTTGGTTTGATCCCTGAGTTGGGAAGATCCTCTGCAGAAGGAAATGGCAACCCACTCCAATATTCTTGCTTGGGAAATCCCATAGACAGAGGAGCCTGATGGGCTAGAGTCCATGGGGTCCCAAAAGTCAGTGACTTAACCTACCACCACTATGCTTCTCTATATATGGATATCTCTTCCTTTATTCACAGGATCTTTAAGTTCATCTTCTAAAATTTGACGTTTTTGAAAGGAAGCAGAGAACTGTTAGTAATTTCACTAGTATAAGGGATATAAATTGAAGCAGTCTTAAATTAACTTGGATATATGGTCTTATCCATATCCATATACTTATATTATCTGTATGTTTGCATGTTTCTAAATGATATCATCTATAGATCATCCTTACACTTCTTTCCTTTATTTGATTGACTGCTTATGCTCTTACTCCCTTTTGTTTTCATTTCATTCTTCAACTTTTGCTTCTACTTACTCTATATTTCTGTTTCTCCCTTTTCTGATAACCTTATCCATTCTCAGTTCTGCTTGTCCTTGGTCACAGGAGTGCATTTAGTTCTGTGTCAGACATGACAGAGTGACTGAACTGAACAGATTTAGATCTCTATTTCAGCTCACTATATTACTATCATCATAGCCTCAACATGGTCAAAACTGAAAGAAATATCATTTAATACACACATGCACACACAAACACATCTTCTTATCTTCTACCTCATATTTTTATTATCAGTTTTCCCTCACTCCTCAAACTAAAATTCATGAAACTAGACTCTGCTTTGCCTTAAAGTGCAGCACTTCCATTCAGTTTGCCTAGAGAGTGATAGTCTCTGACTGTGGATGGGACACCACTCCATTCCCTCTCCTTGTCACATGTAGAGGTAAAATTATTTTCTCTATGTCTTAATACTTCAAAGTGAAGTCATGCATAATTTTTCCTAATAATCTTCTGGGCTTCCCCAGTGGTCCAGTGGCTAAGAATCTGCCTTGAAATGCAGATTCTTGAAATGCAGGGGACATTGGTTCAATCACTGGTCTAGGAAGATCCTACATGCTGTGGAGCAACTAAGCCCATGCACCTCTACTACTGAGCCTGTGCTCTGGAGCCCAGGAGTCACAGCTACAGAGCCCATGTGCCACAACTACTGAAAACCAAGTGCCCTAGAGCTTGTGCTCTGCAGCAAGAGATATCACCTCAATGAGAAGCCCTCACACTGCAACTAGGGAAAGCCTGCAGTAGCAATGAATACCCAGCACAGCTAATATAAATAAATAAAATACATAAAAAAATTATCCCTATCCTGGACATCTCAATAGCTAAAAATTTAATCTTCAGTCTGGTGATCACAATTAGTATATCCCCACTCTCTGCATTTCTGATTCTCCATTCGCTGACATTCAGTATCTTCTCTCTTTCTCTTATCTGTAGTCTACCTTTCCATTATCACTATGTGAGGTAGTCTTATATTACTCAAAACATCTATCAATACCTCCTCTGGATTGTCATTGGTCTCTTAGTAATTTTCAAAAATTATCCTTTAAATTATATTTCAGGCTATCAAATTATAGGCTGATCATATGTACTTTTTGTTACATGAGCTAGAGTAAAAATGTATTGAGATATGATGTTTTTGTATTAATTGCATTTTACAAAATTCAGAAAAGGCCTAATATACATCTTCCACAACATACAGGGCTATTCATAATTGTGATGAGTCATTTATATGTCACTTAATTTTCAAAAGAGTGGGAAAACTTATGCATACCTGAAGAATAAAATGAAATAATAGCATTACTATTACAGACTTGAGATTTGTTGTTTTTATTCCATTTTTTCCAAAGTTTGCATGTGGTGTGAAAGAATCAAGTCTTCATCATATAAAGACAGAATACATGGGATATGTTAATGTAACACCATATAAGAGTTGGACAATGACTGAGGGAATGAACTGAACTGAACTACAATGAAAAATGAACTTGGGGGTGCAGATATTCTACAAGATTCTGTTTTCATTTCCTTTAGATATATCCCAAAAGTGGAATGGCTGAATCATATGGTAGTTCTATTTGTAACTTTTAAGGAACTTTCATACATTTTCCACTATCTCTAACCAATTTGCATTCTCACCAACAGTGCACAGTGTCCGACTCTTTGCGACCCCATGAATCACAGCACACCAGGCTTCCCTGTCCACCACCAACTCCCAGAGTTCACCCAAACTCATGTCCATTGAGTCGGTGATGCCATCCAATCATCTCATCCTCTGTCGTCCCCTTCTCCTCCTGCCCTCAATCTTTCCCAGCATCAGGGTCATTTCAAATGAGTCAGCTATTCACATCAGATGGCCAAAGTATTGGTGCTTCAGCTTCAACATCAGTCCTTCCAATGAACACCCAGGACAGATCTCCTTTAGGATGGACTGGTTGGATCTCCTTGCAGTCCAAGGGACTCTCAAGAGTCTTCTCCAACACCACAGTTCAAAAGCATCAATTCTTCAGTGCTCAGCTTTCTTTTTCTCCACGTCTTTGCCAATTACTGTTATGCTTGTCTTTTCAGGGAATCATTCTATCAAGTTCATATTGAATGTGTTTATGTTTTGCATTTATTAAATATTTGATGTTCAGTGATGTTGATCACCTTTTCAGGTACCTGTTGTCATTAATATAACATCTTTGGAAAAAAAGGGTATTTAGTTATTCTGCCCTTTATTTTTTTTTTTTTCTCTAATTTTATTTTATTTTTAAACTTTACATAATTGTATTAGTTTTGCCAAATATCAAAATGAATCCGCCACAGGTATACATGTGCTCCCCATCCCGAACCCTCCTCCCTCCTCCCTCCCCATACCATCCCTCTGGGCCGTCCCAGTGCACCAGCCCCAAGCATCCAGCATCATGCATCGAACCTGGACTGGCAACTCGTTTCCTACATGATATTTTACATGTTTCATTGCCATTCTCCCAAATCTTCCCACCCTCTCCCTCTCCCACAGAGTCCATAAGACTGTTCTATACATCAGTGTCTCTTTTGCTGTCTCGTACACCGGGTTATTGTTACCATCTTTCTAAATTCCATATATATGCGTTAGTATACTGTATTTATGTTTTTCCTTCTGGCTTACTTCACTCTGTATAATAGGCTCCAGTTTCATCCACCTAATTAGAACTGATTCAAATGTATTCTTTTTAATGGCTGAGTAATACTCCATTGTGTATATGTACCACAGCTTTCTTATCCATTCATCTGCTGATGGACATCTAGGTTGCTTCCATGTCTTGGCTATTATAAAAAGTGCTGCGATGAACATTGGGGTACACGTGTCTCTTTCAATTCTGGTTTCCTCAGTGTGTATGCCCAGCAGTGGGGTTGCTGGATCATAAGGCAGTTCTATTTCCAGTTTTTTAAGGAATCTCCACACTGTTCTCCATAGTGGCTGTACTAGTTTGCATTCCCACCAACAGTGTAAAAGGGTTCCCTTTTCTCCACACCCTCTCCAGCATTTATTATTTGTAGACTTTTGGATCGCAGCCATTCTGACTGGTGTGAAATGGTACCTCATAGTGGTTTTGATTTGCATTTCTCTGATAATGAGTGATGTTGAGCATCTTTTCATGTGTTTGTTAGCCATCTGTATGTCTTTTTTGGAGAAATGTCTATTTAGTTCTTTGGCCCATTTTTTGATTGGGTCGTTTATTTTTCTGGAGTTGAGCTGTAGGAGTTGCTTGTATATTTTTGAGATTAGTTGTTTGTCCGTTGCTTCATTTGCTATTATTTTCTCCCATTCTGAAGGCTGTCTTTTCACCTTGCTAATAGTTTCCTTTGATGTGAAGAAGCTTTTAAGGTTAATTAGGTCCCATTTGTTTATTTTTGCTTTTATTTCCAATATTCTGGGAGGTGGGTCATAGAGGATCCTGCTGTGATGTATGTCAGAGAGTGTTTTGCCTATGTTCTCCTCTAGGAGTTTTATAGTTTCTGGTCTTACGTTTAGATCTTTAATCCATTTTGAGTTTATTTTTGTGTATGGTGTTAGAAAGTGGTCCAGTTTCATTCTTTTACAAGTGGTTGACCAGATTTCCCAGCACCACTTGTTAAAGAGATTGAAATCAAAGAGGACACTAATAGATGGAGAAATATACCATGTTCATGGATTGGAAGAATCAATATAGTGAAAATGAGTATACTACCCAAAGCAATTTATAGATTCAACGCAATCCCTATCAAGCTACCAACAGTATTCTTCACAGAGCTAGAACAAATAATTTCACAATTTGTATGGAAATACAAAAAACCTCGAATAGCCAAAGCGATCTTGAGAAAGAAGAATGGAACTGGAGGAATCAACCTACCTGACTTCAGGCTCTACTACAAAGCCACAGTTATCAAGACAGTATGGTACTGGCACAAAGACAGAAATATTGATCAATGGAATAAAATAGAAAGCCCAGAGATAAATCCACGCACATATGGACACCTTATCTTCGACAAAGGAGGCAAGAATATACAATGGATTAAAGACAATATTCTGCCCTTTAAAAATATTAGATTGGTCTTATGGCTATCAAACTATATGTTTTCTTTATTTATTTTGGATATTAACCCTTTATCAAATATATAATTTGCAAATATTTTCTCTCATTCTGTAGGTTGATTTTTCATTTTGTAGATTGTTTCTTTTTGGTTTCTTTTATTACTCCAAAAATATCTCCCATGCTTATTTAAATTGTCTTACCATCTTTGTAGAAAATCAGTTGAACATATATTTACAGGTTTATATCAGTTGCAATTCTATTTCATTGACCTATAAATCTACTCTCAGGCCAATGACAGAGTCTTCTTTTTTTCCTCAAATATTTTCAGATTAATTGAGACACTGTTCTGCACAAATTTAAGGTGTACAGCATAATGATTTGACTCTCATGTATCATTAAATGGTTACAACAATACTTTCATACTTTAAATATCTATCATGCCATATACATGCAAAATTAAATAAATAAAAGAATCTTGTTATTTGTGATGAGAACTTAAGATTTACTCTCAACAACTTTCATACATAACATAGAGCAGTGGTAATTAATTATATTTATCACACTGTACATTACAGCTCTGGTATTTATTTATCTTATTACTGAGCATTGTAACTTTTGACTATCTTCATTCAATTTACCCTCTCTCCATTTCCTGCTTTTGGCATCTTTTTCCATGAGTCTACTTGCTTGTTTTTGAAGATCTATGTTACTTCATGGTGCACACATAGTGATACAGTATTACTACACATTTCAAAATGACCACCACAGTAATTCTAATTATCATTTGTCACCATATAAAGATATAATTTCATTATTGACTATGTTACTCACAGCTCATACATGTAACTCACTTATTTTGTAACTGAAGGTTTGTACCTCTTAATCTACCTCATCTGTTTACAGATGTATCCCACCTCCTCCTCTCTGACAATCAGCTATTTATTTTTTATATCTATGACTTTGTTTCTGTTACACTTGTTCATTTATGTTCTTTAGAGTCCACATATAAGTGAAATTGTATATTTTCCTTTTTTTGTCTGATTTATTTCACCTGGAGTAACACCCTCTAGGTCCAACCATATTTTCACAGATGACAAAGTTTTTTTCTTTTTTGCAGTTGAATAACACTCCACCATATAGATCTTCTTTATCCAGATGTTTATCAATAGGTACTTAAGTTGCTTCTATAGCTTGTCTATAGTAAAAAATGCTGCAAATGGGGGTTTATATATATTTTCAAATTGTATGTGTGTGTGCTCAATCGTGTCCAGTTCTTTGCAACTCCATGGACTGTAGCCCTGCAGGGTCCTCTGTCCATGGTATTTTCCAGGCAAGAATACTGGAGTGGGCTGCCATGCCCTCCTCCAGGGGATCTTCTTGACCCAGGGATCAAATTCTCATCTCTTGCATCTCCTGCATTGGTAGGCATATTCACTAGCACCTCCTGGGAAGCCAGGAGGATGGGGAAGATACCCTCGGATAGGAAATTGCAACCCACTCCAATATTGTTGCCTGGAAAATCCCATGGATAGAGGAGCCTGGTGAACTATGGTCACAAAATTTAGACATGACTGAGACACAACATATGGTAGTTCTTTTTTTAATTTTGTGAGATGCCTCTATACTCTTTTAAACAGTGACTGTACAATTTACATTCCCTTCAATGGTTCACAGGGTTTCCTTTTTTCCACATGCTTATCATTATTTGTTATTTGTTGTCTTTTTGATAATAGACAATCTAACAGGTGTTAGGTGATATCTCATCATTTTTTGGTTTACATTTACCTGATGATTAAAGATGTAAGCATCTTTTTATTTGTGTATTGGCCACCAATATGTATTCATAAAAATATCTATGAGGTTCCTTTGTTCAATTTTAATTGAATTGTTTGTTTTTTTTCTTTTGGTTTGATGTTGAATTGTATGAGATTTTTGTATATTTTGAATATTGAGTCCTTGTCAGATACATTGTTGACATCTCCAGTTCAATAAGTGTCCTTTCCAGCTTCTTGATGGTTTTCCTTTTTTACCATGCAAAAGGTTTTTAGTTTGATGTAAGTGAAAATCACTCAGTTGTGTCTAACTCTTCATGACCCCATGGACTATACAGTCCATGCAATTCTCCAGGTCAGAATACTGGAGTGGGTAATCTTTCCCTTCTCCATGTTTAGTTTGATGAAAGCATATGAAAATTTTTTTTGAACTTTGTTACCCTGGCCTCAGGAGATACATCTAAAAAAAAGTTACTAAGTCCAATGTTTCCTTCTAGAAATTTTATGATTTCAGGCCTTCCATTTATGTATTATTAAATTTTGAGTTTATTTTTGTATGCAGCACGAGAGTCCAGTTTAATTCTTTTGCATGTTGCTGTCTAGTTTTCTCAATACTGTTTTGTTGGCATTAATTTTCTTTTAAATTTTATTTTATTTTTAATTGGAAGATAGTTACTTTTCAATATTGTGATGGTTTCTATCATACACCAACATGAGTCAACAACAGGCACACGTATGTTCCCTTTGTCTTAAACTTTCCTCCCACATCCTTCCCCATCCCATACCTTTAGGTTGTCCCAGAGCATGGGCTTTGGGTTCCCTATATCATACACTAAATTCCTAATGTCGTATCTATTTTACATATGGTAATGTATATGTTTCAATACTACTCTCTCAAGTCATCCCACCCTCTTTGTCCCCCACTGTTACCAAAACTCTGTTCTTCACATCTGTGTCTCCTTTGCTGCCCTGCAAGGGAAGATCATCAGTATCATCTTTTTAGATTTCATATATGTACATTAATATATAATATTTGCAGGACTTCCCTGGTCGTTCAGATGGTAAAGAATTTGCCTGCAATGCAAGATACCTGAGTTTGATCCCTGGATCAGGAAGATCTTCTGGAGAAGGGAATGGCAATCCACTCAGTATTCTTGCCAGGAGAATTCCATGGACAGAAGAGCCTAGCAGGTTCATGGGTCCACAAAGAGTCGGACACAACTAAACAACTAACAAACATATAATACTTGTTTTTCTCTTTCTGATTTACTTCACTATGTATAATAGGCTCTAGATTCATACACCTCACTAGAATTGACTTAAAGCTCTTCCTTTTTACAGCTGAGTATTATTCCATTGTTGCATATGTACCACAACTTCTTTATCCATTCATCTGCTGATGAACATCTAGGTTGTTTCTATGTCCTAGCTATTTTAAATAGTGCTTCAGTGAACACTGGGGTACATATATCTTTTTCAATTATGATTTCTTGAGGGTATATGCCCAGTAGTGGATTACTTGGTCATATGGTAATTTCATTATTAGTTTTTCAAAAAGAATCTCCATACTGTTCTCCATAGTGGCTGTTGCAATTTGCATTCCTACCAACAGTGCAATATGGTTCCCTTTGCTCCACACCCTCTCTAGCATTTATTGTTTGTAGACATTTAAATGATGGCCATTCTGACCAGTGTGAAGTGTTACCTAATTGTGGTTTTATTTTGCATTTCTCTAATAAAGCTCAAACTATGCACAATTGCACTCATCTCACATGCTAGTAAAGTAATGCTCAAAATTTTCTAAGCCAGGCTTCAGCAATATGGGAACCGTGAACTTCCAGATGTTCAAGCTGGTTTTAGAAAAGGCAGAGGAACCAGAGATCAAATTGCCAACATCCGCTGGATCATCAAAAAAGCAAGAGAGTTCCAGAAAAACATCTATTTCTGCTTTGTTGACTATGACAAAGCCTTTGACTGTGTGGATCACAATAAACTGTGGAAAATTCTGAAAGTGATGGGAATACAAGACCACCAGACCTGCCTCTTGAGAAACCTATATGCAGGTCAAGAAGCAACAGTTAGAACTAGACATGGAACAACAGACTGGTTCCAAATAGGAAAAGGAGTATGTTAAGGCTCTATATTGTCACCCTGCTTATTTAACTTCTATGCAGAGTACATCGTGAGAAATGCTGGGCTGGAAGAAACACAAGCTGGAATCAAGATTGCTGGGAGAAATATCAATAACCTCAGATATGCAGATGACACCACCCTTATGGCAGAAAGTGAAGAGGAACTCAGAAGCCTCTTGATGAAAGTGAAAGAGGAGAGTGAAAAAGTTGGCTTAAAGCTCAACATTCAAAACTAAGATCATGGCATCTGGTCACATCATTTCATGGGAAATAAATGGGGAAAGAGTGGAAGCAGTGTCAGACTTTATTTTTGGGGGCTCCAAAATCACTGCAGATGGTGATTGCAGCCGTGAAATTAAAAGATGCTTACTCCTTGGAAGGAAAGTTATGACCAACCTAGATAGCATATTGAAAAGCAGAGACATTACTTTGCCAACAAAGGTCCGTCTAGTCAAGGCTATGGTTTTTCCAGTGGTCATGTACGGATGTGAGAGTTGGACTGTGAAGAAGGCTGAGCGCCGAAGAATTGATGCTTTTGAACTGTGGTGTTGGAGAAGACTCTTGAGAGTCCCTTGGACTGCAAGGAGATCCAACCAGGCCATCCTAAAGGAGATCAGTCCTGGGTGTTCATTGGAAGGACTGTGCTAAAGCTGAAACTCCAGTACTTTGGCCACCTCATGCAAAGAGTTGACCCATTGGAAAAGACTCTGATGCTGGGAGGGATTGGGGGCAGGAGGATAAGGGGACGACCGAGGATGAGATGGCTGGATGGCATCAACGACTCAATGGACATGAGTTTGGGTGAACTCTGGGAGTTGGTGATGGACAGCGAGGCCTGGTGTGCTGCAATTTATAGGGTTGCAAAGAGTTGGACATGACTGAGTGACTGAAACTGAACTGAATAATGAATGATGTTGAGCATCTTTTCATGTGTTTATTAGCCATCTGTATGTCTTTTTTGGAGAAATGTTTGTTTAGGTTTTCTGACCACTTTCTGATTGGTTGTTTGTTCTTCCAGTATTAAGATGCATGTGCTGCATGTATATTTTGGAGATTAATCCTTTGTCAGTTATTTCATTTGCTATTCTTTTCTCCTATTCTGAGGATTTTCTTTTTACCTTGTTTGTAGCTTTCTTCTTTGTGCAAAGTTTTTAAATTTAATTAGGTCCCATAAGTCTATTTTAAAAAAATATCCATTACTCTATGAGGTGGGCCATAGAGGATCTGTCTGTGATTTATATCAAAGAGTGTTCTGCCTATGTTTTCATCTAATTGTTTAAAAGTTTCTAGTATTACATTTAGGTCATTAATCCATTTTGAATTTATTTTTGTGTATGATGTTAGGAAGCGTTCTAATTTCATTTTTTACATGGTTTTTCAAGTGGTGATGTATGGATGTGAAAGTTGGAATGTGAAGAAAGCTGAGTGCCAAAGAATTGATGCTTTTGAACTGTGGTGTTGGAGAAGACTAATGAGAGTCCCTTGGACTGCAAGGAGCTCCAACCAGTTCATTCTAAAGGAGATCAATCCTGGGTGTTCTTTTTTTTTTAATTTTTTTTTTTACTTTACAATATTGTATTGGTTTTGCCATACATCACTATGCATCTGCCACGGGTGTACATGTATTCCCCACCTGAACCCCCCTCCCATCTTCCTCTCCATACCATCCCTCTGGGTCATCCCAGTGCACCAGCCCCAAGCTTCCTGTATCCTGCATCAAACCTGGACTGGTGATTTGTTTCTTATATGATATTATACATGTTTTAATGTCATTCTCCCAAATCGTCGAGTCCAAAAGACTGTTCTATACATCTGTGTCTCTTTTGTTGTCTCTCATACAGGGTTGTCATTACCATCCTTCTAAATTCCATATATATGCGTTAGTATACTGCATTGGTGTTTTTCTTTCTGGCTTACTTCACTCTGTATAATAGGCTCCAGTTTCATCCACCTCATTAGAACTGATTCAAATGTTTTCTTTTTAATGGCTGAGTAATACTCCATTGTGTATATGTACCATAGCTTTCTTATCCATTCATCTGCTGATGGACATCTAGGTTGCTTCCATGTCCTGGCTATTATAAACAGTGCTGCGATGAACATTGGGGTACACGTGTCTCTTTGAATTCTTGTTTCCTCAGTGTGTATGCCCAGCAGTGAGATTGCTACATCGTATGGCAGTTCTATTTCCAGTTTTTTAAGAAATCTCCACACTGTTCTCCATAGTGGCTGTACTAGTTTGCATTCCCACCAACAGTGTCAGAGGGTTCCCTTTTCTCCACACTCTCTTCAGCATTTATTGCTTGTAGACTTTTGGATCACAGCCATTCTGACTGGCGTTAAATGGTACCTCATTGTGGTTTTGAGTGGCATTTCTCTGATAATGAGTGATGTTGACCATTTTTTCATGTGTTTGTTAGCCATCTGTATGTCTTCTTTGGAGAAATGTCTAGTTCTTTGGCCCATTTTTTGATTGGGTCGTTTATTTTTCTGGAATTGAGCTACAGGAGTTGCTTGTATATTTTTGAGATTAGTTTTTTGTCAGTTGCTTCATTTGCTATGATTTTCTCCCATTCTGAAGGCTGTCTTATCACCTTGCTTATAGTTTCTTTTGTTGTGCAGAAGCTTTTAATTTTAATTAGATCCCATTTATTTATTTTTGCTTTTATTTCTAATATTCTGGGTGGTGGGTCATAGAGGATCCTGCTGTGATGTATGTAGGAGAGTGTTTTGCGTATGTTCTCCTCTAAGATTTTTATAGTTTCTGGTCTTATGTTTAGATCTTTAATCCGTTTTGAGTTTATTTTTGTGTATGGTGTTAGAAAGTGTTCTAGTTTCATTCTTTTACAAGCGGTTGACCAGTTTTCCTAGCACCACTTGTTAAAGAGTTTGTCTTTAATCCACTATATATTCTTGCCTCCTTTGTCAAAGATAAGGTGTCCATGGTGCATGGGTTTATCTCTGGACTTTCTATTTTGTTCCATTGATCTATATTTCTGTCTTTGTGCCAGTACCATACTGTCTTGATGACTGTGGCTTTGTAGTAGAGCTTGAAGTCAGGCATGTTGATTCCTCCAGTTCCATTCTTCTTTCTCAAGATTGCTCTGGCTATTCGAGTTTATTTTTGTATTTCCATACAAATTGTGAAATTATTTGTTCTAGCTCTGTGAAAAATACCGTTGGTAGCTTGATAGGGATTGCATTGAATCTATAGATTGCTTTGGGTAGTATACTCATTTTCACTATATTGATTCTTCCAATCCTTGAACATGGTATATTTCTCCATCTATTAGTGTCCTTTTTGATTTCTTTCATCAGTGTTTTATAGTTTTCTATATATAGGTCTTTAGTTTCTTTAGGTAGATATATTGCTAAGTATTTTATTCTTTCCGTTGCAATGGTGAATGGAATTGTTTCCTTAATTTCTCTTTCTATTTTCTCATTATTAGTGTATAGGAATGCAAGGGACTTCTGTGTGTTGATTTTATATCCTTCGACTTTACTATATTCATGGATTAGCTCTAGTAATTTTCTGGTGGAGTCTTTAGGGTTTTCTATGTAGAGGATCATGTCATCTGCAAATAGTGAGAGTTTTACTTCTTCTTTTCCAATCTGGATTCCCTTTATTTCTTTTTATTCTCTGATTGCTGTGGCTAAAACTTCCAAAACTATGTTGAATAGTAGTGGTGACAGTGGGCACCCTTGTCTTGTTCCTGACTTTAGGGGAAATGCTTGCTTCCAATTTTTCACCATTGAGGATAATGTTTGCTGTGGGTTTGTCATATATAGCTTTTATTATGTTGAGGTATGTTCCTTCTATTCCTGATTTCTGGAGAGTTTTTTTTTTTTTTTAATCATAAATGGATGTTGAATTTTATCAAAGGCTTTCTCTGCATCTATTGAGATTATCATATGGCTTTTATTTTTCAATTTGTTAATGTGGTGTATTACATTGATTGATTTGCGGATATTGAAGAATCCTTGCATTCCTGGGATAAAGCCCACTTGGTCATGGTGTATGATCTTTTAAAGGTGTTGTTGGATTCTGATTGCTAGAATTTTATTAAAGATTTTTGCATCTATGTTCATCAGTGATATTGGCCTGTAGTTTTCTTTTTTTGTGGCATCTTTGTCAGGTTTTGGTATTAAGGTGATGGTGGCCTCGTAGAATGAGTTTGGACGTTTACCTTCCTCTGCAATTTTCTGGAAGAGTTTGAGCAGGATAGGTGTTAGCTCTTCTCTAAATTTTTGGTAGAATTCAGCTGTGAAGCCGTTTGGACCTGGGCTTTTATTTGCTGAAAGATTTCTGATTACAGTTTCAATTTCCATGCTTGTGATGGGTCTGTTAAGATTTTCTATTTCTTCCTGGTTCAGTTTTGGAAAGTTATACGTTTCTAAGAATTTGTCCATTTCTTCCACGTTGTCCATTTTATTGGCATATAATTGCTGATAGTAGTCTCTTATGATCCTTTGTATTTGTGTGTTGTCTGTTGTGATCTCTCCATTTTTATTTTTAATTTTACTGATTTGATTTTTCTCCCTTTGTTTCTTGATGAGTCTGGCTAATGGTTTGTCAATTTTATTTATCCTTTCAAAGAACAAGCTTTTGGATTTGTTGATTTTTGCTATGGTCTCCTTTGTTTCTTTTGCATTTATTTCTGCCCTAATTTTTAAGATTTCTTTCCTTCTACTAACCCTGGGGTTATCATTTCTTCTTTTTCTAGTTGCTTTAGGTGTAGAGTTAGGTTATTTATTTGACTTTTTTCTTGTTTTTGAGGTATGCCTGTATTGCTATGAACTTTGCCCTTAGCACTGCTTTTACAGTGTCCCATAGGTTTCGGGTTGTTGTGTTTTCATTTTCATTCGTTTCTATGCATATTTTTATTTCTTTTTTGATTTCTTCTGTAATTTGTTGGTTATTCAGCAGCGTGTTGTTCAGCCTCCATATGTTGGAATTTTTAACATTTTCTCTCCTGTAATTGAGATCTAATCTTACTGCATTGTGGTCAGAAAAGATGCTTGGAATGATTTCAATTTTTTTTGAATTTGCCAAGGCTAGATTTATGGCCCAGGATGTGATCTATCCTGAAGAAGATTACATGTGCGCTTGAGAAAAAGGTGAAATTCATTGTTTTGGGGTGAAGTGTCCTATAGATATCAATTAGGTCTAACTGGTCTATTGTATCATTTAAAGTTTGTGTTTCTTTGTTAATTTTCTGTTTGGTCGATCTATCCATAGGTGTGAGCGAGGTATTAAAGTCTCCCACTATTATTGTGTTATTGTTAATTTCCCCTTTCATTCTTGTTAGCATTTGTCTTACATATTGCGGTGCTTCTATGTTGGGTGCATATATATTTATAATTGTTATCTCTTCTTTTTGGATTGATCCTTTGATCATTATGTAGTGTCCTTCTTTGTCTCTTTATAAGCCTTTGTTTTAAGTTCTATTTTATCTGGTATGAGTATTGCTACTCCTGCTTTATTTTGATCTCTGTCTGCATGGAATATCTTTTTCCAGCCCTTCACTTTCAGTCTGTATGTGTCCCCTGCTTTGAGGTGGGTCTCTTGTAGACAACATATATAGAAATCTTGTTTTTGTATCCATTCAGCCAGTCTTTGTCTTTTGGTTGGGGCATTCAACCCATTTACATTTAAGGTAATTATTGATAAGTATGATCCTATTGCCATTTACTTTATTGTTTGGGATTCGAGGTTATACATCGTTTTTGTGTCTCCTGTCTAGAGAATATCCTTTAGCATTTGTTGGAGAGCTGGTTTGGTGGTGCTGAATTCTCTCAGCTTTTGCTTGTCTGTAAAGCTTTTGATTTCTCTTTCATATTTGAATGAGATCCTTGCTGGGTACAGTAATCTGGGCTGTAGGTTATTTTCTTTCATCACTTTAATTATGTCTTGCCATTCCCTCCTGGCCTGAAGAGTTTCTATTGAAAGTTCAGCTGTTATCCTTATGGGAATCCCCTTGTGTGTTATTTGTTGTTTTTCCCTTCCTGCTTTTAATATTTGTTCTTTGTGTTTGATCTTTGTTAATTTGATTATTATGTGTCTTGGGGTGTTTTGCCTTGGGTTTATCCTGTTTGGGACTCTCTGGGCTTATTGGACTTGGGTGATTATTTCCTTCCCCATTTTAGGGAAGTTTTCAACTATTATCTCCTCAAGTATTTCCTCATGGTCTTTCTTTTTGTCTTCTTCTGGGACTCCTATGATTCGAATGTTGCATTTAATATTGTCCTGGAGGTCTCTGAGATTGTCCTCATTTCTTTTAATTCGTTTTTCTTTTTTCCTCTCTGATTCATTTATTTCTACCATTCTATCTTCTATTTCACTAAACGTATCTTCTGCCTCCGTTAGTCTACTATTTGTTACCTCCAGAGTGTTTTTGATCTCATTTATTGCGTTATTCATTATATATTGACTCTTTTTTATTTATTCTAGGTCCTTGTTAAACCTTTCGTGCATTTTCTCAATCCTTGCCTCCAGGCTATTTATCTCTGATTCCATTTTTATTTCAAGATTTTGAATCATTTTCACTATTATTATTCGGAATTCTTTATCAGATAGATTCCCTATCTCTTCCTCTTTTGTTTGGTTTGGTGGGCATTTATCCTGTTCCTTTACCTGTTGGGTATTCCTCTGTCTCTTCATCTTGTTTATATTGCTAAGTTTGGGGTGGCCTTTCTGTATTCTGGCAGTTTGTGGAGTTCTCTTTATTATGGAGTTTCCTCGCTGTGGGTGGGGTTATATTGGTGGCTTGTCAAGGTTTCTTGGTTAGGGAAGCTTGTGTCAGTGTTCTGGTGGGTAGAGCTGTATTTCTTCTCTCTGGAGTGCAATGAAGTGTCTTGTAATGAGTTATGAGATGTCAATGGATTTTACTCAGCATTTAAATGTTCTTTTGATGAATTTGTGGGGGAGAAAGTGATCTCCCCGTGCTATTCCTCCACCATCTTAGGACTGCCTCCCGCTAGATGTTCTTTGGAAGCTGAAACTCCAATACTTTGGCCACATCATCCAAAGTGTTGACTCACTGGAAAAGACCCTGATCTCCCCGTGCTATTCCTCCACCATCTTAGGACTGCCTCCCGCTAGATGTTCTTTGGAAGCTGAAACTCCAATACTTTGGCCACATCATCCAAAGTGTTGACTCACTGGAAAAGACCCTGATGCTGAGGGATTGGGGGCAGGAGAAGAGGGGACGACAGAAGATGAGATGGCTGGATGGCATCACTGCCTCGATGGACATGAGTTTGAGTGAACTCCGGTAGTTTGTGTTGGATGAGGAGGCCTGGCATGCTGCAGTTCATGGGGTCGCAAAGAGTTGAACATGATTGAGCGACTGATCTGAACTGAAATTGAAAAAAAATTCATTTTTTCCTCAACATTACTTATTGAAGATATTGCCTTTTCTCCATTGCATATTCTTTCCTCCTTTGTCAAAGATAAGGTGCTCATAGGTGTGTGGGTTTATCTCTGGGCTTTCTATCTTGTTTCCTTGGTTTTTATTGCTGTGTGTGCCTGTACCATACTGTCTTGATGACTGTAGCTTTGTAGTATAGTCTGAAGTCAAGAAGTTTGATTCCTCCAGCTCCATTCTTTTTTAAGAGTGCTTTGGCTATTCAGGGTCTTTTGTGTTTCCATATGAATTGTGAAATTTTTTGTTCTAGTTCTGTGAAAAATACTATTTATAGTTTGATAAGGTTTCATTGAGTCTGTAGGTTGCTTTGAGTAGTATAGTCATTTTCACAGTATTGATTCTTCCAATCCAAGAACATGGTTTATCTCTCCATCTGTTTGTGTCATCTCTGATTTCTTTCATCAGTGCCTTATAGTTTTCTGCATATAGATCTTTGTCTCTTTAGGCAGGTTTAGCCCTGGGTATTATATTCTTGCAATGGTGAATGGGATTGCTTCCTTAATTTCTCTTTCTGTTGTTTCATTGTTAGTGTATAAGAGTGAAAGAGATTTCTGTGTATTAATTATATAAACTGAGATTTTCCTATATTTATTGATTAGTAATTTTCTGGTGGCATCTTTAAGGTTTTCTGTGTATAGTATCATGGTGTCCATAGTAAGAATTTTGCTTATTCTTTTCCAATCTGGATTCTTTTTATTTCTTTTTCTTCTCTGATTGCTGTGATTAGGATTCCAAAATTATAGTGAATAATATTGGAGAAAATGGGCACCCTTGTCCTGCTCTTGATCTTAGAGGAAACTCTTTCAGTCTTTCACCACTGAGGTTAATGTTTTCTGTGGGTTTGTTGTATATGGCCTTTATTATGTTGAGGTACATTTCTTCTATGCAAACTTTCTGGAAAGTTTTTTTTTTTAATCATAAATTAGTGTTGAATATTTTCAAAAACTTTCTCTGTAACTACTGACGTTTTCATATATTTTTTGTCATTCAGCTTTTTAGTATGGTATATCAACATTGTGTATATTGAAGGATTCTTGCATTCCTGAAATAAAGCCCACTTGATCATGCTGTATAATCCTTTTAATGTGCTGTTGGATTCTGTTTGCTAGAACTTTATTGAGGATTTTTGCATCTATGTTCATCAGCGATATTGGCCTGTAATTTTCTTTGTCTGGTTCTGGTATCAAGGTGATAGTAGCCTCGTAGAATGAGTTTGGGAGTTTTCTTTTCTGTGCAATTTTCTGGAGGAGTTTGAGCAGGATAGGTGTTAGCTCTTCTCTAAACTTTCAGTAGAATTTGCCTATGAAGCCATCTGGCCCAGGGCTTTTGTTTATTGGAAGATTTTTGACAATAATTTTGATTTCTGTGCTTGTGATTGGCCTGTTTATATATTCTATTTCTTCCTGGTTCATTTTTGGAAGGTTAAACATTTCTAAGACTTTGTCTATTTGCTATAGATTGTCCATTGCATTGGTGTATAGTTGTCTTTATTAGTCACACAACTTTTTGTATATCAGGGGTTTTGTTTGTAATTTCTCCTTTTTTCTAATTTAATTGATTTTCCTTTCTCTTTTTTGCCTGATGAGTCTGGCTAAAGTTTTATCAATTTTGTTTATCTTTTCAAAGAAGTAGTTCTTACTTTCTTTTTTTTTTTTAATCCAAAAGATTGTTTTATTCTTTAATGAAAAAAAGCCATTAATATGCGAATGAAAATGATCACATTAAAAACTTATGTAAGAAATGGCGTCCAAGGACATTCAAGTAGCAGTGAGAGGGAGAGAAAAATGCTTCAATAGTCCATCAATTTTCTTCAAAATATTACTTGAGAGAATACAATTCAGTTCAGTGACTATGACAATTCATATAATTTTTCAATTTTCTTGAGACACAAAAGTTCACCGTTACAGTGTTTTTTTTTTTTTTTTGTATTTATTTTTAATTAATTGATGATTGGTTTACAACATTGGTTTGACTTCTGTCATACATAAATATGAATTAACCTGCAATGTACCTATGTCCCCTCCCTCTTGAATCTCCTTCCCACCTGCCACCCTTTCCCACCCCTCTAGGTTATTACAGAGCCCCAGTTTGATTTCCTTGAGTCATACAGCAAATTCCCATTGGCTGTCTATTTACATATGTTTGTGTATATGCATCTATGTCTTCATTCATTTCACCCTCTCCCTGTTTTCCCCTATCCTTATCCATGTCTGTTCTCTATGTCTGCATCTCCATTGCTTCCTGTGAATAGATTCATCAGTACCATCCTTCTAGATTTCATATAAGATAAAATAAGTCAGTTGCTCAGTTGTGTCCGACTCTTTGTGACCCCCATGAACTGTAGCCCACCAGGCTCCTCCATCCATGGAATTTTCCAGGCAAGAATACTGGAGTGGGTTGCCATTTCCTTCTCTAGGGGATCTTCATGACCTGGGGATTGAACCCAGACCTCCAGCATTGCAGGCAGACTCTTTACCATATGAACCACCAGGGATGCATTAATATACAATATTTGTTTTTTTCTTTGTGACTTACTTCACTCTGTATAATAGGCTCTAGGTTCATCCACCTCATTAGAACTGACTCAAATGTGTTCCTTTTTGTGGCTAAGTAGTATTCCATTGTATAAATGTACCATGACTTCTTTATCCATTCATCTGTCTATGGACATCTAGGTTGCTTCCATGTCCTGGCTATTGTAAATAGTGCTGCAATGTGTTGCAGTGTTTTCAAATGACCAGTCAAGTGTTACTTCTCAGGTAAAAAGGCCACTGGTAGATTCCTTGGATTGGAAAGGATGTTCCTTCACTGCAGGAAAGTCAACTCCCAAGAAAAGAACACTAGTCTGTGCAGAGCCTCTCACAACTCATTTTTCTCCAGGTTGTTCAGATCCACATCACTCAGATCAATATTTTCTTCCATAGGAAGCTCACCGTACTTGCCATCCCAGGACTTCCTGGTGCTGATGGCAGGGAAAACCCCAATTATTTTCTATTGTACTTTCATCTCTATTTCATTTATTTCTCTCTGATCTTTATGAGTTCTTCTGAAACTTCTACTAAATTTTTTTTCTAGTTTCTTTAGGTGTAAAGTTAGGTTATTTGAGATTTTTCTTGTTTCCTGAAGTAAGCATATATTGCTATATATTTCCCTCTTGGAACTGCTTTTGCTACGTTCCACACATTCTAGATCATTGTGTTTGTGTCTGTATTTCCCTCCAGGTTTTTTTTTTTTTTTTTAATTTCTTCTTTGATGTCCTCAGTGACCCATTTGTTGTTTAGCAGTATATCGTTTGCCTTCATGTGTTTGTGTTTTCTGAAGTTTTTTTTTTTTTTTTGTAACTGATTTCTAGTACCATAGTGTTGGTTTCAGAAAAGATTCTTAATATTATTTCAATTTTCTTAAATTTACAGAGACCTAATTTGTGGCTTAGCATGTGGCCTACCCTGTGCACTTCAAAAGAATGTGTATTCTGCTGCTACCAGATGGAGTGTTGTACATATATTTTAAAAGTCTTTCTAAGTGTCATTTAAGACCAGTGTTTCCTTATTGATTTTCTGTCTGGATGATATGTCCACTGATGTATGAGAGGTGTTAAAATGTCTTGTTATATTTGTGTCACTCTCAATTTCTACCTTTATGTCCACAAATATTTGTATTATGCATTTAGGTATTCCTATATTATGGCTGTGTAAATATTATATTTTTTAATCTTCTTATTTGATTAATAATTGTATAATATCCTTTTTTCAACTTGTAATCATCTTTATTTTAAAGCATAATTTGTCTGATATAACTATTGCGGCCCCCTGTTTTTTTGATTTCTACTTTCATAGCACAGCTTTTTCCATTCCCTTGCTCTCACTCTGTGTGTGTCTTTGGATTATAAGTGTGTCTCTGAGGCAGAATAGAAATGGATCTTGTTTTTGTATTCATTCAGCCACTTTATGTTTTTTGATTAGATCATTTATTCCAATTATATTTAAAGTAATTATTGATATGTGTGTTCTTATTGCCATTACTAACGGTTTTGCAGTTGTGTCTGTAATTCTTTTTTGTTCCTTTCTTCATCTTTTGTTCCTTTCTCTTGTAATTTGACAGATATCTTTAGTGTTATATTTCAATTCATTTTCTTTGTGCCTTCCTACTACAACCAGACATGGAACAATGGGCTGGTTCAAAACTGGGAAAGGAGTACATTGAGGCTGTATATTGTCACCAGCTTATTTAACTTCTATGCAGAGTACATCATGCAAAATGCTGGGCTATATGAATCACAAGCTGGAATCAAGATTGCCAGGAGACACAGCAACCTCAGATATGCAGATGATACCACTATAATGGCAGAAAGCAAAGAGAAACTAAAGAGCCTCTTGATGAGGGTGAAAGAGGAGAGTGAACCAAAAAACCAAGATCATGGCATCCAGTCCCATCACTTTATGGCAAATAGAAGTGAAACTGAAAACAGTGATACACTCTATTTTGGGGGGCTCCAATTTTAAAATAGGTGCTTCCAAAGCAAAAACTACTTGGGCTCCAAAATCACTGTGAATGGTGACTATAGCCATGAAATTAAAATTTCGTGCTTGCTCCTTGGAAGAAAAGCTATGACAAATCTAGACATCATACTAAAAAGCAGAGGCATCACTTTATTGACAATGGTCTGTCAAAACTATGATTTTTCCACTAGTCATGTATGGATATGAGGGTTGGACCATAAAGAAGACTGACTTCCAAAGAATTAATTTTTTGTATTGTGGGGCCAGGGAAGACTTGAGAGTCCCTTGTGCAGCAAAGAGATCAAACCATCAATCTACATGGAAATTAACCCTGTGTATTCAATGGAAGAACTGATGCTGAAACTGAAATTCCAATACTTTGGCCACCTGATGTGAAGAGCTGAAACTTGTTGGAAAAGACTATGATGCTTCCAAAGACTGAAGACAAGAGAAGAGGTGACAGAGGATGAGATGGTTGGATTGCATCACTGATTCAATGGACATGAGTTTTAGCAAACTTCAGAAAATAGTGAAGGACAGGGAAGCCTGACACCCTGCAGTCCATGGGGTTGCAAAGAGTCAGATTTGACTTAGCAAGTGAAAAACAGCAACAATTACAATCTTTGAGTTGTGATTATCATGAGTTTTATATCAAGATATATAAAGGCATTTTTATATGGTTGTTTAGTTGCTTAGGGCTTCCCTGGTAGCTCAGCTGGTAAAAAATCCATCTGCAATGCAGGAGACCTCAGTACTCCAAGATCCCCTAGAGAAGGGACAGGCTACCGACCCCAGTATTCTTGGGCTTCCTTGGAGGCTCAGATGGCAAAGAATCCACCTGCAATGCAGGAGACCTAGGTTCGATCCCTGGGTTGGGAAGATGCCCCGGAAGAGGGCATGGCAACGGACTCCAATATTCTTGCCTGAAGAATCCCCAAGGACAGAGGAGCCTGGCGGGCTACAGTCCACGGGATTGCAAAGAGTCAGACATGGCTGAGCGACTAAGCACAGCACAGTATATGTGGCTTCTTCTTTTTATTTTTTTAGGTACTTTAAATTTGTTACATTTTTTAAAATTTATTTTTTATTGAAGGATAATTGCTTTACAGAATTTTGTTGTTTTCTGTCAAACCTCAACATAAATCAGCCATAGGTATACATATATCCCCTCTCTTTTGAAACTCCCTCCCATCTCCTTCACCATCCCACCCCTCTAGGTTGATACAAAGCTCTGTTCTGAGCCATACGGCAAATTCCCATTGGGTGTCTATTTTACATATGGTAATGTAAGTTTCCATGTTACTCTTTCCATACATCTCACCCTTTACCCCCTTTAACTATGTCTATAAGTCTATTTTCTGTTTCTCCATTGTTCCCTATAAATAAATTCTTCAGTACCATTTTTTAATATTCTGTGTATATGCACCAGAATATGATATTTATCTTTCTCTTTCTGACTTTCATCACTGTATATAACAGGTTCTAGGT
The DNA here is from genome assembly GCF_002263795.3 of Bos taurus. Lineage (NCBI taxonomy): Eukaryota > Metazoa > Chordata > Mammalia > Artiodactyla > Bovidae > Bos > Bos taurus. The sequence continues at coordinate 41,022,261 of NC_037334.1, forward strand.
TCATCAGAACTGATTCAAACGCGTTCCTTTTTAAGGCTGAATAATAGTCCATTGTATGTATGTACCCCAACTTCTGTATCCATTCATCTGTTTATGGACATCTAGGTTGCTTCCATGTTCTGGCTATTGTAAATAGTGCTGCAATGAACATTGGGATACATGTGTCTTTTTCAGTTTTGGTTTCCTCAGAATATATGCCTAGGAGTGGGATTGCTGGGTCATATGGTGGTTTTATTCCTAGTTTTTTAAGGAATATCCATATAGTCTTGCATAGTGGCTGTATAAATTTACATTCCTACCAACAGTGCCGGAGTGTTTCCATTTTTCCACACACTCTCTGGCACTTAATATTTGTAGACTTTTTGATGATGCCAACTCTGACCAGTGTGAGTTGATATCTCATTGTGGTTTTGATTTGCATTTCTCTAATATAAGCAATATTTCATAGGAACCTGGAATGTCAGGTCCATGAATCAAGGCAAATTGGAAGTGATCAAACAGGAGATGGCAAGAGTGAACGTCGACATTCTAGGAATCAGCGAACTGAAATGGACTTGAATGGGTGAATTTAACTCAGATGACCATTATAACTACTACTGCAGGCAGGAATCCCTTAGAAGAAATGGAGTAATCTTCATGGTCAACAAAAGAGTCTGAAATGCTGTACTTGGATGCAATCTCAAAAACAACAGAAAGATCTCTGTTCGTTTCCAAGGCAAACCATTCAATATCACAGTAATCCAAGTCTATGCCCCAACCAGTAATGCTGAAGAAGCTGAAGTTGAACGGTTCTATGAAGACCTACAAGACCTTTTAGAACTAACACCCCAAAAAATGTCCTTTTCATTATAGGGGACTGGAATGCAAAAGTAGGAAGTCAAGAAACACCTGGAGTAACAGGCAAATTTGGCCTTGGAATATGGAATGAAGCAGGGCAAAGACTAATAGAGTTTTGCCAAGAAAATGCACTGGTCATAGCAAACGCCCTCTTCCAACAACACAAGAGAAGACTCTACACATGGACATTACCAGATGGTCAACACTGAAATCAGATTGATTATATTCTTTGCAGCCAAAGATAGAGAAGCTCTATACAGTCAGCAAAAACAAGATCAGGAGCTGACTGTGGCTCACATCATGAACTCCTTATTGCCGAATTCAGACTTAAATTGAAGAAAGTAGGGAAAACCACTAGACCATACAGGTATGACCTAAATCAAATCCCTTATGATTATACAGTGGAAGTGAGAAATAGATTTAAGGGCCTAGATCTGATAGATAGAGTGCCTGATGAACTATGGACTGAGGTTGGTGACATTGTACAGGAGACAGGGATCAAGACCATCCCCATGGAAAAGAAATGCAAAAAAGCAAAATGGCTGTCTGAGGAGGTCTTACAAATAGCTGTGAAAAGAAGAGAAGTTAAAAGCAAGGGAGAAAAGGAAAAATATAAGCATCTGAATGCAGAGTTCCAAAGAATAGCAAGAAGAGATAAGAAAGCCTTCCTCAGCGATCAATGCAATGAAATAGAGGAAAACAAGAGAATGGGAAAGACTAGATATCTTTTCAAGAAAATTAGAGATACCAAGGGAACATTTCATGCAAAGATGGGCTCGATAAAGGACAGAAATGGTTGGACCTAACAGAAGCAGAAGATATTAAGAGGTGGCAGGAAGACACAGAGAACTGCACAAAAGAGATCTTCAGACCCAGATAATTACAATGGTGTGATCACTGACCTAGAGCCAGACATCCTGGAATGTGAAGTCAAGCGGGCCTTAGGAAGCATCACTACAAACAAAGCTAGAGGAGGTGATGGAATTCCAGTTGAGCTATTTCAAATCCTGAAAGATGATGCTGTGCAAGTGCTGCACTCAATATGCCAGCAAATTTGGAAAACTCAGCAGTGGCCATAGGACTGGAAAAGGTCAGTTTTCATTCCAATCCCAAAGAAAAGTAATGCCAAAGAATGTTCAAACTACCACGAAATTGCACGCATCTCACATGCTAGTAAAGTAATGCTCAAAATTCTCCAAGCCAGGCTTCAACAATACGTGAACCGTGAACTTCCAGGTGTTCAAGCTGGTTTTAGAAAAGGCAGAAGAACCAGAGATCAAGTTGCCAACATCTGCTGGATCATTGAAAAAGCAAGAGAGTTCCAGAAAAACATCTATTTCTGCTTTATTGACTATGCCAAAGCCTTTGGCTGTGTGGATCACAATAAACCATGGAAAATTCTGAAAGAGATGGAAATACCACACCACCTGACCTGCCTCTTGAGAAACCTATATGCAGGTCAGGAAGCAACAGCTAGAACTGGACATGGAACAGCAGACTGGTTCCAAATAGGAAAAGGAGTATGTCAAGGCTGTATATTGTCACCCTGCTTATTTAACTTATAGGCAGAGTACATCATGAGAAACGCTGGGCTGGAAGAAGCACAAGCTGGAATCAAGATTTCCAGAGGAAATATCAATAACCTCAGATATGCAGATGACACCACCCTTATGGCAGAAAGTGAACAGGAACTAAAAAGCCTCTTGATGAAAGTGAAAGTGGAGAGTGAAAAAGTTGGCTTAAAGCTAAACATTCAGAAAACGAAGATCATGGCATCCGGTCCCATCACTTCATGGCAAATAGATGGGGAAACAGTGGAAACAGTGTCAGACTTTATTTTTCTGGGCTCCAAAATCACTGCAGATGGTGACTTCAGCCATGAAATTAAAAGACTCTTACTCCTTGGAAGAAAAGTTATGACCAACCTCGGTAGCATATTGAAAAGCAGAGACATTACTTTGCCAACAAAGGTCTGTCTAGTCAAGGCTATGGTTTTTCCAGTGATCATGTATGGATATGAAAGTTGGGCTGTGAAGAAAGCTGAGCGCCGAAGAATTGATGCTTTGGAAGTGTGGTGTTGGAGAAGACTCTTGAGAGTCCCTTGGACTGCAAGGAGGTCCAACCAGTCCATTCTAAAGGAGATCAGCCCTGGGTGTTCTTTAGAAGCAATGATGCTAAAGCTGAAACTCCAGTACTTTGGCCACCTCATGCAAAGTGTTGACTCATTGGAAAAGACTCTGATGCTGGGAGGGATTGGGGACAGGAGGAGAAGGGGACAACAGAGGATGAAATGGCTGGATGGCATCACCGACTTGATGGACATGAGTTTGGGTGAACTCTGGGAGTTGGTGATGGACAGGGAGGCTTGGCGTGCTGCAATTCATGTGGTTGCAACTGAACACAACTGAGCAACTGAACTGAACTGAACTGAACTGAATAATAAACAATGTTGAGCATCTTTTCATGTGTTTGTCAGCCATCTGTATGTCTTCTTTGGACAAATGTCTCTTTAGGTCTCTTTCCCACTTTTTAATTCTGTTGTTTGTTTTTCTGGTATTGAGTTGTATGAGCTGCTTGTGTATTTTGGAAATTAATCCTTTGTCAGTTGTTTCATTTGCTATTATTTTCTCGCATTCTGAGGGTAGTCTTTTCACCTTGCTTTTACTCTTCTTTCTGTGCAAAAGCTTTCAAGTTTAATCAGGTCCCACTTGTTTACTTTTTTTAAAATTTCCATTAGTCTAGGAGATAGGTCACAGAGGATCTTGCTTTGATTTATGTCATCGAATGATCTGCTTATGTTTTCCTCTGAGAGTTTTGTAGTTTCTGGACTTACATTTAGATCTTTAATCCTTTTTGAGTTTATCTTTGTTTATGACGTTAGGAAGTGTTCTAATTTCATTCTTTTACATGTAGCTGTCCAATTTTCCAAGCACCATTTATTGAAGAGGCTGTCTTTGCCCCATTGTATATTCTTGCCTCCTTTGTCCAAAATAAGGTATTCATAGGTGCATGGGTTTATTTCTGGGCTTTCTATCTTGTTCCATTGGTCTATATTTTTGTTTTTGTGCCAGTACTGTACTGTCTTGATGACTGTAGTTTTGTAGTATAATCTGAAGTCAGGAAGGATGATTCCTCCAGCTCCATTCTTCTTTCTCAAGACTACTTCAGCCATTAGGTGTCTTTTGTGTTTCCCTATGAATTGTGAAATTTTTTGTTCTATTTCTATAAAAAATGCCATTGGTAATCTGATAGGGATTGCATTGAGTCTGTAGATTGCATTTGGTAGTATAGTCATTTTCACAATATTGATTCTTCCCACCCACGAACATGGAATATCTCTCCATTTGTTTACATCTTTGATTTCTTTTTTTTTCTTTCACATTTCAAATTCAAGATTTTATTCATTGTGTATAAAATTGATGAAGTAAGTTTAAGACAAGGACATTCGCCTTCTAAAAATAATGTTATGTAAATTTTTAGATGACATTTTATATATTTAAATTTTTTAAAAAGTAAATTGTGTAAGACAAATTTTTTTTTTTTGCAATTCTGCCATTGATCTATTTATCCAGTAACTATTTCCTTATTAATCAGATCAGTTACATAACTTCTTGAAATAGGTGTGGGCACGTTTCTTTAAGCTCTCAGATTGCGGATTAGCATTACTACTATAGTGGCAATGACAACAAGTAGGACACTAATTGAAAAATGATTTATGCTCTCCTAAGAATGCCTGCTGGGCACTTATGAAGTAATTTAATCTGCCTGTGAGGAATGCATTTCTTTATGAAATATTATGTTAGGCTGTTTTCCTTAGGTTCAAAGTCTTACTACATTAATTTCTGAGATAATTGTTAAGAACGTTTGTCAGATTTTCTTTGAACAGATCTAAGGTTTACAGATTGTTTGAGGATTGATGATCTTCTGCCATGGCAGACTTTGTCTTCTGGCTAATTTCTTTTTCTTTTATTTTTAAACTTTACAATATTGTATTGGTTTTGCCATATATCAAAATGAATCCGCCACAGGTATACATGTGTTTCCCATCCTGAACCCTCCTCCCTCCTCCCTCCTCTCCCCTCCCTCTGGGTCGTCCCAGTGCACCAGCCCCAAGCATCCAGTATCGTGCATCGAACCTGGACTGGCGACTCGTTTCATACGTGATATTTTACATGTTTCAATGCCATTCTCCCAAATCTTCCCACCCTCTCCCTCTCCCACAGAGTCCATAAGACTGTTCTATACATCAGTGTCTCTTTTGCTGTCTCATACACAGGGTTATTGTTACCATCTTTCTAAATTCCATATATATGCGTTAGTATACTGTATTGGTGTTTTTCTTTCTGGCTTACTTCACTCTGTATAATAGGTTCCAGTTTCATCCACCTCATTAGAACTGATTCAAATGTATTCTTTTTAATGGCTGAGTAATACTCCATTGTGTATATGTACCACAGCTTTCTTATCCATTCATCTGCTGATGGGCATCTAGGTTGCTTCCATGTCCTGGCTATTATAAACAGTGCTGCGATGAACATTGGGGTACACATGTCTCTTTGAATTCTTGTTTCCTCAGTGTGTATGCCCAGCAGTGGGATTACTGGATCATAAGGCATATGTCTTTGATTTCTTTCATTAGTGTCTTATAGTTTTTTTGTGTACAGTTCTTTTATCTCCTTAGGTAGGTTTATTCCTAGATATTTAATTCTTTTTGTTGCAAGGTGAATGAGATTGATTCCTTAATTTCTCTTTCTGATTTTTCATTGTTATTATATAGAAATGCAAGGGATTTCTGCATATTTATTTTGCATCCTGAAACTTTGCTAAATTCACTGATTAGCTCTAGTAATTTTATGATACTTTCTTTAGGGTTTTCTATATACTGATCTGATCTGATCTGATATACAGCCTCATGTCATCTGCAAACAGTGAGAGCTTTACTTCTTTTTTTCTGATCTGGATTCATTTTATTTCTTTTTCTTCCCTGATTCCTGTAGCTAGGACTTTCAGAACTATGTTGAGTTATAGTGGTGGAAGTGGACACCCTTGTCTTATTCCTGATCCTAGGGGAAATGCTTTCAGTTTTTCATCATGGAGAATAATGTTTGCTGTAGGCTTATCATCTATAGCCTTTACTACGTTGAGGTAGGTTCCTTCCCTGCCCATTTTTTGAAGAGTTTTAATCACAAATGGGTGCTGAATGTTGTCAAAGGCTTTTTCTGCATCTATTGAAATTATCATATGGTTTTTATCTTTTAATTTGTTAATATGGTTTATCACATTGACTAATTTGTGTATATTGAAGAATCTTTGCATTCCTGGACTAAACCCAATGTGATCATGTTGTATGAGCTTTTGATGTGTTGCTGAATTCTGTCTGCTAAAATTTTGTTGAGGATTTTTGCATCCATGTTCATCAGTGATGTTGACCTGTAGTTTTCTTTTTTGTGTGTTGTCTTTTTCTGGTTTTGGTATCAGGGTGATAGTGGACTTGTAGAATGAGTTTGGAAGTATTCCTTCCTCTGCAATTTTTTGAAAGAGTTTTAGATGTTTAGGTATTAGGTCTTCTCTAAATGTTTGAAAGAATTCCTGTGAAGCCATCTGGTCCTGGGCTTTTGTTTTTTTGGGAGATTTTTGATCACAGCTTCAATTTAAGTGCTTGTAATTGGGTTGTTCATAATTTCTATTTCTTCCTGGTTCAATCTTGGAAGATTGAACTTTTCTAAGAACCTGTCCATTTCTTTCAGGCTGTTTTATTTCCATATAGTTGTTCATAGTAATCTCTTATAATCCTTTGTATTTCTGCATTGTCTGTTGTAACAGCTCCTTTTTCATTTCTAATTTTGTTGATTTGATTCTTCTATATTTTTTTCTTGATAAGTCTGGCTAAAGGTTTTTTGCTGAAAGATCAGCTGTTAAGCATATGGGGTTTCCCTTGTATGTTACTTGTTGCTTCTCCCTTGCTGCTTTTAATATTCTTTCTTTGTGTTTAGTCTTTGTTAGTTTGATCAGTATGTGTCTCAGCATGTTTCTTCTTGGGTTTATCCTGTATGGGACTCTTAGTGCCTCTTGGACTTGATTGACTATTTCCTTTCCCATGTTGGAGAAATTTCAACTATAATCTCTTCAAAATTTTCTCATACCCTTTTCCTCTTCTTCTTCTTCTGGGACTCCTAAAATTCAAATGTTGGTGTGTTTGATATTGTCCCAGAGATCTTTGAGACTATCCTCAGTTCTTTTCATTCTTTTTACTTTATTCTGCTCTTCAGAAGTTATTTCCACCATTTTATCTTCCAACTTACTGATTTGTTCTGCTTCAGATATTCTGCTCTTGATTCCTTCTAGAGTATTTTTAATTTCAGTAATTGTGTTGTTTGTCTCTGTATGTTTATTCTTTAATTCTTCTATGTGTTTCTTAATTGATTCTTGCATTTTCTCCATTTTGTTTTCAAGGTTTTTCGTCATCTGTACTATCATTATTCTGAATTCTTTTCCAGGTAGTTTGCCTATTTCCTCTTCATTTATTTTGACTTCTGTGTTTCTAATTTGTTCCTTCATTTGTGTACCACTTCTATGCCTTTTCATTATTATTTTTTTTAACTGATTGGGTTTGAAGTCTCCTTTCCCCAGGCTTCAAGGTTGAATTCTTTCTTCCTTTTGGTTTATACCCTCCTAAGGTTGGTCCAGTGGTTGTGTAAGCTTCGTATAGGGTGACAATTGTACTGAGTTTTTGTTTGCTTGTTTTTCCTCTGATAGGCAAGGCTGAGTGAGTTGGTAATCCTGTCTGCTGATGATTGGGTTTGTATTTTGTTGTTGTTTAGATGAGGCCTCATGCACAGGGTGCTACTGGTGTTTGGATGATGCTGGGTCTTGTATTCAAGTGGTTTCCTTTGTGTGAGTTCTCACTATTTGATACTCCCCAGGGTTAGTCCCAGCTTGTGCTTCTTCCAGCCCAGCATTTCTCATGATGTACTCTGCATAGAAGTTAAATAAGCAGGGTGACAATATACAGCCTTGACATACTCCTTTTCCTATTTGGAACCAGTCTGTTGTTCCATGCCCAGTTCTAACTGTTGCTTCTTGACCTGCATATAGGTTTCTCAAGAGGCAGGTCAGGTGGTGTGGTATTCCCATCTCTTTCAGAATTTTCCACGGTTTATTGTGATCCACACAGTCAAAGGCTTTGGCATAATCAATAAAGCAGAAATAGATGTTTTTCTGGAATTCTCTTGCTTTTTCAATGATCCAGCAGATGTTGGCAATTTGATCTCTGGATCCTCTGCCTTTTCTAAAACCAGCTTGAACATCTGGAAGTTCACAGTTCACATATTGCTGAAACCTGGCTTGGAGAATTTTGAGCATTACTTTACTAGTGTGTGAGAAGCACAAGCTGGAATTAAGATTGCCAGGAGAAATATCAGTAACCTCAGATATGCAAATGATACCACCCTTATGGCAGAAAGTGAACAGGAACTAAAGAGCCTCTTGATGAAAGTGAAAAAGGAGAGTGAATGTGTTGGCTTAAAGCTCAACATTCAGAAAACGAAGATCATGGCATCTGGTCCCATCACTTCATGGGAAATAGATGGGGAAACAGTGGAAACAGTGTCAGACTTTATTTTTGGGGGCTCCAAAATCACTGCAGATGGTGACTGCAGCCATGAAATTAAAAGACGCTTACTCCTTGGAAGGAAAGTTATGACCAACCTAGATAGCATATTCAAAAGCAGAGACGTTACTTTGCCAACAAAGGTCTGTCTAGTCAAGGCTATGGTTTTTCCAGTGGTCATGTATGGATGTGAAAGTTGGACTGTGAACAAAGCTGAACGCCAAAGAATTGATGCTTTTGAACTGTGGTGTTGGAGAAGACTCTTGAGAGTCCCTTGGTCTGCAAGGAGATCCAACCGGTCTATCCTAAAGGAGATCAGTCCTGGGTGTTCTTTGGAAGGAATGATGCTAAAGCTGAAACTCCAATACTTTGGCCCCCTCATGCGAAGAGTTGACTCATTGGAAAAGACCCTGATGCTGGGAGGGACTGGGGGCAGGAGGAGAAGGGGACGGCCGAGGATGAGATGGCTGGATGGCATCACTGACTCGGTGGACATGAGTTTGAGTGAACTTCGGGAGTTCGTGTTAGACAGGGAGGCCTGGCATGCTGTGATTCATGGGGTCACAAAGAGTTGGATACGACTGAGCTACTGAACTGAGGGTTAGTTCTCTGGTAGTCTAGGGTCTTGGAGTCAGAGCTTCCCATTCCAAAGGCTCAGAGCTTGATCTCTGGTCAGGAACGAAGATTCCACAAGTGGTTTGTTATGGCATTAAGTGAGATTAAAATAAATATCCAAAAATGGGAAACCAAAGATGAACCCTAGACAAATGGCAGTTACAAAGTCAGGCAAATAATAACTAAATTAATGGAATATACACACCCATGAGCAAAATGAAAACAGTCCAACAAAAATAAAGTGCAGTAGTTTGACCCTGGTGAACAAAGGAAATAAAAAGTTATGTTTACCAGTTAAGAACAAAACTAACTAAAGCACAAACCAGAAAACAAAACTAAAGCAAGGTGCCAAGTGGGGAATAAAGCAATCAAGACTAACAAATATGTTGAGAGGAAAGGAAAGAAAGAATAGATATGCAAAGTTAAACAGAGGGTAGATGAAGACGATTTTTATACATTAAAGACTAAGCACAAGTGGAAAAGAACATTAGGAAAGGCAAACAAAGGAATAAATGCAGAAAAAATATAATAGGTAAAAAAATTTTAAAATTGAGATTATAAAAAGAAAAAACTGGAAGAAGGAAAAAAAAAAAAAAAGGAAAACTCCACAGAAGTGTAAAAGCCCAATGTAGAGGCAGAGATTTATAACAACAATAAAAAATGTGACTGAATATACAGATATGCATATATACCCATAAGAAAAATCAAAACAGTCCAACAAAAATAAAGTACAATAGATTGACCCAGCAAACAAAGGAAACCAAAAATTAAATCTACCAGAATAAAACTAAAGCACAAACTGGAAAACAAAACAAAAGCAAGGTACCAATTGGGGAATAAAGTAGTGAAAATAAAACTAACAAATATGTAGAGAGGAAAGGACAGAAAGAAAAGAAAGAATAGATATGCAAAGTTAAATACAGGTAGATAAAGTAGATTTATATATGTTATATGTAGATTTATATATGCTATATATGTTATATGCTAAAGAAGATTTATATATATGTTAAAGTTTAATGCAAGGGGAAAAGAACAGTAGGAAAAACAAACAAAGGAATAAATGTAGAAAAATAATAATAGATTTAAAAAATTAAAAATTAAAATTAAAAAAGAGAGAGAAAAGAAAAGGAAAAAAAAAAAAAAAAGGAAACCTCCCCAGAACTGCAAAAGTCCAACACAGAGGCAGAGGTTTATAACCACAGTTTAAAAATGTGACTGAGGGGAAAAAAAATCTCAAAAGTTTAATTGGATTTCATAATGCCCTAAAATCGACAACTACAAAAGGGAGGGGGGGGGAAGAAAAAAGAATCCAAAAGATTCTACAGAACAAGTTAAAAAATAAGAATAATAAATGTTTTTCTTGAGTCACTGCTGTCAGAATCCTTTCCCTCGCTGGGAGTCACAGTTCACCTTACCTGCCTAGGATGCCCTCCAACACTGTGCTGATCTCTGGAGCTGCTGTGGGGGCAACTCATTCTAATCTGGTTCTACTCCTGTGTGTTCTTGCCTCCAGTGTCCACAGTTATCAGGACTACTGCATTTTCTTTTGTGGGAACTCTCAATGACCTTTTATATATTTCATAGATACAGAGTCTGCCTAGTTGATCGTGTGGATTTAATCTGCATCTTGTATAGCTTGTGGAAGGTTTTGGGTCTTCTTCCTTAGCCACACTGCTCCTGGGTTTCAATTGTGGTTTTATTCCTACCTCTACATGTGGGTTGTCCACTGGAGTTTGCTCCTGAGGCTGCCCTGGAGGACTTGAGTTTGCCCCTGTGAGGGCCAGGTGTGGAGGTTGTGCAGCTGCTTGGGTTGCAGGGGTTCTGGCAGCACCAGGTACTCAGGGGAGTTGGCAGCTAGGGCAGCAAGAAATACAGTGCTCTAGAAGGGTATGGCTGGAGAAGGCAATGGCAACCCACTCCAGTGTTCTTTCCTGGAGAATCCCAGGGATGGGGGAGCCTGGTGAGCTGCAATCTATGGGGTCCCACAGAGTCGGACATGAATGAAGCGACTTAGCAGCAGCAGCAGCAGCAACAGAAGGGTATGGCAACCAGTACTGACCAATACGCTCCAGTATTCTTGCCTGGAGAACCCCCTCCCTGACAGAGAAGCCTGGCAGGCCACAGTCTACAGGGTCAGAAAGAGTCAGACACTACCAAAAAGACCCTGTGTGCATAGACGCAAGGCTTTTTTGCCTGTGGCAGCTCTGCCCCAGTGAGAGTTGAGCGTGAAGGTGACACAGCTGCTTGGCCTATTGGCACTCTGGTGGCACCAAGTGTGCAGAGACACAGACTGCCTCTACCGCAGGAGTTATGGCCCTATCAGAGTCTTTTGTTGAGCCTCTTGTAGCTGGCAATCAGAAGGTTTCTTTGGCCAGTCTTTCTCCATAGCTCCACCCATTTAGGCACTTAGGGGGTTCCCTTGCCTGGGGTCCTTCTCTGTTGTTTGGCATGTCAGCACTTAGAGGGGCCCCCTTGGCTGGGGTCCTACTCTGTAGTTCAGTGCATCAGGCATTTGATGGGCCAGCCTCTCTATTGTTCAGCTACTGATGCTGGCGTGTGTGGAGATAGAGGCTGTGGTGATGGTTCCACCCCTTATGTGTGACTCAGCAGTATCATCTTGCTTCCATGGCTGCCTACCTTTCCTCCACTGGCATTTCCCACCACAATCTCCTCCCTCATCTCCCCTGTTCCGTCTCTCTGCAGTCAACAGCAGCCCTTGCCATGGGATTGCTCTACAATCCCTAAACTCCAGCTCCCAGCTGCTGCGCCTTCCAGTGGACCATCATTCCTGTCCAGAATATGTATGGCTGCGGCGAAGATTGTCTGATTCTCATTCTATTTAGGCTGCCATAGATCAGCTGTTTCACTCTCAGCCTTAAATGTTTCTCCTCTGACTCAGTTGCCCTGATGTGGGGTTCAGACCCCTGCTTCAGTTTCCCCACCCGCTGAAGGCAGGTCTAGGCCTACTAACACTTCTGTTTTTCCCCCTAGTTCCTTCATTCTACCAAGTTTTGCATGGTTCTATATATTCTTTTCCACTGGCCAGGTACTCCTGTACGCTCTCAGCTGGTGTTCTGCACGCATTTCTGTGTCTGAAGGTGTATTCCTGATGTATCTATGGAGAGAGATGTAACCCATGTCCACCTACTCCTCCGCCATCTTGTTCTTCTCTGGCTTATTTCTTAATTTCAAACAAACACATTTTAACAACTTAACATTTGTACTTTACTCACAATTTTGACATCTGATTTTACAATGTATTTCATAACTTTTATTCAACAAAGTACTAGAGGTCCTAGAGATATCAATCAGACAAGAATAAGAAGTGAAAGGTTTATAAATCAGAAAAGAAGAGGTAAATTGTTATTGTATGACATATTTGTTGTTGTTTTATTGATAAGTCATGTCCGACTGTCTATATGTAGAAAACCCTTAGACTCCACACAAAGATTATCAGAATTGATAAATGAATTCAGCAATGTAGTAGATGTAAGATTAATATATAGATATCTGTTGTATATTGTTAGTTCTTTACACTAACAATGAGGTATCAGAAAGAGAAAGTCAAAAAAATTAAAATCACATCAAATAATATAATTAGGAATTATAATTATAATTACAATTAAGGAGGTGAAGCATGTATACACTGAGAAATATAAAACATTAGTAAAAGTGACTGAAAATGATTCAAGGAAATGAAAAGATATCCCATTCTCTTGAATTGGAAGGACTGCTATAGTTAAAGCAGCCCTGCTATTCCTGTCTACAGATTAAAATCTTGAGGGGAAAGCAATCTTGAGGGAAAAACAACAACGCTGGAAACAAACCTCTTCCAGATTTCAGACAACACTACAAGGCTATAGTAATCAAAACGTTGTGGTATTGGCACAAAAACAGGCATATGGATCAAAGGAATGGAATAGAGAGCTCAGAAATAAATCCACACACTTACAGTCAATTAATCTTCATCCAATGATGCAAGAAATTACAGTGGAGAAAACATAGTTTATACAGCGAGTGGTATTTGGAAAACTGGACAGTTTGCATGTAAATGAATGAAGTTAAACAGTCCCTCATACCACATAAAAATAAACTAAAAATAGCTCAAAAGTTTAAATTTAAGACATGCTACCATAAAGCTTCTAAAAGAGTATTTTGGCAAAATATTCCCTGATATAAATGATAGTAATATTTTCTTAGGTCAGTCTCCCAGGGCAAAAGAAATAAAAACAAAAATAAGTAAATGAGACCTAAGTTATAAGCTTTTGAACAGCAATGCGCATGCTCCATCACAGTCGTGTCACAGTCTTTCGAGTATTGTTTCCCCCTGACCACGGGTGCAGGCCCACTGAGGTTAGGTCCCAGTAGTGCAGTAGTCATGCATCTGAACTTGCTGTGGGAACTATGGAGGCAGCTTAAACTCTGGTCTGGCCCTACTCCCATGTGAATGAGCTCACAGAGCCCATAGCTGCTAACACCAGATCTGCCCCAACTGCAAGAACACTTGTCTTTCTGGATATTTTGCAGGTGCTGAATTTAGGATGCCACCAGTGGAGGTATAACTCCACAGTTCATGCAGCTGTGGGGAATGATTTCAGCTCTTATTTCTTAGTCACATAGCTGCTGGGGCTTGTCTGTGGTTTCAGACCCTCCTCTGGCTGAATTCCTACTTGGGGGAGCTATCTGTACTCTCCCAGGACAGTAGGGTGGGTCCTGGTACCCACTGGCAGATTTCCTATTTGCAGAAGTTTTTCCCGCCCTCCTGAACAGTGGGGCAGGTCCTAGCACCCAATGACAGGTTTTGCAGTAGTGAGAGCTATCCACACCCTCCTGGGCACTAGGACAGGTTCTGGCACTCACTGATGGATTTTCCAGCTGCAGAAGCTTTCTGTGCCCTTCTGGGACAGTGGGGTGGGTCCCATCATCTACTGGTGGGTTTCCCAGTAGTGAGAGCTATGTGTGTTCTCCCAGGGAATGTAGGGCATATTCTAACATTCTCTGAAGGAGTTCCTAGTCACGGAAGCTATCCACACCATCCCAGGATAGCATGGGCAGATCCTGGGGCTCCCTGACATAATTCCCAGTAGCTAGATCTATCCATGTCTCTCTGGGTCAACAGGGCAGAGCTTGGGTCCCGCTGAAAGAATTGCTAGTGGCTGGATCTGTCTGTGCCTTTCTGGGTCTGCAAGGGTGGGGTCTGGCATCTGTCTCTGGCCTGGAAGAGGTGGCCAGTGCCTGCCTCTGGAGCCAAAGATGGCAGTGGTGTGTTGTGCCCACCCTCAGAGCTTCTGTAGATGATGTCCTGTTGCCTGGGAGCCCTCACCCAGAAAGAGTTCTTATGCTGGTCCAACCCCTCTCCTCATGCGCCTCTCAGTAGTGGTGCCTTATCCGTCTGGTGGGCCCAGGTTTCTTCCTAGTACACTTTCAGCTGGAATGGTCCAACCCCTTCAGGCTGTTTCTACAGCTAACCCTGGTACTCTCCCTGGGACTAGGCTTCAGAGTGAGCTTCAGCACTGTACTCCCACCCTTAATGACTGAAAAGTGTCTCAGGTTGGAGAGCGCAGGGTGGTAGTATCGACACCTGGTGAGGGTTACTTTCTACTTTACCTTTCACAGACTGGTTGCTGCTATCACTTTTTAGATTCTGAGACTCCCCCTCCATCCAGTCTAATTTCTCTGCTGGTAAGGAGCCTTCCCAAGGTGAAGGAAACGTTCCTCCTTCACAGCTCCCTTCCTGGGGCACAAGCCCTGTTCTGATTCCTTTTTTTTTTCTTTTCCTTTTTTCCTACCCAGTTACATGGAGGTTTTCTTTCTTTCTTTCTTTTTTAAGACATCTGAGGTCATCTGTTGGCAAAATAGCTGTTCTGTGTTAATTATTCCCAGGTGGCACTAGCGATAAAGAGCCCACCTACCAATGCAGGTAGATGTAAGAGATGCAGTTTGGATCCCTGGGTTGGGAAGATCCCCTGGAGGAGGAAATGACAACCCGCTCCAGTATTCTTTCCTGGAGAATCCCATGGACAGAGGACCCTGGCAGGCTGCAATCCATAGGATGGCACAGAGTCAGACATGACTGAAGCAACTTCAGATGCATGTATGTGAATAGTCCCACTTGTAGATGTGTTTTCAATGTTTCTGTGAAGGGAGTTGAACTCTGCTTCCTACTACTCCAGCATCTTGATCTTGAGTCCTTGATTTTATTTATATCTTTAGTTGTAGATGATCTTTCCCAGTAGGTTTTGGTATTTTTATTGATGGTTGTTCTATAATTTGTTGCAATTTTGGTGTGCCCATGAGGGGAAGTGAGCTCAGGATTTTTCTACTCTGCCATCTTGGCTATCTCTCCTTTTGATGATATATTTATGATTTTCTTTATATAGTATCATGTTATCTCCACATAGACACTGTTTTACTCCTTCAAAAATTTGGATTCCTTTTATTTCTTTTTATTATATGACTATGATTATATATGACTTATGGTTTATTATATGACTGTGGTTAGAAGTTCCAATGTGATGTTGAATAAAAATGAGAGTGAGCTAAAAGTTTTCATTCACTGATGTTGAATTTTTTCGTGTTTTTTTTTTTTCTGCATCTGTTTATAATGATCATATGATTTTTGTTCTTCAGTTTATTAATGTGCTGTATCACTTTAATTGATATGTGGATATTGAGCCAACCTTGGACTTCCCTGGTGGCTCAGATGATAAATAAAATGCCTGTAATGCAGGAGACCTGGATTTGATACCTGGGTTGGGAAGATACTCTGAAGAAGGGAATGGCAGTTCACTTCAGTATTCTTGCCTGGAAAATTCCATGGACAGAGGAGCCTGGTGGGCTACAGTTCATGGAGTCACAGAGTTGGACACACCTAAGCAAGTAACACTTTGCATCCCTGGGATAAACATTACTTGTTCATAGTGTTTTCTCCTTTCAATATATTGTTGAATTTGGTTTAGCAATAATTTGTTTAGGATTTTTGCATCTATGCCTATCAGTGATTTTGTCCTATAATTGTCTCTTGTGTGTGTGTATGGTATCTTTGTTTTTTGTATCAGCATGATGATGGCCTTGTAAAATTAGTTTAAAAGTGTTTCTTTTTCTGCAATTTTTTGAATAGTTTGAAAGTGATAGATGTTAACTCTTGTTTAAATGTTTGTGGAATTCACCTGTGAAGCCATCTGTTCTTTTATTACTGATTCAATTTCATTACTGATAATTGATCTGGCCATATTTTCTATTTCTTCCTTGTTCAGTCTTGGGAGATTGTGCATTTATAGGAATTTGTCCATTTTTTCTGGATTGTACATTTTGTAGGCATTTAATTATTCATTATAATCCCATAAGCCTTTGTATTTCTGTGTTGTCAGTTGTAATGCTTCTTCTTTCATTTCTGAATAAAACCAATAATAATGATGAAAAAAGACAGAGAACAAAGACAAATTAGCAAATACTAGAACAAGAAAAAGAATATTACTGCATAACTTATAGTCATCCAAAAGATAATTAATGGATATGATTTTTAAAAACTGACAATAAACTCAAAAATTTAGATAATGTAGATAAAATTTTCAAAGAACACAACTTAAAAAAATTGTGAAGGAAGAAATAGATAATTTGAATCCTCTGATATTTATATAAAATGTTGAATATATTATATTTTGAGCCCTGATTGCTTTCTTCATGAGTTATTCCATGATTAAGAAAATATATATATACCAATCTTACACACATTGAGAATATGAAAAAGACAACACAATCTCCAACTTCTTCAGCAAACACAATCTTTACTTATTGAAATATAGTCAATTTGCAATATATTAGTTTCAGGTGTACTACAGTATGAGTTGACACTTCCACATGTTATGAAATGAAGAACAATTCTTGATATCTAAGCTTAACAAGAATATTTAAGAAAGTAAAATTACACTGTAATATCTCTGAAGAGCATAAATGAAAAAATTAAACATCCATTCACTGGCAATAATGAATTAGGGGGGGAAAATGAGAACATTTTCCTGTCTTACTAGTTCCTACCTTTCAGCTTGACCTATGTGGTCCATCTTGTATAATAAATCCTTGTCAGATATATCATTTGCAAATGTTTTCTCCTATTCTATGGAGATCCTTGCCCATAATCAAACTGATGGCAATACTTTCAAGACAACAATAAGGAAACTCAAAAGTATTGGAAAAACAAAAGTATTGGAGTTTTAGCTTCAGCATCTGTCCTTCCAATGAATATTCAGGTCTGATTTCCTTTAGGATTGACTGCTTTGATCTCCTTGCAGTCCAAGGGAATCTCAAGAGTCTTCTCCAAAGACTCCAAATTGATGTCCAAAAGCATATTCTTTGATGCTCAGCTTTCTTTATAGTTCACCTCTCACATCCATACATGACTACTAGAAAAACCATAACTTTGACTAGGTGGACTTTTGTCGGCAAAGTAATGTCTCTACTTTTTAATGTGCTGTCTAGGTTGGTCATAGCTTTTCTTCCAAGGAGCAGGTGTCTTTTAATTTCATGGCTGCAGTCACCATCTATAGTATTTTGGAGCCCAAAAGAATAAAGTCTGTCACTGTTTCCACTGTTTCCCCGTCTATTTGCCATGAAGAGATGGGACCAGATGCCATGATCTTAGCTTTCTGAATGTTGAGTTTTAAGCTAACTTTTTCACTCTCCTTTTTCACTTTCATCAAGAATCTCCTTATTTCTTCTTTGCTTTCCACCATAAGGGTGGTATCATCTGCATAGCTGAAGTTATTGATATTTCTCCCAGCAATCTTGATTCCAGCTTGTGATTCATCCAGCCTGACATTTTGCATGATGTACTCTGCCTAGAAGTTAAATAAGCCCAGTGACAGTATACAGCCTTGACATATTCCTTTCCCAATTCAGACCCGGTCTGTTGTTCCATGTCCAGTTCTAAATGTTGCTTCTTGATTTGCATGCAGATTTCTCAGGAGGCAGGTCAGGTGGTCTGCCATTCCCATCTCTTGAATAATTTTCCACAGTTTGTTGTGATCCACACAGTCAAAGGCTTTGGCATAGTCAATAAAGTAGAAGTGGATGTTTTTCAGGAACTCTCTTGCTTTTACAATGATCCAAATTATGTTAGCAATTTGATCTCTGGTTCCTCTGCCTTTTCTAAATCCAGCTGGAACATCTGGAAGTTCATGGTTCATGTCCTGTTGAAGCCTGGCTTGGAGAATTTTGAGCATTATTTTACTAGCGTGTGAGATGAGTGCAATTGTGCTGTAGTTTGAACATTCTTTGGCATTGCCTTTCTTTGGGATTGGAATGAAAACTGACCTTTTCCAGTCCTGTGGCCATTGCTGAGTTTTCCAAATTGCTGGCATATTGAGTGCAGCACTTTCACAACATCATCTTTGAGGATTTGAAATAGGTCAACTGGATTGCCATCACCTCCACTAGCTTTGCTCGTAGTGATGCTTCCTAAGGCCTGCTTGACTTCACATTCCAGGATGTCTGGCTCTAGGTGAGTGATCACACCATCATGATTGTCTGGGTCATGAAGATCTTTTTTGTACAGTTCTTCTGTGTATTCTTGTGATCTCTTCTTAATATCTTCTGCTTCTCTTAGGTCCATACCATTTTTGTCCTTTATTGTGCTCATCTTTGAATGAAATATTCACTTGGTATCTCTAATGTTTTTGAAGAGATCTCTAGTTTTTGTCATTCCATTGTTTTCCTCTATTTCTTTGCATTGATTACTGAGGCAGGCTTTCTTATCTCTCCTTGCTATTCTTTGGAACTGTGCATTCAGGTGGGTATATCTTTCCTTTTCTCCTTTGCCTTTAGCTTCTCTTCTTTTCTCAGCTATTTGTAAGGCATCCTCAGACAACCATTTTGCCTTTTTGCATTTCTTTTTCTTGGGGATGGTCTTGATCACTGCCTCCTTTACAGTGTCATGAACCTTCTGTCCATAGTTCCTCAGGTACTCTGTCTATATTTTTTCAAGATAAAGCTTAAATATTCCATTTTGTACACATTCAGTTTGTCAGACTTGTCCTATACCAGGGAATTAGGGACATTCATTTTTCTTCATTAAAAAATTCTACCTGAACAGTATCATTGGTGATAATGCTGTACTTTTAGATGACAGCATCTAAGTGAAAGTGAAGTTTACTCAGTTGTATCCAACTCTTGTGATTCCATGGACTGTACGAATACTGGAGTGGGTAGCCTTTCCCTTCTCCAGGAGATCTTCCCAACCCAGGGATTGAACCCAAGTCTCCCACATTGCAGGCAGATTCTTAACCAGCTGAGCCACAGGGGAAGCCCAATAACACTGGAGTAGGTAGCCTATCCCTTCTCCAGCAGACCTTCCCAACCCAGGAATTGAATTCAGGTCTCCTACATTGCAGGCAGATTCTTTACCAACTGAGCTATGAGGGAAGTGATAGTATCTAAATTCCATATTTTTGAAACATAAAGACAAGAGTACTGTCATTTTGGGAAAGGATGAGGAAATGACTTTGGGCAAGTGGGCTTGACAAACCTAGTACCACAAAGAACCTAAAAGCATGGGCTTCTGAGACAATAACCAGTTATCCACAACAGTAAATGGTTAGCTCTCTTTCTGTTGCAGTGATGTACAGATTTACATAGTTTCCAATGAAGAAAAGTGGGACTATGAATCTTCCATCTAGCAGAATCACTCAATTCCCAGTTCCCTGAAAGATACAGATAAAGGCCTTACACACATTCCTATTTTTATAGGAAGCAGTCCCACACCAGATAAAATCTGCTGACAGCAAGCATGTAGACACCCGACAGGTTGAAGCCAGAAGACTGTTGATGCTTGTAACTTCATCTTGATGCCAACCAATCTGAGATGAGTACAAACTGATCAGGCATCCTGTGGGCCCATTCCTCACACTGCGTTTGAAACTCTTTCCCTGAAATTCTACCCGAGTTGATACCCTTTTTCTCCTTCTCCCTTGTGCACAAGCTATCTCTTTTAATAAAAAGTTTTGCTTTCTTAAGAGTCTTATGGGAGTGATATTTATTTCTATTATGCTGTACAAAATTTGGAGAATTTTCTTCATTTGGGATTTCGCATAGGTGGGCATACAGAATCTTCACTAAAACGCTTGAGAGTATATTTTTCATGATCATAATCTTTTTCTGAAATTGCAATCAAATATGAGCCAGTAAATAATCCTCCTGTAATGCAGGACATAGAAGAGAGGAGGGTTCAATCCCTGAATCAGGGAGATTTCCTGGAGTAGGAAATGGCACTCTACTCCAGTATTCTTGCCTGGGAAATCCCATGGACAGAGGAGCCTTGCAGGCTACAGCCCATAGCGTCACAAAGAGTTGGACACAGCTGAGCATGCTTTGGATGGATAGATGGATGTTTTGGATGGATGGATGGGAACTATATTTGAGACCATGAGATATAATTAACATGGAGTTGTCTGACAACACATGATTTATTAATTAATCAGGAATACAATAAGTGCTTACTTTCATTATTTTTCCATTGGTTCTCAGGCTCTTCTTCATCCTCACATGCACTCAGTCTGTCTTCATATGAGCTTGCTGGGGATTTAATTAAATCAATCTTTTGTAGGAGTAGTCTTATAGCAATACCTACATATCTGTATCATCAAACTCCATTCAGTATCATGTGACCTTAGTTAGAGGAACTGAAAAGCCTTTTGATGAAAATGAAAAAGGATAGTGAAAAAGCTAGCTTGAAACTCAAGATTCAAAAAACAAAGTTCATGGTATCTGGTCCCATCACTTGATGGCAAATAGATGGGGAAACAATGGAAACAGTGACAGACTAATTTTCTTGGGCTCCAAAATCACTGCAGATGGTGACTGCAGCCATGAAATTAAAAGACGCTTGCTCCTTGGAAGAAAAGCTATGACCAAACTAGACAGTATATTAAAAAGCAGAGACATTACTTTGCCAACAAAGGTCCATCTAGTCAAAGTTATTGTTTTTCCAGTAGTCGTGTATGAATGTGGGAGTTGGACCATAAAGAAAGCTGAGCACCAAAGAATTGATGTTTTTGAACTGTGGTGTTGAAGACTCTTGAGAGTCCCGTGGACTGCAAGGAGATCCAACTAGTCAATCCTAAAGGAAATGAGACTTGAATATTCATTGGAAGGACTGATGCTGAAGCTGAAGCTCCAATTTTGAAGTAAAATTGAAGGCTGGAGGAGAAAGGGATGACAGAGGATAGAAGGTTGGATGGCATCACCGACTCGATGGACATGAGCTTGAGTAAGCTCCGGGAGTTGGTGATGGACAGGGAAGCCTGGTGTGCTGTTGTCTATGGGGTCACAAAGAGTTGGACATGACTGAAAGACTGAACAACAACAGTCTTTAATAAGATATGTATCTGAAGAAAGCAATAATTTGAAACGATACACGTGCCCTGGTGAACTCACCTTAGTTCTGAGTGTAAACCTATGAAAATATATGTTAATATAATATATAAATGTATGGACTTTAAGTTATATATAAATGGTCTTATATAAAAATATGCAAATAAATATAAAGTGTAAACATATTTCTATATGTCATATATATCCTATCATGAGTGATTTCAAATGGTGTGAGGCAAGAAAGCCCCCTGGGCCTTTGCCTATCTCTTCATAATGGCTCTTTTTAAGTCTGTGCTCTTTACTTATAATGAAGTACGATCTCTTGTAAGATCTGCTTTAAGCAATGTCTTAGATCAGGTGGAGAGAAATAAGCAGCTTGGCTGGGGAGAAAATATCACATTTTATAAATAAGAAATTTAAAAAGTACATCATAGAAAACAGATCTCAGAAGTATGTTTACTAACAGATACCTAAAAAGGAAGGGCAAACCTAAGATATCAAATTTTAGCTAAAAATATTTAAACACTATGCACTAAATCTATCCAGATAAGGAATAGTTGTTTCATTTCAATCATAATCTTAAAAATGCATGTAAGATTTTTAAATGTATTTAACTTTTTCAAATGAAACGTGTGAGGACAAATGAATATAATCGCTTCTACAAAACAGTGGGAACAGAAACTCCTAGATGGACTTTCAATAACTACAAGGAACATTTTGTGTTGCAACTGTTAAAAAGTGGTGGTGGTGGTGGTTTAGTTGCTAAGTCGTATCTGACTCTGGTGACCCATGCACTGTAGCCTGGCAGGCTCTTCACTCCATGGTATTTTCCAGGCAAGAATATTGGAGAGAGCTGCCATTTCTTTCTCTAGTTAAAAAGTTAACATACACAATTCATCATGTGCACTGATTGGCCAGTTGTTAAATTATGGTTGTATTCATGATAATCAGTTATTTAAATATTTCAGTCTATGTCTAGTAGAACTTTTTGTTTGTTTTGAGGTAGTGTATAGGAAGAGGATATGAAAAATGTGTGGCATATGAGTAAATTATAAAATCAAAATTGTCTTTCTAGTGCTGGTTGGGTTGATGCATACTAGCATCTTTTCTCCTGAAGCTTGTCTATTAATGGAAGACTCAATGATATATTGACTTTCAAAGGCAAATTCAGGAGCATGTGATAAAAATAGCAAAAAGCAAAGAACTTTTGTTTGAGAACAAATAAAAAGCGCCAGAATTACCACATAATTTGAATTCAAAGTGTGATTGCTTTGTTTTGATGGAGATGTTTCACAGAGAGCTCCCTTGTGGTGGTTTGATTTCACTAACTTGATAATCACTTGGTGTCCCAGTGAGACTAGTTATTAAAAAGAGGTCATGTTAAATGCATAGGAGATGAACAAAGATTTAAATCACTGTCTCAGAACTTTAAAAAAAAAAAAGGCTTTAAATCAGACTTATTTTCATTATTTAAGAACTTCCTGGAATTGCTAGTCCTGCCAGTTAAACCCAGACTGTGCCAAGAGACCGTGCTCTGGACCATGCCAAGGGACTTGTTAGAGTGTTACAATGTAACAATTAAAAAGTTATAGTAAAATAGAGGAAATTGCAAACACTGATATCTGTAGTTTGGATCCCAGGAGAAGAAGAGCTTGTTTAAACATCCCTTGGGTTTCTAATTCAGCTCTCCCTGCACTCTAGATATTAATGAAGCCTCAAGTTCACTTAAGGGAATCTTGGCAACAGTGAAATCAAAGAGAAACTTGGAGAAAAAGTTTTAGGTTTCTCTGGGATCAGATAGATTGTTCGTGCACAATGCATGAATCATTTGCCTATCATTAAGCACATTGTGTTTACAGGTGTATTGGGAGTTGTAGGATAATAGTGTACTCTTTTATTTGCAGTAGCAGAACAGCAGAAGGAATTGTTGGTGGCTGTGGGCTTGTTTAACTCCGATCCTCATGCTTTATGAAGCTTTTCTATTTGCTGGAATAAACTAATCATTCCAAGTACAAACTCTCTTCCCTGACATGCCACTTATTTCATATCTTGAAGACATAATTCCAGACTCATAACTTAGCTTTATTTTACTATTTTTACTATGTCACAGCATTTATGGTAAAACTGCCACTGGCTTAAAAATATAAGTGGATATTTTATTGGGTGTGGAGACACATGCTGTTCAGCTCTCTTACTTCACAAGAGTTCTTTGATTGTTTAAATTTTACACAAAAGTTTCACTTATTCATAGAGTCCAAGAACTGAGGCTAGACTATTAAAAGGCAAAACATTACTAGTTTGCATTCTCACCAACAGTGTAAGAGGGTTCCCTTTTCTCCACACCCTCTCCAGCATTTATTGCTTGTAGACTTTTGGATCGCAGCCATTCTGACTGGTGTGAAATGGTACCTCATTGTGGTTTTGATTTGCATTTCTCTGATAATGAGTGATGTTGAGCATCTTTTCATGTGTTTGTTAGCCATCTTTATATCTCCTTTGGAGAAATGTCTGTTTAGTTCTTTGGCCCATTATTTGATTGGGTCATTTATTTTTCTGGAATTGAGCTGCAGGAGTTGCTTGTATATTTTTGAGATTAGTTGTTTGTCAATTGCTTCATTTGCTATTATTTTCTCCCATTCTGAAGGCTGTCTTTTCACCTTGCTTATAGTTTCCTTTGTTGTGCAGAAGCTTTTAATTTTAATTAGGTCCCATTTGTCTATTTTTGCTTTTATTTCCAATATTCTGGGAGGTGGGTCATAGAGGATCCTGCTGTGATTTATGTCGGAGAGTGTTTTGCCTATGTTCTCCTCTAGGAGTTTTATAGTTTCTGGTCTTATGTTTAGATCTTTAATCCATTTTGAGTTTATTTTTGTGTATATGGAAAACAGTGTGAAGATTCTTTAAAAAACTGGAAATAGAACTGCCTTAAGACCCAGCAATCCCACTACTGGGCATACACACTGAGGAAACCAGAATTGAAAGAGACACGTGTACCCCAATGTTCATCGCAGCACTGTTTATAATAGCCAGGACATGGAAGCAACTTAGATGTCCATCAGCAGATGAATGGATAAGAAAGCTGTGGTATATATACACAATGGAGTATTACTCAGCCATTAAAAAGAAAACATTTGAATCAGTTCTAATGAGGTGGATGAAACTGGAGGCTATTATATAGAGTGAAGTAAGCCAGAAAGAAAAACATCAATACAGTATACTAATGCATATATATGGAATTTAGAAAGATGGTAATGAGAACCCTGTATGTGAGACAGCAAAAGAGACACAGATGTATAGAACAGTCTTTTGGACTCTGTGGGAGAGGGTGGGATGATTTGGGAGAATGGCATTGAAACATGTATAATATCATATATGAAATGAGTCACCAGTCCAGGTTCAATGCATGATACAGGATGCTTGAGGCTGGTGCACTGGGATGACCCAGAGGGATGGTTTGGGGAGGGAGGTGGGAGGGGGGTTCAGGATGGAGAACACGTGTATACCCGTGGCAGATTCATGTTGATGTATGGCAAAACCAATACAATATTGTAAAGTAATTAGCCTCTAATTAAAATAAATAAATTTATATTAAAAAATGAAATAAATAAATTTATATTAAATAAAAAATAAAAAAAGAACAATGTAAAAAAAAGAGAGATTAAATCCTAGGAGTTGTCATCATAAGGAAAAATTTGTTTTCTCTTTAATTTTGTACCTTTATGAGATGATGGATGTTCACTACACTTATTGTGATAATCATTTCATCATGTATGTAAGTCAAATCATGCCAATTATATCAGTAAAATTGGAAGAAAAAAATAAAGGTGAAAAAAAGAAAAAAGTTATGAATGATATCAATATAGTAAAACATTTAGTCATCAGTGAAAAACACAAAAATTATTGGGTAGACTGGATTGGCTTATTTTAGTCACAGCACTTCAATTTCAGCCTTCTTGTAAAAAATAAAAGTATTATTATCTTGGAGAAATTCTAGGATAAAGAAAGCTCCATGAGCTTTCTCACCTTCCTGCTACTTTGATGACTATGCTCCAGTGCAAAACTATTTTTATTATTTTCTACTTAGTGTTCTAGCTTCCCAAATAGCTTAAACACATCTTTTAAATTGAAACATGCCATAGCCTTCCCACATTCTCTGTAGCCCTATGTTTTTCTTGTACTGATTTAAAGAGAGTATTTCAATCCTATAAATGTTTAAGATAATAATATAATTATCATTACTATATCATTATACAATAGATGTTATGCTTCAAATATTTAATTATCATTTGGAAAATCATAAAATTTTCAAACACACTACATGGTGTGTTCTTTGTGTATCTTATTAAAGATTATAAAAACCCATAGCTGTTGTCATCCATTACCCATATGCTTGCCTCATTCTCTCCACATTGTAACAGTTTTTCATATTTCTTATCGTTTTTTTGTTTGTTTTATATGGGCAAATATCTCATTATTATATTCTAATAAGCTAAATTGCTCTTTGTCTAATATTGATTATAGAATGTCTTTTATAAGTTTTATTTTTTTAATTGAGTAAATATAGTTTGTTTCCAGGATTTCTGATTTTGTTTATTTTATATTCACTTATCTTCCTTTTGCCCTTCCTGATTTGTTTCATAATTTCTTGCTCTTTTAAAATAAAAGTTATACTTCTTTTCACTAAATTTAAAGTGGATATTTTAAGTGTATGTATGGCGAGACTGTACTTATCCAAAATATATCAATAAATTCCAACTATAACAAGCTCCTACTATATTAGTTCCTACTAATATATTAGTTTTCTTAATGTTAGGCTTAACAATATGGAGATTCTCTCTCTCTCCTTTTGTTACATGAACACACATATACACACACACATCTGTCTAGCAGCCGGGTAACTTTCGGCAAGTAGCCATCTGGGATTCCAACTGAAAACTGCTTCTTGTGATTAATTATTATAATTTTGCACCCCATTCAGGTATTGTGGATACAACAGGTCCAGAGCCAGAGGCATTTTGTCTCACCCTTTTTAGCAGCAATACTGAGCCTTTCTTCTCAAATTCCCAACCATGAGTTTAATGGGAATAACAAAACTTCCCATTAAAAGGATAAGCACAGACAGTAGCTTGACTACTTTGGATTAGCCCTTTAAAGAGGCTGGAAATCCATGTCCTCTGGCTTCCCATCAAAGGTCTTGTTCCAGTCCAGCATTTCTTGCATGAACCCTTTATCTTCTTTATCCCTAGGAAACTACTACTCTCACGTGGTGACAGAGCTTGTGATTAAGCCCCACCCACTCTGCATCATGTCACCTGTTTCGGATCTTCAGATATATTCTGAACTTCCTGTCAGAGGAAAGTTTCGTTTTAATGTGTAAATATACATATATCTGATATCCATATTATATGTCTTTGGTATATGTCAGGAGCAGTTTTTAACATCCTTATGCAAGTTGATCTAAATGTATTCATTTTTTTCCCCTGTCACATCTACAGTAATATATCCTCTGTTTATTTATTTATCTGCTTGTTTTGGATTCCACCAGCATGGTATTAAATATATCATTATTTTGATAGGAATACATTAATATTTTATTGCTATTTAAGTTCTGTCTAAAGATTAATTATGGAATAAATCATCTCTTCATATATTTTTATACATTGGACTACCCATTGCTTTGCATGTTCTAATTAACTGCTGATTTCCGGTTTACTCTAATAGAAGCATTATTGAGTGTTTTGCCTTTAGGTGACTCTCAGAACAGAATTCATGGGCCTTTTGCTTATTAGAAGCATGTCAGGGTTTGCAAATGTATTGGGAGTGGAATGACAATAATGTACTTGTTAATATGATGCAGTAGAATAACAAAATGAAGTCTCCTTGGTGGTTTTGTGCTATTTTTGACACTTCTAAAAGTAAAATTATTTTAATTCATGTTATAAAATATATTGTATACACAAGGAAATACATTCTGTTAACATTTATACATTTAAAATGAAAGAAAGTTACCTGTGGTCACCACACATATAGGAAATGTACATCAGCAATGAATTCAAACTCCTGGTGGTTGCCTCCTATCTTTCTCAGAGAGCTACAACATCCTCGATTTTGTTTTAGTCAATTCCTTTTCTTTACAATTTTATCATAAATATTTGTGTCTTCAAATGTGTGTTTTTCTTTTGAGCTTTTTATATTCAGAGAATCATACTGAAAGTGTTGTTTGTCTTTTTTTAACTTGAAGTTTGGCCTTGGAGATTTATTCATGCAAGTGCTGATGGTTGTAAAGCACTTAAAAAATAACTGATATGTACCAATACATTTTTAAAACATAACTTTTTCTGTTTTTTCCCTCCAATTTTGTGCTATTGTGAGTAACATTTCCACGAGTTCAATTTTGAACTAGTCCGTTGTTCCATGTCTGATTCTAACTGTTGCTTCTTGACCTGCATACAGGTTTCTCAGGAAACAAGTAAAGTGGTCTGGTACTCCCATCTCTTTAAGAATTTTCCTCAGTTTGTTGTGATCCACACATTCAAAGGCTTCAGCATAGTCAGTGAAACAGAAGTAGATGTGCTCTGGGACTCCCTTGCTTTCTCCATGATCCAAAGAATATTGGCAATTTGATCTCTAGTTCTGCTGCCTCTGCAAAACCCAGCTTTCCCACCTGGAAGTTCTCAGTTCAGCTACTACTTAAGACTATCATGAAGGATTTTGAGCATAATCTTGCTAGCATGCGAAACGAGCTCAATTGTATGGTAGCTTGAACATTCTTTGGCATCACCCTCCTTTGAAATTGGAATGAAAACTGACCTTTTCCAGTCCTGTGGCCACTGCTGAGTTTTCCAAATTGCAGACACACAGATACACACACACACACACACACACACACACACACTACATGTTTGATAACATTTGCTATCTTTGATGGTTTGAAATTTATTGAGATTCATTTCATGGTTTGAAATTTATTGAGATTCATTTCATGCATTTTAAAGTTGTTTCATATGTTCTTGTAAAGAAACTCCACTCTGGAGTTGGATATATGTGAAGTGAAGTAAAGTGAAGTTAAAGCTGCTCTGTCATGTCCGACTCTTTGAGACTCCATGGACATCCATGGAATTCTCTAGTCCAGAATACTAGAGTGGGTAGCCTTTCCCTTCTCCAGGGGATCTTCCCAACCCAAGGATCAAACCCAGGTCTCCTGCACTGCAGGCAGATTCTTTAACAACTAAGCTATCCGAGGAGCCCAGAGAGAGCTATATATAAGATTATATATACCGTTCTAGTTCAATGTTTCTATATTCAAGCTTATTCAATTATATGTTTGACGTTTCTACAACTGGTGTATTGCTGGCTCACTTATTTTGTTAGGTTTGTGTGATTTGTTGATGATTTACCTCTTTTTATTTTTCCATTATAATGCCTTTTCTCTAGAGGTTCATTTTAAAGTTCATTTGTCATTACAAAAGGAACAGCAAGAAGGTGAGAGAACTCAAATCAGCATTATGTGTATTGATTAGCCAAAGTCTGAGGGAAGAAAAGTGGCAGACTAATCAGTTCTGTCAAATAGTCAGAAAAATTAAAAAAGAAAAACATTAAAACATTAAGATGATTAATCAATATACGGGTTTACTCTGTCATTGGGAGAAGGAAATGGAAACCCACTCCGGTATTCTTGCCTGGAGAATCCCATGGACAGAGGAACCTGGAGGGCTTCAGTCCATGAGGTCTCAAAGAAAGAGACAAAACTGAAACGACTTAGCACTCATGCACACTCTGTCATTAGCAATGAACTTCTACTTAACCTGCAATGTCAGTTGGTATTAGTATAAAGTCATCACTGTTAGGAAAAATCATTAAAATTAATCTTCTAGAACAAAGAGACCAGTCTCAAATTTTATCACATCATAACTTATTTTTTTACACTTAACAGATTCATGCAGTTTAAAAAGATGTATAGGTATGACACTTCATATTTGGAAGCAGCCTTTGACGTTTCTTATGTGAAAGCAAAAAGAACAAAAACAAAATTTTATAAAAGAACTACTTGTTTTTGTGATATTGATAAACATGACTGAAACAAATAATGGAAACAATAAGATGAGAAACTAAAGTTTCTCAAATGTCAGCATGCATTTGCAAAGAAACAGGAAAAAAATGATAAATTTTTAGAAAAATAAATTTAATAACAAATTAATCACCAGAGGAGATCTTTTATGATATTATCTGATATTTGTAAATTCTATTTTAAATAAAGAAGTATTCAAAGGTAATTTTTGTGAGTGAAGGAAATATAAATCACTGAAGATATATTCTTAAGAAGAAATTCAGTTACAAAAAGAAAAAAAAACTGTATAGAAAAATACATACTATTAACCATTAGTTAAACAGCTACCTTTAGTGGATTATTACTAGTACTTTACATTCCCTATATCAAAACTAAATTACACAGCAGATATCTGCAGAGCAAAACTTCAAAATTAGTAAGTGGTTAATTTTTATGAAGAAAAAAATGTTTATTTGCTTTTTATTTAGTTGAAATATAGTTGATAAAACATACTACATTAGTTTCAGGTGTATTGCATAGTAATTTTACACTTTCATAGGACTTGCCTGGTGGCTCAGATGGTAAAGCGTCTGCCTACAATGAGGGAGACCTGGGTTCAGTCTCTGGGTTGGGAAGATCCCCTGGAGAAGGAAATGACAACCACTCCAGTACTATTGCCTGGAACATCCCGTGGATGGAGGAGCCTTGTAGGCTACAGTCCACAGGGTTGCAAAGAGTCGGACATGACTGAGAGACTTCACTTTTCACTTTCTTTTTTCTCATTATGACATAATCATCATAAGTGTATTAACCATCTGTACCCATACAAAGTTATTACAATATTATTTATCATATTTCTTATGCTATTATATCCCTATGACTTTTTTATTTTATAAGTAGAGGTTTGTATCTCTTAATTTTCTTCAACTATTTTTCCCACCCTCAAACTAAGCTCTTTTCTGGTAACTAGCCCTTTTGTTCTATGTATTAACAAGTCTGTTTTCATTTTGTTTCTTCTAATCCTCATGTAAGTGAGATCATGTGGTATTTTCTTTCTCTGTTTCACTTATTTCACTCAGCATAATACCCTTTAGCTCCATTCATGTTTTGGCAACTGGTAAATTTCATTTTTTATGGCTGAGTAATATTTCACTATATATATGGCTTTCCTGGTGGCTTAAACATTAAAGAATCTGCCTGCAATGCAGGAGATTTGAATTCTATCTCTGGGTCAGGAAGATACCCTGGAGAAGACAATAGCTACTCACTCCAGTTTTCTTGCCCAGAGAATTCCGTGGACAGAGGAGCTTGGAGGGCTACAGTCCTTGGGATCTCAAAATGTTGGACATGACTGAATGACTAACACTTCCACTTTCACTTCACACATATGTTTATATTTTCTTCACCCACTCATCTATTGATGGACACTTAGGTCATTTCCATACCTTGGCTATTATAAACAATGCTCCAATAAACATAGAGGTGCATATACCTTTTCAAATTAGCGCTTTTTCCTTCTTTGGATAAATACCCAGAAGTAGAATTGTTGGATTGTACAGTAGTTTTTTTTTTTTTTTAATGGAAAAACCTCCATACAATAGTCTATCATGCTTGCATCATTTTACAATTCCACCAACAGTGCGCGTTTTCCTTTACTTGATATACTCACCAACACTTGTTATGTATTATGTGTTATCTTTTTGAAAATAGCCCTTCCGACCAGTATTGAAGGATACATCATTGTGAGTTTAATTTGCATTTCCCTGATGATTATGGAGCTTTCCTGGTGGCTCAGATGGTAAAGAGTCTGCCTGCAATGTAGGAGACCCAGGTTCGATCCCTGGATTGGGAAGATCACCTGGAGAAGGGAATGGCTACCCACTCCAGTATTCTTGCTTGGAGAATTCCAAGGATAGAGGAGCCTGGAGGTCTACAGCCCATGGGGTTGCAGAGTCTGACATGACTGAATGACTAACAAATGATTAGTGATGTTGAGCATCTTTTCATGTGTCTGTTGTCCATCTATATGGCTTTCTTGGAAAACTGTATTCAGGTTTTTTTAATCTATTTTTTCATTCGGATTGGTTTTTGAAATTGAGTTGTATGAGTTCATTATGTATTTTAATATTAATCCCTTATCAGATATATAAGTTGCAAATATAGTCTTTCATTTAATGAGTTTCCTTTTGCTTTGTTGGTGGTTTCTTGGCTTGCAAAGGATTTTTAGGTTCAGGCAGGTTCATTTTTTAACTCTCATTTTCATTGCCCTTGCCTGCTGCTACTGCTGCTAAGTCGCTTCAGTCGTGTCCGATTCTGTGTGACCCCATCGAGGGCAGCCCACCAGGCTCCCCCGTCCCTGGGATTCTCCAGGCAAGAACCCTGGAGTGGGTTGCCATTTCCTTCTCCAATGCATCAAAATGAAAAGTGAAAGGGAAGTCACTCAGTCGTGTCCAACTCCTAGCGACCCCATGGACTGCAGCCTATAAGGCTCCTCCATCCATGGGATTTTCCAGGCAAGAGTACTGGAGCAGGGTGCCATTGCCTTCTGTCAAAGAATCTACTACCTATATTTCCTTCTGAGTTTTATAGTTTCAGGTCTTACATTTAAGTCTTTAATCTACTTTGAGGTGATTTTATATGGTGTAAGAAAGTTGTCCAATTTAATTCTTTTGTATGTAGCTGTCCAGTTTCCCATAATCAAGAGTGTTTCCAATAAACACTCTTTATTGGAGAGACTGTCTTATCTCCACTGACTATTCTTACTCTCCTTCTCATTAATTGATTGAACAAATAAGTGTGGATTTATTTCTGGGCTCTGTATTCTGCTCTATCCATCTATCCCATCTATCTGTTTTTGTGTCAGTATTACACAATTTTTGATTACTACTATATTGCATAATTTAAAATCAAGGAGCATATACTTTTAATTTTTTTTAAATTTATGCTAATTTTATTTTTTATTTTATTTTTTAACTTTACAATATTGTATTGGTTTTGCCATATATCAAAATGCATCCGCCACAGGTACACATGTGTTCCCCATCCTGAACGTTCCTCCTTCCTCCCTCCCCATACCATCCCTCTGGGTTGTCCCAGTGCACCAGCCCCAAGCATCCAGTATCGTGCATCGAACCTGGACTGGCGACTCATTTCATATATGATATTAAACATGTTTCAATGCCATTCTCCCAAATTATCCCACCCTCTCCCTCTTCCACAGAGTCCAAAAGACTGTTCTGTACATCAGTGTCTCTTTTGCTGTCTCGT
This sequence comes from Bos taurus, assembly GCF_002263795.3. Classification (NCBI taxonomy): domain Eukaryota; kingdom Metazoa; phylum Chordata; class Mammalia; order Artiodactyla; family Bovidae; genus Bos; species Bos taurus. The sequence continues at coordinate 41,055,002 of NC_037334.1, forward strand.
ATACAGGGTTATTGTTAGCATCTTTCTAAATTCCATATATATGCGTTAGTATACTATATTGGTGTTTTTCTTTCTGGCTTATTTCACTCTGTATAATAGGTTCCAGTTTCATCCACTTCATTAGAACTGATTGAAATGTATTCTTTATAATGGCTGAGTAATACTCCATTGTGTGTATGTACCACAGCTTTCTTATCCATTCATCTGCTGATGGACATCTAAGTTCCTTCCATGTCCTGGCTATTATAAACAGTGCTGTGATGAACATTGGGGTACACGTGTCTCTTTCAATTCTGGTTTCCTCAATGTGTATGCCCAGCACTGGGATTGCTGGATCATAAGGCATTTCTATTTCCAGTTTTTTAAGGAATCTCCACACTGTTCTCCATAGTGGCTGGACTAGTTTGCATTCCCACCAACAGTGTAAGAGAGTTCCCTTTTCTCTACACCCTCCCCAGCATTTATTGCTTGTAGACTTTTGGATCGCAGCCATTCTGACTGGTGTGAAATGGTACCTCATAGTGGTTTTGATTTGCATTTCTCTGATAATGAGTGATGTTGAGTATCTTTTCATGTCTTTGTTAGCCATCTGTATGTCTTCTTTGGAGAAATGTCTATTTAGTTCTTTGGCCCATTTTTTGATTGGTCATTTATTTTTCTGGAATTGAGCTGCAGGAGTTGCTTGCATATTTTTGAGATTAGTTGTCTGTCAGTTGCTTCATTTGCTATTATTTTCTCCCATTCTGAAGGCTGTCTTTTCACCTTGCTTATAGTTTCCTTTGTTGTGCAGAAGCCTTTAAGTTTAATTAGATCCCATTTGTTTATTTTTGTTTTTATTTCCAATATTCTGGGAGGCGGGTCATAGAGGATCTTGCTGTGATGTATGTCGGAGAGTGTTTTGCCTATGTTCTCCTCTAGGAGTTTTATAGTTTCTGGTCTTACGTTTAGATCTTTAATCCATTTTGAGTTTATACCTTTAATTTTATTCTTTCTCAATATTTCTTTGGTTATTCAGCATCCTTTGTGTCCCGATACAAATTTTAAGATTATTTGTACCAGTTATGTGAAACTGTCATTAGTATTTATAGAGAAATTATAATAAATCTGTAGATTGCTTAAAGTACTATGGATATTTTAACAATATTTATGCTTATAATCCATGACCTTGGTATATCTTTACATTTGCATCTTCTTCAAGTTTTTTTAATCAAGTTTTTTCAATCTCAGAGAAGAGGCTTTTCATCTCTTTGGTTAAATTTTATTTATTTTTGGATGAAATTGTAAAATGGATTGTTTTATTAATTGTGGCTAGGACTTCCAATACTTTGTTGAATAAAAGTGACTAGAGTGTATCTTATTTTTGATCTTAGAGGAGATGCTTTCAGCTTTTCACTCTTGAGTATGATGTTGGCTGTAGGTCTGTCATACATAGACTTTATTATGCTGAGGTATTTTTTATACCCATGTTGTTTTTTTAATCATAAATGGATGTTAAATTTAGTCATAAACTTTTTCTGTATCTATTAAGATGATCATATAATTTTATAATAAATTTTTATTGAAGTATAGTTGCTTTACAATGTTATGTTAGTTTCTACTGATCATATAATTTTTTTATTTTTCAAATTTTTAATGTGGTGTGTCACATTGATGGATTGACTTGCAGTTATTAAACTTTCCTTGCATCCCTGAGATATGTTCCCCTTGAACATTGTGTATGATCCTTTTAATATATTGTTGAATTTGGACTGCTAGTATTTTGTTGAGGATTTTTACATCTATGTTCATTAATGATATTGAACTTTAATCTTTTATTGTTTCTTTGGTTTTGATAACAGGTTGATGCTGGCCTTATAAAGTAAGTTCAAAATTATTCCTTCTTCTCTATTTTTTGGGAATAGTTTGAAAAAGATAGATGTTAAATATTTTTAAATGTTTAGTTGTCTGATCCTGGATTTTGTTTGTTTTTTACTACTGACTCAATTTCATTACTAATAATCAGTCTGTCCTTTTTTACTTTCTGATACAGTCTTAGGAATAGAAGATTTATAGGAATTCATCCATTTCATCTATATTTTTCATTTTATTGATGTATAATTGTTCATAGTAATCTTATATGATTTTTTGTATTTTTGTAATGTTAGTTACAACTTCTATTTATTTTACTAATTTTGGATTTTATAAATATACATATATATATTTTATTGAAATATCATTGACTTACATTGTTTCAGGTGCACAGCAAGGTGATTCAATTATACAAATGCACATATATTATTGTTGAAATTATTTTCCATCATAGGTTATTACAAGATATTGACCAAAGTTCACTATGCTGTACAGTAAACCTTTGTTGCTTGTTGCATATCTATTTTTTAATTAAAAATCTAGTATTCTATTCATACTAAGTGAAATAAGTGGTATCAAAATATCATATTTTTAGTAAGGCAAAAATTCATGTTTTCTAAAATATATACATTATATACATTTATAATATGTATACAAAATGCATATCTACTACAATACATATATATTACACATATATTCAACTACATTTGATAAAGGCTTGAGAAAGAACATCAGTAAAAGAGAGAAGAGATGGAGAAATTGGAGAACATAAACTAAATGAAATGTGAGCCCTGAATATGAAATAGTTGTTTGCCCTGAGGTGGCCCAGCCCTAGGTTCTGGGGCTTGATGGTAGGGTTAAGGGTGAACTCCAACAGGGTTTACACAAGGGGGACCTTCCAGTGCCCCCTTCCCTATGGTGAGACCCTGCTGACCCATGTCTCCATAGGAGGCCTTCCAACACTAGCAGGTAGTTTCATCTCAGTCTCCTGTGGGGTCACTGCTCCTCTCCTCTGCATCTTGATGTGCACAAAATTTTGTTTGTGCCCTCCAAGACCAGAGTCTCTGTTTTACCCACTCCTGTGGAAGGCCTATTATCAAATCCCATTGACCCTCAAGGCAAGATTCTCTGTGGCCCCCGTCCCTTTGTTGGATCCCGAGGCTTGAAAGTCTGACATGGGGTTCAGAACCTTTACAATAGTGTGAGAACTTCTTTGGTATTATTATTCTCCAGTCTACGGGTCACCCACCCAGTGAGTATGGGATTTGGTTTTATCATGATTGAGCCCCTCCTATTGTCTTGCTATGGTTTCTTTGTCTTTGGACATAGGGTATCTTATTTTAGTGGGTTGTATGCTCCATGAGTGGCCCCTATGTGGGCTATATGGGTCTTTCTGTTTTGATGTGGTCAACTATTATGGGAGCACTGGTAGGCAGGACAGGGCACTGGACTTGTTGGCCATTAGGTTCTGATTTTTGTGGTGACTGCCATCCCACTGATTTGTGGGGCCAGGTCCCTAAGTGACTGACTACAGGGCCTGGAGTGGCCGAGGCTGAAGCTGGTTTACTTATGGGTGGATAATTTTCTCACACTAATAGGCTAGAGAGGGGACTCCGAAATGATGCTTTCCAGTGTCAGTGTCCCTGATGCAGAACCTCTTCCCCAAAATGTCTATTGCTGGCATCTCCAGCCCCAGAGTAAGTTTCAGTTGCCACCTGCCCCTCTGAGGTGCTCTTAAAGATCAGCTCTTTTCAAACTGCTGTCTCTGTGCTACTGCATGTAAATGTCTTCACATGTTTTTTAAGATTAGAGTCTCAGTTTTGTAAGGCCCCTAAGCTCCCTTGTATGCAAGCCAGATGTTCTGGGGATGCTTCTTCTTGGTATATAACACCTAGGCTGGTGAACCTGATGTCAGGAGAGATCCCTCACCTTGGAGAAATGTTCTGAAATTTTGAGCATCCTTGTGTTTGTGAATCACCTACCAAAGGGTGTGGCTTTTGTGATTACCATGTTTTCACTCCTCCTACCACCCTTTTGTGCTTCCTTACTTGTATCTTTAGCTGTAAAAAATACCTTTTGCTAGCCTTCAGATTCTCATAAATAGTTGCTCTGTAGACAATTTTAATTTTGCTATGCCTGTGGACAGAGGTGTGTTCAGGGTCTTCATACTCCACTATCTTGGCCAGACATCAATAAAAATACATTTAAAGTAAAATAGAAATTATGAAAATATAGTATGAAATATAAAGTTTGCTTTTTTATCACATAAAAATAAACAAATTTCAGGGGGAAAAGGTCTGACACAGATAGTAGATGTGCAAACCTTCCCGATAATTTTTGAGAACAGTACAAATTATCTAGTTTCTATAGTTAATGTATATAACATATTTTGTTTAATACTGGCTTCACCTTGTTGTTGTTTAGTCACTTGGTCATGTCCTATTCTTTGTGACCACATAGACTGCAGCATTCCAGGCCTCGCTGTCCCTCACTGTCTCCCAAAGTTTGCCCAAGATCATGTCAATTGGACTGGTGATGTCATCCAACCATCTCATCCTCTGATGCCCTCTTCTTCTTCTGGCTTCAATCTTTCCCAGCATCAGGGTCTTTTCCAATGAGTCAGCTGTTTACATCAGATGACCAAAATACCAGAGCTTCAGCTTCAACATCAGTCCTTCCAACCAGTATTCAGGGTTGATTTCCCTTAAGATTGACTGGTTTGATCTCCTTGCTGCCCAAGGGATTTTCAGAAGTCTTCTCCAGAACCACACTTCGAAGGCTTTCTTTACAGTCCAGCTCTCACAACCAAGGCTATGGGAAAACCACAGCCTTGACTATACAGACCTTTGTCAGCAGAGTTATGTCTCTGCTTTTGAACACACTGTCTAGGTTTGTCATAGATTTCCTGCCAAGAAGTGATCATCATCTGATTTCATGAGTGCAGTCACCATCCACAGAGATTTTAGAGTCCAAGAAGAGGAGATCTGTCACTGTTTCCATGTTTTCCCCTTCTATTTGCCATGAAGTAATGGGGCCAGATGCCATGATCTTAGTATTTTTAATATTTAGTTTTAAGCAGCTCTTTCACTCTTCTCCTTCACCCTCATCAAGAGGCTCTTTAGTTCCTCTTTGCTTTCTGCTATTAGAGTAGTATCATCCACATATCTGAAGTTGTTAATGTCTCTCCCACTTATCTTGATTACAGCTTGTAATTCTTCCATCCTGGCATTTCTCATGATGTTCTCAGCATGTAGGTTAAACAAGCATGTAACAGCTGTGGTACTCCTTCCTCAATTTTGAACCAACCAATTGTTCCATACAGGGTTCTAACTGTTGCTTCTTGATCAGCATACAGGTTTTTCAGGAGACGTGTAAAATGGTCAGATACTCCCATCTGTTTTAGAGCTTTCCACAGTTTGTTATGATTTACACAGTCAAAGGCTTTAGCATAGTTAATGAAACAGAGGTAGAAGCTTTTCTGGAATTCCCTTGCTTTCTCTATGATACAGCAAATGTTGGCAATTTGTTCCTCTGCATTTTCTAAACCCAGCTTGGCCACCTGGAAGTTCTTGGTTCACAAAATGTTGAAGCCTAGGGTGCAAGATTTTAATCACGCCCTTACTAGCATGGGAGATGAGTGCAATTGTCCGATGGTTAGAACATTCTTTAGTACTATCCTTCTTGGGAATTGGGATGAGGACCTTTTCCAGTCCTGTGGCTATTGCTGGGTCTTCCAGATTTGCTGGCATATTGAATGCAATGTCTTACTGACATCATCCTTTAGGGTTTTGAATAGCTCTACTATAATTCTATCATACCCACTGTCTTTATTAACAACAATGCTTCCTAAGTCACTTGATTTCACACTACAGAATGTCTGGCTCTGGGTGACTGACCACACCACCATAGTAATCCAGTTCATTAAGTTCTTTTTTGGACAGTTACTCTCTGCACTCTTTCCATCTCTCTTGATCTCTTCACCATCTACTAGGTCTCTACAGTTTCTGTCCTTTATTGTGCCTATCTTTGTGTGAAATGCTTCCTTGGTATTTCCAGTTTTCCTGAAGAGATCTCTAGTCTTTCCCTTTCTGTTGTTTTCTTTCTAATTTTGTGCACTCTCCATTGAAAAAAGGCCTTCTTGTCTCTCCTTGCTATTCTTTGGAACTCTGTGTTTAGTTGGATGTACCTTTCCCTTTCTCCCTTGCTTTTTGCTTCTTTGTTCTTCAGCTACTTCTAAAACCTCCTCAGATAACCACTTTGTCGTCTTGCTTTTCTTTTTCTTTGGGATGGTTTTGTTCTCTGCCTCTTTACAATATCAGGGACTTCTGTCCATAGTTCTTCAGGCACACTGTTCACTAGATCTAATCCCTTGAATCTATTCCTTACCTCCCTATATATTCATAAGGGATTTGATTGAAATCATACCTGCCTGATTTAGTGGTTTTGCCCACTTTCTTTAGTTTAAGTCTTAATTTTTCTATGAGAAGGTGATGATCTGATCCACAGTCAGCTCCAGTCATGTTTTTGTTGATTATATACAGCTTCTCCATCTTCAGCTATAGAGAATGTAATCAATTTGATTTCAGCATTGACCATTTGGTCCATGTGTAAAGTTGTCTCTTGTGTTGTTGAAAAATGGTGTTTGCTATGACCAGTGTATTCTCTTGGAAGAATTCGGTTAACTTTTGCCCTGCTTCATTTTGTTCTCCAAGGCCAGTTTTGCCTGTTATTCCAGGTATCTCTTGACTTCTTACTTTTGCATTCCAATTCCAAAGATGAATGGAACATCTTTTTGTTGGTAGTTCTAGGAGGTCTTCTAGGTCTTCATAGAACTGGTAAACTTCAGCTTCTTTGGTATTGGTAGGGGCATAGACTTGAATTACTGTGATGTTGAATGGTTTACCTTGGAAACAAATGAAGATCATTCTGTCATTTTTGAGGTTGCACTGAAGTACTGCATTTTGGACTCTTTTGTTGATTATGGGGGCTACTTAATTTCTATAGGGTTCTTGCCCACAAGAGTTGACATAATGGTCATCTGAATTAAATTCACCCATTCCCATCCATTTTAGTTCACTGATTCCTAAGTTGATGTTTATTCTTACAGTCTCCTGCTTGATCAAATCCAATTTCTTTGATTCATGGCCCTAACATTCCAGGTTCCTATGCAGTACTGTTCTTTGCAGCATTGGATTTTACCTTCATCACCAGACGCTTCCATATCTGAGCATCGTTTCTGCTTTGGCCCAGCCGTTTCCTTCTTTCTGGGGCTATTAGTAGTTCTTCCCTGCTCTCCCCCAGTAACATATTGGACATCTTCTAACCTGGGGGACACATTTTTCAATACCATATATTTTTTTTTTTTTTTGTCCTTTTATACAGTTCATGAGGTTCTCACAGCAAGTATATGAGGGTGGTTTGCCAATCCCTTCTCCAGTGGATCACATTTTATCAGAACTCTCCACTATGACCTGTCCATCTTGGGTCACCCTACATGACGCGGCCCATAGCGTCATTGAGTTATGCAAGCCCCTTTGCCACAACAAGGCAGTGATTCATGAAGGGCGATTACTTCACCTATTTCCTTCACATATTTCATATTGTTTAATCTATACATTTCTTATATATGCATAGATTATATGTATATATAGATTTTCAAATATGGGAGGAAATTGGCCTTTACCTATTTCTTCACATATTTCATATTGTTCAATATAAACATATTTTACAATGTATCGGTGAGTCAGCTTCTGTTTGTATATTAAAAAATAGCATTATTTCAGCAAAAAATTCACATTTCCTAAATATCATTTTCCAATATCCAGAGTTTATATTTTTGTTGTTGACTTATTAGTTTTGATAAAATGTGTTTACCTGAATAGAGATAAAATAAGAATTAATTTTTGCAATTGATTAATAAGTCTACTAAATCTTGTTTTATTTGTTGTTTATTTATTTATAATCTTGCAATTTTCTTGTTGTAGAAACTGGATAGTTCATAGTGAAGAGTTTCCTATAGTATGGGTTTTACTGGATGCATTTTCATGGCGTTATCTTCCTATAATTCTACTATTAGTATAAATTGATTCCAGATATAAAGGATTGATTAAACTGTCTTTCTATTTTTCAAGGTAATGTACAATGACAGCTGTCTCTATTTTAGGGTTATCAGCTGCCACCTCTTATTATTACCTAGATGGATGCTGTCATCAGAGTTTTCAAACTGATATTTAATTATGTCTTCTTTCTTCATTTATTAATTGAAATCCTTCTTAAAGACTACTCCCTCACCATACATAAGTCAAATATTTGTCAAACTAATTATCCTGATATGCAAATAGATATAAAATAGATTCTTTTTATTTTATTTGCTATTTTTAAATACAGAGTTTGCATTTTTAAAACAAGTGTAAACATTCATTTGTTTTAGAAAGAAACTAATAATATATGGATAAAATAAGAATAGATGTTTGAAAATTGTTTACCATTATGCAGTTTCACTGGCAAAAGTGATGCAACATATAATCTCTATAATCTCATGTATGTATACTTAATACAACTAGAAAAAAACTACTATAACTTGTTTTTAAATTACCCCCCAAATAGACAACATATGTTTATTACTCATTTTAAATAAAACATGCCTACATCTACAGACTTACTGTAAAATCCTAACCATGTTCTGTAATGCACGTAGAGAAGTACAATATGTTATTTCTTACAAGCTACTTGCATATTGCTATAATTGTAGATATACATTGAAAAAATATCCAATTTGGTAAGCACAGCCAGTAATGGATTTGTTCCAGTTTGATATGTGTGGTGAAATTGTTTATCACACCTGGACTTGAGTCAGCTCACCCACACTCAGTGAAGTCAATCCATGACACTGGTTTTGATGAATGAAATTGCAGCATGTACTGCAGGGCACCAAGCAAGAACAGGTAGCTCATGTTCTACAGACCAGGTATTGCTGATGGTTTTTAAAGACAATGTGAGGGAATGAGCTGTAGGTGCCTGAGCAGCATGTGCTCAGTTCCTAAATTTGTTGGCATCAAAGTGAAGTTTGAGCATCACCAACTGTCTGTTTTCACCTTGTCTGGGATCTGTGTGCTTGAAGTCAGCATTTTTTACCTGGTGGTGGTCTGATTCCTGTAAAAACAACTTATTCCATATCTTTCAAGGAACAGGGGGTGTGGTAACTCTTCTATGTGGCTGATTTAAAGTCTAAATCATTTTTGGTTTCCTCGGCCAACAGCAGCTCTGTTTCCACATCTTCAGGTTTTCTAATGATTAATTCATAAGTCAGCCTTTTGAGACTCAGGAAAGAACTGGGAGAGTAAATCAAAAACGTTTTACCTCAAAGGACAGGGGTACAAGGACTTGTATGCAAATTCCCTTTTCCTTCAATATTCCTCAATCTTAAGAATAGGTTTGGGACAAGAAAGTGAATAGTGTTTTGGATAGATAGGCTAATCATAAACTCAGCAGAGGAACTTGATTTTAGAGAGAAAGACCTGGTTTCAAGGTGTCATTTTTAGCTATGGTAGTCACTGTATAGAAATATTACAGCATAATACAAAAAAATCCAGGTCATCAAATTATAAATATTAAATAATGTTTCAAAAATATTGAAATGTATTTACTCATATTGCCTTTACTAAAATATTATCATCAAAGTCAAATAATTTTGTTATGTATTGGTGTTAAAGCCTATTAAAAGATTATTCACTGTGTCTTTAACTTATAAGTCTATATTATACAATATAAACAAACACTAATAATAGTAATTGCAGCTGGTGACTGCAGCCATGAAATTAAAAGATGCTTGTTCCTTGGAAGAAAAGCTATGACAAACCCAGGCGGCATCTTAAAAAGTAGAGATATTGCTTTGTCAGCAAAGGTCTTTATAGTCAAAGCTATGGTTTTTCCAGTAGTCATGCATAGATGTGAGAGTTGAACCACAAAGAAAGCTGAGTGCTGAAGAATTAATGCTTTTGAACTGATGTTGGAGAAGACTTTTGAGAGATCCTTGGACTGCAAGGAGACCGAACCAATCAATCCTAAAGGTAATCAGTCCTGAATATTCACTGGAAGGCCTGATGCTGAAGCTGAAACTCCGATATTTTGGCCACCTGATGGGAAGAGCTTACTCATTTGAAAAGACCTTGGTGCTGGGAAAGAGTGAAGGCAGAAAGAGAAGGGGATGACAGAGGAAGAGATGGTTGGATGACATCACTGACTCGATGGACATGAGTCTAAGCAAGCTCCAGGAAATGGTGAAGGACAGGGAGGTCTGGAATGCTGCAGTCCATGGGGTCACAAAGAGTCAGACATGACATAGACTGAACAACAACAATAATAGCTAAAATATTAAAGAATATAATATTTAAGGCAAATTTTTAACTACAATCAATGGAATTAAAACCTTATAATGGTTTTAGTTTTGTTGTTCTCTTTCCCAATCCAATTTTATTCCAGCATTAAGTTTATGATCTCAAATCTGTATTCATAATATTTTTGTTGATAGACATTAATAGTAACTGACATAATATGAATATTCCCTTCTGCTCTTCCCATATGTTAACTCCAAATTTGTTTGATGCCAAGTGTCTTGTTTTCAAATTTGTTCTTCTAATCAGGGCTTATATCTTGAGAATGTGCATTAATATAGATGCGGTCAAAGTAATGTTAAGTAATTATTAATTTGAAAGATCATCATGATGTACACTTTAAGTATCTTACAATTTTATTTGTCAATTATACTCAATAAAGATGAAAAAAGGAGTTAAATAATATTAGATCAAGACTCCTTTGCCCTTTCGTGTCTTCATCTTTATCCTTCAATCTGCCTGGATCATGAGTGAGATGTCTGGTAATACAGAAACCATTCATGTTCCCAGGGGAAATGAAGTTGAAAGGAAGAGCTAGAATATGAGAGAAGCCTAGGTCTTTACTGTATCAGTGAGTAGCTACAACACTATTGACTCTCTAACCCCAACTTCTGTTGCATGAGGTTTAAGTTTCATGCAAAAGAATTGAAGCAGTATTCTTTAATATTTGCAGCTCAAGATACTATAAATTTAGCAAGGATTTGTCCTACAACTACATTTCATTGGGAGAGCCAATGAAATCTAAAATAACCTACTTGGGGTCTATAGTCAGAGTGACTGACTCATTACCACAGTGATCTTAGTAAACTAGTACAGATTATTGTAAGATATTCGTTATATGCTATTTCAAATACTAGGTTCAGTCAGGAGCAAATTCATTATATACACTATTTCTCCCATTGGAGTAGAAAATGGTAACCCACTCCAGTATTCTTGGAATATATTCCAGTATTCCTGGAAAATTCCATGGACAGAGGAGCCTGGTGGGCTGCAGTTCATAGGGTTGGTCATGAGAGAGTCAGTTCCTAGGCAGGTTGATAAGGAGTTTAGGGGTCCCCAAGGAGAGAGGAGTCTGGAATTCTCAAGGAGGAAGAAAAGACAAACTTTTTTCTTTCTCCCCATTCCTTAGGATTATATAACAGTAATGTATCCTGCCTAAGGACAGTCTCTGGATTAAACCTTCTCTTGTCTTAAAATGTAAATTATGAGAGTAGGTCTGATGAGGTCTTTACAACCTCCGTTCTTTGGATTCATTGGAGAGTATATAACTTCATTGCTAACACTACCAAATGGGTACTCTTTCTGCCCCCTTCTGATGCCTATGTCAGAAGCTTTCTCTATCTCCTTTATACCTTAATAAAGCTTTATTACACAAAAGCTCTGAGCAATCAAGCTTCGTCTCTGGCTCTGGATTGAATTCTTCTCCTCCGGGGGCCAAGAATCCCAGTGTCTTTGCGTGATTCAACAACAACCTTTCATCTTGGGGGCTCATCCTGGATCCTTCAGGACAAGGTAAGGATGCTTGGAGCTTTAGTTCTTTGTTCTCTTAGCAAACACGTTTTCTGCTGTGCTTTACTAACTCTACTGTGTGCTTGTGTGAATGAATGACATGCCCTGAGTGAAGCATGTAAGGAGCCCTGCTCTGCGGTTCCATGGTGATCTCATACGGCTTATGGCAGAAACCTGTCGGGAGGTTACACTGACTTGCCAATGTCAAGAGGCACCTAATGTCTCCTTCGGGAACTGACCAGAAATGGGCAAAGCATGTGGACCAAACTCTCCTTTCTCGGTCAAACTTTTCGGTCTCTTTGACTATTTCTTAACTCCTTGGAAATTAGAAGTACTAACCTAATCTATTGGATTATAGACTTTCAAGGGAGTTGTGATCTATACTGTTGCTGTGTACTGTGGTTTAGGTCCCAAACTTGGATTGGTATTCAAGACAGCACCTAGCCTCACTAGGAATCAAAAGTTTGGAAGCTAGATGGAGCGCTAGCTCCAAGAACATCTCTGAGGTTAAAGGTTACTCAGATTGGGACTGCAATGGGTTTTTTTCTTTGGTAATGCTGGCTCTTAGTGGATCAGAGGAGGCTCTTATACTGGTATGGTGATGCTTGGAAAGAACATCTCAGTTTTATGTTCGTGTCGGTCTTATTGTGGTCAGGAAATACTCAGGGTCATGCACAGGCACTCAGGTGACGAATGTTTCCCGTAGTAGTCTTAGCTTGGGAGGCATTCTGGAAGCTTACTCTGATTCACCCTGGGTGATATCAGAGGCAAGCAAGGTTAAAGGTGAAGAGTTGGACATCAAGTAGGGATGCTATCAAGTATACCCCTGGTACATCCCCACCCCTTCTCGGTGGTAGAACCGGGAGGGATGCGGACTGTGCCTGCATCGGTAAGGGACAGATTAAGTCTGATCAGGTAGGAAAAGCTTTTGGTGTAACATCTGTCTACACCCCCATCTAGAGCAGGGAGGGACGCCTCTGGTAGAAAAATGGTGCTGGTCGCTTTTTTTCTCTCTTACAGATGGGAGCTAACAATTCCAGCCTCACTCCTTTGAACTGTATCCTGAAAAACTGGGATAGATTTGATCCCCAAGGCTTAAAGAAGACACACCTGGTCTTCCTATGTGATACTGCATGGCCACGGTATCCATTGGAGGACAGTGAATGGTGGCCAGTTAGAGGTCTCTTAAGTATAATACTGTTCTACAATTAGACCGGTTCTGTAAGGAACAAGGGAAATGGGTAGAAGTAGCATATGTATTGCCCTTTTTCTCTCTGCGAAATATGCCAGACTTATGTCCTAAGGGTATAGATTTGGGCATGAAACCTTCAGCTCCCTCCTTTACATCTCCTGTCTCAGTACGACCTCAGACTACTCTGGTTTCAGTGGAACTCAAACCATCGAAGTAAGAAATGAGATGGAGGACAGGAGACAAAGAGAAGGAGAAAAACAGGTTTCTCCAATCTATCCCTGGGATCATATGTGCAGAGCAGCCAGAGAAACTGAGGAACAGCCACACAAGCTGTTGCCTCTTTATGAAACACCCACTGGGAGAAATAATCAGTCTGTGAGAGTTAATAAGCCTTTTTCTTAATACAAAGAATCAAGGAAGATCTGGGAGACTATTTAGAGGACCCAGAAAAATATATTAGAGCTTTGAAAGGTGTTACTCTGCTTTATGACCTCACTTGAAAGGATGTGATGTATATCTTGGGACAAATGCTGACTCCCGAGTCAAAGACTCGAGTTTTGGATAAAGCAGTTGCTTATGGAGATGAATGGCTTGGTAATGAATCAGTAGGGAAAAGGGAGAACGAGATAGCGGCCCTCCCCACTGGGAATCAGGCGGTCCCAACTATAGAACCAGACTGGGACTACAACACAGCTAAAGGAAGATGGGATCAGAGTCATTTTGTTAGATGTATTCTTGGAGGACTTAGGCAGGCGCATAATAAGCCTTTAAACTATGGCAAATTGGCAGACATAGAACAGGAGGGAAAGGAAGCTCCTGGTAAATTCTTAGATAGACTGAGAGAAGGCCTTCGCAGATTCACTGAGATTGATCCCGAAAGTGAAGAGGGAAAAGTGATCTTAAAGGATAGATTTCTCACTCAGTCGGCTCCAGATATCCACTGTAAGCTATTAAAACGGGGGTATGGACCAAATCAGTCTTTAGATACTCTGTTACAACTGGCTCAGACAGTCTATTATGGTAGGGAATATGAGAAAAAGAAAGGCAAAAAAAGACAAAGGAAAAAGCGGAAGCCTTCGCCATGGCTAAACAGCATGAGAAAAATGCCCAGAGGGGCCCAGGTGAAAAGGGATGGGCTTGCTATTACTGTGGAAAGGAGGGTCACCTCAAGCGGGATTGCCCTCAGGCATCTAAGCCACCCCCGGCTCTATGTCCAGTCTGCAAAGGACCACACTGGAAGAGAGACTGCCCCCAGAGGTGTAGGTCTCCAGGGTCGGGCTCTCAAGGCAATCAGGACTGAAGGTGCCCGGGGGTCCCCACACAAGCTCCCGTCCTAATTACACCTGAGGAACCCCCGGTATTAATAATTTTGGGGGGCCAATCCGTCGATTTCCTTTTAGATATTGGGGCAACTTATGCTGTGCTTACTGAGACCCCTGGCCCACTTTCTTCCCCATCTGCTTCCATAATGGGACTGTCTGGACTAGCCAAAAGGTATTATTTCAGTTATTCTTTATCTTGCAGCTGGGATTCTGTGCTGTTTTCACACGAGTTTCTGATCATGCCAGAATCTCCCTCACCCCTTTTGGGAAGGGATATACTGAGCAAGGTCCATGCCTCTGTTTTCATGAATATGGAGCCTTCCTTTCTCTCCCTTTAGTTGAACAAAATGTAAATCCTAGAGTATGGGCAGATGGAAAATCTGTGGGTCGAGCACAAAATGCTATTCCTGTAGTTGTTAAGCTCAAAGACCCGCATGTATTTCCACATAAGAAACAGTATCCACTGAAACCTGAAGTTAAGGAAGGGTTAAAACCCATCATCAAAAATTTAAAGGAGCAGGGACTATTAATTCCCTGTAACAGTCCTTGCAACACTCCTATTTTGGGTATAAAGAAATTGAATGGTAAATGGAGACTAGTTCAAGATTTACGAATAATAAATGAGGCTGTAGTTCCTTTACACCCCGTGGTGCCTAATCCTTATACTCTATTGTCTGAAATTCCTGAACGGGCCAAATATTTTTCAGTAATTGATTTAAAGGATGCCTTCTATTCAGTGCCTTTGGCGGAAGAAAGTCAATTTCTATTTGCCTTTGAAGACCCTACACAGCCAGCTTCTCAGTTAACCTGGACAGTTTTGCCCCAGGGATTTCGTGACAGTCATCACTTATTTGGACAAAGTTTGTCACGGGATCTACAAAACTTTAATAGCTCTGAAGCAGTGGTGTTACAATATGTAGATGATATTTTGCTCTGTGCTGAGACAGAGGAAGCTTGTTTGCGAGCCTCAGAAGATTTCTTAAACTTTCAGTCACAAACAGTGGGACATGACTCAGCACAGCACAGCAATTCTCCCCATAGCACACTCACACCTCAACTAATGAATGGCCCAAAATACACAAAATATTCAAATCACTCTTATTTCCTTACTTTTAAACCTAAAATGATCAGTATATTCATGATTTAAGATGAATCTTTGCCCTGGAAAGGAGTATAGCATACTGTGCAAGAAATATGGAGAAGATTCAATTTCACCTTCACTAAGTCTATAGTCTCTTGTAAATAACAAATACAAATAGTCTAGACTAGTTACACACAGTCAATTTTCTTTTGTGTTATATGAAGCATAATAATGGGTAAAATTACAGTGGGTAGTAAGCATAAGTAAGTGTAAGGGGTAAAATAGAAAATCACACAACATAGTCTGAAACAACTTGATGTCATATTCTTGTATATAAATATTAAAAAATAAAATGCAATATTGGGCAAGAATAATGTGGAAGCCAAAGCAAAACAACATCTGAGAGGTGGGAGTTCAGAATCAATATATATTTTAAAAATTTCCAATTGAAGTAAAAAATCTGAATAAAAATAAATTTTAATGATTTAAATAGGTCTTACTATTTCAAACCACTTTTTTAAATTTTTATTTTATTTTTTAACTTCACAATATTGTATTGGTTTTGCCATATATCAACATTAATCGCCACAGGTATACATGTGTTCCCCATCCTGAACCCTCCTCCCTCCTTTCTCTCCATACCATCCCTCTGAGTCATCCCAGTGCACCAGCCCCAAGCATCCAGTATCGTGCATCAAATCTGGACTGCCGACTCATTTCATATATGATATTATACATGTTTCAATGCCATTCTCCCAAATTATCCCACGCTCTCCCTCTCCCACAGAGTCCAAAAGACTGTTCTATACATCAGTGTCTCTTTTGCTGTCTCATATACAGGGTTATTGTTAGCATCTTTCTAAATTCCATATATATGCGTTAGTATACTGTATTGGTGTTTTTCTTTCTGGCTTACTTCACTATGTATAATAGGCTCCAGTTTCATCCACCTCATTAGAACTGATTCAAATGTATTCTTTTTAATGGCTGAGTAATACTCCATTGTGTATATGTACCATAGCTTTCTTATCCATTCATCTGCTGATGGACATCTAGGTTGCTTCCATGTCCTGGCTATTATAAACAGTGCTGTGATGAACATTGGGGTACACATGTCTCTTTCAATTCTGGTCAAACCAGTCTTATAACTACCTAATTTCAGAAAAGTGCTTTCCAATTGGCTCAGTGGTAAAATATCCAAGAGATGCAGTTTCAATCCTTGGTTTGTGAAGATCTCCTGGAGAAGGAAACAGCAACCCACTCCAGTATTCTTGCCTGGGAAATCCCATGGACAAAAGAGCCTAGCCGGCTACAGACCATGGAGTCACAAAGAGTCAGACATGACTTAGTGACTAAATAGTAGCAGTAGCAGTTATTTCAGAAAAAAGATCACATTCAGAAAAGTATTTGACATTTATTCTCTATAAAAGAATTAACCTATATTGTTGACTTGCTTCATCAAGGAAGAGAATATAATGAAGAAGGTCATGTAAAAAAATTTAAAGAAGTGAGGAAAACAAATACTGCCTCTGAGAGCTGTCTACTGAGCTTGTCTGGCTGAACAGGTTACGATGTTCTGTTCATTCTCAAGAAAAAAAAAATGACCACAGAAAATTTTAGCATTAGAAAAAGTCATTACAATGGAATAAAAAGTCACAAGTCCACTTGATTGACATGTGGCATAGGTGAAAATAACGATTTCCTGGAGGAGGGCATGGCCACCCACTCCAGTACTCCTGCCTGGAGAATTCCATGGACACAGCAGCCTGGTAGCCTACAGTCCGTGGGATCGCAAAGAGCTGGACACAGCTGAGCAAATTCACTTTGTACTAATGTTTATTTTCTCTGCCTCCCAGGTAACATTGCCTTTGCTTTATGATACTACTCAATCTAGGGAAAATTCCCCTTATTTAATTCTTTACCAAATACCCACACAATGCCAAATAAGTACCTTCCAGGGCCACTTACTGATATATAATATGCTGTCTCCATGAAATACACCTAACCTGTTCACTTAGACATGTGTTTATGGTGATTTTAAGCTAGAAGTCATTGAGAGGAGTCTTTCTACTCTTGTCTTTTAGATATTTATTTAGAATTTGACATTAGATTCTGTATACAAGAACACCAAATATAATATGTTTTTTCCTGTATATCTGGAGTAAAAAAGCTAAGGCAGGAAAAAGTGACCTGAACAATCTTATTTTAGAATAGTACAAAAAAAAGTGTGCATTAAATTAATATTTTGCAGTGAAGCCTTGATTATAACTTTCATTTCAAGGAAAAACTACCGCCTGTGTCAGACAATGCCTCACTGTGATCAAATATATTTTATTATTACATAAGATGATGGCATGATTATATCCATTGAATAATTAATTTTATAATATTAGAAGTAAACATTTTTGTGATGTGTATGTGATGTGATGTGTGTGATACATATATAAGCTTTCAGTTCAGTTTAGTTCAGTCGCTCAGTCATGTCCAACTCTTTGCGACCCATGGACTGCAGCACACCAGGCCTCCCTGTCCATCATCAACTCCCAGAGTTTACTCAAACTCATGTCCATTGAGTCGGTAATGCCATAAACCATCTCGTCCTCTGTCATCCCCTTCACCTCCTGCCTTCAATCTTTCCCAGCATCAGGGTCTTCTCCAAGGAGTCAGTTCTATCCATCAGGTGGCCAAAGTATTGGAGTTTCAGCTTCAGGATCAGTCCTTCCAATGAATATTTAGGACTGATTTCCTTTAGGATGGACTGGTTGGATCTCCTTGCAGTCCAAGGGAATCTCAAGAGTCTTCTCCAACACCACAGTTCAAAAGCATCAATTCTTTAGTGCTCAGCTTTCTTTACAGTCCAACTCCTACATTCATACATGACTACTGGAAAAACCATAGCTTTGACTAGACGGACCTTTGTTGGCAAAGTAATGTCTCTGCTTTTTAATATGCTGTCTAGGTTGGTTATAACTTATCTTCCAAGGAGCAAGAGTCTTTTAATTTCATGGCTGCAGTTTTTTTTTTTTGGAGCCCCCCAAAATAAAGTCTGTCACTCATTCCATTGTTTCCCCATCTATTTACCATGAAGTGATGGGACCGGATGCCATGATCTTAGTTTCCTGCATGTTGTTTTAAGCCAACTTTTTCACTCTCCTCTTTCACTTTCATCAAGAGGCTCTTTAGTTCCTCTTTGCTTTCTGTCATAAGGGTGGTGTCATCAGAATATCCGAGGTTATTGATATTTCTCCCGGAAATCTTGATTCCAGCTCGTACTGCATCCAGTATGGTATTTCACATGATGTACTCTGCATGTAAGTTAAATAAGCAGGATGACAATATATAGCCTTGATGTACTCCTTTCCTGATTTGGAACCAGTCTGTTGTTCCATGTCCAATTCTAACTGTTGCTTCTTGACCTGCATGCAGATTTCTCAGGAGGCAGGTAAGGTGGTCTGGTATTTCCATCTCTTGAAGAATTTTCCACGGTTTGTTGTGATCCACACAGTCAAAGGCTTTGGCATAGTCAATAAAGCAGAAATAGATGTTTTTCTGAAACTCTGTTCAATCTTAAAGATTTATATTCATGCTTTTGTTTTTCATAAAACATACTTTTTACTAGTGATAAGCTCACCACCAGTAGCCACTTTTCATTTGGCACTCAATTCTTCGGCGCTCAGCTTTCTTCACAGTCCAACTCTCACATCCATACATGACCACTGGAAAAACCATAGCCTTGACTAGACGGACCTTGGCTGGCAAAGTAATGTCTCTGCTTTTCAATATGCTATCTAGGTTGGTCATAACTTTTCTTCCAAGGAGTAAGCGTCTTTTAATTTCATGGCTGCAATCACTATCTGCAGTGATTTTGGAGCCCAAAAAGATAAAGTCTGACACTGTTTCCACTGTTTCCCCATCTATTTCCCATGAAGTGATGGGACCAGATGCCATGATCTTCATTTTCTGAATGTTGAGCTTTAAGCCAACTTTTTCACTCTACTCTTTCACTTTCATTCAAGAGGCTTTTTAGTTCCTCTTCACTTTCTGCCATAAGGGTGGTGTCATCGACATATCTGAGGTTATTGATATTTCTCCTGGAAATCTTGATTCCAGCTTGTGCTTCTTCCAGCCCAGCGTTTCTCATGATGTATTCTGCATATAAGTTACACAAGCAGGGTGACAATATACAGCTTTGACGTACTCCTTTCCCTATTTGGAACCAGTCTGTTGTTCCATGTCCAGTTCTAACTGTTGCTTCCTGACCTGCATACAGGTTTCTCAAGAGGCAGGTCAGGTGGTGTGGTATTCCCATCTCTTTCAGAATTTTCCACAGTTTATTGTGATCCACACAGTCAAAGGCTTTGGCATAGTTAATAAAGCAGAAATAGATGTTTTTCTGGAACTCTCTTGCTTTTTCCATGATCCAGAAAATGTTGGCAATTTGATCTCTGGTTCCTCTGCCTTTTCTAAAGCCAGCTGGAACATCTGGAAGTTCATGGTTCATGTATTGCTGAAGCCTGGCTTGGAGAATTTTGAGCATTACTTTACCAGTGTGTGAGATGAGTGCAATTGTGCGGTTGTTTGAGCATTCTTTGGCATTGCTTTTCTTTGGGATTCAAATGAAAACTGACCTTTTCCAGTCCTGTGGCCACTGCTGAGTTTTCCAAATTTGCTGGCATATTGAGTGCAGCACTTTCACAGCATCATCTTTCAGGATTTGAAATAGCTCAATTACCCATCCCTTAAAAGCTAAACACACCACATTTCAAGGCCAAGCTTGCCCTCTGTGATGTTCCACACTCTGTTTGCAATTCAATTGTTTAAGACAATTTGTAAGCTTGCAACTGAATAATATGAATAATATTTTAGGGTTATGTGAATAATATTTTAGGATTCAGGGAATATTTCTGTAGATAAGCCATAACATGTGTTTTGCTGACTTGGCATAGATTTCAGATATCTGCAGCAAGATGGTTTCATTAAGGATCAGTAAATAATTGCAGATCAGTGTCTGCAACTATGGCAAGCCATGTGCAAGTTCCCAGACAGCAAAAGAAAGACAATGCTTTTACAGTGGGAAAAAAATATAGGGAGTGCTATAGCAGACATAGTTCTTGATATTTCTTTGGGTGAAACTTTTGCCAGGAAATAAGAGGAGTCTTTCTTATTCTTGTTGGGTTCTGTTGCTGTCTCAAGGTGTGAGTTCTGCCTTCTGGTATCTTAACTCTATTTAATTGACTTCAACCAGTCCATTCTGAAGGAGATCAGCCCTGGTATTTCTTTGGAAGGAATGATGCTAAAGCTGAAACTCCAGTACTTTGGCCACCTCATGCGAAGAGTTGACTCATTGGAAAAGACTCTGATGCTGGGAGGGATTGCGGGCAAGAGGAGAAGGGGATGACAGAGGATGAGATGGCTGGATGGCATCACTGACTCGATGGACATGAGTCTTAGTGAACTCTGGGAGTTGGTGATGGACAGGGAGGTCTGGCGTGCTGCGATTCATGGGGTCGTAAAGAGTCGGACACGACTGAGCGACTGATCTGATCTGTTTATTCTTCGTTTTTTTTTTTTTTTTAAGTTTTCCTTCTTCCTTTAGTTCTACTGTAGCTCAATCAGCCAAAGGACACTAAGTAAGCACATGTAATCCCGTGAAGTCAGATTTATCAAATTACTGCATGAACAGAGGATACAAATCATAGGGGTTGTGTGGTCATTACCCAAAATAAAAAGGGAGAGTTATTATAGATTTGGGGAAAGGAAGAAGTTAAGATGGAATTTAAATGAGGAGGTTTTTATTGACTTGTGCCTATAAACCAAATCTCCATGCAAAGAGTCAACATCATGTCTAGACTGTAAACAAGGCTCAAAAGTTATTTTGCTTGAAACTACAAAGTTAACTTACATGAGGAATTTTGTGTACAGAAACTTATCTGAGCCTCTGAATTTGTGCTGGAAAGTTAGATTGTCTGTCCTTATCAGAGTGAAGAAGGTACTCCCAGTAGGTTGACATACTCCATTCTTACCTGTATAATTTAGATTACAGCAAAATCTTTGAAAACATGATTTTTAAGAAGAAAATTTCTCAGTGAGAAATTCTAATCACTCAAAGAAGGAAGTTTTTATAATACTTTATAAATACAACTTATTTATGAGTGAAATTGTTATATTTGCAACTGGCCTTTTATTTTCCAGCTATTTTAGTGTGATGAACAGCCAGGAAGATTTTTAATTTTCTTATTTTAGTTCATTTTTAATTTCCCATTACATTATGCTTTGTATTATTTAATTTTTTAAGTTAAGGTGATTTATGTAATTGAATTCTGCTTTATTTGTTTTAAAAAGTTTTTTCAGTTTTGCTTTATTTTTTTTTATATAAATTCTTTATTTGCATTTTCTAGGAGCTCTCTTGGAGAAGGCAATGCAACCCACTCCAGTGTTCTTGCCTGGAGAATCCCAGGATGTGGGAGCCTGGTGGGCTGCCATCTCTGGGGTCACACAGAGTCGGACACGACTGAAGCAACTTAGCAGGCGCTCTCAGTGAGACAAAGTACCCAGATTAACATATTTAAAATCTAAGGAAATATTTTGATTCTAGGGCAAGTAATTTTATAATTTAGCTTTTTAAATTAAATGATTTTACAATTTAGCTTTTTAAATCAGATGATTAAAAATAATCCCAAATCACCCATTTATTTTTAATGAAGTGTATTTGATTTATCATATTATGTTAATTCCAGGTATGCAGCATTGTGATTCAATATTTTTGCAGATTATACTTCCTTAATGGCTCAGACAGTAAAGAATCTCCATGCAGTGCAGGAGACCTGGGTTTAATCCCTGGGTCAGGAAGATCCCCTGGAGAAGAAAATTGCAACCCACTCCAGTATTCTTGCCTGGAGAATCCCACGTATAGAAGAGCATGGTGGGCTATAGCTCATGGGGTCACAAAGAGTCAGACTCGACTGAGCAGCCAGTGCTACTATCCTACTCCATTATAAGTAGTTACAAGATAATGGCTATAATTTCCTGTCTTATACAGTATATCCTTGCTGCTTATCTATTTAATACATTGGAGTTTGTGTCCATTAATCCTATACTCCTAATTTGTCCCTCCCCACTTTTTCTCACCTTTGGTAACCACCGTTTTATTTTTCAATATGTGAGTCTTTCTGATTACATAGCAAGACTGTTTGCTCAGTGGCATTCAACTCCTTGTGGCCCCATGGACTGTAGCCTGTCAGACTCCTCTGTCCATGGTAAGAATACTAAAGTGGGTTGCCATTTGGTTCTCCAGGGGATCTTCTTAACCCAATGATCGAATCCACATTTCTCGTCTCCCCAATTGGCAGACAGATTCTTTACCACTAGGATCACCTGTTTACATATATATTCATTTATATTATCTTTTCGATTGCACATATGAGTGATACCACCCCATCTATTTAGAAAGATCTAACAGAAGATTATGTCTTCTTGAGCTAGCCATAAATACCCAAGAGAATTTACATGTTGCCTTTCCCCAGAAGGTTCATGATCACTTAAGAATTTACTTAATAGCAAGTTGTTTTTAGTATGGAACTTATTAGGAGGAAGAGTGAGAGGGAGAAAATGTAAAACACTAAAGGACAGTTGAATGTAACTAAGACACTACAGAATTAGAAAGAAATAGAAAAGGAAATATAAGAATTTCAACTGAGAATAAGTTTAAAGGACTATGGAAAATTGAGTTAATCTAAAGTAATGACTATTAAAAGAAAAAAGTGTACAATAAAATAAGATTAAAAATAATAGAGGGGGATAGAGAGAATTGCTAAAATTAAATATAATATTTTTAAATAAAACAAAATTGTATAATAAAAAACAGAGAAAATATAAAGTGGAAAGACAATTTATGGCAGAAAGAATTGGAACTGGGTAAGTAAACAAGGTGATTCTGTATTCATTATGCTCTAGTCAATTTGTTGCCACAAATTTTTGCTTTGTAATATACCCTTTATAGCATTTAATAAATACCTCAAATCTCCTATGGTTCAGAAACAACATAAATGTATTCATTTTTGTCAAAATAGTGCATGCTTGTAGAAGAAAACTCTCATATAGGTACAGTCATTTTCCAAATGAAAAAAATTAAAATTACTTTTTGAATCCGTTAGTATATTGTTAATAATTTAATCTTTTTCTTATAAAATATCCAACTGTTATTTAATTTTGAATACATAGTTTATTTAAAGCCAGTAAATCAAAATATTAATATCTCTGGTTTTTTAAAAACTCTGAAGTCATCTGCATAAAGTCCCAAGTAGGTCATCTTAGAATTAATACTAAGATTACTCAAATATAGAGCAATACATACAAGGTTTTAAAATGTAGGGCATGATCATCACATACTCTAAGGAAATATTATTAATTCATTGTTGTCTGACCAATTCAGCAATATAACTGAAAGTAAAACTTGAAAATACCATTTCATAATATGGTAATAGGTATTCTATGTATCTTTAATTTTCAGTTATCAAATTAATTCTTAAATTTGTAAAATGATAAATATAATTATTTTGTTTACATTATTTTTACATTTTTCACTTCAGTTCAGTTCAGTCATTCAGTCGTGTCTGACAATGACACCATGGACTGCAGCATGCCAGGCTTCCCTGTCCATCACCAACCCCAGGAGCTTGCTCAAACTCATGTTTATCGAGTTGGTGAAAATACCATAACTTCATACTAATAGATTTTAGAAATAGCTTTGACCTATTTCCATTTTACATATCCAGTAGTTATTCCTATTTGAATATGAATTAAAATATCATTCTTTTGCATTTTCCAATCAAATGTCTATCTTTTAAAATGTCTTTGAAAGCAGCAGATCCAAAGTGCTGTGGTTCTGGGACTGAACCTGTAGAATTGATAATCACAGCACCTCTTTAGACAGCTTCTTTAGCTTCTTTGTGTTTCAGTTTTCTCATCTGTAAAACTAGTGAGATAACAATAAAACAAAATAATAGTATTTACAAAGATCACATTAGACAGTTGGCTGAAAGTGAGTTGCATCCAACTCGGCTACCCCATGGGCTATACAGTCCATGGAATTCTCCAAGCCAGAATACTGGAGTGGGTAGCCTTTCCCTCCTCCAGGGGATCATCCCAACCCAGGGATCGAACCCAGGTCTCCCACATTGCAGGCAGATTCTTAAACAGCTGAGCCACAAGGGAAGTCCAAGAATACTGGAATGGGTAGCCTATCCCTTCTCCAGGGGATCTTCCCGATCCAGGAATCGAACCTGGGTCTCCTGCATTGCAGGCAGATTCTTTACCAACTGAGCTATGAGAGAAGCCCAGACAGTTGGCTAGTGACTGCCAAATATGCATTCACTATGTGTTTGCTCCTATTATCTATTATTATGAGTTTATGGTTACCTAGTGAGTCCTTGACTACTTTTTAAAGAAAAATAGCTGAATAATATAAAGCTATCCATAGGTACTTTGAACTAGAAAATATTGTTAACTCTATTAGTTGGCTGCAAGTGATACAGATGTTGGAATATATTACTTTAAGAAATTTGTGAAAACCATTATTTAGCATTTATTGCTCATGAACATTTCTTTGTACTCTTTATTTCTCTATCTAACCCCTCAATGTCTAAACTAAGATATATTTTTCTTTACTAGGATAATTAAATAAGTAATAATCCAGGGCCTTTACTACTCAACCAAGCAAACCTTGGGAAAGTCATGTCATTTCCCTGATCTTTACTTTATTTACAAAATTAAAAGGAAGCTAGTTTCTTCCTCAACAGAGTAGGATCCCCAAGCAGCAGTGATACTTTCTGGAAATTTGTGTGAAATGCAAAACCACAGCCCCCACCACAGGTGACTGATTTGGAATCTCTATTTTGACATCCCCCTCAAGTGATGTTCCCATTAGAACTTAAGATCACTGCTGTAAATGACATTGAAGTCCCTTTCTGCCTTGTTTACACATATAATAAATCTGCTGAGATTTATGAAGGAGATGACATTTGTTGTTGGAGTGTGAGAGTGTAAGACTTGAGGACAGAGAGAGAAAACATTTCTTCACAGAGACTTCTCAGAGACTGAAGACACCAAAGTTCACTTTGTGCAATAAACTGCACTCAGGTGTAGGTTCTTGTGACCTGAATGTTTGACACTTATAGCTTTCCAATTGATCTTCTAATTTATAGGCTCCATCCTCAAACAAAGCATTTAAAAATAAGTTACAAGTATACAAAAAGAAAAAAAAACCTAGTTTCAAAATGATTGTCTGCTTTTCCACTTGTTCATTCACTTCCAAATAAGCGTAGCAGAGGACAGAGGAGCCTGTCGTGCTACATTCTCTGAGGTTGCAGAGTTTGAAAAGACATAGCAACTGAATAACAATAATCCTAGATGCAGGAAGAAATTGCCTTAAGTTCATTGTTTAATATGGAAATTTTTTGATGTGAATAATGTAAGACAAATTTAAACATGAAATGATTAATATTGGAGAAGGCAATAATTTGAAACTATTTTAAAAATTCTTCCAGTTTGTTTTTAGACATTATTTTTGAGTTCAGAGCTTATATATTAAAAGATCAATTCAGAAACTATAACTGTCAGATATGAAAGTGTCTAGAATCTACATTTGAGAGGCCTATTTCTCAACAAAGATAAAGTACATGATTTCATCTAAGGACTGTGCAGAAAGAGTTTAGTAACAAAGTATTGAACCGAGTCTGCATGAAATGCTCAGCCCTTCATGTGTTTAGATGTTATCTGTGAATGTAATCTGCGAACCAGTAATCTGTGATCTGGTTAGAACAGGAATGATTAAAGCAGCAAGACTGGATTTGAATCTTGGATCTGAAGTGTAACCATAGATGAAATCTTTGCAAAATTGCTAACATTATTTGCACTGTCTGTTAATTCGTTATAATAGCACAACTCTCTACTTAATTAAATTAACCAATACTAATCATGCATAGCTCCAAGCACAGAGCAGGCACTCAACAGATGTTAGTTTGTCAATATGCATTCAAGTACTGAAGCACTCTCATGAATGCATTTCTTTTTATTTTTCTAGAACTGCATGATTGAGTCAAAGACCTCCATGTGGGCATCTGTGTTTCTCTATGAACACACACAATGAAACTCTCCCCCAGGACTTTCTCCTATTGGGCTTTCCTGGGTCCCAGATCCTTCAGCTCTCTCTTTTCATGCTTTTTTTGGTTATGTACATCCTCACAGTTGGTGGTAACGTGGCTATATTGATATTGGTGAGTACCTCCCACCAGCTACACACCCCCATGTACTTCTTTCTAAGCAATCTCTCTTTCCTGGAGATTTGGTATACCACAGCTGCAGTCCCCAAAGCCCTGGCCATTCTACTGGGGAAAAGCCAAAGCATATCATTTACCAGCTGTCTTTTGCAGATGTACCTTGTTTTCTCATTGGGCTGTACAGAGTACTTCCTCCTGGCAGCCATGGCTTATGACCGTTATTTGGCCATCTGTTATCCTCTACACTATGGGACTATCATGAACAGCCTCCTCTCAATGCAGCTGGCTCTGGGCTCCTGGGTCTGTGGTTTCCTGGCTATTGCCGTTCCCACAGCCCTCATTAGTAGCCTGACCTTCTGTGGGCCCCACACTATCAACCACTTCTTTTGTGACATTGCACCTTGGATTGCTCTGGCCTGTACCAGCACACGGCCAGTGGAACTTGTAAGCTTTGTGATTGCTTTTGTGGTCATCCTAAGTTCTTGCCTTATCACCCTTGTCTCCTATGTCTACATCATCAGCACCATCTTCAGGATTCCCTCAGCCCAGGGCAGAAGCAAAGCCTTCTCCACGTGCTCCTCACATCTTACAGTGGTGCTCATCTGGTATGGCTCTACAATCTTCCTTCATGTCCGCACCTCCATTAAAGAGGCTTTGAATCTGACCAAAGCTGTTCATGTCTTGAACACTGTGGTAACTCCAGTTCTTAATCCCTTCATCTACACTCTTCGTAACAAGGAAGTAAGAGAAACTCTGCTAAAGAAATGTAAAGGAAAATAAACTGCTTCCAACAAAACAGACCTCTGTCAATTGTCTCCATATCTGTTCAGGGGTTCCAAGTAAGAATATGGAGAAAAAGGCAAGTCTTTCTTGATGTAAGGAGAGGAGGGAAAAAAAAAAACAGAAAAAAATCAATCAAAACAAGTTTAAAAACCTGTGTATACTTGCGCTACTTTCTCATATATGATAGGAATGGAAGTTCTTGGTATAAGCAAACTGGACATTTTTAAAGAAAAATATCTTTACATACTGAATTAGGTTTATCCTTGGATTTCATTTATAAAATGAGGTGTAATAGTTAGTAAGAAGGGTGTTTTATTGAGTAAACTTTAAATTCTTGTCCTTTCTAAAATAGCTTTGATGAAATATGTGAAAAGTGAAAACTTTTAAAACATGTTTGTGAAATAGGAAAAGGTTAAATAAATAGAAGGACAATTGAAATCATAGTGCGCAATTATTTCAACACACTATTTTTTTTTTTTTATTCTTCCAATTTTATTTTATTTTTAAACTTTACATAATTGTATTAGTTTTGCCAAATATCAAAATGAATCCACCACAGGTATACATGTGTTCCCCATCCCGAACCCTCCTCCCTCCTCCCTCCCCATACCATCCCTCTGGGCCGTCCCAGTGCACCAGCCCCAAGCATCCAGCATCGTGCATCGAACCTGGACTGGCAACTCGTTTCCTACATGATATTTTACATGTTTCATTGCCATTCTCCCAAATCTTCCCACCCTCTCCCTCTCCCACAGAGTCCATAAGACTGTTCTATACATCAGTGTCTCTTTTGCTGTCTCGTACACCGGGTTATTGTTACCATCTTTCTAAATTCCATATATATGCGTTAGTATACTGTATTTATGTTTTTCCTTCTGGCTTACTTCACTCTGTATAATAGGCTCCAGTTTCATCCACCTCATTAGAACTGATTCAAATGTATTCTTTTTAATGGCTGAGTAATACTCCATTGTGTATATGTACCACAGCTTTCTTATCCATTCATCTGCTGATGGACATCTAGGTTGCTTCCATGTCTTGGCTATTATAAACAGTGCTGCGATGAACATTGGGGTACACGTGTCTCTTTCCCTTCTGGTTTCCTCAGTGTGTATGCCCAGCAGTGGGGTTGCTGGATCATAAGGCAGTTCTATTTCCAGTTTTTTAAGGAATCTCCACACTGTTCTCCATAGTGGCTGTACTAGTTTGCATTCCCACCAACAGTGTAAGAGGGTTCCCTTTTCTCCACACCCTCTCCAGCATTTATTGCTTGTAGACTTTTGGATCGCAGCCATTCTGACTGGTGTGAAATGGTACCTCATAGTGGTTTTGATTTGCATTTCTCTGATAATGAGTGATGTTGAGCATCTTTTCATGTGTTTGTTAGCCATCTGTATGTCTTTTTTGGAGAAATGTCTATTTAGTTCTTTGGCCCATTTTTTGATTGGGTCGTTTATTTTTCTGGAGTTGAGCTGTAGGAGTTGCTTGTATATTTTTGAGATTAGTTGTTTGTCGGTTGCTTCATTTGCTATTATTTTCTCCCATTCTGAAGGCTGTCTTTTCACCTTGCTAGTAGTTTCCTTTGATGTGCAGAAGCTTTTAAGGTTAATTAGGTCCCATTTGTTTATTTTTGCTTTTATTTCCAATATTCTGGGAGGTGGGTCATAGAGGATCCTGCTGTGATGTATGTCGGAGAGTGTTTTGCCTATGTTCTCCTCTAGGAGTTTTATAGTTTCTGGTCTTACGTTTAGATCTTTAATCCATTTTGAGTTTATTTTTGTGTATGGTGTTAGAAAGTGGTCCAGTTTCATTCTTTTACAAGTGGTTGACCAGATTTCCCAGCACCACTTGTTAAAGAGATTGTCTTTAATCCATTGTATATTCTTGCCTCCTTTGTCGAAGATAAGGTGTCCATATGTGCATGGATTTATCTCTGGGCTTTCTATTTTATTCCATTGATCAATATTTCTGTCTTTGTGCCAGTACCATACTGTCTTGATAACTGTGGCTTTGTAGTAGAGCCTGAAGTCAGGTAGGTTGATTCCTCCAGTTCCATTCTTCTTTCTCAAGGTCGCTTTGGCTATTCGAGGTTTTTTGTATTTCCATACAAATTGTGAAATTATTTGTTCTAGCTCTGTGAAGAATACTGTTGGTAGCTTGATAGGGATTGCGTTGAATCTATAAATTGCTTTGGGTAGTATATTCATTTTCACTATATTGATTCTTCCAATCCATGAACATGGTATATTTCTCCATCTATTAGTGTCCTCTTTGATTTCTTTCACCAGTGTTTTATAGTTTTCTATATATAGGTCTTTAGTTTCTTTAGGTAGATATATTCCTAAGTATTTTATTCTTTCCGTTGCAATGGTGAATGGAATTGTTTCCTTAATTTCTCTTTCTGTTTTCTCATTATTAGTGTATAGGAATGCAAGGGATTTCTGTGTGTTGATTTTATATCCTGCAACTTTACTGTAGTCATTGATTATTTCTAGTAATTTTCTGGTGGAGTCTTTAGGGTTTTCTATGTAGAGGATCATGTCATCTGCAAACAGTGAGAGTTTTACTTCTTCTTTTCCAATTTGGATTCCTTTTATTTCTTTTTCTGCTCTGATTGCTGTGGCCAAAACTTCCAAAACTATGTTGAATAGTAATGGTGAAAGTGGGCACCCTTGTCTTGTTCCTGACTTTAGAGGAAATGCTTTCAATTTTTCACCATTGAGGATAATGTTTGCAGTGGGTTTGTCATATATAGCTTTTATTATGTTGAGGTATGTTCCTTCTATTCCTGCTTTCTGGAGAGTTTTTATCATAAATGGGTGTTGAATTTTGTCAAAGGCTTTCTCTGCATCTATTGAGATAATCATATGGTTTTTATTTTTCAATTTGTTAATGTGGTGTATTACATTGATTGATTTGCGGATATTGAAGAATCCTTGCATCCCTGGGATAAAGCCCACTTGATCGTGATGTATGATCTTTTTAATGTGTTGTTGGATTCTGATTGCTAGAATTTTGTTAAGGATTTTTGCATCTATGTTCATCAGTGATATTGGCCTGTAGTTTTCTTTTTTGTGGGATCTTTGTCAGGTTTTGGTATTAGGGTGATGGTGGCCTCATAGAATGAGTTTGGAAGTTTACCTTCCTCTGCAATTTTCTGGAAGAGTTTGAGCAGGATAGGTGTTAGCTCTTCTCTAAATTTTTGGTAGAATTCAGCTGTGAAGCCGTCTGGACCGGGGCTTTTGTTTGCTGGAAGATTTTTGATTACAGTTTCAATTTCCATGCTTGTGATGGGTCTGTTAAGATTTTCTGTTTCTTCCTGGTCCAGTTTTGGAAAGTTGTACTTTTCTAAGAATTTGTCCATTTCTTCCACGTTGTCCATTTTATTGGCATATAATTGTTGATAGTAGTCTCTTATGATCCTTTGTATTTCTGTGTTGTCTGTTGTGATCTCTCCATTTTCGTTTCTAATTTTGTTGATTTGATTTTTCTCCCTTTGTTTCTTGATGAGTCTGGCTAATGGTTTGTCAATTTTATTTATCCTTTCAAAGAACCAGCTTTTGGTTTTGTTGATTTTTGCTATGGTCTCTTTTGTTTCTTTTGCATTTATTTCTGCTCTAATTTTTAAGATTTCTTTCCTTCTACTAACCCTGGGGTTCTTCATTTCTTCCTTTTCTAGTTGCTTTAGGTGTAGAGTTAGGTTATTTATTTGACTTTTTTCTTGTTTCTTGAGGTGTGCCTGTATTGCTATGAACTTTCCCCTTAGGACTGCTTTTACCGTGTCCCACAGGTTTTGGGTTGTTGTGTTTTCATTTTCATTCGTTTCTATGCAAATTTTGATTTCTTTTTTGATTTCTTCTGTGATTTGTTGGTTATTCAGCAGCGTGTTGTTCAGCCTCCATATGTTGGAATTTTTAATAGTTTTTCTCCTGTAATTGAGATCTAATCTTACTGCATTGTGGTCAGAAAAAATGCTTGGAATGATTTCTATTTTTTTGAATTTACCAAGGCTAGCTTTATGGCCCAGGATGTGATCTATCCTGGAGAAGGTTCCATGTGCGCTTGAGAAAAAGGTGAAATTCATTGTTTTGGGGTGAAATGACCTATAGATATCAATTAGGTCTAACTGGTCTATTGTATCGTTTAAAGTTTGTGTTTCCTTGTTAATTTTCTGTTTAGTTGATCTATCCATAGGTGTGAGTGGGGTATTAAAGTCTCCCACTATTATTGTGTTATTGTTAATTTCTCCTTTCATACTTGTTAGCATTTGTCTCACGTACTGTGGTGCTCCCGTGTTGGGTGCATATATATTTATAATTGTTATATCTTCTTCTTGGATTGATCCTTTGATCATTATGTAGTGACCTTCTTTGTCTCTTTTCACAGCCTTTGTTTTAAAGTCTATTTTATCTGATATGAGTATTGCTACTCCTGCTTTCTTTTGGTCCCTATTTGCATGGAAAATCTTTTTCCAGCCCTTCACTTTCAGTCTGTATGTGTCCCCTGTTTTGAGGTGGGTCTCTTGTAGACAACATATGTAGGGGTCTTGTTTTTGTATCCATTCAGCCAGTCTTTGTCTTTTGGTTGGGGCATTCAACCCATTTACATTTAAGGTAATTACTGATAAGTATGTTCCCGTTGCCATTTACTTTATTGTTTTGGGTTCGAGTTTATACACCGTTTTTGTGTTTCCTGTCTAGAGAATATCCTTTAGTATTTGTTGGAGAGCTGGTTTGGTGGTGCAGAATTCTCTCAGCTTTTGCTTGTCTGAAAAGCTTTTGATTTCTCCTTCATACTTGAATGAGATCCTTGCTGGGTACAATAATCTGGGCTGTAGGTTATTTTCTTTCATCATTTTAAGTATGTCTTGCCATTCCCTCCTGGCTTGAAGAGTTTCTATTGAAAGATCAGCTGTTATCCTTATGGGAATTCCCTTGTGTGTTATTTGTTGTTTTTCCCTTGCTGCTTTTAATATTTGTTCTTTGTGTTTGATCTTTGTTAATTTGATTAGTATGTGTCTTGGGGTGTTTCTCCTTGGGTTTATCCTGTTTGGTACTCTCTGGGTTTCTTGGACTTGGGTGATTATTTCCTTCCCCATTTTAGGGAAGTTTTCCACTATTATCTCCTCAAGTATTTTCTCATGGTCTTTCTTTTTGTCTTCTTCTTCTGGAACCCCTATGATTCGAATGTTGTAGCGTTTAATATTGTCCTGGAGGTCTCTGAGATTGTCCTCATTTCTTTTAATTCGTTTTTCTTTTATCCTCTCTGATTCATTTATTTCTACCATTCTATCTTCTAATTCACTAATCCTGTCTTCTGCCTCTGTTATTCTACTATTTGTTGCCTCCAGAGTGTTTTTAATTTCACTTATTGCATTATTCATTATATATTGACTCTTTTTTATTTCTTCTAGGTCCTTGTTAAACCTTTCCTGCATCTTCTCAATCCTTGTCTCCAGGCTATTTATCTGTGATTCCATTTTAGTTTCAAGATTTTGGATCAATTTCACTATCATTATTCGGAATTCTTTATCAGGTAGATTCCCTATCTCTTCCTCTTTTGTTTGGTTTGGTGGGCATTTATCCTGTTCCTTTATCTGCTGGGTATTCCTCTGTCTCTTCATCTTGTTTAAATTGCTGAGTTTGGGGTGTCCTTTCTGTATTCTGGCAGTTTGTGGAGTTCTCTTTATCTGGCGTTTCCTCACTGTGTGTGGGTTTGTACAGGTGGCTTGTCAAGGTTTCCTGGTTAGGGAAGCTTGTGTCGGTGTTCTGGTGGGTGGAGCTGTATTTCTTCTCTCTGGAGTGCAATGAAATGTCCAGTAATGAGTTATGAGATGTCTATAGTTTTGGGGTGACTTTGGGCAGCCTGTATCTTGAAGCTCAGGGCTGTGTTCCTTTGTTGCTGGAGAATATGCTTGGTATGTCTTGCTCTGGAACTTATTGGCCCTTGTGTGGTGCTTGGTTTCAGTGTCGGTATGGAGGCATTTGATGAGCTCCTGTCAATGAATGTTCCTTGGAGTCAGGAGTTCCCTGGAGTCAGGGTTTGGACTTAAGTCTCCTGCTTCCGATTATCGGTCTTATTTTTACAGTAGTTTCAAAACTTCTCCTTCAATACAGCACCATTGATAAAACATCTACATTAAAGATGATAAGTTTCTCTACAGTGAGGGTCACTCAGAGAAGTTCACAGGGTTACATGGAGAAGAGAAGAGGGAGGAGGGAGTTAGAGGTGACCCAAATGAGGTGAGGTGAATCAATAGTGGAGAGAGTGGGCTAGCCAGTAGTCACTTCCTTATGTGCACTCCACAACTGGACCACTCAGAGATGTTCACGGGGTTATACAGAGAAGAGAAGAAGGAGGAAGGTAACAGAGGTGGCCAGAAGGATAAAAGGGGGGAATGAAAAGGAGGGAGACAGATCCAGCCAGTAATCAGTTCCCTAAGTGTTCTCCACCGTCTGGAACACACAGAAATTCACAGAGTTGGGTAGAGTAGAGAGGGGTTAGGGAGGAGACACAGGCGACCTGGTGGAGAAAAAGGAGGGTCCAAAGGGAGAGAGAGCAGTCAAGCCAGTAATCTCACTCCCTAGTGAAAAATGGGTCCTGAAGATTGGGTCCTTAAAGGTACAAAATTGGTAACAAATACATAAAAGCAAAAATTAAAAATCTAGAGTAGAGTTTGGGATTTCAAAAATACGATGTTAAAGAAAAGAAGAAGGAAAAGAAAGAGAGAAAGAACGAACAAAGAAAAACAAACAAGGTCGCGAAAATTATAAAGAAAGTACAGGTACAAAATTGATAACTAATACCAGAAAGCGAAAATTAAAAATCTAGAGTAGAGTTTGGAATTTCAAAAATACGATGTTAAAGAAAAGAAGAAGGAAAAGAAAGAGAGAAAACAAACAAACAAATACGAACAATGTCACAAAAATTATAAAGAAAATACAGGTACAAAATTGATATCAAATACCAAAAAGCATAAATTAAAAATCTAGAGTAAAGTTTGGAATTTCAGATATACAATGTTATATAAAAGAAGAAGAGAAAGAAACAGAGAAGAAGAAAAAAAAAGGAAAAAAAAAAAAAGTCACAGAAATTATATAAAAAAAACTATAGGTACAAAATTGATAACATATACCAAAAAGCGAAAATTAAAAATCTAGAGTAGAGTTTGGAATTTCAAAAATACAATGTTAAAGAAAAGAAGGAAAAAACAAAAACAAGAACAACAACAACAAAAAAAAACAAGGTCAAAAAATTATAGAATATATATATATTAAGTTTGCTGAAGAAGAAAAAAATAGGGTCTTTTTTTTTTTTTGCAAAGTAATAGGTTATAAAAGTGAAAATTAAAGGAACAATAGAGGACTTAAAATTTTTTTTTTAATTAAAAAAAAAAAAAGAAAGAATGATCGTAAAAATAATAAAAATATATCTAGGGCTTTTTTTTTTTTTTTTGGGTGTTGTGGGTTCAGTTCATTTTTGGCTAGTTCCTTGGTCAGATTTATATTTCTCAAGATCTATAGGCCCCTTCCTATGTAGTCCGTAGTAACCACAGGGTTTTGATCTATTGCCTGTAGCTTCCAAGGCGTTTCCCTCTGTTATATCTTCTTCTGTTTGTTAGTCTCTTCAGTATCTGGTTTCCGCCCTGACTCAAAGGGCACGGTGGAGGACACTTTTTTTTTTTTTTTTTTTAGGCTTACTTGTTCAGTCGCGCTGTGGGGAGGGATGCTGCAAACAAATAACACTGGCGTGGGCTCGCAGTGCCTCAGCCACCCTGGGTCTGCCCCCACTCACGGCGCGTGTAGCCTCCCTGTCCACACTGCTCGGACTCTAGGTTGTTCCGCCGGGAACAATCCGAGGCTGGCCCTGGGCTGCATGCACCTCCCAGGTCCAAGCCGCTCAGGTTCAGGCACTCGGGTAGTCCTCAGAGGCGCAGACTCAGTTGGGCCTGCGTTTTCTGCTCTTCCCAGGTCCGAGCGCCAATTTGCTCTTCCCAGGCGAGCGCCAATGCTGCGACTTATCGCCTCCCCGCCACTCGGTTATCTGGATGTAAAACCGGCGCACCTTCTCAGGCAGATGTTGACCGTCCAGACCCCCAAGAAGTTTTAGTTAGCAAAGAAGCCTGCTTACAATTTTATAGATAATGTCTCTCTGGGGCTGCGATTGCCCCCTTCCGGCTCTGGCTGCCTGTCACCGGAGGGGGAAGGTCTGCAGCCGGCTATCTCTGTTCAGTCCTTTGTTCTGTGCGCGGGCCTGGCGGTCTTAGGTTAGGGCTGGCTTTTCGCGTGGTAGGTATCCCACAGTCTGGTTTGCTAGCCCAAATTATTTCGCTCAGATAGCGCTCAGGGTATTCAGGCCAGATTCTTACTCTCAGCTATGCAGCCCACACCGCGCCTCCCTGCCCAGCCCCGGTTTGCTAATGGCGGATGCAGGCGTCTGCGCTGCTTCTCTGCTGGGGGAGTTACCGTAGGGCTCGCAATCTGCGAGTTTTAAATTGTTTATTTATTTTTTCTCCCTGTTATATTGCCCTCTGTGCTTCCAAAGCTCGGCGCAGATTCGGCTGTGAGAAGGTTTCCTGATGTTTGGAAACTTCTCTCTTTTTAAGATTCCCTTCCCGGGACGGAACTCCGTCCCTCCCTCTTTTGTCTCTTTTTTTTTGTTTTTAATATTTTTTCCTACCTCCTTTCGAAGAGTTGGGTTGCTTTTCTGGGTGCCTGATGTCCTCTGCCGGCATTCAAAAGTTGTTTTGTGGAATTTACTCGACGTTTAACTGCTCTTTTGATGAATTTGTGGGGGAGAAAGTGTTCTCCCCGTCCTACTCCTCCGCCATCTTGGCTCCTCCCAACACACTATTTTTTGGATAAAATATAGTAAAATATGTACATATAAAAGTTGATAATTACAATGTGAGACCTTTGTTTAACAAGGATAGTGAACAAAAACATTCTAATAAGCAAGTGATGTTAAAAGTTAGAGGGTGACAAAACTGCAGGAGAGCTTGGAAAAAGCAATAAGTGTTTTTACATAACAAAATGTTAGTCTTGAAAAGGAAAATGCTAAAGGATTCTGTTAGTAAGTCATCAAGGTTAGATACCACATGGCTTCAAGGGAAAATGACTATAGAAAAAAATAATTATAATAGTTGATTTTCCTCCAAATGAATCCAAGATATTTATTTTCAACCATTAACACATGGATGAAAGCTTTATTTCTCTCTTTTTATTTTTTCCCTATGGCTAGTGGTAAAGGAATTATCCTGCCAATGCAGGAGACTCAGGAGATGCTGGTTTGATCCTTGGGTAGGAAGATCTCCTGGAGGAGGAAATGGCCACCCACTCCAGTATTCTTGCCTGGAGAATCCCATGGACAGAGGAGGAGCCTGGCAGACTACAGTTCATTGGGTTGTGAAGAGTCAGACACCACTGAGACACTTTGCAAATGAGCACGCACACATAGGTTTGAAGCAGCAAAGAGGACTTGTCATGCTTAACCATGTTGAAGATATAATCTGTCCTGTTCCACATTGTTTCACACATGCACAATGTAGGCTGCTTCTCATAGGAAAAAAGTCTATGGGGCTGAGTGGCAGCTACCCGCTAGGTCTTGTTTGTTTATATTTCTTGAAATCTCTACTGGGTCCTCACTCAAAAAAAGGAGGAGATGACAGAATAAGAAAGCATATGATTGAAGGAAATAGGGCAAAATATTTCATTGAGAGAATAATAAACATTAAGTTTCAAAAGGTATGTCTATGTTGAAAGTTTACTTCTTAAATCACCATAATTCAACAATGTACACCTGATCTGCTGCCATTATTTATTTACTGTGAGCATGAATTTCAAATCCATGAAATTCCTAAACTCTAAAAACCCACAAAGGATCACAAGAAAAATTTTGGAGGTTATGAGTATGTGAAGTACCTTGGTGTGCATTGGCAGGTGGATTCTTTACCACTGAGCCACCTGGGAAGTCTAATGGTATCCTGGGTGTATGCATACATCCAGCTAATAAATATGTATATAGTAAATGTATATCATTTTGTAAATCAATTGTACTTCCATAGGAGTTCCCAGGTGGTGATAGTGGCAGAGTTGCGGGTAAGGTGGTAGAGTCGCAGGTTTGATCCCTGGGTTGGGAAGATCCCTTGGAGGAGGGCATGGCAATCCACTCCAGTATTCTTGCCTAGAGAATCCCATGGACAGAGGAGCCTTTTGGACTACAGTCCATAGGGTCCCACAGAGTTGGACATGACTGGAGACTTAGCATGCAATCATGCAGAGCTAAAAAATAAATAAATAAATAAATAAATTTCTAATCCTACTTTTTGAGGATTTCCAAAAATCAAAATTTCTGCTGCTGCTGCTGCTAAGTTGCTTTAGTCGTGTCCGACTCTGTGCAACCCCATGGACTGTAGCCTACCAGGCTCCTACATCCATGGGATTTTCCAGGCAAAAGTACTGGAGTGGGGTGCCATTGCCTTCTCCAAAATATGGATATGTCTAGGAGATAGACACATAAAATATATAAATATATTAAATATCAAATATTGTTGAAATTTTGAAATCTCCAAAATACTGTATAAGACATGAGAACTACTAAACTTTCCAGCCTTAAAAAAATAAAGGAATATATAAGAGTGACAACACAAGGATGTTACTATGACAAAGGTGCTACTCTTCTATGAATACCACCTTAATTTTACACCTAGACTAAATACTGTAACTTTATTTGAATTTTTGTAGTACTATGCATATATCGGAGAAGGCAATGGCGCCCCACTCCAGTACTTTTACCCAGAAAATCCCATGGTTGGAGGAGCCTGGTAGGCTGCAGTCCATGGGGTTGCTACAGTCAGACACGATTGAGCAACTTCACTTTCACTTTTCACTTTCATGCATTGGAGAAGGAAATGGCAACCCACTCCAGTGTTCTTGCTTGGAGAATCCCAGGGACGGGGAAGCGTGGTGGGCTGCCGTCTATGGGGTCGCACAGAGTCGGACACGACTAAAGTGACTCAGCAGCAGCAGCAGCATGCATATATACTGTTCATGGGGTTCTCAAGACAAGCCACCTGACCTGCCTCTTGAGAAACCTATATGCAGGTCAGGAAGCAACAGTTAGAACTGGACATGGAACAACAGATTGGTTCCAAATAGGAAAAGGAGTATGTCAAGGCTGTATATTGTCATCCTGCTTATTTAACTTATATGCAGAGTACATCACAAGAAACATTGGGCTGGAAGAAGCACAAGCTGGAATCAAGATTGTCGGGAAAAATATCAATAACCTCAGATATGCAGATGACACCACCCTTATGGCAGAAAGTGAAGAGGAACTAAGAAGCCTCTTGATAAGAGTGAAAGTGGAGAGTGAAAAAGTTGGCTTCAAGCTCAACATTCAGAAAACGAAGATCATGGCATCTGGTCCCATCACTTCATGGGAAACAGATCAGGAAACAGTGGAAAAAGTATCAGACTTTATTTTTTGGGGCTCCAAAATCACTGCAGATGGTAACTGCAGCCATGAAATTAAAGGACACTTACTCCTTGGAAGAAAAGTTATGACCAACCTAGATAGCATATTGAAAAGCAGAGACATTTGTTTGCCAACAAAGGTCCGTCTAGTCAAGGCTATGGTTTTCCCCGTGGTCATGTATGGATGTGACAGTTGGACTGTGAAGAAAGCTGAGTGCAAAGAATTGATACTTTTGAACTGTGGTGTTGGAGAAGACTCTTGAGAGTCCCTTGGACTGCAAGGAGATCCAACCAGTCCATTCTGAAGAAGATCAGTCCTGGGATTTCTTTGGAGGGAATGATGCTAAAGCTGAAACCCTAATAGTTTGGCCACCTCATGCGAAGAGTTGACTCATTGGAAAAGACTCTGATGCTGGGAGGGATTGGGGGCAGGAGGAGAAGGGAACGACAGAGGATGAGATGGCTGGATGGCATCACCGACTTGATGAAAGTGAGTATGAGTGAACTCCGGGAGATGGTGATGGACAGGGAGGCCTGGCGTGCTGTGATTCATGGGGTCGCAAAGAGTCGGACACGACTGAGTGACTGAATTGAACTGAACTGATGCATATATATGATCATACTTAACTACCAATAATACTACATTTCTAATAATCATTCCCTATACTTGATCTTTCTGAGGAAATAGCTTATTTAACTCTACATCCCATCAGTTTAACCTGGAACTTGAAAATTTATATGTATTACTTTTTATGTATTAAAATTTTAAATCAGTAAGTGGATGAAGTGTTATACACTCATTTTTTTTCTTACTGTTTTCATGGTTGTGTGATTTTGATTACTCAACTGAAAGTAAAGTTTTTATAATTAAAATATCTTCCCTGCATCCAGGCAATGTAAAGTTTAATGTATTTGAGCTTAAATAAGTTTGATTTACTTTGATTTTTACCATTACTATTATCATGTATAGAACTTGATGTACCATGTTCATGGATGTACATTCTCTGATCATGCTATATAATCTTCTTAAAGTGAAATCTTGGTTCCATTCATTAGTGTTTCTTACCAAAGAGATTGCAAAGCAGATGGCTAACAAGTTGACTTTGAATAAAAATATATAGAGAGATCATGAAGATATATTTTCTTTTTTGCCCCTTGTACTACCCTTTATCCCTCTCTAGTTAGATTAAAACTATCCATGTGGATCTGAGGAAGATGTGTAGCTGAATGGCATTACGTTCTATTCCCTGGAGAAGATAACCTATTGTACCACTGAAGCTATTGACAAAGATGAGAAAGTTTTCCTGGAGGCCTACAAGAAATAGGTTGCCAGACTAACATAGATTTCAAGATACAAAATGAAAACATGTAGCTATGAGAATCTATAAACTACAATAATCCAGGTTTTTTTTTTAAGATTAATGTTCTTATAATCATGAAATAAAAGGTGAATAAATTCAGTAAAAGTATGTCTGGCAAGTTTGCTTATAATAGAACCCTTCAGAGCATGACACCTTGTCAAGCCAATTGGCATTATGACTCTGAATTTTTATTAATTATTTCTTAGGATAAAGAGTATATCATGAAATTAACAATGCTTGTTTTTTTTTTTTCCTGTGCTTATGTTACTCAAACATGTAAATTGATATAATTTGATTCAAGCCAGATTATTTCTCCTGATGATGGCTCTATATCTCCATTTGAACACATAGTTGTAAACTAACTGTCAAATTGTTATCTCAGAAGGGGAATTAACAGACACACTTGACAGAGATCATATTAAATCTGTTGATTGCTCTATGCAGTATGACATTTTAACAAGACTTATTCCAATCCAAGAGCCTGGGATATCTTTTGGTTTCTTTGAATCATTTTTTATTTTATTTAACATTTTATAGTTTCAGTGTATGTCTTTCACCTTCCTTCCTAGGTTTATTCCTAGGTTTTTTTTTTTTTTTTTTTGCTTTTTTTTGACCCAATTTTAAATGGGATTAAAAAAAATTCTCTTTATGATACTTCATTGTTAAAAAAATGCAACATATTTCTGTATATGACTCTTGTATCCAACACATACATATGCACATATACTCACAAACTCTTTTGATTATTTTAACCAAACTTTTTACAGCTTATTATGAGAAAAGCTTTATGATTTACATAATTGTTAATGTTTTTGACAATATTATTATATATAAAGGCAACCCCTTACTGGATTGATACACAGAGCATTACGACACCATCATATGAAACATCAGTCTAGGTTGTAAATTTAGAGTAGCTCTGGAGAGGAAAACCTAGAGAAATCTGTCATATAACGATTAAATCTGTCATATAAATGATTAAATGGGTGCTGGCTTTGGGGGAAGATGTATATACAACATGAAATACAAGCCCTTTTTCATATCTCAGTTCAGTTGACTAAGGTAAGCAAAATTCAGCTCTTTCTAATAAGTTTTAAGTAGAAAGAAAAACATTAAAAATATAGAGACTATAAAAATGGGAGGAAAAGGATAAAATAGAGCTAATAAAAAAAGAAGTAAGAGAATGAGATAAGAATGGATGGAGAGAAAAGGGGAACACAAATATAAATACTGAGTTTTAAGTTTAGTATTTATATTTGTGCTCCCCTTTTCTTTTACACTGTTGGGAAAGAAAACTGGTACAGTCACTATGTACCAGTTTAGAAACCAGTGAATAGAACTGCCATATGACCCAACAATCCCACTGCTATACATAGACCCTGAGGAAACCAAAATTGAAAGAGACATATGTACCCCAATGTTCATTGCAGTGCTATTTACAATAGCTAGGACATGGAAGCAACCTAGATGTCCATCAGGAGATGAATAGTTAAGGAAGTGTGATACATAGACAAAAATGGAATATTACTCAGCCACAAAAAAGAATACATTTGAGTCAGTTCTAATGAGGTAAATGAACCTGGAGCCTATTTGTCAGAAAGAGAAAGACAAATGCTGTATATTAATGCATATATATGAAATTTAGAAAGACAGTACCAATGATCCTACGTGCATGGCAGCAAAGGAGGCACAGACATAAAGAACTGACTTTTGGGCTCAGTGGGAGAAGGTGAGGGTGGAATCATTTCAGAGAATAGCATTGAAACATGTGCATTACCATATGTAAACTAGATGACCACTGTGAGTTTGATGCATGAAGCAGGGCACACAAAGTCAATGCTCTGGGAAAACCCAGAGGGATAGGGTGGGGAGAAGGTGGGAGAAGGTTTCAGGATGGGAGGGACATGTATACCTGTAGACGATTTGTGTTATATATGGCAAAAATCATCATGATATTGTAATTATCCTCCAATTAAAATAAATAAATAATATATATATATATATATATATATATATATATATATACCGTAAGAAAAGGCATCCATGAAAATAGTAAATGATATTTAGAGAATTAAAAATATATAAGTTAAACAAAAGTCGGATGATAGAATAAATAAACTTTCTCATGGCTGGCTGGAAAAAAAATTAAACTATTTTTGCTAAAGTTTCATTTTAACCAGAATGTGTGGTAAGTGATGCATAATTTGCTATTACAATCCATACGATTCTTCTTTGTGACTGATTCTTGATTATTGCCACTTAATAATTTTCTATTTTTAATGAATATATTTTAAACAGAGTTTTTAAAAATTCTTTCTTACTCTAACAGAAGAAAAAGCATTTTGATAAGAAAAATAAAATTACATTTCTTCATAATTTCTAGAATAAAATTGTAAAATATAATGCTAGGAAACAAAACATGGTGTGTAAATTTTGGAGAAATAATATAATCATGTAAAGAAATTATGATGATATTAACAAAAGAAATGAAACCATCAGAATAACCCAAACAGAATCTTTTGATATGAAATTAATGATGGAACACATTCAATACACCTTGTGCTTCCTAGACAGTCCTCAGCTTCACAAAAAAATATAAAAATTCTCGGATAGGAATTGATTGCAGAATATGTAAATTTGGTACAGCTAAAGCAGGAGAGATGGCAAATATGGTAATGTTATTAGATCTAGCTCTCAATAAACAATTTCACTTACCATAGAATTTAAAGTCAGAAGAGTACTTATATATTTAGTAACAATTTACCCTCAGTATTTTGCCTAAGGCTGCCTTCATATCCTTGTTCCTCAGACTATAGATGAGAGGATTCAGGCTGGGAGGTAATACAGAGTATAATACAGACATGAAGAGATTCAGTGATGATGCAGACTTAGAATTAGTCCATAAATAATTGGCAGTACCAGAAAAGAGAAACAATATCACTACAGTGAGGTGTGGTATACAGGTAGAAAAAGTTTTAAACCTGCCTTGTGCAGATGGGATCCTCAGGACAGCTGAAAAAATGAAAACATAAGAGGCAATCAGGAAAAGAAAGCATACAAAAGCAAAAGTAAAGCTAGCAATGACAAATGCATATTCTAGAATTTGTTCTCCTGAACAAGCAAGTGTGAGCACAGAAGGAATATCACAGAAGAACTGATGTACTATGTAAGGTCCACAGAAAGGTACAGAGAATGTACCTGCAACATGAATGGATCCGTAGACACACCCACTAGCCCACGATGCTATCACCATCTGCAGACAGGTGCCTCTATTCATGGTTATCTCATAGTACAGAGGATGGCAGATGGCAACATAGCGGTCATAGGACATCACTATAAGGAGGGCATACTCTGTGCCAGCCAAAAAAATGAAAAGAAAAATTTGTGAGGCACATCCCAGGAAAGAGATGGAATAGCTTTTGGTTAGAGAGTTTATGATGGATTTGGGCACAGTGACAGAGATGTAGCAGATATCAATCAAGGACAAATTCTTTAGGAAGAAATACATGGGCGACTGGAGACGCTGGTCAGTGGTGGTGAGAATAATAATGAGGAGGT
This sequence comes from Bos taurus, assembly GCF_002263795.3. NCBI lineage: Eukaryota > Metazoa > Chordata > Mammalia > Artiodactyla > Bovidae > Bos > Bos taurus. The sequence goes on from NC_037334.1 coordinate 41,098,799, forward strand.
TCCCCATCAGTGCTGTCAGGTAAATCAGGAAGAAGAATGGAACATAGAGTCCTTGTAGCACCTGGTCATCAGTGAATCCCATGAGCAGAAATTCTGTTATGATGGTAGCGTTGGTTAATTTCTCAGTCATGCTGATTTTTATCTGTAAAAGTAAAAACTATACTAGTAACTAGTTCATTCAAATATGGTAACATTCATCTTTACTTAACTTTTGATATGGTTTGATCCTGAGTGAGGCATAGCTCATCAGAATAACTCTGAAAATACATCGTATAGATTTCCCTTCTTATAATATTAACAGGTAGAAATTAGATTTGGAGAAGATAATGGCACTCCACTCCAGTACTCCTTCTGCAAAATCCCATGAATGGAGGAGCCTGGTAGGCTACAGTCCATGGGTTTGCTGAGAGTCAGACACAACTGAAAGACTTCACATTCACTTTTCACTTTCATGCATCGGAGAAGGAAATGGCAACCCACTCCAGTGTTCTTGTCTGGAAAATCCTATGGATGGAGGAGCCTGGTGGGCTGCCGTCTATGGGGTTGCACAGAGTCAGACACGACTGAAGTGACTTAGCAGTGGCAGCAGCAGAAATAAGATTGATATTAAGGAGAGCTTAGAAGAGGCGGAAAGTGAAATGAAATGCTGTTGTTTAGTTGTCTACAGAACAGAATTTTATATTTCATGTTTCAGGTATATAGCAGACAGGTGTAAAGCCTTTAGGACATATCTGTGTCAAGCAGCTAACACACTTTGCAAGTACAGGCAACAAAGAAAACAATGTTTCTCTTTCCTACTCAGAAGTTATTTTCCAAACACTGTTCTAGACCTTGAGAAAGATCAAAGTAAAAAAATACAACAAAATATAACAAAATTAAAGAAAAAAATAATGTCAAATGAAATCAAAGATGATACAGAATATATCTGAGGCAGAATATGGGAGAAGCATACATTAGTGTGACAGTGGGATACTAGCTCCTTATTGGTATTAAATAGAAATATTCATAACAGAAATATGACACCAACATTGACATTTCCTACCATATATATATATATATATATATATATATATATATATATATTTCTTGTGCCTGCCTGCACAATTCCTTCACACTACCAGAAGAGAAGTGGCTTGTCCAGGGCCATAAAATGAATCTCTCAAAGACACCAGCTTTCATTTAAACAAAATGTGCCTGGTGTTTCCTAGCCATTCAGAGACAAGCATCATCATCATACTCTAATCATTTTGGTCCTTGAAATAAGTTGTTTGGGTAATTTTCTCAACAACAATGCAAGTTTCTTTCACAGATGCAGATGACAATATTGCAGCGTCTTCCTGAGGTCAGAAGAAGAAAAGCACTTGAGTAATATACCCTTCAAATGTATCAAAATTAAGAGACTTTTCTTCCCATTCATTAGACTTGGCAATCAGACATGTAATAAAAAGAGAATATCCCAATAACCATGGTGTGATGTGGTACATTTTTCTCTTCCATTTTGCATGTGTCCCTTAAATGTGTAAGGAAAGGATAGTCATTGGTATCTGTTATCAAAAAACACTTTTATTCAAGAATAGCTGCCTGCTTCATGACCAAGGTGCTTAAATAGCTGTACAATTTGTGTATGACTGCTGTTTTAAGCTTTATCTTCAGCCTCAGCCATTGGTTTAAGTTTAATGATCTTTGTTTTCACATGAGGTTACAGTTATATAATCATGGTAGGAATTAACTAAGAGAAATGACCAAGGATTCTAATGAGAGACAGCATTTATTCCCCAATGGATTAGAAGGCAACCTTAAACCTAGAATTTAAGACTCAGGACAACTTAGAAGAGTGATTTACTTACAACTACTGGTTTTCTGTCATGAGCATATAACAACTTTATGAATACATTCAAGCTGTGTTTTCTATTTATTAATGTATTACAACATTAAGATTTCAGTGGAAAATAGAATATTTGAATTCAAGTATTGAAAATAAACCATGAATGTTGCTTTATTTTCATTCTTTTTCTCTCTTAAATTTCTCCATCTTTCTTGTCTTCCTTTTAATTTTTCTTCATTTCTTTCAATTTTTGTCTTATTTTAGTCTTTTCTTCTCCACTTTAAATATAGATTTATTTTTTCTTCCATTAGTGCTACTTGACATTCTATTGTTTCTCAAACTGATGAAATAAAATTTGTTCTTAAGGCAGGAGAAGAAAAATTAAGCATAAAATTTTCTCCCTATAGTGCAATCTGTATCTGCACTATACATTAATCAGAGCTCCTCAAAGAGGGGAGTATCTTGGTCATCCTTCTGTTCAGTTAGTTCAGTTCAGTCGCTCAGTCATGTCCGACTCTTTGTGACCCCATGAATCGCAGCACGCCAGGCCTCCCTGTCCATCACCAACTCCCAGAGTCTACTCAAACTCATGTCCATTGAGTCGGTGATGCCATCCAGCAATCTCATCCTTTGTTGTCGCCTTCTCCTCCTGTCCCCAATCCCTCCCAGCATCAGGGTCTTTTCCAGAGTCAAGTCTTTGCATGAGGTGGCCAAAGTATTGGAGTTTCAGCTTTAGCATCAGTCCTTCCAATGAACACTCAGGACCAATCTCCCCTAGGATGGATTGGTTAGACCTCCTTGCAGTTCAAGGGACTCTCAAGAGTCTTCTTCAACACCACAGTTCTTGGTCATCCTTAGAGATCAGCTTTCCCCCTTTTTTTTTCCTGACACTAGCAAGGTAATTACTTTTAAGAGTAGTGCTCTTCCCCAGCTTTGCAAGGGTTTTTTCTGACTTGCTGCTCACTTAGTATGTGCTTGTGTGCATGTGTGCTGAGTCACTTCAGTTGTGTCCAACTCTTTGCATCCCTATGGACTGTAGCCCACCTGGCTCCTCTGTCTTCTGTCCACCTGGCTTCTCCAGGCAAGAATACTGGAGTGAGTTGCCATGCCTTCCTCCAGGGGATCTTCCCAACCCAGGGACTGAACCTGCGTTTCCTGCCGCTCTTGCATTTCAGGCAGATTCTTTACTACTAAGCCACTGGGGGAGTCCTTGTATGTGCTTACCTGCACTATTTGTTCCTGGTGAACTTTATGTGAAATATCTGTATGTCCTTCTTTTATATGATCCTTTGTCTTGAAAATCTATGTGACTGTGTCTTCAACTTCTGATAGATGGGACACTTCTCAGAACTTTCTGAGAGTTCCTCTGCTGGGTTATAATCCTTAGTTGACTGTAATAAATTTCGTTTTTCCTTCTTAACTTGATTATTAATTGAATTTTTTGACTTTTTTTTGTACAGTTAGCAGAATATCAGAATACTCACCAGAGGACACTTGGGGTCTACCCTGAACCAGTGCTTGGTACTAGCATGGCCCTTTGAGCCCCACCCACTTATTGCTATTCCTCAGGTGCTCTGGTGATTTCACCTGCTATATGGACATCACTGCTTTAGATGACACCTGGATTTTACTTGAACTGTTTTACTTGTTAGTTGGATGCCTAAGATATATTGTACTGCTACATTTCGAAGTGGAGATCTAGGGAGAGCTTTGGAGTGAACTGGCTTGGCTTACCTTTTTAAATTTTGGGTTAAATTGAAAAGATTATGTATATATGATCTGAAAAAACCCTTTGCTAGTAAAATGAGAGGCCAAGCCTACCCATCTCTGACAAAAAAGAGCACTTGCTCATTTTGGCCATAAGGTGTTGTCACATAACTAAGAACCTAGTAGAAATGTTGGTACATCAGTCCTGCAAGAGATCCTGCTACAATCATTAAGTAAATTCTGCTCACCGGCGTGGGGTACAATAATACTGATAACCTAGTGGTTCAAGCACCCATAGAAGTTTATGCTGGAGCCAGAAACTGAGACTTATACAAGAGTCAAACAGATCCAAGGGTAACTCCTTGGGTAGCTAAACTTAGAAGCAGCACATATTCTATTTATCACACTGCACTAAGAAAATTCATATCTGATCTGATCATATCTGAATCAGGCTACAAAACTTATAAAGAGAAACTTCACCTCAAAGGCTGAACAGTTCCTTATGGAGAGTCACTCACTTAAACCCAACTGGCTTTATGTACATTTAAAATGAAGCCAATGCATGCAATCACATATCTTAACTCTTAAATGACAGGGTGAAACTCTTTTGACATTCCAAAACTGTAGAGAAAGCTGGCTTAATAAAACAACTTTTCAAACTCCTGACTTTGAGAGAACAAAAAAGCTCCTAGGAAAAATCTGACATTTTAACTTTCATCATAACTTTGAAATGCAAACACAGTCTACATCACCTGAAAATGCAACCTTGGTTCAATTAGTGAGACCGAAAACTGAAAGAAAGAAGGGAAAAGGGGCCTTTTTAAACGCAGGCAGGAAAAGATATGAGATCTCTGTGTCCATTAGGATGAATACACATCTATGTGTATATTATAAATATAACATTTATTCCTGCTTTCAGATGATGTTATCAAAATTAATTGTAAATGACTTAAAAGTAAGCACATACAAATGAAATATTTCTAAAATAACTTCAACTAGCCTAATTTTTTAAGGAGGATTTACGACTAAACTTTAATGAATAAAAATAAATTTAAATTGATGGTTTAATTAATATTGACATGTCTTTTGAGTCATCAACTTTATAATATACTTTTATTGTATCTAGGTTTACTGAAAATTAATAAGCACATATTATCTGTGTTAAAATTTCCCAACAAGAATATTAACTTGGTATCATGATATTTTCATAAATTAATAAGTAGAGATAAGTGGGGTAAAATCTTCTGGGTAAGCTTTTTAAAGAAAGTTACGTCTTATGGTATGTCCACCTACGAATACTACCTCCAGATTTTTAGAAATTTGAAGCTTTGGAGTTCAGCTATATTAAGTTAAGTAATGGGAATTCATTGAATGTCTAGATTATATTTAATAAAATACTAAAGCATCAACTTATATGCAGAGTACTTCATGAGAAATGCTGGGCTGGATGAAGCACAAGATGGAAAAAATATTGCCAGGAGAAGTATCAATAACCTCAAATATGCAGATGACACCACCCTTATGGCAGAGAGCGAAGAAGAGCTAAAGAGCCTCTTGATGAAAGTGAAAGAGGACAGTGAAAAGTTGGCTTGAAACCCAACATTCAGAAAACGAAGATCACGGCATCTGGTCCCATCACTTCATGGCAAATAGATGGGGAAGGAATGGAAACAGTGGCAGAATTGATTTTGGGGGGCTGCAAAATCACTGAAGATGGTGACTGCAGCCATGAAATTAAAAGACACTTGCTCCTTGGAAGAAAAGTTATGACCAGCCTAGACAGCATATTAAAAAGCAGAGACATTACTTTGCCAACAAAGGTCCATCTACTCAAAGCTATGGTTTTTCCAGTAGTCACGTATGGATGTGAGAGCTGGACTATGAAGAAAGCTGAGTGCCAAAGAATTGATGCTTTTCAACTGTGGTATTGGAGAAGACTCTTGAAAATCCTTTGGACTTTGAGGAGATCCAACCAGTCCGTCCTAAAGGAAATCAGTTCTGAATATTCATTGGAAGGACAGATGCAAAAGCTGAAGTTCTGATAATTGGGTCACCTGCTACGAAGAACTGACTCATTGGAAAAGACCCTGATGCTGGGAAAGATTGAAGGCAAGAGAAGGAGAAAATGACAGAGGATGAGACGGTTAGCTGGCATCATTGACTCAATAGACATGAGTTTGAGCAAGTTCCAGGTATTGGTAATGGACAGGGAAGCCTGGCGTGCTGCATGCATTCATGGGGTCGCAAAGAGTTGGACACAACTGAGTGGCTGAACTGAAACTTTCCTTCCACAGAAGGCTCCTGGATTTTATTTTGATAGGAGCAAAACCCTTCTTGATATGCTATGATGTTATGGGCTACCTCAGAATCATATCTTATTCTGGATGTGCTAATGCTTTTTTACCTCTTCTGGTAAGCATGCCAAATCCTTCCACTGGGCACAAGTTGCCATGTAAAGGCTCATTCCAAATGTGAAGTGAGAACTATTACAGCATGTCATGTCTAATGTTGCACCATTTCAATCTGAAGATTTGACACATTTACAAACAAGATTGAAACTGGATTTTCACCCATTCTGAAGGCTGCCTTTTCACCTTGCTAATAGTTTCCTTTGTTGTGCAGAAGCTTTTAAGTTTAATTAGGTCCCATTTGTTTATTTTTGCTTTTATTTCCAATATTCTGGGAGGTGGGTCATAGAGGATCCTGCTGTGATGTATGTCGGAGAGTGTTTTGCCTATGTTCTCCTCTAGGAGTTTTATAGTTTTTGGTCTTACATTGAGATCTTTAATCCATTTTGAGTTTATTTTTGTGTATGGTGTCAGAAAGTGTTCTAGTTTCATTCTTTTACAAGTGGTTGACCAGTTTTCCCAGCACCACTTGTTAAAGAGATTGTCTTTAATCCATCGTATATACTTGCCTCCTTTGTCAAAGATAAGGTGTCCATATGTGTGTGGATTTATCTCTGGGCTTTCTATTTTGTTCCATTGATCTATATTTCTGTCTTTGTGCCAGTACCATACTGTCTTGATAACTGTGGCTTTGTAATAGAGCCTGAAGTCAGGTAGGTTGATTCCTCCAGTTCCATTCTTCTTTCTCAAGATAGCTTTGGCTATTCGAGGTTTTTTGTATTTCCATACAAATTGTGAAATTATTTGTTCTAGCTCTGTGAAGAATACCGTTGGTAGCTTGATAGGGATTGCATTGAATCTATAAATTGCTTTGGGTAGTATATTCATTTTCACTATATTGATTCTTCCAATCCATGAACATGGTATATTTCTCCATCTATTAGTGTCCTCTTTGATTTCTTTCACCAGTGTTTTATAGTTTTCTATATATAGGTCTTTAGTTTCTTTAGGTAGATATATTCCTAAGTATTTTATTCTTTCCGTTGCAATGGTGAATGGAATTGTTTCCTTAATTTCTCTTTCAGTTTTCTCATTATTAGTGTATAGGAATGCAAAGGATTTCTGTGTGTTGATTTTATATCCTGCAACTTTACTCTAATCATTGATTAGTTCTAGTAATTTTCTGGTGGAGTCTTTAGGGTTTTCTATGTAGAGGATCATGTCATCTGCAAACAGTGAGAGTTTTACTTCTTCTTTTCCAATTTGGATTCCTTTTATTTCTTTTTCTGCTCTGATTGCTGTGGCCAAAACTTCCAAAACTATGTTGAATAGTAATGGTGAAAGTGGGCACCCTTGTCTTGTTCCTGACTTTAGAGGAAATGCTTTCAATTTTTCACCATTGAGGATAATGTTTGCTGTGGGATTGTCATATATAGCTTTTATTATGTTGAGGTATGTTCCTTCTATTCCTGCTTTCTGGAGAGTTCTTACCATAAATGGATGTTGAATTTTGTCAAAGGCTTTCTCTGCATCTATTGAGATAATCATATGGTTTTTATTTTTCAATTTGTTAATGTGGTGTATAACATTGATTGACTATGGAGAACAGTGTGGAGATTCCTTAAAAAACTGGAAATAGAACTGCCTTATGATCCAGCAATCCCACTGCTGGGCATACACACTGAGGAAACCGGAAGGGAAAGAGACACGTGTACCCCAATGTTCATCGCAGCACTGTTTATAATAGCCAGGACATGGAAACAACCTAGATGCCCATCAGCAGATGAATGGATAAGAAAGCTGTGGTACATATACACAATGGAGTATTACTCAGCCATTAAAAGGAATACATTTGAATCAGTTCTAATGAGATGGATGAAACTGGAACCTATTATACAGAGTGAAGTAAGCCAGAAAGAAAAACACCAATACAGTATACTAACGCATATATATGGAATTTAGAAAGATGGTAACAATAACCCTGTGTACGAGACAGCAAAAGAGACACTGATGTATAGATCAGTCTTATGGACTCTGTGGGAGAGGGAGAGGGTGGGGAGATTTGGGAGAATAGCACTGAAACATGTGTAATATCATGTATGAAATGAGTCACCAGTCCAGGTTCGATACACGATACTGGATGCTTGGGGCTGGTGCATTGGGACGACCCAGAGGAAGGGTATGGGGAGGGAGGAGGGAGGAGGGTTCAGGATGGGGAACACAGGTATACCTGTGGCGGATTCATTTCGATATTTGGCAACACTAATACAATATTGTAAAGTTTAAAAATAAAATTAAATTAAAAAGAAAAAAAAACTGGATTTTCAGAAGAGTTTCTAAAACTTTTATTTGTAGTATAATTTAAGGACAGAAATTAAACAGTTTGGAGTTTCCCTTTCTTCAGATTATGGAATTAAAAGCATTATAAATATAAACTTAGAAATATGTGAGAACTTAATATAAATTTTTCTCCAAAACATGGTTTTATCCAGGGTAGCAACATTCACAAAATGAAGATCATGGCATCCAGTCCCATCATTTCATGGGAGACAGAAGGGGAAACAATGGAAACAGTGACAGACTTTATTTTCTTGGGCTCCAAAGTCACTTCAGATGGTGACTGCAGCCATGATATTAAAAGATGCTCACTCTTGGAAGAAAAGCTATGACCAACCTAGACAGTATATTGAAAAGCAGAGACATTGTTTTGCTGACAAAGCTCTGTACAGTCAATGCTATGGTTTTTCCAGTAGTCATGTATGGATTAGAGAGTTGGACCATAAAGAAGGCTGAGCCTCAAAGAATTGATGCTTTCAAATTGTGGTGCTGGACAAGACTCTTGAGAGTCCCTTGGACTGCAAGGAGATCCAACCAGTCAATCCTAAAGGAAATCAATCCTGAACATTCATTAGAAGGACCGATGCTGAAGCTGAAGCTCTAATACTTTGGCTACCTGATGTGAAGAGCTGACTCATTAGAAAAGACCCTGATGCTGGGAAAGATTGAGTCAGCAGGAGAAGGGGACGACAGAGGATGAGCTGGTTGGATGGCATCACTGACAATGGACATGAGTTTGAGCAACCTCCAGGAGATGGTGAAGGACAGAGAAGCCTGGCATGCTGCAGTCCACGGGGTTGCAAAAGTTGAACACGACTGAGTGACTGAACTTAACTGAGGGTAGCAACAAATATTGTATATCATAAAAGATCACCAAAATCAAAGAAAACCCTAAACAAAGTTATGTAAAGTTTCACACAGTTTGCCTGCTGTCAGTATTTATTTATTGTGTATGTTTCACTAGCGTTTTAAATGAATAAATCTGAATCTTGATAAGGTCAGCTCCAATAATTTGAGCTGTATTTGTAGAACTTCTTTCCCAAGAAGCACTTGGATTATAAAATCATCAATTTGAGCTTGAGTCAGACCCAATGAGGTCATAGGTAACATTCATTACAAATAGTGACTATTTGGAGAGATTAACAATAAAGGACCAATAGGAGAGCATTTAATCTGGCAATTTCATCTGCAAGATATACCAATGTTTATCAAGTTAGCATGCGTGCATGCATGCTAAGTCACTTCAGTCATGTTCAACTCTTTTGTGACCCCATGGACTGTAGCTTGCCAGATGCTCTGTCAATGGGATTTTCCAGGCAAGAATACTGAAGTGGGTTGCCATTTCCTCCTCCGGGGAATCTTCCTGACCCAGGGATTGAACCTACATCTCCTGCAGACATCTCCTGCATTGGCAGACTGCTTCTTTACCACTAGCGCCACCTGGGAAGCCCAAGTTAGTATATGTGTTAACAAACAGGAACAACAACAACAACAAAAATTGTTATATGTTAATAGCCCGAGAGAGACCACATTGGATGAGACAAGCAGATGCAACCCTTATTTGGGTTATGTTGAAGATATGTGTAAATAGCAAGGGTACAACTAGGAGGAAATGCTGGTAAATTTAACTTTAGGCTAAAAACAAAACCCTAAGTGTCTTGCATGTCTAATTCAAAAACATTGCTTTTGCACCTCATGTTTCAGATTGTCCAAACTTAGTGGGTAAGTCATTGAGCTACAAAAGCCAATGAGAGCTTGATTTGTTTTCAGTCCTACATTTATCTCTTTAATCTATTTTGAATTTATTTTTGTATACCATGTTATTGAATGAATAGTTCATGTTCAGTGCTTTCTGACTGTTTGTAACCCTGTGGACTGTTGCCTGCCAGGCTCATCTGTCCATAGGATTACCCAGGCAAGAGTACTGGAGTGGGTTGCCATTTCCTTTTTCAGAAGATCTTCCCAACCTGGGAATCAAAGCCACATCTTCAGCACTGGCAGGCAGATTCTTTACCACTGATGATGCCCTGTCAATGCTGAAAAGGATATGGATGAATGGATAAAGATGTGGCACCTATATACAATGGAGTATTACTCCACCATAAAAAAAGCTATGATAAGCCTACATGACAAACAGTACATTAAAAAGCAGAGACATCACTTTGCTAACACGTATAGGCAAAGGTTTTTCTGGTAGTCAGGTACGGATGTCCAGCACTGGACCATAAAAGAGGCTGAGTGCCAATGAATTGATTCTTTCAAATTCTTTCAAATTGATTCTTCTCAAATTGCTGGTGAAGACTCTTAAGAGTCCCTTGGACTGCAAGGAGATCAAACTTGTCAATCCTAAAGGAAATCAACCCTGAATATTCATTGAAAGGATGGTGCCCTTTGGCCACCTGATATGAACAGTCAACTCACTGGAAAAGACCCTGATGTTAGGAAAGCTAGAGGGCAGGAGTAGAAGTGGGTGACAGAGGATAAGATGGTTGGATGGCAACATTAACTCAATGTACACGAGTTTGGGCAAACTCTGGGAGATAGTGAAGGACAGGGAAGCCTGGCATGCTGCAGTTCATAGAATCATGAAGAGTTGGACACGACTTAGCAACTGAACAACAACAGCAATGTATACTTATAACTGAATCACTTTGCTGTATACCTGAAATTAACAACACATTGTAAATCAATTATACTCCAATTTAAATATTTTTTTTTCACAAAGAACATACTCTGATATTAAGATAATGACAGCTTCATCGACTGAGTTTGAGAGTGTTCTTTCCTCTGCAATTTTTTTGAAGTTTCAGGACAAATGTTCATTCTTTTCTAAATATTTGATAGAATTCTTGTGTGATGCCATCTGGTCTTGGATTTTTGTCTGTTGGGAGATTTTTAATTGCAGTTTCAGTGCTTATCATTCATTTGTTCATATTTTCTATTTTTTTTCTTGGTTCAGTCTTGGGAGATTTTGCTTTTCTAAGCATTTGACCATTTCTTCTAGATTGTCTATAAATTGGCATATGGTTGCCTTTATTAGTCTCTTACGATTCTTTGTATTTCTGTTATGTCTCTTGTAACTTCTCCTTTTTATTTCTAATTTTATTGATTTTAGGCCTCTCCCTTTTTTTTTTTTCTTGAAGAATCTGGCTAAAAGTTTATCAATTTTGTTTATCTTTTCAAAGAACCATCTTTTAGTTTCATTTATCTTTAAATTCTGAAAGAGATGGAATACCAGACCACCTGATCTGCCTCTTGAGAAATCTGTATGCAGGTCAGGAAGCAACAGTTAGAACTGGACATGGAACAACAGACTGGTTCCAAATAGGAAAAGGAGTACGTCAAGGCTGTATGTTGTCACCCTGTTTATTTAACTTATATGCAGAGTTCATCATGAGAAATGCTGGACTGGAAGAAACACAAGCTTGAATCAAGATTGCCAGGAGAAATATCAATAACCTCAGCTATGCAGATAACACCACCTTTATGGCAGAAAGTGAAGAGGAACTCAAAAGCCTCTTGATGAAAGTGAAAGTGGAGAGTGAAAAAGTTGGCTTAAAGCTCAACATTCAGAAAATGAAGCTCATGGCATCTGGTCCCATCACTTCATGGGAAATAGATGGGGAAACAGTGGAAACAGTGTCAGACTTTATTTTTCTGGGCTCCAAAATCACTGCAGATGGTGACAGCAGCCAAGAAATTAAAAGACGCTTACTCCTTGGAAGGAAAGTTATGACCAATATAGATAGCATATTCAAAAGCAGAGACATTACTTTGCCAACAAAGGTTTGTCTAGTCAAGGCTATGGTTTTTCCTGTGGTCATGTATGGATGTGAGAGTTGGACTGTGCAGAAGGCTGAGCACCAAAGAATTGATGCTTTTGAACTGTGGTGTTGGAGAAGACTCTTGAGAGTCCCTTGGACTGCAAGGAGATCCAACCAGTCTATTCTGAGGGAGACCAGCCCTGGGATTTCTTTGGAAGGAATGATGCAAAAGCGGAATGATGCAAAAGCTGAAACCCCAGTACTTTGGCCACCTCATGTGAAGAGTTGAGTCATTGGAAAAGACCCTGATGCTGGGAGGGATTGGGGGCAAGAAGAGAAGGGGACGCCAGAGGATGAGATGGCTGGATGGCATCACTGACTCGATGGACGTGAGTCTTGGTGAACTCCGGGAATTGGTGATGGACAGGGAGGCCTGGCGTGCTGCGATTCATGGGGTCGCAAATAGTCTGACATGACTGAGCGACTGATCTGATCTGATCTTTTCTGTTGTTTTATTCTTTTATTTCTGCTCTGATATTAATGATTTCACACTGCTTTTCATTTTTTTAACAGGTTGTTCTGAAAAGATTAAAAGCCTCATTGTTTTCATAGCATTCTAAAGTCGTGTGCCACTCCAAAGGCATAGTGACTATCAGTATAAATACTCATTACCTGGATTCTAGACAGTTGACAAGTTCCAGTAAGGCAGTTTTTTTTTTTTTTTTTTTTTTACTGGTAACTAGAGTCTGAGTGAATTCCGGGAGTTGGTGATGGACAGGGAGGCCTGGCGTGCTGCGATTCATGGGGTCGCAAAGAGTCGGACACGACTGAGCGACTGAACTGAACTGAAGAGATTTCACTTGTGTTGACTGTGGACATCATTGCACATCCAACTTGGTAATTTTCCTGCTCATCCCTTAAGTGGGACCCATGTGTAAATCAAATTGTATCAGTTTTATCAGTAGGAGTTTCTTGTAAGTCTTTCCTGGGAGAAGAAGATAATCTGTTATCAAAATGCAGTCTTGGTTGTTTTCTTATTGTGGTGCTGAAAGCAAAGTTGCAATGTTACAGTTATTATCAGTACATTGAACCAAATTAACATTAGATATAGAAAACAGCAACACTGTTAGAAGCTAGTCAACTTAACAAAATTGGTCTGAGCTATGGTAAGAGATTCAGATCAGATCAGATCAGGGCTGATCTTCAGAATGGACTGGTTGGATCTCCTTGCAGTCCAAGGGACTCTCAAGAGTCTTCTCCAACACCACAGTTCAAAAGCACCAATTCTTCAGCGCTCAGCCTTCTGCACAGTCCAACTCTCACATCCATACATGACCACAAGAAAAACCATAGCCTTGACTAGATGGACCTTTGTTGGCAAAGTAATGTCTCTGCTTTTGAATATGCAATCTAGGTTGGTCATAACTTTCCTTCCAAGGAGTAAGTGTCTTTTAATTTCATGGCTGCTGTCACCATCTATAATGATTTTGGAGCCCAGAAAAATAAAGTCTGTGAGGGATTAGAAGAGACTTGATGGAATGTGGAACACAAATAGTTCAAGGAGAAACTATTTAGTGTTTCCTTAGCAATTTTTCATAAGGAAGCCACTGCTGAAATAGTCTTCATTAAAAGTTTAAGTCCTTTTCCTGTAGAGTCTAATTTAAGTTGGGAGTATAAAAGCAAGCCTTCTACAAGCATTTTTTGCTAAAAGTATCAGAGTAAGAAAATAACAGTCTATAAATGACAAAAGAGTTAAAATACATAGTTAAAAACCCGATTACAATACAGTTGTTAAGGAAATGTGGCTATCTCTGTGACATGCAATGGGTTTCCCAGGTGGCACTAGTGGTAAAGAACCCACCTGCAAAGGCAGGAAACATGAGACACAGGTTCTATTGCTGAGTCAGAAGATCCTCTAGAGGAGGGCATGGAAATCCACTCCAGTATTGTTGCCTGGAGAATTCCATGGTCAGAGGAGTCTGGTGGGCTGCAGTCCATAGGATCACAAAGAGTTGGACATGTCAGAAGTGACTCAGCACGCACACATCTGACATACATTTTAAGACTGGAATTGCTATTGACACAACACTAGGACATTCAAATTTTAAGAAGGTCATATAATTTTTATAACACCTATATTAAGAATATTTATCTATACAACTAAATAAAGAACTTTATTCACTTAATAACATTTCCCATGTAATTTAAAAAATAAAATGAGCCTAATTAATTTAATATCTCTCCAAGATGACCAGGGCCTCTCCAGTGCATCTCGAAGTTAGCTAGAGAACAAATAAACTTCATTTAAAATTTGGTTTGAGAAAGTTTGACAAAGATATCAAAAAGTTTTAAATGTTTGCAAAGTAGGATCACAAGTCACTATGAAACAGTACTTATTCATTTAAACAAGTGACAATAAGAGATTTCAAAGGCAAATGCAGAAAATTACAAGTAAATAAATCTCACAATATCTTATAAAAATCAGATTAAAATTTCAAGAAAAACTGTCCTCTTAACAGAGAAAAACCAAATTCTGGTTTTGCACTATTTCACCTTTAATATTAAAATTAATTAAATTAAATCTAATCCTAATCAGTCTTGACCATGTGTAAAGCCATTTCTAAGGGTTCCATTTTAAAAATTAACTTCTAGAAATATATGTCATTTCATAGTAGAATCTTCCAGTGAAGAAAAAAATACATTAATAGTTTCAAACATATTTAGTCTCTCTAATAAGAGTTCAAAAGAAGGTAAAAACAGACTTCTTTAGCAATTAATGCTTTCAGTTTTTGGTCTTTTACATGATGTACTCTGCATAGAAGTTAAATAAGCAGGGTGACAATATACAGCCTTGACGTATCCCTTTACCAATTTAGAACCAATCTGTTGTTCCATGTCTAGTTTTGTAATCTAATACCAAAGTAGAATCTGGAAGGCTTCCAGAGAAACAAGCAAAGAAGATCTTATAAGTAAAATTCACTGTTTTTCTCTTGCTGAGGGCTACCTTATTGAGCCCCATATTATAAAATTAATTGCTCTGTGCCAAGTTTTTCTTGATGAGTGGTACCAAAACATTACAGCATCTTTTGAAAACTCCATAGAAATATTATTACCAAAAACTGATCACTGAATTTCTACCAGTGCTTGGCATTTGGTAAAGCCTACTGGCTGTTATCATTAAGTTGGTCAGAAAGTTGTTACCTTGATAAAATTATGTCTGCAGTCAGAATTATCTTTAATAACATCATGTTCACTTTAGCCTTTTATTTTGTGCTCTAGGAAAAGGAAATTAATATATATTTTAATTAAAAGAGGAGTGTGTGTGTGTTAGCCGCTCAGTCACATCCAACTCTTTGCAACCCCATGGACTATAGCCTGCCAGGCTCCTCTGTCCATCAGATTCTCCAGGCAAGAATACTGGAGTGGGTTGTCATTTCCTCCTCCAGGGGGTCTTTCCAACCCAGGGATCAAACCCAGGAAAGGAGGAGTAGCCTCTCTCTTCTTTTTCTTAGCCTATCTAAAGTTCTATCAATTTTATTTTTCTTTTAAAAAACAGCTCAGTGTTTATTCTCTATCTCATTTATAACAGGTATAGAGTAACAGACAAGTCACAGCTCAGTTCAGCTCAAGCAGATAGATATTTAATTAAACAGACACTCCCAAGATAAGTGCTTCCCTGGTGGCTCAGACAGTAAAGAATCCACCTGCAAGGTGGAAGAGCTGGGTTGGAGCTGGGTTTCTTTCTTCCCCCAAAGAAAGGCGTGCCAACACACTCCAGTTGCCTGGAGAATCCCCATGGACAGAGATGCCATTAACTGACTAAGAGTGTCACTAAGGGTGAACACACACCCAAGAGAAGGGAGCAGGCTGACCCCAAAGGAGTTCTCTTCATCCTTCGTATTGAACACACTTGGCTTTCGCCTTTCATACTGCCAGTCTCCTCCTTTTGGTCATGGCATGTGCAAAGTCATGCCACACCAATCAATGAAAGGGAATGCAAATAGGCATCCACTCAGGCTGATTGACAATTATAAGTTATATAATAGCAGACTGTTGTTTATGTCTTCCTATAATTGAGTTCATTATAATTCAGTTCAGTTCAGTTCAGTCACTCAGTCATGTCCGACTCTTTGCGACCCCATGAACCACAGCACGCCAGGCCTCCCTGCCCATCACCAACTCCCGGAGTCCACCCAAACCCATGTCCATTGAGTCGGTGATGCCATCCAACCATCTCATCCTCTGTCATCCCCTTCTCTTCCCACCTTCAATCTTTCCCAGCATCAGGATCTTTTCAAATGGGTCAGCTCTTCGCATCAGGTGGCCAAAGTATTGGAGTTTCAGCTTCAACATCAGTCCTTCCAATGAACACCCAGGAATAATCTCCTTTAGGATAGACTGGTTGGATCTCCTTGCAATCCAAGGGATTCTCAAGAGTCTTCTCCAACACCACAGTTCAAAAGCATCAGTTCTTCAGTGCTCAGCTTTCTTCACAGTCCAACTCTCACATCCATATATGACTACTGGAAAAAACATAGCCTTGACTAGATGGACCTTTGTTGACAAAGTAATGTCTGATTTTTAAATATGCTATCTAGATTGGTCATAACTTTCCTTCCAAGGAGTAAGTGTCTTTTAATTTCATGGCTGCTGTCACCATCTGCAATGATTTTGGAGTCCCCAAAAATAAAGCCTGACACTGTTTCCACTGTTTCCCCATCTATTTCCCATGGAGTGATGGGACCAGATGCCATGATATTAGTTTTCTGAATGTTGAGCTTTAAGCCAGCTTTTTCACTCTCTTCTTTCACTTTCATCAAGAGGCTCTTTAGTTCTTCACTTTCTGCCATAAGGGTGGTGTCATCTGCATAGCTGAGGTTATTTCTCCCAGCAATCTTGATTCCAGCTTGTGCTTCCTCCAGCCCAACGTTTCTCGTGATGTACTCTGCATATAAGTTAAATAAGCAGGGTGAGAATATATAGCCTCGATGTACCCTTTTTCCTATTTGGAACCAGTCTGTTGCTCCATGTCCAGTTCTAACTGTTGTTTCCTGATCTGCATACAGGTTTCTCAAGAGGCAGGTCTGGTGTTCTGGTATTCCTATCTCTTTCAGAATTTTCTACAGTTTATTGTGATCCACACAGTCAAAGGCTTTGGCATAGTTAATAGAGCAGAGATAGATGATTTTCTGAAACTCTCTTGCTTTTTCGATGATCCAGCGGATGTTGGTAATTTTATTTCTTGTTCCTCTGCCTTTTCTAAAACCAGCTTGAGCATCTGGAAGTTCACGGTTCATTGTTATAATTAGATATAGAATATTCATGAATCCTTATTGGGCTCTTAACTGCCTAAGGTTATTTGGAGAAACCACTGTGGTTATTTTTTACCCACTCTGTGCCTAGGGCGGCATGTGCAGGAGTTGAAAAATCTCTGTGGTTATTTTGTAGCATATCTGTGAGCTCTCCTGGGTGTGTCTGGAGTAGAGTTTAGAGATCAGTTTGCATCTCTTGCAGCCAGGCCTCCTCTTGATGCACCTGTCTAATTTCCTACCTAACATTTGCTATTTCCTTCCTCATGCTATCTTTGGCTTTAGCTTGCTTTTCTTTTTCTATTTCCTGAAGGGAGTCACAGCATTCGAGATCTTTCTTTTTCTTATTGTAGGTGTTTATATCTATAAATTTCTCTCTTAGAACTGCTTTTGCTGCATCCTACCAGTTTTAAGATATTATATTTCCATGTTAATTTTTTTTTAAATTTCCCTTTTGATTCTTTTCTAATCTATGGGGTATTTGGAGTTTGTTTTTTAAATTTCCAATATTTTGTATTTTCTAGGTTTCTTTCTGTTTTTGATTTCTGGATTTGAAAAATTATGGTCAAAAAAGATACTTGGTAACAAGGCTGCCTATTGTCATCCTGCTTGTTTAACTTACATTCAGAGTACATCATTTGAAAATACCAGGCTGGATGAATCGAAAGCTGGGATCAAGATTGCTGGGAGAAGTATCAACAGCCTCAGGTAAACAAATGATACTACACTAACGGCAGAAAGTGAAGAGGAACATAGGAGCCTCTTGATGAGGGTGAAGAAGGAGAGTTAAAAATCCAGTTTGAAACTCAGCATGAAAAAACTAATATCATGGCATCTAGTCCCATCACTGCATGGCAAACAGAAGGGGAAAAAGTGGAAGCAGTTATTTTCTTGGACTCTCAAATCAATGGGGATGGTGACCGTAGCCATGAAATTAAAAGTTGCTTGCTCCTTGGAAGGAAAGCTATGACAAATCTCGACAATGTGTTAAAAAGTAGAGACATCACTTTGCCAATAAATTTCTCTATAATCAAAGCTATGGTTTTTCCAGTAGTCACGTGCAGGTGTAAGAGTTGTATCATAAAGAAGGCTGAACAGCAAAGAACTTATGCTTTTGAATTGTGGTGCTGGAGAAGACTCTTCAGAGTCTTTTGGTCTGCAAAGAGATCAAACTAGTCAATACTAAAGGAAATCAACCCTAAATATTCATTGGAAGGACTGATGCTGAAGCTGAAGCTCTAGTACATTGGCCACTTGTGTGAAGAGACAACTCATTGGAAAAGACCCTGATGCTGGGAAAGATTGAAAGCAAAAAAAGAGAACGACAGAGTACGAGATGATTAGATAGCCTCACTGACTCAATGAATATGAATTTGAGCAAACTCTAGGAGATAGCTGAGAACAGAGGGGCCTGGCATGCTCAGAGGGTCACAGGGTCCATAAAGTCACAGAGTCAGACATGACTTAGTGACTGGATAACAACAGCAAATAATTTCAACATTTTTAGATTTTTAATACTCATTCTTCTGATCTATGGTAAAGAATCTGCCTGCAATGCAGGAGAACTGGGTCCAATCCTTGGGCTGGGTTGGAAAATTCACCTGGAGAAGGGAATGGCTACCCACTCCAATATTCTTGTCTGGAGAATTCCACGGACAGAGGAGCTTGACAGGCTACAGTCCATGGAGTCACAAAGAGTCAAACACGACTGAGTAACTAACACTTTTTTTTTTTTCTAACCTATTTATTATAAATATTTCTACCCTGGAGGGTGTTAGGTGTGCACTAAAGAAGAATGTGTATTTTGGTTCTGTTGGATGGAATGTTCTGTATATGTCTGTTAGAACTTTTTGGTCTAAAGCATAAGGTAGGTTTGATATATCCTTACTGATTTTTCATCTGAATGTTCTATCCATTGC
Source organism: Bos taurus (assembly GCF_002263795.3). Lineage (NCBI taxonomy): Eukaryota > Metazoa > Chordata > Mammalia > Artiodactyla > Bovidae > Bos > Bos taurus. The sequence goes on from NC_037334.1 coordinate 41,118,008, forward strand.
TGAAAGTGGCAAAGACTGTTTTCTGATACAAGGACTGAAACTTCAACTACGTTAGGAGAAATCTGGATTTATGTTTCCTCTTCCTTATTAATTTCATTTTGTACTTCACACAATTCCTCAAAAATAGAGTGAATCCTAAATGCCCTGGCTGAGAAATTAGACATGTATTTAGATAATGTCATGAAGACTTAGAACTTCTTGCCAGAGAGGTTCATGAAATTGGGTAGGTTGTTCCAAAGAAAATTTCTTTGGATATGAGTGGTCCTTAGAAGGAAAATAAAGTGAAAGTGAAGTCGATCAGTCGTGTCCGACTCTTTGCGACCCCATGGACTGTGGCCCAGCAGGCTCCTCCGTCTGTGGGATTCTCCAGGCAAGAGTACTGGAGTGCGTTGCCACTTCCTTCTCCAGTGGGGATCTTCCCGACCCAGGGATCGAACCCGCGTCTCCTGCATTGCAGACAGACTCTTTACCATCACGCTCAGAGGGTAATCCTACGGACGGAGGAGCCTGGTGGGCCACAGTCCATGGGGTCGCATAGAGTCGGACACGGCTGAGCGACTTCACTTCACTCACTAGAAGGAAAATAGTTGCTGCTTTAGTTAAAAATGTCCCTTAAAAGTTAAATCCCCTCTCCAATTTTCTAAAAAAAAAAAAAAAAAGTTCTAAAATAGTCAAATAAGGCATAAAATTGGGTATTTTGGCTAATGATAATATATCTGGTTCTATGGTCTCTTCACATTGGGAATGGTATCTGATCTACTGGCTTTATCTGGAATCTGATGATTCTTGGCAATGGACACAGTTTTGTATTTTCAGCAGGTCTATCAATGACTGGGGAGCCAGCTTTTAAAAGCATACTACACCTTATTTTTCTAACATTTCTATTTATTTTTATGCATATTGTGTTTCTGTGGCAATAAAGTTTAAAAGGTGATACAGAAAATAAAGTGTTCAATAAGTAAATGATACAGTGATTATTTTACCCTGATGGTGTTGATATTTATATTACAGATACTATTATTATTAATGTTTTAAATATTTCTTGAACTTTTATTTAATATATAATAGCTCTTAAAAAGTCTCATTTTTCAGGTGACTTATATCCTTTATGGGAAATTTATTTTAATTTAATTTTATTTTATTTAGCCACATTATAGATATTTCCTCTTTAGTATGGGTGGTAGGGGCTTCCCAGGTGGCTCAGTGGTAAAAGAATTTGCCTGCCAATTCAGGAGACACAGAAGACACAGTATATGCTGGTTTGACCCCTTAGTCAGGAAGATCCCCTGAAGGAGGAAATGGGAATTCACTCCAGAATCCCAAGGAGCCTGGCAGGCTACAGTTCATGGGGTTGCAAGAGTTGGACATGACTGAGTGACTAGGCACACATATTATTTTTGTTGTTATTAATTCTTCCTAAATAAGAAAACTGATTACAACATACAATATTGTTTGGAGCTTGTCTATTTGCAAGCATCTCTCTTAAGTGCATGATGAACAGTAGAGTAGGTTGGATAACTTTTAATTCTACAAAATATGGGCCAAATTTGGGGGAACCAGAAACAACCTTAAGATCCTGAATTTCCTAAATAGATTACTCAATCTTTAAAAAGAAATATTCACTTAATTGTAGATTAGGGAAACATACTACAATGTATGAGGGCTAAAATGAGTGTCTAATACTAAGGGAATTTTAAAATATAAAATATCCTATGAACATATAATAACAAAAAGTCCTTTGAATCCTGGTATCAAACATCCTTCAAGATACTTAATTGCAAAGTTAAAACAATCAATAGTATAGTGTATATATTATACTCTATTTTTGTACAGAAAATATTCCAAATTTCTATTTATTTTGTATGCCTTCTGCCCACACCCACCCACAAAGAATATCCAGATTATTCTAAGTAAGCACTGAATTTATGTACAGGAAATCACTATATTGTTTACCTATACAAGCAAAGGAAAATATGAGTAGATGATAAAATTGAAGTATTGCAATTTCTAAATATTTACTTTCTTTTATAGCTTTGAATTTTTAAACATGTGACTTAATTCATTCTTAGATGTAAAATAAAATAGCATGAATTGAATGCCATGACCTTATAATCATATGGATTATGTAAAATTGTAACTCAGCAAAGTTTGAGTGAAAGGTGCCTGGTGATTGGAAGAACTTGGTTTATAGAACCTTGAGTTTTTTCAGTGAGTTCAGGGAGGACCTCTGCTATAGGAGAGTGATGCCTTAGGGGAAATCTTAAAAGAAAAGCAGCATACCCTGATTGCTGACGGAAGGAGAGCCCAGTGGAGTGAGTAACATGCTTCATGACATGTAGGGGAAAATTCATGTTGAGTATATGGTGAGAAGACAATCTAGTAATGCTTTAACTTTGACAAAAGAAGGAACAAGAAAATAAGAGAACTGGACCATGCAATATTTCTAGATCAGGATGAGTAGTCTAGTTTATATTCTTAAAGCAGAAAAATACTCTTACCTGTTTTGGAAATGAAAGAAACATGTTCTAACACAGTAAAATGTCCATTCTGATTGTGTCATGTGGGTATCACTGGATGTTGTCTTGAGGGGAAGGGTCAGACCCTTGTGGGGAATAACAGTGGTATCTAAATATGCACAATATGTAGCTCAGATTCTGATATTGTCTAAGGAAATGAAAATATTTTGATACATTTGAAAAGAATTTGGTAGCAAAAATGAGAATAGTGATGGATTAGGGGATGGCAGTGAAAATTTGAATGTGCCAGACTTTCCACCTTAAATAACAAGGAACCATTACGCGATATAGTTGTGGGGATTTTTCCCATGAAAATAATGGAATTAAGCAGACTTCAGTTTTCTATATTTAATTCCATAATTCAAGCCTCTTTCATAAGGAAAAAGTCAGTGAGCAGATAGATGTTTTACACAGAATTCAGTACACTAGTATTTGGAAGGAATACACAAATACAGATTTAATATTAAAAATATAAATTGCAACATTTATTTCAGCATATTCATACCATAGAGAAAGGTACAACCAGAAAAAAATATTTACAAACAATTTCCTAAGTCAGGAAGTTGCTCAAATACTTATAAAAATTACCTTTATATACATTGTCATTTTAATTCACAGAACTACATGTATTGATAAGTGTTAGAGAACAAATTATAAGTAAACACTATTCTCTCTGTAAAATATTTCTTAATTCCTTTGCATTCTGTGGAATTTTATCAAATACCCTTCTAGTTTTATAATCTAAATAAATACTATTTTACTTTCATTTTAACTTTTTCTTGTGTGTTTGCATTTTGTTTTATGTTTACACTGCTTTATAAAGATCACCAGCAAGGAAAATTCTAAAACATATGATAATCAGTTTTAATGTACCCTGCCAAAAAGAAATGTAGTACTTATTAAATACAAAGTTTGCCCTTTTCCAGTTTTTGAAAGTAAGATCAAAATGTTGACAAAAATATAAAAACAAGATGAAGAGGAATAAATGAGACAGGCAAACTTATTTGTGTATCTTTAAATTGTAGTTGGAGTAGATAACAGACTTTTTCCTTTTGAAATGACTCAAAATCACCCACTGTTCCTGGCTTGTCCTTGCCCAAAACAAAGAAAAATAAATAAGTCAATTTTGGGATAAGTAGTGTGATAAAAGGATGAAGACTTAGATATATATTCTGCCAAAGAACTGGATTAACAGAATAAGAAATATTCTTATTTCTTATTAATGATGGTATTATAATAATGGTCTTATTAATAATGGTATTCTGTTCATTAACAGAATAAAAAAAAGTCTTTGTCCATTTGTGAGGATTTAAGAGAATGCCACACCAAAATATGCTGCTTTGGCATAATGACTATTTTGAACTGAAGGCACTTGAGAAACAGCAAATTCAAGAAGGGCTTTATGATTTTTCCTTTCTACCTGTTATCAAGACATAACATTTCCTTTTGGAAGCTGCCCACTCTAGCACAGGAAAAGAAGAGCATTCTTATGACTGAAAGTTGGGCTTTGATAACAAAATGAACTTGTAAAACAAATCTAGTAAAATACATTTTATTGTTCTTTAGTTTCTCCATGAATTTCTTAGTCACACTCTCATGACTTCATGCTCCTAGCCCAGGAATCTTTGTCTTGTCACACTCACAAAACTTACCATTATTTGATTAAAAAAAAAAAGTTACATAAACTTTTGGGTTTAATGACTTCTGGTTTCTGTTTTCTTAAAGAAAAATGAATAATATAATAGTTTCAAATTCAATTTTTAGGCCTTTAGCCTGGGGCATAGCCTCTCACTAGCTTTAGGAAGAAGTAGGGGAGAAGCCAGTATATGTAACTTTTTGCTAGGAAATACATGCCTCCAAGTGTACATCTTGGTAAGAGATTACTGTGACTCACAAAGAACAGATATCTCAGTAAGTTATTTCAGTGTTTTTCTGTGTGTGGGAAGATGCAAAAATGTGGGTTTATTAAAACACTTCCTGAGATATACATCTAACTAAGGAGCATGCTACGTCAAAATATGAAATGACTCATCTTTATTTCCATTCTGTTGCTGCTGCTGCTGCTGCTAAGTTGCTTCAGTCATGTCCAACTGTGTGCGACCCCATAGGTGGCAGCCCACTAGGCTCCTCTGTCCTTGGGATTCTCCAGGCAACAATACTGGAGTGGGTTGCCATTTCCCTCTCCAATGCGTGAAAGTGAAGTTGCTCAGTCATGCCCGACTCTTAGCCACCCCATGGACTGCAGCCTACCAGGCTCCTCCATCCATGGGATTTTCCAGGCAAGAGTACTGGAGTGGGGTGCCATTGCCTTCTCTGTATTTGCATTCTAAATTCTTCTTATTGTGCAGTGTCATCAGCAACTTCAGTAGCTAATGACCTAACCCTTCTAAAATTGCATAATGAGCAACATTATTTGTTTTATGTTTGTTTTCTTTAAAAGACACTGATGTGCAGGTAAAAAATTAAAACAGTGTATCTGCTTCTACCCTGTGAATCTGTCCTGCTAGTTTAATACATAGGCTTAACCACAGAACTTCAAAGGGTAGAATATCCTTTTTCTTACCCTTAAGAATGGCATACAGAAATACCTGTGTGAAGATACAGAATATTTCCCTGTTATTGTGAGAATTAGAGTCCCTTGGACTGCAAGGAGATCAAACTAGTTAATCTTAAAGGAAATCAGCTTTGCATATTCATTAGATGGACTGATGCTGAAGCTGAAGCTCCAATACTTTGGTCACCTGGTGTGAAGAGATGTCTCACTGGGAAAGACCCTGTTGCTGGGAAAGACTGAAAGCAAAAGGAGAAGACGAGGATGAGATGTTTATGTCACCAAGTCCAAGTTCACTCTGCTTGCCTCATGAAAGGCCAATGAACCTGAGAGACAAGGTGTTGAGGCAAGGAAGAGACTTTAATCAGGGAGCCAGCAGACCAAAGATGGCAGGCTAGCACCTCAAAATAGCCATCTTATTGGGGTCTGGATGCCAGGTTGTTTTATAGATCAGAGAGAAAGAAGCAATGAGGAACTAAAGTCAAAAGGCAGAATAGAGAGGGAGATGCAGTGGGGAAGTAAACTGAAAGGGTCTTCAGTCTTTCAAAACATCTCCAAGGGAATGTCCAGCCTTTGAGAGGGGTGTGTTAGTCTCTTCTATTCACAGGTGGGCAGGGACAAACTATCTCTCCATGAGCTGAACAAAGGCACTTTAGTTTACAGTCAAGCAAAGGGACAGGGTCTCCAGGCAAGCCACTGAGTACGATTATAATAATAAAAGGAAGTCAAAGAAACAGTTTCCAATATGGAGTCAGAGTTGACTTCCTCCCTATAACAGTTAGATAGCATCACTGACTCAATGGACATGAATCTGAGCAAACTCTGGGAGATAGTAAAAGACAGGGAAGCCTGGTGTACTGCAATCCATGGAATTGCAGAGTCGGACTTGACTGAGTGACTGAATAACAAAAATAGAATATTTCCCTGTTATTGTTATAATTGTATATGCTTTTGATATTCTGTTGGAAAAGAAAGGGTTAAAAATGCTGATGGATAGCATACATTTTTCATTTACATGTACAGGTAATTTTGACAATAGTTTTCATGAATATGTATTGCATTAAAAATAAAAACTCATTGGGAATTCATGCAAACAACTTGTTTTAATTATGTACCAAAAAATGACATGTCAAAACTTAAAAGAAAATAAGCATTGTCATGTGTAAGAAAATTTTGAATCAAATTTTTTTTAAAGATTTTTTTTTAAAACTTTGACTGCTTAAAATAGTTCTTCTAGTGATCTCATTTGCAAATCAGTCAACTGGGGGATCTTGTTTCGGTGCATAGTCTCATTCAAGGGACTGAGGTTAGATTTGCATTTCTACAATGTCCCATGTTACTCTGATGCTTCTATGCCACTGACCACTCTAAATAGCAAAACTTTCAGAGGCAATCTGGTAAAGAAAGTGAAGTGAAAGTGTTAATCTCTTATTTGTGTCCGACTCTGTGATCCCATGGACTGTAGCCTGCCAGGCTCCCCTGTCCATGGAATTCTCCAGGCAAAAATATTGGAATGGGTATCCATTCTCTTCTCCAGGGGATCTTCCCAACCTAGTAATTGAACTGGGGTCTCCTGCATTGCAGGAAGATTCTTTACCATATGAGCCGCCAGGGAAGTCCCCAGGTAAAGAACACTCATCCTATAAAGCTTTGATAGAATTTATTTTTTCCAGCATTCCTGTAATCTTTTTTGTTATTAAACTATGTTGAAATAAAACTTGTAAATTTTTCATTAACATGGAAGGTGGACTTGATAATGGCATTCTTTTTTCTAAGACTTTTTTTCCTTTTTCCCCCTCTCTTTCTCTGGTTTAATTAAATTAGTTTGCTTAAATTATTGTGTGCTTAAATATTTTATGAGAATATTATAAAGTTAAACTTGTTTTATCATATTATATGTTCAGTTCTTGTACTCTCTAGTTCTAGATTTTTCCTTTTTTCCCTCTACTTATTAAAATTTTTACCTCTGTGATCATTAGAAATTCTGTAATATTATCTGAAAAATTTTAACCATCTAATATTTTCCTGATATTTTTCTAATTAAATTCTTCAGTTATACTTATATGCAGACTTAAATCAACATCTATACTTGAGAATAGTACCTGGCTCATTATATGTGTTTAATAAATATTTAATGAATTTGAAGTAAAAGATGGTACATTTATAATAGTCCATCTACTAAATGAAGTAACACTGAATTATTTAACAGAAACAAATTCTGGCCCATGATTACTATTAAGATATAAATTACTTAAAAAATCAACCTAACCATAATATGGGACTAAATTAGACAATTTTCCCATTGTAAATGTCTCATGGACAGGAAATTTATGTTATTTGTCTCTTTTTTACTATTATGACATTGCACTGAGGTCTTCTTGAACATAGTAATTACAGAATACCTACTTCAGCAGAATTCAAACCAAAATGAAAAGTACAGATATGTCCATATTAAGTGGTATCATTTACATAATTTTAAATACTTATCATTTGCAGATCTGGTTTGGGAATCAATTCTAAACTGCTTGTTTTAGTTGATCTCTCAAATATTCTGCATGTGTCTGGCCGAGAGCAACCTCTTTCGTGCTAGAACTTTCCTGAAAGCTTTCTTCACATCTTTGTTTCTTAGGGTGTATACAAGAGGATTTACCAACGGAGTGACTACACAGTAGAATACTGAAATCACTTTACCCATGGTAAAGTTGTACTTGGCTGGAGGACGAACATAGGCAAAGATAATGGTGCCATAATAGATGGTGACCACAGTGAGGTGGGAGGCGCAGGTGGAGAAAGTTTTCTTCCGAGCCTCTTGGGAAGATAGCTTGATTATTGTGACCACAATATTCCCATAGGACGACATAGTGAGAAGAAAAGAACTTAGAATCACAACAGAGCTGCATGTGTAACCCAAAGCCTCCACCAAGAATGTATCTGAGCAGGAGAGTTTAAAAATTGGGTCTGAGTCACAGAAGAAATGATTGATCTTCTGGGGTCCACAAAAGTTTAGGTAAGAGATGAGTATGGTAGGTAGGAGAGGGGCAATGAAGCCCCCAATCCAAGATCCAGCTGAAAACTGCAGGCATACCTGGAGACGCATGAGGAATGAGTATCTTAGAGGGCTGCATATAGCCAGGTATCGGTCATAGGCCATCACAGCCAACAGGATGCACTCTGTAGCCCCCAAAGAGAAAAAAAAGTAGTACTGGGTTATACAACCGGAAACGGAAATGGTAACAACCTGTGAGAGACAAGTGGCCAGCAATTTAGGCACTGTGGCTGTCGTGTACCAGATCTCTAGAAAGGACAAATTTCCTAAAAAAATGTACATGGGTGTTTGAAGTGTGGAATCCGTGAGAACAATGAAGATGATGAGGGTGTTTCCCATGAGAGAGAGCAGATATACAGTGAGAAAAATCACAAATAATGCAAGCCTTAGATAGAGAACACCAGAAAATCCAAGAAAAATAAATTCTGTTACTCTTGTTTGATTTGCCACATTCATGTCTCATCTTCTTGGTCTGGAATGAATGAACAAAACATAGAATATGGCAGATAAGCAAGGAAGGAATATTTCATATTTATTTCATGATGATATTAGACAAACAATAAAGATTAATGTCTGGCAAAAATAATTGGTATTTTTATAAGTATTTTTACATCATTTAATTTATCTAGTTTATGAAGTAAACCACAAAGGTAAGCAGTCTAATAATCTACTTTACAAATGAAGAAACTAAACAAATAAGTATTTTTCCTAATTACATCACTTTAGTTTGAGGGTGATATAGTATATCCAAGTAGGTCGTTTTAAGCAACTGCAGATCAACTAATATATAAAATTGTGGCCATTTGGAACAAGCATGCCATTATCACATCGCTGAAGATTTCACATCCTAGATATTAGAGGAGGGTGAAGAAATGAACAGCAGGTGGATCAGAGGCCAGTGCATTGGGGGTGGGCACTCTCAGAATGGACCCACTGGGCCATACTAGTAGCCTTATGTAGACAAACAATTGCCTACATTTTTAACACTATAAACCCTGTTGCATGGAATCCTTTAGGGTTTGGTGGGAAATTGGTAGATGAGCAAACTATCTGCAGAAAATTTTTTTAAAAAGTGTGAATTTGACATTTATGGACAAGTTTTTGTTCATAAATATTATTTTAGCATTTTTAGTCTTTGTTTTTAAAATCATTGCATCTACTAATATTCTCCTACATTGCTTGTGTGTGTGTGTTTGTTGCTTAGTCGTGTCCAACTCTTTGCAACCCTATAGACTGTAGCCCACCAGGCCCCTCTGTCCATGGGATTCTTCAGGCAAGAACACTGGAGTAGGTTGCCATTTCCTTCTCCAAAAGGAACTATAGAAAGAAAGAAAGTGAAGTCATTCAGTTGTTTAGGAGCAGTCAAAAAATTAATATTAAAGTCACAAATCCACTCATCCTTCAATGCATATAGCATTTTTAAGTGCATAATATAATATTTATAACTAAAGTTGTAACTATTTCTTATCAAAATTTAGAAGAACAAGAAATCTTGTTTTAAAGAAACAATGTTTTCAACTGTTGTATCTATGTATATATGTGCTCTGGTGCCAAAATATCCAGATGATAAATGCAAATTATAATAGAAAACAATCTTAATATGCATATTAAAACTTTGTATATGTAAAATATGTATATTTGTCATTTAAATAAAAGTTCTGACAATAAAAATATAGACTTTATATCTTCTATATCACAATGAAAAACCATCTAAATGGAATATGAAAGCAATATGGTTCATGTCCACAGATTTCTGTTGTAAACGTCTACGGAAGTTTTGAATCATAAACCTCTATAGAGAAATGTATATAGGCTTTATGCCATAGCCTTCATGCTTCCTGTGGTGTTCTTACGATAAAGTAGAACTTTTCAGGATATATATGATAAAAATTTAAACCAACGTTTGATATTAATCCCCTAAAACTTCTAAGATTTTTGTCACATTACTCTGAGTAATAAAAATAAAATTGTGCTTTTAAAGCCAGTGTTCAAAAGTATTTTTAAAAATATCACTAGAAATTGACCTAGAATATATAATTTAAGAAAGTCATTTTGGGGAAAGAACCGGGACAAAAATTTTTAATGTATTTGTCGAGTTTGATACTCTGGTATCACAAGAAAAATATTAATATTTATATTCTTTTTGTAAGACCATGTGTCTGAAGTGTTATTCAGTCACTCAGTCATGTCCAGCTCTTTGTAACCCCACAGAATGCAACATGCCAGGCTTCCCTGTCCTACACTATCTTCTGGAGTTTGCTCAAACTCATGTGCCGAAGTTATCTCATCTCTATTATCTATATAACTGGGAAAGATTGAAGGCAGGAGAAGAAGGGGATGACAGAAGATGAGAGGGTTGTGGGCATCACCAATTCAATGGACAAGAGTTTGAGCAAACTCCAGGAGATGGTGAAGGACAGGGAAGCCTGGTGTGCTACAGTCCATGAGGTTGCAAAGAGTCAGATACAACGAGCAGCTGAACAACAAATAGCATACTATTTAGACATGATATAGCATGTCACATGACTAATTTTCCATTGTTACTTTTACTATTCTCCTAGAATTAACAAAAGGAAAGAAAACTGTTTATTTGGAAGGAATATAAGTAGAAATTTAACAATAAAATTAATTCAATGCCATCCCCAAAGAAAATATCTTTTTTTTCAAAATTATATAATTCTACCATTAGGCAGAGGGGAGTTGTTCACTCTCCAACTATATATATATATATATATATATTTTTTTTTAATGTACTTAGTAGGAAACAAACGGAGAAGGCAATGGCTACCCACTCCAGTACTCTTGCCTGGAAAATCCCATGGATGGAGGAGCCTAGTAGGCTGCAGTCCATGGGGTCACAGAGTCGCACAGAGCTGAGTGACTTCACTTTCACTTTTCACTTTCATGCATTGGAGAAGGAAATGGAAACCCACTCCAGTATTCTTGCCTGGAGAACCCTAGGGACGGGGGAGCCTTGGTGGGCTGCTGTCTGTGGGGTCGTACAGAGTCGGACACAATTGAAGCGACTTAGCAGCAGCAGCGGCAGTAGGAAACAATGATAAAAATGAAAATTATTTAGCATTTTTAGAAAAATATAATAGCATTTAAATATAAAGAGAAACTTACATATATTTTTACTTATTTGATGTTTTAATTGATAAGCCATAATAACTATTCTTGCATGCCAAATAAATATCTGAGAAACTGCCTCAAATCACAGAAATAATCTAAATGATAGAAAGTATTGTCATGTAACACTACTAGTCTCTAGAAAAGTGAGAAATAACACAAGTTATATCCACCCAGGTATACTCACAGCCTATATTTTTTGGTTGTTTTTCAGAAACTTAAGGCTATTATTTATGATTTCTTTAAATGCTCCTTTTCATACTATTCATTAATTATATTGCACTGTATTCAATTAGTTTATGAGGGAAATAAGCTGAGGGATCTGCTCCCTGCTATGCCATTGACTTTGACACACAATCTATGCTACAGATAAACACAAAATTCCTTGCATGTTTTTTTCTTTTTTCTCACTTTGTTTGTCCCTGTGGCCAGGATATAGGTAAAGACATGGTCTGAGATCCCCTTGGGAGAAGTATTAGGATTTCATCAGCCTTGAGACTTGGAGAACTGGCATCTACCGTGGGACATCTACCTGCAGAAATTCTCTGAGGGCTTTCCTCTGGTGAAAGTCAGAGTATTCTCCTGTTGGGGGTCAAAGGAAAAGACAAAGTGTGAGAAGCATTTGAAATATCTCCACAGAAACTGAAGAAATATTCTCCTAAATGGCTTAACTGATTGCCACTGCCCATAGAGTTCATCCTTCACCTATAATTTCAGTATTGTGTCTCAATGTGTCAGCCACCACAGAAGATGGTATTCTCTAGCATACAAAATACAAGCTGCATTCACATTGAAAAATCTTTCTTTTCAATAAAGCAAATGAACAAAAAACAACACTGGTTTGACATCTTTTGATAGCAAATAACTCAACTCAAAAGCATTTACCAAGGGTATGTGGAAAACAAGATTGCCCACTCTAGCCAATACTAGGATTGAGTCATTTCACAAATAGTTACAGAGGAAGCATAGTACATATGTGCAGAGAGAACGAAAGCATTACAAACCTCAGTATCAGAAGAAGAAAGCAGCTAGAATAGTGAATAAAATAAAATAGATACTGTTCATATACATGCGATGAAAAGAGAATTAGCAATGTAAGTTTGAGGTTGTTTAAATTACTCACAGAAAATAATGTCTGTTTAGCATGTTGTTTTATAAACAGTTGGTTATCCCACATGTAAGTAAAACAAAAGCACAAATAAATGCCAAGTAGGTCAAACTCTTATGTATTAAAGAAATAGATTATAAACCAGTAGTCAATGAGGCAGTAGAAGTCACCAAGAGATATTTGAAAATGTGTGGAGATAGTTTTTATTTTCAGTATCATGAAATGTTGGTTTCATGTGTTAATATTATTATGAAAGTTGCTTAGATAAGAATCCTTATCCAAGAATTTCAAATCCCCTACCCAAGGTATTAACAGTGTTCCCACTGAGTATTGCTATTCTAAAGGTAAGAGATGATATCATTTTATAAATGTTTAAAGCTATAATTTACTCATAATAAAATGCACCCATTATAAATATAGAGCTGAATGATTTTCACAAAAGTATACACATACATAATTCGAACCACAGTAAAAAATATAGCACTCATATACTACACAAAGCTTCCTCATGCCCTTTACTCTCACATTATTCCCCCCTTAGACTCAAGCAATGAACATTTTTCTTTTTGTCACTATAGCTTAGTGACAAATAATATAGCTTTGCTTATTTATTATATAGAATCCATGGGTCATATATTCTTTTCTGTCATCTACCATGATAGATACTTTCCCATGCTGCTGTGTGTTTTGTATGTCTGTTACTTTTTATTATATTGATTTCTATTTCTTTGAATGAATATAAATATCAAAGTTTAATTATCTATTTGCATGTTGGTAGATAATTAGATTATTTCCAATTTGGGGTAAATGAAAACAAAACTAATATAAACTTCTATTTCCACATCCTTGCTGCATATATGGTTCATTTCACTTGATTAAACAGCTAGGAAGGCAATTGCTAGCTCATGTGGTAAGTGCTCTATTATTTAACAAAAAATTACCATAAGATTTCCAAAGTTATTACAGCTTTTTACATTCCCACTTTAATACATTTTTTTTTTTTAACTTTTTATAGTAATTATATAGTGTACTTGATGCTTCACTTTACATTTCTGATGACTAATGATGGAATCTTTTCATGTGTTGTCTGGCCATTGTTATGAAAGTTTGTGTAATACAAAGTAATCAGCTCAAACTAAAGAATTAAATGTAAGACTCAACTGTAAAACTGCTAGCAAAAAAGTCAGGGAAAGTCTTTTTGACTTTGGTCTTTGTAAATAATCTTTTACTATGACATCAACAGCACAAGAAAATAAAACAAAAATAAATGAAGGGACTATTTTAAACTAAAAGATTCTTCTGCACAGCAAGTAATCATCAAGATAAAATAAATCAGCATATGGAATGGAATATGTACAAACTATATATGTGATATGGAGTTAATATTCAATATATATAAGGAACTCATAATTCATTATTAAAGGTAATAGTTGAAAATGGGGAAAGGACTTATATAGAGATAACACTAAAGGAAATATTAAATTAACTAACAGATAAATGTAAAGTCCAACATCACTAATCATCAAGGAAATAAAAATCAAAAACACATGTAAGCAGCTATACATCAATAAAATGAACAACTTAGAAGTAGAGAAATTCTTGGAATGGTATACCCTCCCAAAAATGAACCAAGGAGAAATAGAAAATATGATCAGACCAATCACAAGTAACAAAATTGAAACTGGGATTTAAAACTTCCAACAAACAAAGGTCCAGGAACAGTTGGCTTCACAGGCAAAGCCTGTCAAACATTTAGAGAAAAGCTAACACCTAACCTTCTCAAAGAACTGCAAATGATTTCAGAGGAAGGGACAATCCCAAACTCATTCTATGCGGTCACTGTCATCCCCATCCAAAACTATACAGAGATAATACAAACAAAAAGGAAAATTATAGGCCAATATCACTGGTAAACACAGAAAGCCTCAACAAAATACTAGCAAACTGAATTTAAAAAAATATTAAAAGGACCATTCAACATGATCAGGTGAGATTTACCCCAGTGATGCAAGAATTCTTCAATGTATTAACAAACTGAAGAATAAAAACCATGGGATTATCTTGATAGATGCAGAAAAAAGCTTTTGACAATGTTCAACTTTTTATCAAGTTTATGATAAAAAAAAATCCAGAGAGTGATCACAGAGGGAGCCTAACTCAACATAACACAGGGCATATATGACAAACATACAGCAAACATCATTCTCAATAGTGAAAAACTGAAAGCATTTCCTCACAGATCAAGAACAAGAAAAGGATGTCCACCCTCACCAATTTTAATCAACATAGTTCTGGAAGTCCTAGCCATGGCAGTCAGAGAAGAAAAAGAAATAAAAGGAATCTACATAGGAAAAGAAGTAATTATCCTTGTTTACAGATGACATGCTATTATACATAGAAATCCTAAAGACGTAACCAGAAAAGTACTAGAGATAATCAGTGCAGAAGTTTTTAATCTGCTGGCTTAAATCTATTAGTAAGTATTTTATTTCTGATGTTATTTAAAGTGAATGTTTTTTGCCAATATTATTTTCAGATAAGTTATTGTTAGGACATAACAATAGAGCAATTGGTTTTGTATGGTAAATTTTATTCTACAACATTATTCTTTTTTTTTTTTTTTGATGTTGAGATTTATTTATTTTTTTCCTGGAGTATAGCTGCTTCACCATGTGTTGTTAATTTCTGCCATCCAGCAAAGTAAATAAGTTATATGTATACATATATCCAATCATTTTTAGATTTATTTCCCATTTACATCACCACAGATCACTGAGTAGAGTTCCCTATTCTATACAGTAGGTTCTCATTGGTTATCTATTTTATTCATAATACCATATAAATGTCAACCTAATCTCCCATTCATCTCACCTCTCTCCCCTTTTGGTGTCTATAAGTTTGTTCTCTATATCTGTGACTCTATTTCTACTTTGAAGACAGTGTATTTATACCATTTTTCTAGATTCCACATATAAGTGATACTATATGATATTTGGAACTCTGAGTTCAGATGCTTATATCTTTCCTTTCTCCTTTGCTTTTCACTTCTCTTCTTTTCACAGCTATTTGTAAGGCCTCCCCCAGACAGCCATTTTGCTTTGTTGCATTTCTTTTCCATGGGGATGGTCTTGATCCCTGTCTCCTGTACAATGTCACGAACCTCCATCCATAGTTCATCAGGCACTCTGTCTATCAGATCTAGTCCCTTAAATCTATTTCTCACTTACACTGTATAATTATAAGGGATTTGATTTAGGTCATACCTGAATGGTCTAGTGGTTTTCCCTACTTTCTTCAATTTAAGTCTGAATTTGGCAATAAGGAGCTCAAGATCTGAGCCACAGTCAGCTCCCAGTCTTGTTTTTGCTGACTGCATAGAGCTTCTCCATCTTTGGCTTCAAAGAATATAATCAATCTGATTTGGGTGTTGACCATCTGATGATGTCCATGTATACAGTCTTCTCTTGTGTTGTTGGAAGAGGGTGTTTGCTATGACAAGTGTATTCTCCTGGCAAAACTCTATTAGCCTTTGCCCCACTTCATTCCATACTGCAAGGACAAATTTGCCTGTTACTCCAGGTGTTTCTTAACTTCCTACTTTTGCATTCCAGTCCCCTATAGTGAGAAGGACATCTTTTTTGGGTATTAGTTGTAAAAGGTCTTGTAGGTCTTCATAGAACTGTTCAACTTCAGCTTCTTAAGCGTTACGGTTGGGGCATAGGCTTGGATTAGTGTGATATTGAATGGTTTGCCTTGGAAACGAACAGAGATCATTCTGTCATTTTTGAGATTGCATCCAAGTACTGCATTTTGGACTCTTTTGTTGACCATGATGGCTACTCCATTTCTTATATCCTGCCCAGAGTAGTGGATATAATGGTCATCTGAGTTAAATTCACCCATTCCAGTCCGTTTTAGTTCGCTGATCCCTAGAATGTCGACGTTCACTCTTGCCATGTCCTGTTTGACCACTTCCAATTTGCCTTGATTCATGGGCCTGACATTCCAGGTTCCTATGCAATATTGCTCTTTACAGCATCAGACCTTGCTTCTATCACCAGTAACATCCACAACTGGGTATTGCTTTTGCTTTGGCTCCATCCCTTCAGTCTTTCTGGAGTTATTTCTCCACGATGTCCAGTAGCATAATTGGGCACCTACCTACCTGGGGAGTTCCTCTTTCAGTATCCTATCATTTTACATTTTCATACTGTTCATGGGGTTCTCAAGGCAAGAATACTGAAGTGGCTTGCCATTCCCTTCTCCAGTGGATCACATTCTATCAGACCTCTCCACCATGATCCGCACATCCTGGGTGGCCCCAGACAGCATGGCTTACTTTCATTGAGTTAGACAAGGCTGTGGTTCGTGTGATCAGATTGGCTAGTTTTTTGTGATTATGGTTTTAGTGTGTCTGCCCTCTGATGCCCTCTTGCAACACCTACCATCTTACTTGGGTTTCTCTTATCTTGGAAGTGGATTATCTCTTCATGGCTGCTCCAGCAAAGTGGAGCCACTGCTCCTTACCTTGGATGAGGGGTATCTCCTCACAGCCTCTCCTCCTGACCTTGAATGTAGAGTAGCTCCTCTTGGCCTTCTTGCAAAACCACGCAGCCACTGCTCTTTGGACGTGGGGTTACTCCTCTCAGCCACCACCCCTGACCTCGGGTGTGGGGTATCTCTTCTCGGCTGCCACCCCTGACCTTGGGCATGGGGTAGCACCTCTTGGCCACTGCCCCTGACCTTGAGCGTGGGGTAGCTCCTCTTGGCTCACATCCCTGACCTCGGGCATGGGGTAGCTTGTCTTGGCCGGTGCCCCTGACCTCGGACATGGTTAGCTCCTTTTAGCTGCTTCTGTGCCACCACAGCCTGGAATTCTCGGTCGCTGCCCCGACCTTAGGTGAGGGGTAGCTCCTCTTGGCCACACTTCTGTGTGGTCCATCACAGCCGCCATTCTAAAGATAGCCAGAGTTCCAAAGAAGAGCAAGGAGAGATAAGAAAGCCTTCCTCAGGGATCAATGCAAAGAAATAGAGAAAAACAACAGAATGGGAAAGACTAGAGATCTCTTCAAGAAAATTAGAGATACCAAGGGAACATTTCATGCAAAGATGGGCTCAATAAAGGACAGAAATGGTATGGACCTAACAGAAGCAGAAGATATTAAGAAGAGGTGGCAAGAATACACAGGAGAACTGTACAAAAAAGAGCTTCAGGACCCAGATAATCACGATGGTGTGATCACTGACCTAGAGCCAGATATCCTGGAATGTGAAGTCAAGTGGGCCTTAGGAAGCATCACTACGAACAAAACTAGTGGAGGTGATGGATACCAGTTGAGCTATTTCAAATCCTGAAAGATGATGCTGTGAAAGTGCTGCAGTCAATATGCCAGCAAATTTGGAAAACTCAGCAGTGGCCACAGGACTGGAAAAGGTCAGTTTTCATTCCAATCCCAAAGAAAGGCAATGCCAAAGAATGCTCAAACGACTGCACAGTTGCACTCATCTCACACGCTAGTAAAGTAATGCTCAAAATTCTCCAAGCCAGGCTTCAGCAATACATGAACCGTGAACTTCCTGATGTACAAGCTGGTTTTAGAAAAGGCAGAGGAACCAGAGATCAAATTGCCAACATCCACTGGATCATGGAAAAGGCAAGAAAGTTCCAAAAAAACATCTATTTCTGCTTTATTGACTACACCAAAGCCTTTGACTATGTGGATCACAATAAACTGTGGAAAATTCTGAAAGAGATAGGAATACCAGACCACCTGACCTGTCTCTTGAGAAGCCTGTATGCAGGTCAGGAAGCAACAATTAGAACCGGACATGGAACAAAATACTGGTTCCAAATAGGAAAAGGAATACATCAAGGCTGTATATTGTCACCCTGCTTATTTAACTTATATGCAGAGTACATCATGAGAAATGCTGTGCTGGAGGAAGTACAAGCTGGAATCAAGATTGCCAGGAGAAATATCAATAACCTCAGATATGCAGGTGACACCACCCTTATGGCAGAAAGTGAAGAGGAACTAAAAAACCACTTGATTAAGGTGAAAGTGGAGAGTGAAAAAGTTGGCTTAAAGCTCAACATTCAGAAAACAATGATCATGGCATCTGGTCCCATCACTTTATGGGAAATAGATGGGGAAACAGTGGAAACACTGTCAGACTTTATTTTGGGGGGCTCCAAAATCAGTGCAGATGGTGATTGCAGCCATGAAATTAAAAGGCACGTACTCCTTGGAAGGAAAGTTATGACCAACCTAGATAGCATATTGTAAAGCAGAGACATTACTTTGCCAGCAAAGGTCTGTCTAGTCAGGGCTATGGTTTTTCCTGTGGTCATGTATGGATGTGAGAGTTGGACTGTGAAGAAAGCTGCGCACCAAAGAATTGATGCTTTTGAACTGTGGTGCTGGAGAAGACTCTTGAGAGTCCCTTGGACTGCAAGGAGATCCAACTAGTCCATTCTAAAGGAGATCGGTCCTGGGTGTTCTTTGGAAGGACTGATGCTAACGCTGAAACTCCAGTACTTTGGCCACCTCATGTGAAGAGTTGAGTCATTGGAAAAGACCCTGATGCTGGGAGGGATTGGAGGCAGGAGGAGAAGGGAACGACAGAGAATGAGATGGCTGTATGGCATCACCGAGTTGATGGATTTGAGCTTGAGTGAACTCCGGAAGTTGGTGATGGACAGGGAGGCCTGGCGTGCAGCGATTAATGGGGTCACAAAGAGTTGGACACGACTGAGTGACTGAACTGAACTGAACTGATATGATATTTGTTTTTTTCTTTTGACATTTTTTCTTATGACAATCTCTAGATACACACACATCTCTGCAAGTAACACTGTTTTGCTCCTTTTTATGGCTAAGTAACATTCCATTGTATATATGTACAGAAATTTCTTTATAGATTCATCTTTTGGTGGACATTTAGTTGCTTCCATGTTCTGGGTATGGCAAATAGTGTTGAAATGAACATCGGGTGCATGTAAATTTTTTTTTTTTGGAAGCTAATTACTTACAATATTGTAGTGGTTTTTGCCATACATTGGCATGAATCAGCCATGATTGTATATATGTTCCCCATCCTGAACCCCGTCCTACCTCTCTCCCCATCCCTTCTCTCATCCCAGGGCACCAGCCCTGAACATCCAATCTCATTCATTGAACCTGGACTGGCAATCTGTTTCACGTTTGAAACTGTACACATTTCAATGCTATTCTCTCAAAACATCCCACCATTGCCTTCTCCTACAGAGTCCAAAAGTCTGTTTTTACATCTGTGTCTCTTTTGCTGTCTCGTATATAGGGTCATCATACCATCTTTCTAAATTCCATATATATACGTTAATATACTGTATTGGACTTTTTCTTTCTGACTTACTTCACTCTGTATAATAGGCTCCAGTTTCATCCACCTCATTAGAACTGATTCAAATGCATTCTTCTTAATAGCTGAGTAATATTCCATTGTGTATATGTACCACAGCTTTCTTATCCATTCGTCTGCCGATGGACATCTAGGTTGCTTCCATGTCCTGGCTATTGTAAACAGTGCTGCGATGAACATTGGGGTACACGTATCTCTGTCAATTCTGGTTTCCTCAGTGTGTATGCCCAGCAGTGGG
The DNA here is from genome assembly GCF_002263795.3 of Bos taurus. Lineage (NCBI taxonomy): Eukaryota > Metazoa > Chordata > Mammalia > Artiodactyla > Bovidae > Bos > Bos taurus. Next base: position 41,137,997 of record NC_037334.1, read on the forward strand.
ATTGCTGGGTTGTATGGCAGTTCTATTTCCAGTTTTTTAAGGATCTCCACACTGTTCACCATAGAGGCTGTACTAGTTGTATTCCCACCAACAGTGAAAGAGGGTTCCCTTTTCTCTGCACCCTTTCCAGAACTTACTGTTTGTAGACTTTTTGATAGCAGCATTCTGACTGGGGTGAGATGGTGCCTAATTATGGTTTTGATTTGCATTTCTCTGGTAATGAGTGATATTGAGCATCTTTTCATGTATTTGTTAGCCATCTGTATGTCTTCTTTGGAGAAATGTCTGTTTAGTATTTTGGACCATTTTTTGATTGGGTCTTTTATTTTTCTGGAATTGAACTGCAGGAGTTGCTTGTATATTTTTGAGATTAATTCTTTGTCAGTTGCTTCATTTGCTATTATTTTCTCCCATTCTGATGGCTGTCTTTTCACCTTGCTTATAGTTGCCTTCATTGTGCAAAAGCTTTTAAGTTTAATTAGACATGATTAAAGACCTAATTAAATAAAATTTTTACTTTTATTTCCATTACTCTGGGAGGTGGGTCATAGAGGATCCTGCTATGATTTATGTCAGAGACTGTTTTGCCTATGTTTTACTCTAGGAGTTTTATAGATTCTGGTTTTATGCTTAGATCTTTAATCCATTTTGAGTTTATTTTTGTGTATGGTGTTAGAAAGTGTTCTGATAAGTCACTTCAGTCGTGTCCAACTCTGTGCGACCCCATAGATGGCAGCCCACCAGCCTCCCCTGTCCCTGGGATTCTCCAGGCAAGAACACTGGAGTGGGTTGCCATTTCCTTTTCCAATGCATAAAGTGAAAAGTGAAAGTGAAGTTGCTCAGTCATGTCTGACTCTTAGCGACCCCGTGGACTGCAGCCCACCAGGCTCTTCCATCCATGGGATTTTCCAGTCCAGAGTACTGGAGTGGGGTGCCATTGCCTTCTCCAAGAAAGTGTTCTAGTTTCATTCTTTTACAAGTGGTTGACCAGTTTTCCCAGCACCACTTGTTAAAGAGATTGTCTTTTCTCCATTGTATATTCTTGCCACCTTTGTCAAAGATAAGGTGTCCATATGTGTGTGGATTTATCTCTGGGCTTTCTATTTTGTTCCATTGATCTATATTTCTGTCTTTGTGGCAGTACCATACTGTCTTGATGAATGTAGCTTTGTAGTATAGCCTGAAGTCAGGCAGGTTGATTCCTCCAGTTCCATCCTTCTTTCTCAAGATTGCTTTAACTATTCAAAGTTTTTAGTATTTCCATACAAATTGTGAAATTATTTGTTCTAGTTTTCTGAAAAATACCATTGGTAGCTTGATAGGGATTGCATTGAATCTGTAAATTGTATTGGGTAGTATACTCATTTTCACTATATTGATTCTTCCAATTCATGAACATGGTGTATTTCTCCATCTATTTGTGTTATCTTTGATCTCTTTCATCAGTGTTTTATTCCTTTCTATATATAGGTCTTTTGTTTCTTTGGGTAGACTTATTTCTACGTATTTTCTTCTTTTTGTTGCAGTGGTGAATGGAATTGTTTCTCTTAATTTCTCTTTCTGTTTTCTCATTGTTAGTGTATAGGAATGCAAGGGATTTCTTGTGTTAATTTTATATCCTGCAACTTTATTGTATTTATTGATTAGCTCTAGTAATTTTTAGGATTTTCTATGTAGAGGATTATGTTATATGCAAACAGTGAGAGTTTTACTTCTTCTTTTCCAAACTGGATTCCTTTTATTTCTTTTTCTGCTCTGATAGCTGCCACTAACACTTCCAAAACTATGTTGCATAGTAGTGGTGAGATTGGGCACCCTTGTCTTGTTCCTGACTTTAGGGGAAATGCTTTCAATTTTTCACCATTGAGGATAATGTTTGCTATGGGTTTATCATATATGGCTGTTATTATGTTGAGGTATGTTCCTACTATGCTTGCTTTCTGGAAGGTTTTTTATCATAAATGGATGTTGAATTTTGTCAAAGGCTTTCTCTGCATCTATTGAGATAATCATATGGTTTTTATCTTTCAATTTGTTAATGTGGTGTATCACATTGATTGATTTGCAGATATTGAAGAATCCTTGCACCCCTGAGATAAAGCCTACTTGGTCATGATGTATGATCTTTTGAATATGTTGTTGGATTCTGTTTGCTAGAATTTTGTTGAGGATTTTTGCATCTATGTTCATCAGTAATATTGGCCTGTAGTTTTCTTTTTTTGTGGCATCTTTGCCTGGTTTTGGTATTAGGGTGATGGTGGCCTCATAGAATGAGTTTGGGAGTTTCCCTTCTTCTGCAATTTTCTGGAAGAATTTGAGTAGGATAGGTATTAGCTATTCTCTAAATTTTGGTAGAATTCAGCTGTGAAGACGTCTGGTCCTGGGCTTTTGTTAGTTGGAAGATTTCTGATTACAGTTTCAATTTCTGTGCTTGTGATGGCTCTATTAAGATTTTCTATTTCATCCTGGTTCAGTTTTGGAAAGTTATACTTTTCTAAGAATTTGTCCATTTCTCCCAAGTTGTCTATTTTATTGGCATATATTTGCCGATAATAGTCTCTTATGATCCTTTGTATTTCTGTGTTGTCTGTTGTGATTCCTCCATTTTCATTTCTAATTTTGTTGATTTGATTCTTCTCCCTTTTTTTTTATTGATAAGTCTGGCTAATGGTTTGTCTATTTTGTTTATCTTCTCAAAGAACCAGCTTTAGCTTTGTTGATTTTTGCTATGGTCTCAATTGTTTCTTTTGCATTTATTTCTGCCCTAATTTTTATTATTTCTTGCCTTCTACTAACCCTGGGGTTCTTCATTTCTTCTTTTTCTAGTTGCTTTAGCTGTAGAGTTAGCTTATTTATTTAATTTCTCTCCTGTTTCTTGAGGTAGACTTGTATTGCTATGAACCTTCCCCTTAGCACTGCTTTTTACTGAATCCCATAGGTTTGGGATTGTTGTGTTTTCATTTGTATTCATTTCTATGCATATTTTGATTTCTTTTTTGATTTATTCTGTGATTTGTTGGTTATTCAAAAGTGCGTTGTTTAGCCTCCATATGTTTGTATTTTTAATAGTTTTTTCCCTGTAGTTGACGTCTAATCTTACCGCATTGTGATCAAAAAAGATGCTTGGGATGATTTCAATTTTTTTGAATTTACCAAAGGCTAGATTTATGGCCCAGGATGACATCTATCCTGGAGAAGGTTCCGTGTGCATTTGAGAAGAAGGTGAAATTCATTGTTTTGGGGCGATATGTCCTACAGATATCAATGAAGTCTAACTGGTCCATTGTATAATTTAGTTTGTGTTTCCTTGCTAATTATCTGTTTAGTTGATCTATCCATAGGTGTAAGTGGGGTATTAAAGTCTCCCACTATTATTGTGTTATTGTTAATTTCCCCTTTCATACTTAATGGCACCCCACTCCAGTACTCTTGCCTGGAAAATCCCATGGACGGAGGAGCCTGGTAGGCTGCAGTCCATGGGGTCGCTAAGAGTTGGACACGACTGAGTGACTTCACTTTCACTTTTCACTTTCATGCATTGGAGAAGGAAATGGCAACCCAGTCCAGTGTTCTTGCCTGGAGAATCCCAAGGATTGTGGAGCCTGATGGCTGCCATCTATGGGGTCGCACAGAGTCGGACACGACTGAAGCGACTTAGCAGCAGCAGCAGCAGCAGCATTTGCCTTACATATTGGGGTGCTCCTATGTTGGGTACATATGTATTTATAATTGTTATGTCTTCTTTTCAGATTGATCCTTTGATCATTATGCAGTGTCCTTCTTTGTCTCTTTTCACCGCATTTTTTTAAACATTTAAATTTATATATTTTAATTAGAGGCTAATTACTTTAGAATATTGCATTGGTTTTGCCATACATCAACATGAATCCACCACGGGTGTACATGTGTTCCCAATCCTGAACCCCCACCCCCCCCCACCCCCGCCTCCCACCTCTCTCCCCATACCAACCCTCTGGGTCATCCCAGTGCACCAGCCCCAAGCTTCCTGTATCCTGCATAGAATCTGGACTGGTGATTCGTTTCTTATATGATTATACTTGTTTCAATGCCATTCTTCCAAATCATACCCCTCCCCCCCCTGCCACAGAGTCCAAAAGACTGTTCTATACATCTGTGTCTCTTTTGCTGTCTCACATACAGGGTTATCATTACCATCTTTTAAATCCCATATATATGCATTAGTATACTGTATTGGTGTTTTTCTTTCTGGCTTACTTCACTCTGTATAATAGGCTCCAGTTTCATCCACCTCATTAGAACTGATTCAAATGTATTCTTTTTAATGGCTGAGCAATATTCCATTGTGTATATGTTCCAAAGCTTTCTTATCCATTCATCTGCTGATGGACATCTAGGTTGCTTCCATGTCCTGGCTATTATAAATAGTGCTGCAATGAACATTGGGGTATATGTGTCTCTTTCAATTCTGGTTTCCTCGGTGTGTATGCCCAGCAGTGGAATTGCTGGGTCAAAAGGCAGTTCTATTTCCAGGTTTTTAAGGAATCTCCACACTGTTCTCCATAGTGGCTGTACTAGTTTGTATTCCCACCAACAGTGTAAGAGGGTTCCCTTTTCTCCATATCCTCTCCAGCATTTATTGCTTGTAGTCTTTTGGATCACAGCCATTCTGACTGGTGTGAAATGGTACCTCATTGTGGTTTTGATAAACTACTCATTAACAACATCATGGCCTTTAATTCAAAGTCTATTTTATCTGATATGAGTATTGCTACTCCTGCTTTCTTTTGGTCTCCGTTTGCATGAAATATCTTTTTCCAGTCCTTCACTTTCAGTCTGTATGTGTCCCTTGTTTCGAGGCGAGTCTCTTGTAGACACCATATATAGGGGTCTTGTTTTTGTATCCATTCAGTCAGTCTTTGTCTTTTGGTTGGGACATTCAACCCATTTACATTTAAGGTAATTATTGATAAGTATGATCCCATTTTCATTTACTTTGTTGTTTTGGGTTTAAGCTTATGAACCTTTTCTGTATTTCCTGTCTAGAATGATCCTTTAGCCTTTGTTGAAGAGCTGGTTTGGTGGTACTGAATTCTCTCAGCTTTTGCTTGTCTGCAAAGCTTTTGATTTCTCCTTTATATTTGAATGGGATCCTTGCTGGGTACAGGTATCTGGGTTGTAGTTTTTTCTCTTTTATCACTTTAAGTATGTCCTGCCATTCCCTTCTGGCTTGAACAGTTTCTATTGAAAGATCAGCTATTATCCTTATGGGAATCCCCTTGTGCGTTATTTGTTGTTTTTCCCTTGCTACTTTTAATATTTGTTCTTTGTGTTTGATCTTCATTAATTTGATTAATAGATGTCTTGGGGTGTTTCACCTTGGGTTTATCTTGTTTGGGACTCTCTGGGTTTCTTGGACTTGGGTAGCTGTTTCCTTCCCCATCTTAAGGAAATTTTCAACTATTATCTCCTCAAGTATTTTCTCATGGCCTTTCTTTTTGTCTTCTTCTTCTGGAACTCCTATTATTTGAATATTGGGACATTTAACATTGTCCCAGAGGTCTCTCAGGTTGTCCTCATTTCTTTTAATTCTTTTTTCTTTTTTCCTCTCTGCTTCATTTATTTCCACCTGTTTATCTTCCACCTCACTAATCCTATCCTCAGCCTCCATTATTCTACTGTTGGTTTCCTCCAGAGTGCTTTTGATCTCAATTGCATTATTCATTGTTGATGGACTCTTTTTTATTTCTTATAGATCCTTGTTAAACTTTTCTTTCATCTTCTCAATCCTTGTCTCCAGACTATTTATCTGTAACTCCATTTTGCTTTCAAGATTTTGGATTATTTTTATTATCATTATTCTGAATTCTTTTTCAGGTATACTCCCTATCTCCTCCTCTTTGGTTTGGTTTGGTGGGCTTTTATCATGTTCCTTTTCCTGCTGAATATTTATGTGACAATGAGTAGAGAGTCTCAATATATCTTTATAAATGTTCTAATTCATTTTTGTTAATTCAAACTGTACTTGAATTCTTATTATATTTCATATTTGGATAATGAAATTATAACGTATTTTGAATTCATATTAACAAGCAAAATAATTTACAAGGAAAAAGACAATTATTTTTAAAAATTACAGATTGGCAAATTAACACAGCAAATTCAAAAGACCACGATTTTTATAATCTTTTTTAACCATTCATGAAGTGAAAGTGAAAGTCTCTCATACTGGAATGAGTAACCTTTCCCTTCTCCAGGGGATCTCCCCAATCCAGGGATCATTCCAGGTCTTATGCATTGCAGGAGGATTCTTTACCAGCTGAGTCACAAGGGAAGTCCAAATAAATTTTTGAAACTGAAAGTCCCACAAAAAAAGAAAACTACAGGCCAATATCACTGATGAACATAGATGCAAAAATCCTTAACAAAATTCTAGCAACCAGAATCCAGCAACACATTAAAAAGATCATACACCATGACCAAGTGGGCTTTATCCCAGGGATGCAAGGATTCTTCAATATCCGCAAATCAATCAATGTAATACACCACATTAACAAATTGAAAAATAAAAACCATATGATTATCTCAATAGATGCAGAGAAAGCCTTTGACAAAAATCAACACCCATTTATGATAAAAACTCTCCAGAAAGCAGGAATAGAAGGAACATACCTCAACATAATAAAAGCTTTCAATTTTTCACCATTGAGGACCCACAGCAAACATTATCCTCAATGGTGAAAAATTGAAAGCATTTCCTCTAAAGTCAGGAACAAGACAAGGGTGCCCACTTTCACCATTACTATTCAACATAGTTTTGGAAGTTTTGGCCACAGCAATCAGAGCAGAAAAAGAAATAAAAGGAATCCAAATTGGAAAAGAAGAAGTAAAACTCTCACTATTTGCAGATGACATGATCCTCTACATAGAAAACCCTAAAGACTCCACCAGAAAATTACTAGAACTAATCAATGACTATAGTAAAGTTGCAGGATATAAAATCAACACACAGAAATGCCTTGCATTCCTATACACTAATAATGAGAAAACAGAAAGAGAAATTAAGGAAACAATTCCACTCACCATTGCAACGGAAAGAATAAAATACTTAGGAATATATCTACCTAAAGAAACTAAAGACCTATATATAGAAAACTATAAAACACTGGTGAAAGAAATCAAAGAGGACACTAATAGATGGAGAAATATACCATGTTCATGGATTGGAAGAATCAATATAGTGAAAATGAGTATACTACCCAAAGCAATTTATAGATTCAATGCAATCCCTATCAAGCTACCAACAGTATTCTTCACAGAGCTAGAACAAATAATTTCACAATTTGTATGGAAATACAAAAAACCTCGAATAGCCAAAGCGATCTTGAGAAAGAAGAATGGAACTGGAGGAATCAACCTACCTGACTTCAGGCTCTACTACAAAGCCACAGTTATCAAGACAGTATGGTACTGGCACAAAAACAGAAATATAGATCAATGGAACAAAATAGAAAGCCCAGAGATAAATCCACACACATATGGACACCTTATCTTTGACAAAGGAGGCAAGAATATACAATGGATTAAAGACAATCTCTTTAACAAGTGGTGCTGGGAAAACTGGTCAACCACTTGTAAAAGAATTAAACTAGAACACTTTCTAACACCATACACAAAAATAAACTCAAAATGGATTAAAGATCTAAACATAAGACCAAAAACTATAAAACTCCTAGAGGAGAACATAGGCAAAACACTCTCTGACGTACATCACAGCAGGATCCTCTATGACCCACCTCCCAGAATATCGGAAACAAAAGCAAAAATAAACAAATGGGACCTAATTAAACTTAAAAGCTTCTGCACATCAAAGGAAACTATCAGCAAGGTGAAAAGACAGCCTTCAGAATGGGAAAAAATAATAGCAAATGAAGCAACTGACAAACAACTAATCTCAAAAATATACAAGCAACTCCTCCAGCTCAACTCCAGAAAAATAAATGACCCAATCAAAAAATGGGCCAAAGAACTAAATAGACATTTCTCCAAAGAAGACATACAGATGACTAACAAACACATGAAAAGATGCTCAACATCACTCATTATCAGAGAAATGCAAATCAAGACCACTATGAGGTACCATTTCACACCAGTCAGAATGGCTGTGATCCAAAAGTCTACAAATAATAAATGTTGGAGAGGGTGTGGAGGAAAGGGAACCCTCTTACACTGTTGGTGGGAATGCAAACTAGTACAGCCACTATGGAGAACAGTGTGGAGATTCCTTAAAAAACTGGAAATAGAACTGCCTTACAATCCAGCAATCCCACTGCTGGGCATACACACTGAGGAAACCAGAAGGGAAAGAGACACGTGTACCCCAATGTTCATCGCAGCACTGTTTATAATAGCCAGGACATGGAAGCCACCTAGATGTCCATCAGCAGATGAATGGATAAGAAAGCTGTGGTACATATACACAATGGAGTATTACTCAGCCATTAAAAAGAATACATTTGAATCAGTTCTAAGGAGGCGGATGAAACTGGAGCCTATTATACAGAGTGAAGTAAGCCAGAAAGAAAAACACCAATACAGTATACTAACGCATATATATGGAATTTAGAAAGATGATAACAATAACCCTGTGTACGAGACAGCAAAAGTGACGCTGATGTATGGAACAGTCTTATGGACTCTGTGGGAGAGGGAGAGGGTGGGAAGATTTGGGAGAATGGCATTGAAACATGTAAAATATCATGTATGAAACGAGATGCCAGTCCAGGTTCAATGCACGATACTGGATGCTTGGGGCTAGTGCACTGGGACGACCCAGAGGGATGGTATGGGGAGGGAGGAGGAAGGAGGGTTCAGGATGGGGAGCACATGTATACCTGTGATGGATTCATTTTGATATTTGGCAAAACTAATACAATTATGTAAAGTTTAAAAATAAAAAAATAAAATTTAAAAAAAAAAAAAAGAAAGTCACTCAGTTCAGTTCAGTTCAGTTCATTTCAGTCACTCACTTGTGTCCCACACTCTGTGACCCCATGAATCACAGCACGCCAGGCCTCTCTGTCCATCACCAACTCCTGGAGTTCACCCAGACTCATGTCCATCGAGTCAGCAATGCATCCAGCTGTCTCATCCTCTGTCGTCCCCTTCTCCTACTGTCCCCAGTCCCTCCCAGCGTCAGAGTCTTTTCCAATGAGTCAACTCTTCGCATGCGGTGGCCAAAGTACTGGAGTTTCAGCTTTAGCATCATTCCTTCCAAAGAAATCCCACGGCTGGTCTCCTTCAGAATGGACTCGTTGAATCTCCTTGCAGTCCAAGGGACTCTCAGGAGTCTTCTCCAACACCACAGTTCAAAAGCATCAATTCTTCAGTGCTCAGCTTTCTTCATAGCCCAACTCTCACATCCATACATGACCACAGGAAAAACCATAGCCTTGACTAGACGGACCTTTGTTGGCAAAGTAATGTCTCTGCTTTTGAATATGCTATCTATGTTGGTCATAACTTTCCTTCCAAGGAGTAAGCGTCTTTTAATTTCATGGCTGCAATCACCATCTGTGATTTTGAAGCCCCCCAAAAATAAATTCTGACACTGTTTCCCCATCTATTTCCCATGAAGTGATGGGATCAGATGCCATGATCTTTGTTTTCTGAATGTTGAGCTTTAAGCCAAATTTTTCACTCTCCTCTTACACTGTCATCAAGAGGCTTTTTAGTTCCTCTTCACTTTCTGCCATAAGGGTGGTGTCATCTGCATATCTGAGGTTATTGATATTTCTCCCAGCAATCTTGATTCCAGCTTGTGCTTCCTCCAGTCCAGACTTTCTCATGATGTACTCTGCATATAAGTTAAATAATCAGGGTGACAGTATAGAGCCTTGACGTACTCCTTTTCCTATTTGGAACCAGTCTGTCGTTCCATGTCCAGTTCTAACTGTTGCTTCCTGGCCTGCATACAGATTTCTCAAGAGGCGGGTCAGGTGGTCTGGTATTCCCATCTCTTTCAGAATTTTCCACAGTTTATTGTGATCCATACAGTCAAAGGCTTTGGCGTAGTCCAAAAAGCAGAAATAGATGTTTTTCTGGAACTCTCTTAGTTGTGTCCTATTCTTTGTCACACACACCATTCACAGGAGTGGACTCAAATATAATTATATCACATATCAGAATCAGTCCCGGTCTGAGTCAAGTTCATAAATGATTATCACAATCATAGGATGAACTTTTTGAGAAGTTACTATTATCTGAAATATAATTATTATTCATCTTTATCATAAATATTTCAACATTAAATTTGAATAGAGTAAAAATCAAATGCCTCAGACCAGAGAGCATCCTGAAAAGCTTCTGGAATTAATTAAGTGTGTAACACTTGTGATATAAATGTGATGCCTATCTGCATCTAATGTTAGAAAGAAAGCTATAAATAATGAATGCACTTTATTTTCCCCAAATTTTCAGTCTTTATGCAATATTTTTATACTTTTAAAGTTTACACTGAATGATGCTATTGTTTTTATTTTCCATGAATTCAAGGTGATTTCTTTTAAAATATACATATGTAAAAGTAAATATTCTATGTTAGACTTATCATGAGAAAATAAAGTATCCCACCGGGACATTTTCATATCTTTACATGAACTTTATGTAATGAAATAGATGGAAGTAAGTGAAATGAAAGCACTCATTTGTGTCCTACTCTTTGCAACCTCAATACTACACAGTCCATGGAATTCTCAAGGCCAGAATACTCGAATGTGTTGTCATTCCTTATCCAGGGGATCTTCCCAATCCAAGGATTGAACCAGGTTCTCCTGCACTGCAGGTGGATTCTTTACCAGCTGAGCTACCAGGGAATACCAATGGAAGTAAATATATTCCCAAAGTATAGTGTAGTGTTATGACTGCTATTCAGCAAATATTTTTTGGAAATATTAGAATTAGGATGCAGTCTACTATCCATTAGATAGTAGATTAGATCTGATAGACAGAATGCCTAAAGAACTATGGACAGAGGTTCGTAACATTGTACATGAGGCAGTGATCAAGAGATTTCCCAAGGACAAGAAAAGCAAAAAGTCAAAATGATTGTCTGAGGAGGCCTTAAAAATAGCTGAGGGAAGAAGAGAAGCTAAAGGCAAAGGAGAAAAGGAAAGATATACCCATTTGAATACAGAATTCCAAAGAATAGCAAAGAAAGACAAGAAAGCTTTCCTCAGTGATAAGTGCAAAGAAACAGAGGAAAACAGTAGAATGGGAAAGACTAGAGATCTTTTTTAAAAAAAATAGAGATACCAAGGGAACATTTCATGCAAAGATGGGCTCAATAAAGGACAGAAATGGTATGGACCTAAACGAAGCAATTAAGAAGAGGTGGCAAGAATACAAAGAAGAACTACACAAAAAAGATCTTCATGACACAGATAACCACGATAGTGTGATCACTTACCTAGAGCCAGACATCCTAGAATGAAAAGTTAAGTGGGTCTTACCAAGCCTCAATATGAACAAAGCTAGTGGAGGTGAGGGAATTCCAGTTGAGCTATTTCAAATCCTAAAAGATGATGCTGTCAAACTGCTGAACTCAACATGCCAGCAAATTTGGAAAAGTCAGCAGTGGCCACAGGACAGGAAAAGGTCAGTTTTCATGCCAATTGCAAAGAAAGGCAATGCCAAAGAATGTTCACATTACCACACAATTGCACTCATCTCACATGCTAGCAAAGTAATCCTCAAAACTTTCCAAGCCAGGCTTCAACAGTAAGTGAACCCAGAACTTTCAGGTGCTCAAGCTGGTTTTAGAAAAGGCAGAGGAACCAGAGGTCAAATTGCCAACATCCACTGGATCATCAAAAATGCAAGAGAGTTCCAGAAAAGCATCTACTTCTACCTTATTGACTACACCAAAGCCTTTGACTGTGTGGATCACAACAAACTGTGGAAAATTCTGGAGATGGGAATACCAGACCACCTGACCCGCCTCTTGAGAAATCTGTATGCAGGTCAGGAAGCAACAGTTAGAACTGGACATGGAACAACAGACTGGTTCCAAATGGGAAAAGGAGTATGTCAAGACTGTATATTGTCACCCTGCTTATTTAACTTTTATGCAGAGTATATAATAAGAAATGCTGGGATGGATGAAGCACAAGCTGGAATCAAGATTGCCAGGAGAAATATCAGTAACCTCAGATATGCAGATGACACCACCCTTATGGCAGAAAGGGAAGAAGAACTAAAGAGCCTCTTGATGGAATTTAAAGAGGAGAGTGAAAAAGTTGGCATAAAACAGCATTTACAAAACTAAGATCATGGCAACCGGTCCCATCATGTCATGTCAAATAGATGGGGAAACAGTGGCTGACTTTACTGTGGAGGGCTTCGAAATCACTGCAGATGGTGATAGCAGCCATAAATTTAAAAGACCCTTGCTCCTTGGAAGGAAAGTTATGACCAATCTAGACAGCATATTAAAAAACAGAGACGTTACTTTGCCAACAAAGGCCCATCTAATCAAAGCTATGGTTTTTCCAGTAGTCAGGTATGGATGTGAGAGTTGGACTGTGAAGAAGGCTGAGCACCGAAGAATTGATGCTTTTGAACTGTGGTGTTGGAAAAGACTCTTGAGAGTCCCTTGGACTGTAAGGAGATCCAACTAGTCCATTCTAAAGGATATCGGTCCTGGGTGTTCTTTGGAAGGACTGATGCTAACGCTGAAACTCCAGTACTTTGGCCACCTCATGCGAAGAGTTGACTCATTGGAAAAGACTCTGATGCTGGGAGGGATTAGGGGCAGGAGGAGAAGGGGATGACAGAGGATGAGATGGCTGGATGGCATCACCGACTCAATGGATGTGAGTTTGAGTGAACTCCAGGAGTTGGTGATGGACAGGGAGGCCTGGCATGCTGCAATTCATGGGGTCACAGAGTCGGACATGACTGAGTGACTGAACTGAACTGAACTAAATTTTTGAAGATGTAGGTGTTTTATGTTATAATTTTAATTAAGCATAAATATGTGTCAATGGCAATAGTGGTAAAAATTATAATTTATTGAAAAAAACTATGTAAGTGATTTCAAGGAATATCTATTTTGCAAAATAATGACAGTATAAGCAAATCAAAGACATCATCACCCATTCCTTATACACTAGTAAATTCTAACTACTGTCTAAGTCAAAATGTTTGTTGGCTAAATATTTGCATTTAACCAAGATTTGAGCAAGAAAAATATAGAATATTATAAACAAAACATATATATCAAGCAGCATAGTTTTCTGAGAAACCTGTCTGAGTTTGGTTTATAGCAGCTTGTTTTTCTCCTATGTTATTTGGGCAAGAGTTTGAATGAGCAGTGCCAAAAGAAAACACTAACAGATCATACATCAAAAGATACCACATAAATTATTTCTGTGTACTGGTCAGTTATAATAAAGAATTTAAAAACTTTTCAAAATATTGGATAAGAAAAAATAAACAGCCCAATCAAAAAGTGAGCAGATCTAAATAGACATTTCTCCAAAGTAAATCTTCCAGGAAAAAGCATCTCTCCTGTTTTAATTTTCAGTGATACTTATGAAAACTTTTGAGACAGAAGCAAATGTTTTATTTAGCTATGTTCCAGTCTTATAGATTTAGATTATATGAAAGACTGACAATAACCTATCAATGCATACTCAGAAAAGGTTTGTTACTGTAAATTGTACAATGCAACAGGAGCAAGAAAGTGTAATGCAATATTAAGGAGATTCAGAACGCCCTGGCTCAGCTTCCAGGGGCCATTCTCAGTCACATTCTCCAGAGAGGATGTACTTCCTCTCCAGAATACAAAGCAGGACACCTGGGAATCCAGGTTCACTCAAGGAGGAAGCTGCTCTCTAGTTAAGAATCCAAAACCAGGATGTGTGAGCTGACTCAATAAACAGAAATTAAATTGGCCTAATGGTAACTATTTATGAACTATGAATGCACATTTTCTTTAGCAAGTCTCCAAAACTGGAACTGTCAGACCTGAGTGCAGCTTCATTAATACTAGATTTTATAGTTTATTGCAGATTGACCAAGCATCATCACCATGGGTCCAGGTAATCCTGGAGATTAACACAACAAATCAGCCAGATCCATCTTGTACTTATACAAATATTAAGAAGAAAAATACCTCTATTCTTGGAGGAAGATAAGGATATTCTCCTTTGTCAGAGCTTTCTAGTGAGCGAGTTATTTAAACCTGTCTTCATGGCCTTGTTTCTTAGGCTGTATATGATGGGATTAAGGAAGGGGCAGTAAAATATAGAAAGAAGATAAAATGAGATCAGTGAATGATGTATACTCTAAAATAGGTTTCAAGCATGCAATAAATGCAGTTGAGAGAAAAAGTGCACTAACTGCCAAGTGTGGGAGGCAAGCAGAATAGGCTTTGATGGCCCTTCTGTAGACAGAATCTTTCTGACAGTAGAGAAGATGTAGATGTATAAGATTATGATGCACATAAAGCAACAGAAATCCAAGACTGCATTAGCAAGTATAAGCACAATTTCTGCAGTTATATTCTTTGAGCAAGTAATAGCTAACAACTGGGGAATATCACAGAATTGTTGGATCTTGTTGAGCCCAGAGTAAGATAAAGAAAATGTTTCTGCTGTGGGCATAACAGATAGTAAGCCACCACTGAACCAGGATAGAACCACTGTCTGGACACATGTGCCTCTGTTCATAATGACTTCATAGTGCAGGGGATGGCAAATGGCAACATACCAGTCAATGGACATGCTTGTGAGGAGAAATTGTTCTGCCACTGCTGAAAAAGGCACCAGAAACATCTGGGTGACACAATTAAGAAAGGTGATGGAATTCCTGTGGGTCAAAAAGTTGACAACAGCTTTGAGCACAACAACTGAAGTGAGGTAAGTATCAAACAGGGACAAATTTCTTAAGAAGTACATGGATGTGTGGAGGCATGGGTCTAAGGATGTTATTGAACTATGGTGTTGGAGAATACTCTTGAGAGTCCCTTGGACAGCGAGGATATGCAACTAGTCCATCCTAAAGGAAATCAGTCCTGAATATTCATTGAAAGGACTGATACTGAAACTCCAATACTTTAGCCACCTGATGTGAAGAACTGACTCATGTGAGAAAACCCTGATTCTGGGAAAGATTGAAGGCGGGAGGAGAAGGGGATGACAGAGGATGAGATGGTTGGATGCCATCACCAACTCAATGGACGTGAGTTTGGGTGAACTCTGGGATTTGGTGATGGACAGGGAAACCTGGTGTGCTGCAGTCCATGGGGTCACAAAGAGTCAGACACGACCAAGCGACTGAACTGAACTGAAGGATGTTATAGTAAAAATGAGGCCACTCCCCATTAGGGCTGCCAGGTAAATTACTATGGAAAAACCCAGCTTGTAAGAACTGAAAGATTCATGGGCCAGAAAACAAAAGATAAGAAATTTGGATACCCGTGGAGATATTGTTCATTCTTGATGAAATATTCTGCATTAAGAAAAAAGAAAAAAACTTTGGTTAAAGTGGTCATAAATCCTAAATATAGTCAATATTACCTCAGCATACCTGAAAAATAACAACTCTAATAAGTGTTCCTATTTAATGATCATCTTTTTAATGAACGTGTTGAGTGTGTGTGTGAAAGAGATAGAAGTAAAAAATAATTTCAATAGTATATGTTCTCCATCAATATAAGCCTGTACATTAATCATATACTTTATATGTACTTTATGACATTTTTTAAAATTTCTCTTCATGTGTCTACAAACTGTTATAATGTTATGCAACTATATAACAAATTGTTTCAGATTCTCAACATAATAGAATCCTAATTTACATATGAATTAGTAAGAGAAAGATATGGAGTATACAATGATGCTGTGTCACATCTTACATCTATTTGTCTTGTATTTTTTTGTCTTTCAATCAATTGACTGACATAATTATTTGCTCCAATTTTTGTCTTAAAAATAAACTTCACAACATAATAAAAATTCTTCTCTCTACTTTAAATTTGCTTCCTTTCTACACAACTCTGGGCTTCCCAGGTGGCACTAATGGTAAAGAATCTATCTGCCTGCCAATGCAGGAGATGCAAGAGATGCAGGTTTGATCCCTGGTTTGGGAAGATCCCCTGGAGTAAGGAAATGGCACACCCCACTCCAGTATTCTTGCCTAGAAAATTCCATTGGCAGAGAAGCCTGGTGGGCTACAGTCCATGAGGCCCCAAAGAGCTGGACACAACTGAGCGCACACACAATTCTAATCTTTTCTTATATCTTCTAAGATTTTAGATTATTGAATAATGGATTAAATGTCATATCTCAGAATTTCTTCTTTGGGCCTTTTGGGTTTCTCTACATTCTCCCTTGACATTCTCATATCATTTTGATTACCCGGTTTTCACCTTTTTAAAGTCAATTCGTTTATTTTTAAAATTCATCTGCCTAGATAGATGATAGAAAGTTAGAAACAGATATAAACTCACACATATGTTTATTAGATCATACTTCAATATATTACTACAAACATGGAAATATAAGAAGAGCTAAATTTCTATCTACAAAACTACATTTCCTTTCTCTATATTTTAATTGCCGATGTCATTTTTCTCACCCCTGATGTGTATGCTTCCTAGATGTCATGAGCTCTTTCCAAATGTTTTGCCTAAGTATAACTCCATATTAAAATGTAAATTCTGCCTTCTTCTCTACTTGATTTAAAATCTGTCAATCCCTTGGTAGGAAAGATATAGATAAATGAAAGCATAGCTATAGACATAGGCATAGATAGAAATATACATGGGTACATATATTTAAAAGCATATATTTATAAGTTTATCTCTCTATCATCTATATATTTATTAATAGTCTTACCTCAACATATTTCTGGTTTAATTTTTAATGCCATAATTGAGACTATTATCTCTGGCCTGTCTTTCTCACTCAATGATCAACAATTATTTTTTACCCATTTAAGAATTCAATTAATAAAACTGAGTAAAATGGTTAAGAAAATAGAGTTGTTTAAAAAAGTTGGGTGAACAAATTTAGTGTAAAATGCTGAAATTAATTGACATCTCTGATATGTGTGTATCCTTTCTTCAGTGCATGGTTTTTATTAAAATACACCTTCATGTGTTTTGTGATTATATATGTGTGTGTGTGTGTGTGTGTGTGTGTGTATATATATAATTTCCCAGATTGGCTAGTGTCATTATATTTTCACTTAATGTCATCTAAAATCTCTCCTACTCTCTGTCAACCTGTCTCTATAGATAGATAGATAGATCTCCTGTTTTTATACTTTGAATAATGTAGATAAATAAAAATTAAATGAATATAAAATATTTGTGATGGAATATTTAGAAGGCAATGTATTTCCTCTTATACTTTATTAGAAAAAATTACCTAAAACTAATCATTCCAAAATTATATTCATTTAAGAGTTATCAAATTTAACAAAGTGGAAAGATATAGTTGAACTATAATTGAGCTTACATTTTAGAGGCTCAAATGTATAGAATTCCAAAAATACTTTAAACAATCTAACCTCCATATGTGTATTGTGTAATTCAAAGCAATGCT
Organism: Bos taurus; assembly: GCF_002263795.3. Classification (NCBI taxonomy): domain Eukaryota; kingdom Metazoa; phylum Chordata; class Mammalia; order Artiodactyla; family Bovidae; genus Bos; species Bos taurus. Next base: position 41,155,588 of record NC_037334.1, read on the forward strand.
TTACATAAATCAAAACTAAACAAAGCTAATTGATAATTACTATAGTAATTATTTGCTTCCTCCAGTAATATCCAGTACATTTTAGTGGTAATGCACTGCCAAATTATATATAATTTTTGATCTCTCACTTCAGCATTTTATTTTCTTTGCTATTTTTTAATTGTGGTTAATTTACCTAGTATTTTCAACTGATTTTTCATTCATTACAGTGAATCAGAGTGCTGTTGTGCATTACAAAGAAGTTATGTAAATAAAGAGTTACAAAGACTAATATATCTTTTGTATATGAGTTCATTTTAGAATATAGATAGATACCGAAAACTTCTTGTGGCCTATACTTAGCAACTCATGTTTTAGAGATATTAAATTAAGTATTATTACAGAAGAAACTTTCTAAGTACAAAATTTAAATAAGACTTTTTTTTTTTGCAGGTTTCTCATATTCTGACTGAAATTATAATCAGCAGTCAGAATGAAAGAAAATAAAACTCACTAAAGTATCTGTTTTATAGATGAAAGAATACAGCAGGGTTCATGTCGTAGTCACTGTTCAAATTATTACTGACAATTCATCCAGATGGACAACACTAACTTTGACTTTCAAATATGAAAAAGCTCTTTTTCTCTACAAGAGGCACTACACTTTCTGTGAGCAAACATATTTGTCGGTGAGTACAGAGAGATTAAGAATGGTGACGATTTTATATCTGCTGCCCATGTCTCAGTGGCTTAAAATTGGAAATATTCCAAAGAGAGAGGCTGCCACTTTTGTTGAAATTGGCTTATCTATCCCTTTCAATTATGAGACAAATCTTGGCACTATCTGATATGAAGAAATTAAGTACGACAACTGACTTTTCCTTACCAATAAGTAATTTCAAGGGTTTCGCTGGTGGCTCAGACGGTAAAGAGTCTGCCTGCAATGTAGGAGACCTGGATCCCTTCCCTGGGTCTGGAAGATCCTCTGGAGAAGAGAATGGCTACCCAGTTCAGCACTCCTGCCTGGAGAATTCCACAGATAGATTAGCCTGGTGAGCTAAAATTCAAATACTGGCATGTAAATCAAGAGACCCCATAATTAGTAAGAAGGTATTTAAGGAACATATTTATCCTATCACCTATTGAGCTCATACAGACAATAATATATGTAATTAGCATATTCTTAGGTATTGGTTATGTCACTCATAGAGAGCATGTATGTGCTAAGTCACTTCAGTTGTGTCCGACTCTTTGAGATCCTATGGACCTTAGCCCATCAGGTTCCTCTGTCCATGATATTCTCCAGGCAAGAATACTGGAGTGGGTAGCCATTCCCTCCTCCAGGGGAGCTTCCTGGACCAAGGAGCAAACCCGTGTCTTTTACCTCTGCTGCATGGGCAGTTGGGTTCTTTACTGCTAGCACTACTTGGCAAGCCCTGCAGCACAAATATATTTTTATTAGTTTCTTGAAATAAAAAAGCCATATTTGCATTTATAATGGTGATATGTCAGTCATATTTTCTACTAAAGAGCTATACTAGCAAATACTTGATTCTATTGAGTGAAACCAATCAATCAATATCATAGAGTCAAAGCCTCCAATTTGTATAGGCAATGAAGCACACAGAAAGTGACTTCACCAACTAAATATTAGTTTGCTTATACTTTGGTAAAAGCATAATATGTTAGCTGGAATTGAATTAGTGTTCATTTGTGATAGACTTTCATGTATACAAATTCCTTGAGACAAAAGTGTAATGCAAACATTCATTATTGTAATACTTAAGTAAATTTCAATCCAAATACTGAAAAATGTGACTTTTTTTTTTATAAAATGTTAGCAAATAAGTTAAATATTTTTAACAATGTCATCACAACTAGGCTGCCATACAAGAAATGCAAAACAGAGTTTTTCAAGTTGAAATAAAAGGAAACTAGTTAGTAATATGAGGACATATGACTGTATAAATTTAAAGGTAAATGTAAACATATAAACACATTCAGCATAATACTGTAATTGTTACATAAAATCATTATTAGCTGTAGTATAAATATTAAAAGACAAAAGTATTAAATAAAGTTGTAACTACAGTAATTAATAAGGGCACAGTAAAGAAATATGACTGGTAATACAAAAAAAATAAAATATTTTAGAAGGCAGTAATTATGCTGAGCTTAAAGCTAAGTTGTTATCAATTTAAAATAGACTGTTATGACTTCTGATTCAAGAGTCAGAGTAGAAGGACATGTGCTTATTTCCTCCTGTGGGAACACCAAAATTGCAACTAGCTGTTGAACAACCATCTACAGAAGGATGCTGGAACACACCAATAAAAGATTCCCCACATCCAAAGACAAAGAAGAAGCTTCAGCAAGATGGTAGAAGAGCCGCAACACAGTAAAATCAAATCCCATACCAACCAGGTGGGTAAGCCACAAACTGGAGAACAGTAATACCAAAGAAGTTCTCCCACTGTTGGAAAGGATCTGAATGCCACCACAGGCTTCCAGTCCTGGGGATCTGATAAAATAGAATAGAGTAAAAGGAATGAAAAGAAATGAAGACAGCCTAAGACACCATTGGGACAACAGTAGGTACACTAACATTCACATTATAGGAGTCCCAGGAGAAGAGAGAGAAAGGACCTGAGAAAATGTTTGAAGAGATAATAACTGAAAACTTCCTTAACATGGGAAAGGAAATAATCAACCAAGTCCAGGAAGCACAGAGAGTCCAAAGCAGGATAAACCCAAGGGGGAACACACCAAGACACATAGTAATCAAACTAAAAAAAAATTAAAGACAAAGATAAAATATTAAAAGTAACAAGGGAAAAATGACAAATAACATACAAGAGAACTCCCATCAGGCTGTAACAGGAGGAAAAGGGGCAGGGCACAACTTTTGAAAGAATGACATAGCCCAAAGACACAACAAAAACCAATTAGAATCAAATAAGACCAAGATGACAGACAAGACTAGACCTTAGTCCTCAATCAACAAATGAAATGACACACCCAGAGGTGCCATGACAGTTCCACAGCACTGTTAAAAGACCAAGGATAGGGAGGTGACCCAAATCCTTGAAATCTCCACCCCTTCCCAAAAATAGTTGAAATAATCCTCCCATTCAATAAGTTCAGTTCAGTTCAGTCTGCCAGTCATGTCCAACTCTTTGCAACCCCATGGAGTGCAGCACGCCAGGCTTCCCTGTCCATCACCAACTCCCGGGGATTACTCAAACTCATGTCCATCGAGTCAGTGATGCCATCCAACCATCTCATCTTCTGTCATCTCTTTTTCCTCCTGCCTTCAATCTTTCCCAGCATCAGGGTCTTTTCCAATGAGTCAGTTCTTCCAATCAGGTGGCCAAAGTATTGGAGTATCAGCTTCAGCATTAGGCCTTCCAATGAATATTCAGGACTGATTTCCTTCAGGATGAACGGGTTGGATCTCCTTGCGATTGAAGGGACTCCCAAGAATCTTCTCCAACACCACAGTTCAAAAGCATCAATTCTTTGGTGCTCAGCTTTCTTTATAGTCCAACTCTCACATCCATACATGACTGCTGGAAAAACCATAGCTTGGACTAGATGGAACTTTGTTGGCAAAGTCTCTGTTTTTTAATATGCTGTTTAGGTTGGTCATAACTTGGCCATTCCAAGGAGAAAACATCTTTTAATTTCATGGCTGCAGTCACCACCTGCAGTGATTTTGGAGCCCCGCAAAATAAAGTCAGCCACTGTTTCTGTTGTTTCCCCATCTATTTGCCATAAAGTGGTGGGACCAGATGCCATGATCTTAGTTTTCTGAATGTTGAGTTTTCAGCTAACTTTTTCACTATTCTCTTTCACTTTCATCAAGAGGCTCTTCAGTTCTTCTTTCTTTCTGCCATAAGGGTGGTGTTATCTGCATGGTGTTATCTGAGGTTATTGATATTTCTCATGGCAATCTTGATTCCAGCTTGTGCTTCTTCCAGCCCAGCGTTTCTCATGATGTACTCTGTATATAAGTTAAATAAGCAGGGTGACAATATACAGCTTTGACATACTCCTTGCCTGATTTGGAGCCAATCTGTTGTTTCGTGTTCAGTTCTAGCTGTTGCTTTTTGATCTGCATACAGATTTCTCAGGAGGCAGGTCAGGTGGTCTGGTATCCCCATCTCCTACAGAATTTCCCACAGTTTGTTGTGATCCACATAGTCAAAGGATTTGGAATAGTCAATAAAGCAGAAAGAGATGTTTTTCTGGAACTTTCTTGCTTTTTCTATGATCCACTGGACTTTGGCAATTTAATCTCTGGTTCCTCTGTCTTTTCTAAATCCAGCCTGAACATCTGGATGTTCTCAGTTCAAGGACTGTTGAAGTCTGGCTTGTAGAATTTTGAGCATTACTTTGCCAGCACGTGATATGAGTGCAATTGTGCAGCAGTGTGAACATTCTTTGGCCTTGCCTTTCTTTGGGATTGGAATGAAAACTGACCTTTTCCAGTCCTGTGGCCATGGCTGATTTTTCCAAATTTGCTGGCATATTGAGTGTAGCATTTTCACAGCATCATCTTTGAGGATTTGAAATAGCTCAACTGGAATTCCATCACCTCCACTAGCTTTGTTCGTTGTGATGCTTCCTAACCCCATTTGTCTTCACATTCAGGATGTCTGGCTTTAGGTGAGTGATTACACCATCATGGTTATCTGGTTCATGAAGATATTTTTTGTATGGTTCTTCTGTGCATTTTTGCCACCTCTTCTTAATATCTTCTGCTTCTTTTAAGTCCATACCATTTTTGTCCTTTATTGGGCCCATCTTTTCATGAAATGTTCCCTTGGTATCTCTAATTTTCTTGAAGAGATCTCTAGTCTTTTCTATTCTATTGTTTTCCTCCATTTCTTTGCATTGATCACTAAGGAAGGCTTTCCTATCTCTCCTTGCTATTCTTTGGAACTTGACATTCAAATGGATACATATTTCCTTTTTTCCTTTGCCTTTAGCTTTTCTTCTTTTCATAGCTCCTCAGACAATCATTTTGCCTTTTTGCATTTCATTTTTTGAGGATGGTCTTGATCACTGCCTCCTGTACAATGTCATGAACCTCTATCCATAGTTTTTCAGGTATTCTCTCTATCAGATCTAATCCCTTGAATCTATTTGTCACTTTCACTGTATAATCATAAGGGATTTTATTTAGGTCATACCTGAATGGTCTAGTGGTTTTCCCTACTTTCTTCAATTTAAGTCTGAATTTGGCAATAAGGAGTTCATGATCTGTGCCACCATCAGCTCCCAGTCTTGTGTTTGCTGACTGTATACAGCTTCTCCATCTTTGGCTGTAAAGAATATAATCAATCTGATTTCTGTATTGACCATCTGGTGATGTCCATGTGTAACGTCTTCTCTTGTGTTGTTGGAAGAGGGTGTTTGATATGACCAGTGCTTCTCTTAGCAAAACTCTATTAGCTTTTGCCGTGCTTCATTCTGTATTCCAAGGCCAAATTTGCCTGTTACTCCAGATATTTCTTAACTTCCTACTTTTGCATTCCAGTCCCCTATAATGAAAAGGACATATTTTGGGGGTGTTAGTTCTAGAAAGTCTTGTAGGTCTTCATGGAACCATTCAAGTTCAGATTCTTCAGCATTGCTAGTTGGGTCATAGACTTGGATTACTGTGATATTGAATGGTTTGCCTTTGAAATGAATAGATCATTCTGTTGTTTTTGAGACTGCATCCAAGTACTGCATTTTGGACTCTTTTGTTGACTATGATGGCTTCTCCATTTCTTCTAAGGGATTCTTGCCCACGGTAGTAGATACAATGGTCATCTGAGTTAAATTCACCCATTCCAGTCCATTTTGGTTCACTGATTCCTAAAATGTCGATGTTCACTCTTGCCATCGTCTGTTTGACCACTTCCAATTCTTTGTGACACCATGTACTACATAGTCCAAGGAATTCTCAGGCTATAATACTGATTGGATTTTCTTGCAGTCCAAGGGACTCTCAAGAGTCTTCTCCAACACCACAGTCAAAAGTATCAATTCTTTGGCGCTCTGCTTTCTTTATAGTCCAACTCTCACATCCATACATGACTACTGGAAAAACCATAGTTTTGACTAGATGGACCTTTGTTGGTAAAGTAATTATGTCTCTGCTTTTTAGTATGCTATCAAGGTTGGTCATAGCTTTTCTTCCAAGGAGCAAGCATCTTTTAGTTTCATGGCTGCAGTAACCATCTGCAGTGATTTTGGAGCCCCCCAAACTAAAGTCTCTCATTGTTTCCATTGTCTCCCCATCTATTTTCATGAAGTGATGGGACCAGATGCCATGATCTGAATGCTGAGTTTTCTAAATGTTGAGTTTTAAGCCAACTTTTTCACTATCCTCTTTCACTTTCATCGAGGCTCTTTAGTTCTTCTTCTAAAGGTCCCATACATGCACTGCTGCAGTAAGTGCCCCTGACCCATGCTTCTGCCGGAGATTCCTAGACACTCACAGGCAAGTCTGGGTCAGTCTCTTGTGGGATCACTGCTCCTTTCCTCTGGGTCCTGGTGTGCACAAGGTTTGTTTGTGCCCTCCAAGTGTCTGTTTCTCGAGTCCTATGTAAGTTATGGTGGTTCTATGTTGGGTTTAATGGTGACCTCCTCCAAGAGTGCTTATGCCATACCCAGGTCTGGTGCACTCAGAGCCCCTGTCCCTGAGGCAGTCCACTCTTGACCTGAACCTCTGCAGGAGACACTCAGACACACAGATCTGGCTCCGTCTTTGTGGGGTCTCTGGGTCCTGGTGTGCACGAGGTTTGTTTGAGCCCTTGAGTGTCTTTTGAGGGTATGGGGTTTGAGTCTAAACATGATTTCACCCCTCCTACCATCTTCCTGTGACTTCTTATTTGCCCTTGGACCTGGGGTATCTTTTTTTGGTGGGATCCAACATTCTCCTGTCAACCATGGTTCAGCAGTTAAGTTTTAATTTTGGAGTTCTCGCAGAAGATGAACACACGTCCTTATACTCTGCCATCTTAAGGATATCTCATTAAATTCTTCTCATGCTTGAAACTTTCTGCTTTAGTCTTCTGCTACCAGCCAAAGGAAACTCTTCTCTCAAATGGCTCCTCACCCTTTGGAGAGCCATCAGGATCTCAAATCACCACAAGATCTTTTCAAGGTCAAGTTGTCCATCATTTCAAATTTTGCTGCAGGGTTCTTTTCCTTAAACTGTTCTGCAGGTCAGAAGTCCTAAACATCAAGGTGTCAGCCAGGCTGTCTTCCTTCTGCAGGCCATTGGGAGAATTCATTTCTTCTCTTTTTCCATGTTCTAGAGTTGATTGCACTTTGTGGCTTGTGGGCCCTCCCCCAGAGAGGTGGTTATGTGCAAATGAATTGACTAGTCAGTGTAGGCTTTGAGTTGGAAAGTGGGTATGATCAAGACTCAGCACACATGCACATCTGATCAAAAAACTGAGAAATTCTTTAGAAGCTAAAAAAAAAAAAAAAACAAGAAAATGGATCATCCCTTGGAGTTTTCAGAAAATAATATATCCATGTTAACAGACTGATTTTAGTCCAGTAAAATACATGTAAGATTATTGACTACCAGAAATTTAAGTTTAAAAATGTGCTATTTTCAGTTACTTCTTTTGGTAGAAAAATAAAAATATATATGGAAAAAAATGTTAACAAAATTTGTATTTTAATGTTTAAAATTAAAAAAACATTAATGAAATGTTAAAGTGAGTGAATACACCAGGGTTTCTAAAACTAGATGCTTCATCACTACAAATGCCACAAATATTGAAAAGGTAGCATGATATAGCATAAACTTTATGTCATTTTAATGATAACTTTGATGAAGTTAACATGTGCCATGTGCTAAGTCTCTTAGTTGTGTCTGACTTTTTGCAAGAATCCTGGAGTGGGTTGCCATGCTATCCTCCAAGGGATCTTCCTGACTGAGGACTCAAACCTACATCTCTTATATCTCCTGCATTGACAGACAGGTTCTTTACCACTAGCACCAATTGGAAAATTGACATTTTTTTTTTTTTTGCCAAAAAGGTTATAATAATGATACAATAGAAAACATTACTTTGGCCTGCAAAACATCTGCAGAAGAATTTATAGATCCACATGACTTCATAAGTGAAATTTTGTGAATATTATTAAGGTTTATTTCCCTTACACAAATTATTTCAGGAAATAGACATAAAAGAATTCTACCCACCCATTTATGAGCTCAAAAAGACCTATAATAATATTGCAATTATTATAAAATTATGAAATTATATTATAGTATTACTATAATAATAAAGTATAATTTTAACTGAGAAGGCAGGAGGAGAAGGGGATGACAGAGGATGAGATAGTTGAGTGGCATCACCGACTCAATGGACATGAGTTTGAGCAAGCTCCGGGTGTTGGTAACGGATAGGGAAGCCTGGCTTGTTGTAGTGCATGGGGTTGCAGAGTCGGACAGGACTGAGGGACTGAACTAAACTGATAACTGAGAAGAACATGACAAAATCAACAGCCAGAGAACAATATTCTTCATAAATATAGATAAAAGAGTCCAAAATATAAGCAAACATGATCATGCTTTCTATTGAAAGGTTAATATATCATAAAATATTGATTCATATTCAAGGAATGAAAGTTTATTTAAGTCTTCAAAAATCAGTTTATTATTTACATGAATAAATGAAAGAAATGATATGATCAACCAAATAAATATATGAAAATAATAAAGGTAAAAATCTATTCACAATAAAACCATAATAGGTGTGAATAGAACCTCCCTTAATGTTGCAGCCATTAAGTGTATAGTATAACTTTTGGGGAAAAAAATTGTTAGCAGGGAAGTCTTTATTTATAGAATACATTTGGCAGGATGGATCGGCCTGTCTAGGATTCCTTATAGCATATAGCACTTTATGTATTTATTGACCAGGACTTCCTGGTAAATGTCATGCAAATTAAAAATGATATGTTTCTTTAACCAAATCATTGTATTCAATACATGTGCTGTGATTACACATATTATACAGAAGTATGAATTGCACTCATCTCACACGCTAGTAAAGTAATGCTCAAAATTCTCCAAGCCAGGCTTCAGCAATATGTGAACCATGAACTTCCTGATGTTCAAGCTGGTTTTAGAAAAGGCAGAGGAACCAGAGATCAAATTGCCAACATCTGCAGAATCATAGAAAAAGCAAGAGAGTTCCTGAAAAGCATCTATTTCTGCTTTATTGACTATGCTAAAGCCTTTGACTGTGTGGATCACAATAAACTGTGGAAAATTCTGAAAGAGATGGGAATACCAGACCATCTGATCAGCCTCTTGAGAAATTTGTATGCAGGTCAGGAAGCAACAGTTAGAACTGGACATGGAACAACAGACTGGTTTCAAATAGGAAAAGGAGTTCGTCAAGGCTGTATATTGTCACCCTGTTTATTTAACTTATATGCAGAATACACCATGAGAAATGCTGGACTGGAAGAAACATAAACTGGAATTAAGATTGCAGGGAGAAATATCAATAACCTCAGATATGCATGTGACACCACCCTTATGGCAGAAAGTGAAGAGGAACTCAAAAGCCTCTTGATGAAAGTGAAAGTGGAGAGTGAAAAAGTTGGCTTAAAGCTCAACATTCAGAAAACGAAGATCATGGCATCCGGTCCCATCACTTCATGGGAAATAGATGGGGAAACAGTGGAAACACTGTCAGACTTTATTTTTCTGGGCTCCAAAATCACTACAGATGGTGACTGCAGCCATGAAATTAAAAAACGCTTACTCCTTGTAAGGAAAGTTATAACCAACCTAGATAGCATATTCAAAAGCAGAGACATTCCTTTGCCAACCAAGGTTCATCCAGTCAAGGCTGCGGTTTTTCCTGTGGTCATGTATGGATGTGAGAATTGGACTGTGAAGAAGGCTGAGCACCGAAGAATTGATGCTTTTGAACTGTGGTGTTGGAGAAGACTCTTGAGAGTCCCTTGGACTGCAAGGAGATCCAACCAGTCCATTCTGAAGGAGATCAGCCCTGGGATTTCTTTGGAAGGAATGATGCTAAAGCTGAAACTCCAGTACTTTGGCCACCTCATTGGAAAAGACTCTGATGCTGGGAGGGATTGTGGGCAGGAGGAGAAGGGGACGACAGAGGATGAGATGGCTGGATGGCATTGCTGACTTGATGGACGTGAGTCTCAGTCAACTCTGGGAGTTGATGATGGACAGGGAGGCCTGGCGTGCTGCGATTCATGGGGTTGCAAAGAGTCGGACATGACTGAGTGACTGATCTGATCTTATCTGATCATATATTAAATTGAGTTGGAAGGATGCCCTGATATATATAGTACTTCTCTGAAAAACTTCATTGAAGAGCTTAGAGTTCACCAGAAGACTTAGAGGTCAAAAACACTTGGATATTTTTGTGTTTGAAATTATACATTAAAAAAATGGTACTAAATGAGATCTCTGGGTTTTCTAAGCATAATTTGACAATTCAGTAATTTGTATTATCTCAGTTGAAACTCAAAATTATACCATGGAAGACAAGAAAGAAATAAGAGAAGAAAGAAAAATTAAGGTTGATTTAAACTTGATATATTGGAGAAGGCAATGGCACCCCACTCCAGTACTCCTGCCTAGAAAATCCCATGGAAGAGGAGCCTGGAAGGCTGCAGTCCATGGGGTCGCTGAGGGTCGGACACGACTGAGCGACTTCACTTTCACTTTTCACTTTCATGCATTGGAGAAGGAAATGGCAACCCACTCCAGTGTTCTTGCCTGGAGAGTCCCAGGGACGGGGGAGCCTGGTGGGCTGCCATCTATGGGTTCGCACAGAGTCGGACACGACTGAAGTGACTTAGCAGCAGCAAACATGATATATAGAGAGATGTTAGCAAAATGGAAGGCCAAAAATATCTTTCCCCTACAAAGACAGAAAGTTAAAAACAATATAGGGCTAGGAAAACTTTGAGAACTCTAGAGACCAGTTGAGAAGCTACAGCACAGAGGATGATGTAAAATCATGAAAGGATTCAAGCAGAAGTGGTAGAAAAATTCAGAGCATTTGCATGCTTATTTATGATATTCCTCTACCCAAGGAGAATAGTGAAACTGGGAGGAATCCTGTATATCAAGATTCCTTCTTCTGGATTGAAATAAATAGGGCACTGTATGTTCAATGTTTTCCTTGTCTGGAGGCAGCCCAGGAAACTGGTTTATGTGCAGCTTCAGTGTGTTCATGGGCCCTATGGCAGAGTTTGGAAGCCACTGAAAATAGAGGCAAATACCACTGCAATTTATAGCTACCTGTAGTTCTAGAAACAAACACTAAGTAGAATAAGAAATCACAAAAGGTTTCTGAGGTTCTAGAAACTTTAGGTGCGATGAGTAGTGAAGATCTTCAGTTGCCTAAAGCCAGTATATAAGGACTTCATTCAACTGGTGTTCCAGAGGGTAAAGAATACACCTACCAAGGCAGGGAACCTGGGGTCCACCTGGTCCAGGAAGATTTCACATGTCATGAGGCAGCTGAGCCCACACACCACAACTACTGAAGCCCATGTGCCCATTCTTTTTAAATAATTTTAATATTAGACAAAATTTATAATTTTTATTTATTAATTTTGTGAAATTTGACTGACTTTTGATATCACTTTTATTTATTAATTATGTGAAAGAGCATAAGTCAATGTAACAATATGGTCTATGTCATATAGTTTCTATAAAATTAAAAAAGATATAAGTACAATTTTTGGAAGAGTTTCCAAGACATAGCATTCAATAAATGTAGTTGGTGATTATGCTGCTGTTGCTACTGATAATGATAAATATCAAGATCCTTCTCATGACCTGATGCCTGTACATGACATTACACAGTAGTTGAAAGACTGAGTCTTGAGCAAAGCATCTGTAATGGTTTTGCTGAGTTTAATGTGTTTCTTATAGAAATTGTGTTTATAAGTTCTCACTTTTTTAATTTGGGGCATTTTTACTTTTCTTTTAATTGGATTTTTAAAATAAATTATTCTCTGGAGGCTATTGTACTAGTAGAAACCCTGCCCTTAGGGAAGCAGAAATAATGAACTCAGGCTTTCCTTCCTTTTCCAAGTTCTAATAATCTGCAGATATACACTGGCACTTCATAGCTGTGAATCATTCATTTGCCAACAAAATATTTAAAAATTCACATATCAATATTGTTGCAGTCACCAGACTTTGTTTCTTAACTTTCTGAGGCTGTCAGAAGAAGGAAGTAAGCTATGATTCCAATCATAGACAAAACCCAAATCCTCAAGTTACAGAGAAGGAATACCTGGAAACCATACACTTGAACATTCATAACAATTTTGAGGTATGCTTCAGCACGTAAAGAGAGAATTTACCATATTCTTTTTTAACTGATACTCTTTGTTGACATTGCTTTTGCATTCTTTGTTTGTTTTCCCCCAAAACTATCATTTCCTCCTGTTCTATCTCTTCTTTTTGTTTCATCATCGTGAAGTCGCTCAGTTGTGTCCGACTCTTTGTGACCCCATGGACTGTAGCCCACCAGGCTCCTCCATCCATGGAATTTTCTAGGCAAAGAGTACTGGAGTGGGTTGCCATTTCCTTAAGCTTAAAGCAAAATTTTGGAATTGATTGAATAAATCTTTATTATTTCCAACTGAGTTTGAGCAAACTCCGGGAGATGGTAAAGGACAGGAAAGCCTGGAATGCTGCTGTCCATGGGGTTACAAAGAGTCAATTATGACTTAGTGACTGAACAACAACAACACCTGAATCTTTAGCTTCTGCCGTGCATCACTATAGCCTTTGAGATGCCCATCAATTGTTCATATTCAAACCAATCATTTATGAGACCACAAGAAACCCTCTTTCAAGTAATATACTCCACAATTACTTTTTCCTTATTCATCATATCCATCAATATTTCTTTTTCTTTGCAAGATTATAGAAAAGTAAACTGGTTGCAGTGTTTCATACCAAGCCACTGTATTGACAAATTTAGTTCATATTTGTTTAAATACCGAATTTGTGTTATTGTATTAAGAATGGTCATTGTTAAGAATCATAGAGCTTTAACTTTAATTTTGGTCCAACTTATTCCTCTTACTCATAAAAAGTGTAACATGCATGAATCATATATTTATCTGTTTCTTCATTATGCAGTAAATAGATAATAGTAAAAGTAAGTAAAAGAATAAGCTAATAAACATTTAGGATCCGAAAAAAAAAATGGTACAAATAAAAAAGACACAGGGTATTGTCTTATTTCTAATCCTCTTATGTAAATTTTAGTTCACTTCTGTCATGCTCATCCATCACATCTATTGAAAAGTAGCAACAAAAATTCCCACTTATATAAAAATAGCCCTTTCATAACCTATCAATATAAATTTTTATGTGTTTTATGATTTGGAATTTGAAATTAGCCCCAATCCAAACCTTTATTTTTGCCTATCCAAAATATCACCATAACCATCCAGCAAAATCACCTTCTCTCTAACAAGTGTCCTGTTTTCTCTGTGCTTTTGGCCCTTGTTTTCTAGTATAAGAATACAAAACTATGCTTTCACTACTTCTCTTGGGAATATTCAAAATTCAAAAGTTTCATTTTTCTACTCCCTCCTAGCTGAGTATTTGCTCTCTCTCTCTGAATTTTAAGAAACATATAATAAATATTGACAAGTCATTTATTTAAACCTTTCCCTTACTCTTGAAATACCTGTGAATATCTCATTTGCTATAAGATGTGATTCTACATGGAAATTACATAAAGTTGACTTATAGTGGCCAATCTAACAATACAGTGTCTAGAACTTGTAAGTCAAAAGTAATGAACATATTATATAATCATGTTTAGTTGTTTATTTTAGCATTTTTCTTCTCAATGATAAGCCAGCTTTGAAAGACATTTCGTACATATATAATCATATAGAATTAGACTTTATTGCAACTTTTCCAGCACTCTGAATTGCTTTACATCTGAATGGATTAAGGACACTGTGATGTGTTTATCCCAAAGGACACTCTATGCATCTGTTCACAAGACTTCTAAAGAACTAAATTCACTGTTAGGTTCTCTACACTGAGGGGAAACTCACAGGTCTTTCAATAGGATATTTATCACAATCTTATTGTGGAACTAATTCAACTATTATGAGTGAATTTCACACTTGAACTCTTATATCTGGCACAGTTTATCTCAGAAGATGTTTATACACTGGAAAAATAATTATTTGTTTTTATTGTTTTTCTTTAATAAAAAGAAAATATAGTTAAAATTTATATGTGGATTATTTCCAAGATTTAGATACATAGACCAATCATAAACTTCTTTTTTTATTATGCCAGGCAGAAGTGAGAAATTATGGATCAAAGAAACAAGACCATTGTCACTGAGTTCATTCTTCTAGGATTTCAGAACGGGAAAGAAGTAGAAATTCTTCTTTTTTCTGCATTCCTGCTTATGTACATGATATCTCTGATTGGCAACACCATGATTATCCTTTTGGTGTGTGGTGACTACCGTCTGCATTCACCCATGTATTTTTTTGTAGCCAATCTTTCTTTCCTTGAGGTTGCAATTACCTCCACGGTGGTGCCTAAGATGTTAGCCAACACATTTTCCCTCACCAAAGCAATATCCTTTGTGGGATGTCTTACACAGTCTTTCTTCTACTTTCTCTTGGGCTCCACAGAATTCTTCATCTTGGCTGTTATGTCCTTTGATCGATACGTTGCCATCTGCAACCCACTGAGGTATGCCATCATCATGAACAAACAAACATGCATATCATTGCTTCTGGGATCTTACATAGGTGCATTTTTGTCAATTTTGGTCTCATCGATGTTAACTGCCCCTCTGCCCTTTTGTGGGCCAAATGTAATTAATCACTTCTTCTGTGACAGTGCTCCTGTGCTAAAGTTGGTCTGTGCAGATATCTCTGTGGCTGAGCTGGCTGACTTTGTCTCCTCTGTTTTGTTGCTATTGGGTTCCTTGCTCCTGACAGGAGTGTCTTACACATATATTATTATTACTATCTTTAGAATTCCCTCTGTCCAGGGACGACATAAAGCTTTCTCCACCTGTGTTTCACATATCACTGTAGTAACACTTTACTATGGAAGCTCCATCTTCATCTATGTCCGCCCACAAAAGGGTAATGTGACGGATGTTAACAAATTTGCCACAGTGCTAAACACCATTGTGACACCAATGTTGAATCCTTTCATCTACAGTCTTCGAAATGAGAAAGTGAAAGATTCCCTGAGAGATGGTGTCAATAAATATGTGATTATGCTAACAAATTTAAGATCTTTAAAATCTAAAAAATGATATCTTTACAACAAAGATATCTTCATGTCTGGCATTAAAGTTATTTTATCATGTAATCACTTCCAAATTAATATGCTCACATAAGGAAGGACTTCCTTTGTGGCTCAACTGGTAAAGAATCCGCCTGCAATGTGGGAGACCTGGGTTTGATCCCTGGGTTGGGAAGATCCCCTGGAGAAGGGAAAGGTTACCCACGCCAGTATTCTGGCCTGGAGAATTCCATGAACTGTATAGTCCATTGGGTGGCAAAGAGCTGGACATGATTGAGTGACTTTTTTGCAGGGGCTTTCCTTGTAGCTCACTTGGTAAAAAATCTGCCTGCAACGCAGGAGGCCTGGGTTCAATTCCTCGGTTGGGAAGATCCCCTGGAGAAAAAAATGGCAACCCACTCCAGTATTCTTGCCTGGAGAATCCCATAGATAGAGGAGCCTGGTGGGCTACAGTCCATGGGGTCGTAAGAATTGTACACAACTTAGCAACTAAACCTCCCATAAGGAAGGAATTAGGAGAGCATATGTTACTTTCCTATCTCTCACCAGGTTCAACTAATACTGATTCATACAGATCTAAAAACTTATACATATATTCATAACAGACACACACATAATGACAGAGATGAGTGATAAATATGTGATTATTCTATTTTCCTACGCCTCTAGTGTTTTAAAAATCAAATGCATGTACAAGCAAATGATTTAAAGTTAAACAATGCCAGGATTGGATGTCTCTGGTTTAGGCAATTCCTTAACTTTACCGAAGAACATTAAAAAGAAAAAAAAAAACATATACTTTTAAAAGTATCATTATTTTTTACAATTAATACATATGTATTGCCTTAATAAAATAATATAAACATTATTTGAATTTAATTTGAAATATTGTTATATATATTATTTATTATTTAAATTTTTATTTAATTCTAGACTGATCTACTCATGGTTCCATATTCCATATCTCTTACAGTGTATAACTATTATGCTCCTATTTCTGTGCCAGAGTGTGATGAGAAATCTACCTGTGGCAAAAGAATTCACCAAAACTTAGAAGCTAATTATTCACAGAAAGAATAGAAGAGTGACAGAAACATATCAGATTTTTCTATCCAAAATCTTTTTTTCAGGATGGTAGGAAATTAATATAGCCACTGAATTTTCATGTAAAATCATTTATAAGAAGAGATTTTTAAAATGCTAATGTTAATGGTGTACTGGGACGACCCAGAGGGATGGTACCGAGAGGGAGGAGGGAGGAGGGTTCAGGATGGGGAACATGTGTATACCTGTGGTGGATTCATGTTGATATATGGAAAAACCAATACAATATTGTAAAGTTAAAAAATAAAATAAAATAAAAAATTAAAAAAAAAGATAATCTGCAAATTTCAACATAACAGCCAGATCACATTACCTTTTCACTATTTGAAGGAACCTGTAAAATATCTTAATTAGATATAAGAGAGGAAGTCATTTCAAAATTGGAGAAGGCAATGACAACCCACTCCAGTACTCCAGTGCTTGGAAAATACTGTGGACAGAGGAGGCTGGTAGGCTGCAGTCCATGGGGTCGCTAAGAGTCAGACACAACTGAGCGGCTTCACTTTCACTTTTCAGTTTCATGCATTGGAGAAGGAAATGGCAACCCACTCCAGCAAGTGGAGAATCCCAGGGATGGGGGAGCCTGGTGGGCTGCTGTCTATGGGGTCACACAGAGTCGGACATGGCTGAAGTGACTTAGCAGCAGCAGCAGCAGCATTTCAAAATTCTTAGTTGAATGTGAAGTACAATCCATCATTGTTACTATAAATTATACATTTCACAGGAGCCAAATTGTCTCCTGTAAGAAACAAGTAATTTTTTTTCCATTTTCTTACACTATTTATTTGCTTTACCATATAATATTGTTAGGCAAAAATGCAATAGGGCTCACCAAATGGATTCCATTATGCAGTTCACTCATGCTCCTTGCTAGATCCTGTTTTCCCTATTTGATATGAAAAGCTCTTAAACTTCCATTCTTTTCTCTGCTAAAATGCCTAAATAATCTACATTTAGGAGAAAAAGAAACATATTTATAATATGCTTAATCTCGGAGTCTCCAAGTCAGGGTCATGGAAGAAACTGTTCCAAAAACTACCCTTCCATAACCCAACATGTCCACACATCACAAGTCCTTATTAAAGTTATGGGTTCAGTTTTCACATTTCCAGGTAAAAATTCTGCTCCCTGCCAGCCTTTAAACTTACCTGACAAATACTGTCAGCCTCAGGCCAAGCTCCTAAGTCTCTCACAACTCCATTAATATCCAGCAAACAACAAAATATATCCCCTTATCACAGTTCAATCCCACTTGAGTATCTGTAGCCACTGTTTCAATATAATCATATTCTGAAAGCCAACTGAGTGTCCAACAGCAGCAAAGGTCCTCATTAGGATAGACATGCTTGTGTCAATAATTAGTAAAGTTTGGTTTTTAACTGCATTTTTTTGTCAGTTGGGCTGGGGAGAGCTGGACAGCTGGAAGTGAGCTTCCCAATCATTTTCTGTTTTTTTTTTTTTGTATCACTTTTCCACCTGTGAAGCGCAACACCCCACCACCAAGTGCAGCTGCAATTTCTGACGCTTTGAAGCATCAAGGAGGCCAATCTGACCCTTCACCACTCCTCCTCTGAGTGCGCCTGCCACAGGTAGGGCTGCCAACTTGTATTTTTCAGCCTTCCCCCATGTTTTGGTTCCCTCTTCAATATTCACAGCAGCACTGTTGACATGGTCTTCAGTGCTGTCAATCTTCTCCTGCTGAAAATTCACTAGGAGAGAGAAATCAGTGGGACCAGTTGGTTAAGTTCATTTAAGTCCGCTTCTAAGGTCTCCCATGATTCTGCAGTATTTTAATCTTGAGGCGTTTCAGGCAACGCATACATCTGAGTCATACTCTGAGGATCAGCTTCATCTTCAGTAGTATGAAATGTTGTCAGTCATGGATCTAAAGAAGGCTGTAATAAAGTTTCTTCATCATTAAATTGTTTCTTAAGTTCTTCTACAGATGCTAGATGGAGTTGGAAAAATCCTGCTGTTGCAGCTGACGCGTTTTCAACAGAATCTATCATTCTCTTTAGAAGTCTTAGGTCACCCTTTTGGACTTTAAAACAAAGCTTCTCCACTCCTCCAATATTGCAGCAGAGTTGCTGAACTGTACGTCCTGCATTGACATGCTCTTCATGTACTGGTCCCATGTTCAGCACCTCTAATACTTCTCAATATTTATCTGGCACTTTTGTAACATCTCCAGGTCTGTTGGGATTGCCATTTTAGTAAATTTCTGGATAGCTGGTTCAGGAAGGCATAATTTCACTTTTTCTTCATCTTCAGACATGCTTAAAATATGTTGTGCTTCTCCTATTTGCAATAACTGTCTTCTCCACTTATGCAGAAAAACCTCCCACAATGGTGCTTGAGGCATGGCACAGATATGGGGGCCAAAACCAAGTAATTTTGTAAGTATTCTATTGGCATAGAAGGTGGTTTAAATGCACAAATCATAAAGATACTCTTCTCATATACAGCCTCAGTTTTTGACCATTGAATACTCTGTAAATGATCCAAACATGTCTTTAGTCTGTTATTTAAAAAACCCAGATATAAAGAGCTACAACGATCTGTATTTATTTGTCAGTGTCAGCTTCTTTATAATCAATTTTCCTAATTCCTAGATATTAATTTTCTACCCTCCATTTCTCTGACTTGAAAATCTTGACTGTCCCTCTTTTAGTAAAAATAATGATTGATAACAATATTTTCATTTATATTAAAACAATAACTCAAAATGCACTGTTGTTCCTCAGCACCTAGCATAGTACCTGGTACATAACATTTTTCAATAAATTTTTGAATATTAAAAAATATCATTATCTAAAATATCTCAAATGCTAAAGGAGTATTAAAAGCCTATCTCATTCTACCTCCATCCTGTACCAATTCACTGTACTGAAATTATTAGAAATGTTCACACTTCAGAATATCAGTGGTTGCAACCACTCTATCTTGCTGATGTCTTGTCATCTTGCTGGTAAGTAATCTAATTTCAAAATTTTATTTTGAGAAAAATGGAGCTGAATTCAAAGAGAACTCTTACAGCCACTAGATAATAGGGCTATCTCATCAGTGGGACAAAGTAATATGCCAGTTTCTGTCAGTCACTGATGAAGAACTGAGTACAGAATATATTAGATCTTTGGTGCCATTATTCTGCTACACAGATGGGTACAAGAGGCCATTAACAGCTTTCAGGCAAGAAATACTGGTATTTGAGTGAAAGTTAGCTTGTATAAGGGACTTCTCTGGTGGTTCAGTGTAAAGAATCCACCTGCAATTCAGGAGACACAGGAGACATGGGTTTGATCCTTGGGTTGGGAAGATCCTCTGGAGAAGGGCATGGCAATCCATGCCAGTAGTCTTGCCTGGAAAATCCCAGGGACAGAGGAGTCTGGCAGGCTACAGTCCATAAGGTTGCAAAGAGTCAGACATGAATGATGAGACTTAGCACGTTTGCACATAGCTTATGTAAAATGAAGTATTGTAGTTCTTCAGTGGTTTCATCTATTTTCTACAACTATGCTGCTGCTGCTGCTGCTAAGTCTCTTCAGTATGTCCGACTCTGTTCGACCCCATAGACAGCAGCCCACCAGGCTCCTCCGTCCCTGGGATTCTCCAGGCCAGAACACTGGAGTGGGTTGTCATTTCCTTCTCCAATGCATGAAACTGAAAAGTTAAAGGGAAGTCGCTCAGTCGTGTCCGACTCTTAGCTACCCCATGGACTGCAGCCAACCAGGCTCCTCCATCTATGGGATTTTCCAGGCAAGGGTACTGGAGTGGGTTGCCATTGCCTTCTCAGTCTACAACTATGATATGTGTTGAAAAGATTTAGAAATTTCCAGGGAATG
Organism: Bos taurus; assembly: GCF_002263795.3. Lineage (NCBI taxonomy): Eukaryota > Metazoa > Chordata > Mammalia > Artiodactyla > Bovidae > Bos > Bos taurus. The sequence goes on from NC_037334.1 coordinate 41,175,850, forward strand.
AACCACCCATTTCTCATTTGTATTCTTCCAATCATCCAAAGAAATAATGATTATCATTTTAGATCTAATTTTTCAGAGAAAATCAAAGGGCAAATGTTTTTATCTCATTATATTAGCTAGTATACACTTGTGAAAAGTGAAAGTGTTAGTCACTCTGTCATGTCCTACTCTTTGTGACCAAATGGGCTCTAGCTAAACAGACTCTTCTATCCATGTAATTCTCCAGGCAAGATTACTGGAGTAGGTAACCATTCCCTTCTCCAGGGGATCTTCCACACCCAGGGATTGAATCCAGGTCTTCTGCATTGCAGATAGATTCTTTACCATCTGAGCCACCTAGGAAGCCCGGTGTACACTTGTAATCTAAATCAAATAGGGATACTTCAAGAAGAGGATGTTAAAGGATAATAGTGCTCATTAATATGGAGGCAAGTATTATAATAAAAATTTATAAAGTTAAAAATTGAAGCATGTAGAAAAGCATACAGAAAATCTAGATGGCTAAATAGAATAAATATAATTTGGTTTAATGTTTGATGTTTATTAATAAGGGAAGTAATTTATCACTTTAACACAAAAGGAGAAAATAAAATGTATCCTCATCTCTAAAGAGGATAAGGCAAAAGAGGATAAGGCTATATTTCAACCATCTACTACAAAGCAACTTTAAATAATGAAAACAGAGCATTTGCTGGTTTCTTACAGTCAATGATTATGTGAGCAACTCAAATATAAACAAAAAAAATTAGTTTGTTTCATATATTTTTAAAATCTCAAAGAAAAATTGATATTCTCATGTCTTTATAAATAAATTACAGGTATATAGGAAGAAATAGTCTTTCAAATGATATTTTCATAAAATAGAAGAAGAGGAACCCCTTCCAACTGATTTAATCCACATTAAAATAATAATAACTTATAAGAACATTACAAAAATAAAAAAATTCTTAATGAATTCAACATATGTTTCTCATAATATTAGCAGTCCATTCAAACTCAAAAGGATGACATGTCATATTTTACTGCTGCTGCTGCTGCTAAGTCGCTTCAGTGGTGTCCGACTCTGTGCGACCCCATAGATGGCAGCCCACCAGATTCATCTGTCCTTGGGATTCTCCAGGCAAGAACACCGATGTGGGTTGCCATTTCCTCCTCCAATGCATGAAAGTGAAAAGTGAAAGTGAAGTCGCCCAGTCGTGTCCGACTCTTAGCGACCCCATGGACTGCAGCCTACCAGGCTGCTCGGTCCATGGGATTTCCCAGGCAAGAGTACTGGAGTGGGTTGCCATTGCCTTCTCCGTCATATTTTACTAGGTTTTTATTATAAAAATATTTTGCTGTTTATATCTTCAAAAACCAACCAATTAATGCAGCAATTACTTATTGGATGAGAAAATTATATTATTGGATGCAGAAAATGGTTAAGAACATACTACATTCTACAATGTATATGTATGTCAAGTTATTAAATTGCACATGTTAAATACAATATGTATAAAACTTTTGTCAATTATACTTCAATAAAACTTAAAAGAAGCTAGTTGTCATGTGGAAGGGGATTTGGAATAAAGAACTTTGTATGATGCAAATTAAGAGTGCCCAAGCCTTTCCCAAGTCTTTTTTCTAAAGTCACCATGAATATCCAGCCACAAAACCAGTGAGAAACAAAAAATACATCCCCTCTTATTTAAGGGAAACCCTCAGTGGCTAAGTGGTAAAGAATCATTCTGTAATGAAGAAGACTTGCAGGAGATGTGGGTTCGATTCCTGGGTTGAAAAGATCCCCTGGAGAAGGAAATGGCAAGCCACTCCAGTATTCTTGCCTGGATAATCCCATGGACAGAGGAGCCTGGCAGGATACAGTCCATGGGGTCGCAAAGAGTCAGACATGATAGCAGCTGAGCACACATGCACATAAATTAATTAAGGCAATATCAGTATTACTGTCGTATTCCAAAGTAATGAAATCAGCTTATGATTCACATTTCAGCTTTGTTATGTCAATTCAGTTCAGTCGCTCAAGTCATGTCTGACTTTTTGCAACCCCATGAACCTCAGCATGCCAGGCCTCCCTGTCCATCACCAACTCCCAGAGTCCACTCAAACTCATGTCCATCGAGTCAGTGATGCCATCCAACCATCTCATCCTCTGTCTTCCCCTTCTCCTCCTGCCCTCAATCTTTCCCAGCATCAAGGTCTTTCCAAATGAGTCAACTGTTTGCATCAGGTGACCAAGTATTGGAGTTTCAGCTTCAACATTAGTCCCTCCAATGAACACCCAAGACTGATCTCCTTTAGGATGGACTGGTTGGATCCTCTTGCAGTCCAACTTTGTTACGTTGCTTTATCCAAATCAAGTTTCCTATCTTAGTGACATACCTAGCTGTAACTTGATGTATTAAAATCGTAATGTAGTAAGAACATATATAGTCATTTTCTTATGTTATAGTTACTTTTTAAAGAATTAAAATCTTAAAGTTAGTAGCAAGAAAGAAATTACAAAGATCAGAGCAGGAAAAAAAGTAAAATAAAGGAAGGAAACAATAATAAAGATAAATAAAACTAAAAGTTGATTCTTTGAGAAGATAAACAATATTGACAAACCATTAACCAGACTCATCAAGAAAAAAGAGAAAAGATTCAAAGTAACAAAATTAGAAATGAAAAAGGAGAGGTTACAACAGACAAGAAAGAAATACAAAGAATCATAGAGATGATTATGAGCAACTATATGGCAATAAAATAGACAACCTGGAAGACATGAACAGTTCAATCTTCCAAGACTGAACCAGGAGAAATTATGAACAAGCCAATCACAAGCCCTGGAATTGAAGCTGTGAAAAAAAAATCTCCCAAAATACAAAAGCCCAGGGCCAGATGGCTTCACAGGTGACTTCTATCAAACATTTAGAGGAGAGGGAATGCCTATCCTGAAATTATTCCAAAAAATTTGCAAAGAAACACTTCCAAACTTATTCTATGAGGCCAACACCACCCCTACACCTAAACAAGATAAAGACATCACAAAAAAAAGAAAAATGTAGGCCAACATCACTGATGAATATAGATGCAAAAACCTCAGCAAAATTTTAGCAAACAGAATTCAGCAGCACATTAAAAAGATTAAACACCATGATCAAGTTGGCTTTACCCCAGGGCTGAAGGATTCTTCAATATATGCAGATCAATGAATGCAATAGACCATATTAACAAATTGAAAGATAAAAATCATGTGGTAATCTCAATAGATGCATAAAAACATTTTGACAAAATTCAGCAATAATTTATGAAAAGAACTCTCCAAAAAATGGACATAGAAAACCCTACCTCAACATAATGAAGGCCATACATGATAAACTCACAGCAAGCATTATTCTCAATGATAAAAAACTGAAAGCATTTCCTCTATGATCACACCCATTCTATTATTCAACATACTTTTGGAAGCCCTAGCTATGGTGATTAGAGAAAAAAATAAAAGGAGGAAACTGGATTGGTTAAGAAGAAGTGAAACAAATGTCATGTACTAATGTGTATAATCATGATGGTGTGATCATTGAACTAGAGCCAGACATCCTGGAGTGCAAAGTCAAGTGGGCCTTAGGAAGCATCATTATGAACAAAGCTAGTGGAGGTGATGGAATTTCAGTTGAGCTGTTTCAGACCCTAAAAGATGGTGCTGTGGATGTGCTACACTCAGGCCACTGGAAAAGGTCAGTTTTCATTCCAATCCCAAAGAAAGGCAGTGCCAAAGAAAGTTCACACTACTGCACAACTGCACTCATCTCACAGGCTAGCAAAGTAACGCTCAAAATTCTCCAAGCCAGGCTTTAACAGTACATGAAATGAGAACTTCCTGATGTTCAAGCTGGATTTAGAAAAGGCAGAGGAACCAGAGGTCAAATTGCCAACATTTGTTGGATCATCGAAAAAGCAAGAGAGTTCCTGAAAAGCATCTACTTCTTTACTGACTATGCCAAAGCCTTTGACTATGTGGATCACAACAAACTGGAAAATTCTTAAAAAGATGGGAATTTCCTTGCAGACTACATTACCTGCCTCCTGCAAAATCTGTATGCAGGTCAAGAAGCAACCGTTGGAATTGGATATGGAACAACAGACTGGTTGCAAATTGGGAAAGGAGTACATCAAGGCTGTATATTGTCACACTGCTTATTTAACTTCTATGCAGAATACATCATGAGAAACGCTGGGCTGGATGAATCACAAGCTGGAGTCAAGATTGCCAGGAGAAACATCAGTAACCTCAGATATGCAGATGACACCACCCTTATGGCAGAAAGCAAAAAAGAACTAAAGAACCTCTTGAAAGTGAAAGAGGAGAGTGAAAAAGTTGGCTTAAAACTCAGCATTCAAAAAACTGAGATCATGACAACCCATCACTTCATGGCAAATAGATGGGGAAACAATGAAAACAGTGACAGACTATTTTGGGGGGCTCCAAAATCACTGCAGATGGTGACTGCAGCCATGAAATTAAAAGACGTTTGCTCCTTGGAAGAAAAGCTATGGCAGCATATTAAAAAGCAGAGACATTATTTTGCCAACATAGGTCCATCTAGTCAATGCTATGATTTTTCCAGTAGTCATGTATGGATGTGAGAGTTGGACTATAAAGAAAGCTGAGCACCAAAGAATTGATGCTTTTGAACTGTGGTGTTGGAGAAGACTCTTGAGAGTCCCTTGGACTGCAAGGAGATCAAAGCAGTCAATCCTAAATGAAATCAGCCCTGAATATTCATTGAAAGGACTGATGCTTAAGCTGAAACTCCAATACTTTGGCCACCTGATGTGAATAACTGACTCATTTGAAAAGACCCTGATGCTGGGAAAGATTGAAGGCAGGAGGAGAAGGGGATGACACAGTATGAGATGGTTGGATGGCATCACCGATGTGGTTGACGTGAGTTTGAGTAAGCTCCAGGAGTTTGTGATGGACAGGAAAGCCTGTCGTGCTGCAGTCCATGGGGTTGCAAAGAGTTGGATGTGACTGAGTGACTGAACTGAACTGAAACTAATTCTCTATTTAGCAAATTGTTATAAACCCAAAGAGAGGCAAATGTTTGCCAGCCTCAAACTTAATGTCCTTAACTTGAATACTGAAAACAGATATATGTATATTTTCAAACTATTTAAATTTGATAGCTTTATAATGGTAAGAATGGTTTTTATTTCTGTTTTCTAGCAAGGTGAACAGTTAATTACTTTCTCATCAGAAGAGTTTATATAAATCCTTTAATTAAAATATTATGAGTAAAAGTTCAGTTGTTAAAATTATTTTCATAGCTTCAAACTTTATAGAAATATAGAAAAACTATCCCATAAATAAACTAAACAACAAAATTATCTGTCATATTACTGTGATAAAAGAGTTACCCCAAGTTTAGTCAAACTTGTTTTCTTCAGCTAATTATTTTGGTTTTATTTAGTTAGCAAAGATCTAGCTGGTATTCTTGATGTTAACAGCCCTACATGAAAGTACTTCCCTGGGGAATCTCTCCTTCTTTCAGGAATTCTCCCCAAGAGCTTTTCAAATAAATTCAGAATACTTATTTCTCCTGGCAGTTCTATCATCTCAAACAATAAATAGGATGACTTCTATTTTCACATTCTCTTCATCTTAGGTCACAAGAGGGTATGATTTTACTTTATCAACTTGTTCTATAAAGTTTGTCAGAAATCATATATCTATAAAGGAAGTACCACACTATCAACATATTTGAAAAGTTCAATTCATATTTAAGAATTAGAAAAGAATCACCAAGAGGATGATGATTCACACTAAATTAAAAGCTGGTTCTAAATTTAATATAGCCTGGAACTAAATTAAATGCTAGTTCTCTTCTTAAAAAGCACACACACACATTGCATCACCTAACTTTAGAGAATGTACTTATAAGACGGATCTTGTTTAATAAACTTAATATTGACTATGTTTCTGAAAAGTCAGCCAGTTCAGTTCAGTTCAGTCTCTCAGTCGTGTCCGACTCTTTGCGACCCAATGAGTCGCAGCACGCCAGGCCTCCCTGTCCATCACCAACTCCAGGAGTTCACTCAGACTCGTATCCATCGAGTCAGTGATGCCATCCAGCCATCTCATCCTCTGTCGTCCACTTCTCCTCCTGCCCACAATCCCTCCCAGCATCAGAGTTTTTTCCAGTGAGTCAACTCTTCGCATGAGGTGGCCAAAGTGCTGGAGTTTCAGCTTTAGCATCATTCCTCCCAAAGAAATCCCAGGGCTGATCTCCTTCACAATGGACTGGTTGGATCTCCTTGCAGTCCAAGGGACTCTCAAGAGTCTTCTCCAACACCACAGTTCAAAACCATCAATTCTTCGGGGCTCTTCACAGTCCAACTCTCACATCCATACATGACCATAGGAAAAACCATAGCCTTGACTAGATGGACCTTTGTTGGCAAAGTAATGTCTCTGCTTTTGAATATGCTATCTAGGTTTGTCATAACTTTTCTTCCAAGGAGTAAGCGTCTTTTAATTTCATGGCTGCAGTCACCATCTGCAGTGATTTTGGAGCCCCAAAAAATAAAGTCTGACACTGTTTCCACTGTTTCCCCATCTATTTCCAATTAAGTGATGGGACCAGATGCCATGATCTTCGTTTTCTGAATGTTCAGTTTTAAGCCAACTTTTTCCACTCTCCACTTTCACTTTCATCAAGAGGCTTTTGAGTTCCTCTTCACTTTCTGCCATAAGGGTGGTGTCACATGCATATCTGAGGTTATTGATATTTCTCCCGGCAATCTTGATTCCAGCTTGTGCTTCTTTCAACCCAGCATTTTTCATGATGTACTCTGCATATAAGTTAAATAAGCAGGGTGACAATATACAGACTTGACGTACTCCTTTTCCTATTTGGAACCAGTCTGTTGTTCCATGTCCAGTTCTAACTGTTGCTTCCTGACCTGCATATAGGTTTTTCAAGAGGCAGGTGAGGTCGTCTGGTATTCCCATCTCTTTCAGATTTTTCTACAGTTTATTGGGATCCACACAGTCTAAGGCTTTAGCATAGTCAATAAAGCAGAAATAGATGTTTTTCTGGAACTCTCTTGCTTTTTCCATGATCCAGCAGATGTTGGCAATTTGGTCTCTGGTTCCTCTGCCTTTTCTAAAACCAGCTTGAACATCAGGAAGTTCACGGTTCACATACTGCTAAAGCCTGGCTTGGAGAATTTTGAGCATTACTTTACTAGCGTGTGAGATGAGTGCAATTGTGCGGTCGTTTGAGCATTCTTTGGCATTGCCTTTCATTGGGATTGGAATGAAAACTGACCTTTTCCAGTCCCGTGGACAGTGCTGAGTTTTCCAAATTTGCTGGCATATTGACTGCAGCACTTTCACAGCATCATCTTTCAGGATTTGAAATAGCTCAACTGGAATTCCATCACCTCCACTAGCTTTGTTCGTAGTGATGCTTTCCAAGGCCCACTGACTTCACATTCCAGGAAGTCTGGCTCTAGGTCAGTGATCACACCATCATGATTATCTGGGTCGTGAAGATAGTTTTTGTACAGTTCTGTGTATTCTTGCCACCTCTTCTTGATATCTTCTGCTTCTGTTAGGTCCATACCATTTCTGTCCTTTATCGAGCCCATCTTTGCATGAAATGTTCCCTTGGTACCTCTAATTTTCTTGAAGAGATCTCTAGTCTTTCCCATTCTGTTGTTTTCCTCTATTGCTTTGCATTGATTGCTGAGGAAGGCTTTCTTATCTCTTCTTGCTATTCTTTGGAACTCTGCATTCAGATACCTATACCTTTCCTTTTCTACTTTGCTTTTCACTTCTCTTCTTTTCACAGCTATTTGTAAGGCCTCCCCAGACAGCCATTTTGCTTTTTAGCTTTTCTTTTCCATGGGGATGGTTTTGATCCCTGTCTCCTGTACAATGTCACAAACCTCAGTCCATAGTTCATCAGACACTCTATCTATCAGATCTAGTCCCTTAAATCTATTTCTCACTTCCACTGTATAATCATAAGGGATTTTATTTATGTCATACCTGAATGGTCTAGTGGTTTTCCCTACTTTCTTCAATTTCAGTCTGAATTTGACAATAAGGAGTTCATGATCTGAGCCACAGTCAGCTCCTGGTCTTGTTTTTGTTGACTGTATAGAGCTTCTCCATCCTTGGCTGCAAAGAATATAATCAATCTGATTTCGGTGTTGACCATCTGGTGATGTCCATGTGTGGAGTCTTCTCTTGTGTTGTTGGAAGAGGGTGTTTGCTATGACCAGTGCATTTTCTTGGCAAAACTCTATTAGTCTTTGTCCTGCTTCGTTCCGTATTCCAAGGCCAGATTTGCCTGTTACTCCAGGAAAGTAAATGTAAATTAATAAAAAATTGAAGAGTTTAGAAATGTGTATTTTTATGGATTTTTCCTCTGAAATATGAATGTATTTGTAGTCTCTACTTAGTCCCTTTCATATTATACTGTATATATTTGGGTTTTGTAATTTCCTTATAAAAGATACCTAATGTCTCCAGTCTGTACCAGTACCCAGTGTTTTTCATTTTTCTTTTATTCTTTTAAAATTTTTATCCTGGCCAAGTTGTTCTAACTTCTACTTCTACTGTTGAGAAGCAGATACACTTTTCTGTAGATAGGAAGTAGACAATGAAAAGTGTTATGAAACTTTTTGCTCCTACAGGAGAAAATAGACTTTAATTCAACTGTTATGAAAAAAGTGATAGTTTTAATATATTATTTTTTTAAAGTTTCTCATTAGGCCAAATGAAACACTTATGAAATATCAACAGATATCTATCTTAATAAACTGAGTGGACATAATTTCCAAAAGAGTTATCTACACTACAATTATATGTATTACTAATGGAAGACCTCAGTAAGTTCAAGCTACTGTTGTGCATCTGTTCTTCCCTCAGGTGTGTGGAAGTTTTGAAAATAAAGGTATGCTTAAATTGTGTACACAGGTTTAAATATGAGCTTACTGTGAATAAAAAATAACATAAAACTGTACAAAGAAGCTGAATAACATTACCTGGACAAAAAAGTTTATCTAACTAAGTTGTTAGTTTATTACATGGCTTGATGATGCTTTGGATTATTAATTTTATCAATTGATACAACCTGCTTCAGAGTTAGATACAGTGTTCTCAAAATTTGCGGCAGAAATGTCACATTTATTCAGAAAGAACACATCATATTTTAAACTCTGAAAAATACAGCCAAGTACCTCCTGAATGAAGCATGTATGTTTTAGGTTAATTCCACAAACCAATATCATAATTTTATAACTCAGATTTTTGAAAATAAATATTATTGATTTATAGAAGTTTGAGATTGTTGGAAACATAAAAGAGTATTTGTGTGTGTATACTTATCTTAGTAATGATTATAAAGCTCTGAAATATATATTGTACATTTTATTCAAAATATTCTATTTAGGGGAAGGTAAGAGTTTTAGATATATGTTTATTTTGTATAAAACCTTTTGTCTTTATTGTATATTGGTTTTGATTATTTAGCTATTAAAATATCTTTTAAAATTCAATTACTCTTCTCCATTGTTAAGAAAAATTAGAGAGAGCAAAAGAATTTGCAGTAGCAGTGCTTGAAGTAGTTAAAGATTTAAGCAAAATCAGTGACTGTACAGGCTCCATTTATATTCTGATTGCTAATTATATTGCAAAGATTCATGAATCCATTAAACAAGGAAGTATCAACCCCAGCATCTATGCTACATAAATATATGATTTGAAGCAATTTTTATTGACTCATTTTTATGTTACTGTCAAAATTATACTAGTGATGCTATAAATTAATTTTCAAATTTGATCTATGTATTTACCATTGTGAGTAAAGCTTTGTCCTTCTGCCTAATTCTACAGTTCATTTAATTCTATCAGTAATACTTTTCATTCAAGAAATTTGTTAAGAAAAAATTATATTTTTAGAAATGTCAATATGATATGAATATTGAATTTACTCATATCATAATTATATGACTATGACTAACATCAGAGTTCTTATTCCAGGAAGTATCCTGTAATGGATGTGGGAAGAAGAAATTAAAGACGTAGTTTTAAAAAAGGTAGCATGTTAATTCTGATAGTACAGATATATTAAAAACATTGGAAGCTAAAGGAGATTAGTTAATAACTTTGAGCGGGGTTGTAAGAAAAGTACCCAATGTGCTGAAATATTTAGTCTAAAATTTTAAGGGATGTGTAGTCTTGTTTGATATAGATAAGAAAATTAAAAGAATAGACAAAGTGTATAGTGAGGAGTGATTTCTTAAGGGTCCTGAATTTTTTGATAAAGACAATGTAGTTATTTGTTTGAGACACATAGGTAATTTTGGACTTAGTTGCTCATGTCCAGAAAAGAATCTTAGAACCAGATGCTGAGAATAACTTTCTGATATCACCTGGAGTGTGTAATAGAAAGCAGAGGATTTACATATTAGGTAAGTTTCTCATTGTAGATCAGTTCAGTTTAGTTCAGTTGCTCAGATGTTTGCGACCCCATGGACTGCAGCACACCAGACCTCCCTGTCCATCACCAGCTCCCAGAGTTTACTCAAACTCATGTCCATTGAATCGGTGATGCCATCCAACCATCTCTTTCTCTGTCGTCCCCTTCTCCTGCCTTCAGTCTTTCCCAGCACCAAGGTCTTTTCCAATGAGTCAGCTCTTTGCATCAGGTGGCCAATGTATTGGAGTTTCAGCCAAGTTTAAACCAACTTTTTCACTCTCCTCTTTCACTTTCATCAAGAGACTCTTTAGTTCTTCTTTGCTTTCTGCCATAAGGATGGTGTCATCCGTATTTCTGAGGTTACTGATATTTCTTCCGGCAATTTTGATTCCAGCTTGTGCTTCATCCAGCCCAGCATTTGTAGATAAGAGCAATGTATAATGGTACAGCTATTTTAATCAATTAAATAGTAATAGAAATTATTGTCTGAATAATGTGCCCTTCATAGTCAAAAGAAAACTTGCATTGTTAGCATAACCAGGATGCTATGGAGATGTTATCTGTATGAGACAAATGTAGTTACTCATGGCTAGGATGCCTGTGCCTGGATTCATTCCAGAGGTCCAGTGACTCAATGAATCTGATCCCTCATTGGGTTAGAAATCCCTATTCCTGCATCAATCAATCTCCTATTAGTGGGTTTTACCAGTAAATATGGAGGAAAGTAGAACCATCTCCCCCAAATAGGGCACCAGAGAATCATTTTTATCTAAGAAGTTTCTCCAACTCATGTCCATTAGAGAAAACAAAATGGCAGCTACACTTTATGATCAACATAAAGTCTGAAGATAAATTATAAGCCATTACAATTTTGCAAGATAATTAGGACTTTAAAGGAAAACTGTTTACTAAAAATGGACAGAATAGATGAGAGTTGAGAAACATTTTTATATACTTTATTTATTTCAATTGGAGAATAATTGTTTTACAATATTTTGTTGGTTACTGCCATACATCAACATGAATCAGCCATAGGTATACATATGTCCCCTTCCTCTTGAACCTCCACTCTATCCCACCCCTCTACATTGTCAAAGAGCACCAGATTTGAATCATACAGCAAATTCTCACTGGTTATTTTACATATGGTAATGTATACATTTCAATGCTACTCTCCCAATTTGTTGCATCCTCTTCTTCCCCTACTGTGTCTACAAGTCTGTTCACTGTACCTGTGTATCCAATACTGCCTAGCATACAGGTTCATCAGCACCATCTTTGTAGATTCCATATATATATATATGAGTTAATACAAGATATTTGTTTTCCTCTTTCTGACTTACTTAACTCTTTGTAATAGGCTCTAGGTTCACCCACCTCACTAGATCTGTCTCAAATGTGTTCATTTTTATGGCTGAGTAATATTCCATTGTGTATATGTACCATCATGTCTTTATCCATTCATCTGCTGATGGATATCTAGGCTGCCTCCATGTACTAGCTACTGTAAATAGTGCTGTAGTGAATATTTGGGTACTTTATCAATTGTGGTTTTCTCAGGGTATATGCCCTCATGCGAAGAGTTGACTCATTGGAAAAGACTCTGATTTTGGGAGGGTTTGGGGGCAGGAGGAGAAGGGGACAACAGAGGATGAGATTGCTGGATGGCATCACTGACTCGATGGACATGGGTTTGGGTGAACTCCGGGAGTTGGTGATGGACAGGGAGGCCTGGCGTGCTGCGATTCATGGGGTCGCAAAGAGTCAGACACTACTGAGCTACTGAACTGACTGATTGGGATTACTGGGTCGTATGGCAGTTTCAGAGAAACATTTTTGAAGTAGTTGTATTAAAAAGTGATCATTGGTTGAATATAGTTCAGTTAAGATATAGCCAGAAGAAAATGATTAGAGATGTCTATCAACAAATTAGGGTCATGATGGGATATGCAATAGACTAGCAACAAAGATAAATAAAGAAAAATAGGGCAGCCTGCCAAAATGCACTCTGTTCATTTAAATGTAGTAAATCTCCTATTGTAAAAGAGACTGGGTCATCGGTCTGGAACTCCAAAGATTAAAATAGGAGAGTTTGGTAAACTTGAAACCTTGAGAGGAGATAAAATTATTCACAGAAAGCATAAACAAAACCATGAGAACAAAATGTATGATTTTCCATTTTAAAAGATAGTTTGAATTATGTATGTGATGTATATAAAAGGCATACAAATAGACAGTTTTTTTAATGTTTGGCAATCTTGTATCACAAACATTGTCTAACTTGTCTTGTCTAAATCAATGAAACACAGCCTTGTCTAACTCAATGAAACTAAGCCATGTCTGTGGGGCAACCCAAGACGGGCAGGTCATGGTGGAGAGATCTGACAGAATGTGGTCCACTGGAGAAGGGAATGGCAAACCACTTCAGTATTCTTGCCTTGAGAACCCCATGAACAGTATGAAAATGCAAAATGATAGGATACTGAAAGAGAAACTCCCCAAGTCAGTAGGTGCCCAATATGCTACAGGAGATCAGTGGAGAAATAACTACAGAGAGAATGAAGGGATGGAGCCAAAGCAAAAACAATACTCAGCTGTGGACATGACTGGTGACAGAAGCAAGGTCTGATGCTGTAAAGAGCAATATTGCATAGGAACCTGGAATGTCAGGTCCATGAATCAAGACAAATTGGAAGTGGTGAAACAAGAGATGGCAAGAGAGAATGTCAACATTCTAGGAATGAGCGAACTCAGTGGACTGGAATGGGTGAATTTAACTCAGATGACCATTATATCTACTACTGCAGGCAGGAATCCCTCAGAAGAAATGGAGTAGCCACTATGGTAAACCAAAGAGTCCAAAATGCAGCACTTGGATGCAGTCTCAAAAATGACAGAATGATCTCTTTTCGTTTCCAAGACAAACCATTCAATATCACAGTAATCCAAGTCTATGGCCCAACAAGTAACGCTGAAGAAGCTGAAGTTGAACGGTTCTATGAAGACCTACAAGACCTTTTAAAACTAACACCCAAAAAAGATGTCCTTTTCATTATAGGTGACTGGAATGCAAAAGTAGGAAGTCAAGAAACACCTGGAGTAATAGGCAAATTTGGCCTTGGAATACTGAGTGAAGCAGGGAAAAGACTAATAGAGTTTTGCCAAGAAAATGCACTGGTCATAACAAACACCCTCTTCCAACAACACAAGAGAAGACTCTATACATGGACATCACCAGATGGTCAACACCGAAATCAGATTGATTATATTCTTTGCAGCCAAGGATGGAAAAAGTCTATAAAGTCAGCAAAAAAAGACCAGGAGCTGACTGTGGCTCAGATCATGAACTCCTTATTGCCAAATTCAGACTGAAATTGAAGAAAGTAGGGAAAACCACTAGACCACTCAGGTATGACCTAAATCAAATCGCTTATGATTATACAGTGGAAGTGAGAAATAGATTTAAGGGCCTAGATCTGATAGAGTGCCTGATGAACTATGGACTGAGGTTCGTGACATTGTACAGGGGACAGGGATCAAGACCATCCCCATGGAAAAGAAATGCAAAAAAGCAAAATGGCTGTCTAGGGAGGCCTTACAAATAGCTGTGAAAAGAAGAGAAGTGAAAAGCAAAGGAGAAAAGGAAAGATATAGGCATCTGAATGCAGAGTTCCAAAGAATAGCAAGAAGAGATAAGAAAGCCTTCTTCAGCGATCAATGCAAAGCAATAGAGGAAAACAACAGAATGAGAAAGACTAGAGATCTCTTCAAGAAAATTAGAAGTACCAAGGGAACATTTCGTGCAAAGATGGGCTCGATAAAGGACAGAAATGGGATGAACCTAACAAAAGCAGAAGATATTAAGAAGAGGTGGCAAGAATACACAGAAGAACTGAACAAAAAAAAATCTTTCCGACCAAGATAATCACGATGGTGTGATCACTGACCTAGAGCCAGACATCCTGGAATGTGAAGTCAAGTGGGCCTTAGAAAGCATCACTATGAACAAAGCTAGTGGAGGTGATGGAATTCCAGTTGAGCTATTTCAAATCCTGAAAGATGATGCTGTGAAAGTGCTGCAGTCAATATGCCAGCAAATTTGGAAAACTCAGCACTGTCCACGGGACTGGAAAAGGTCAGTTTTGATTCCAATCCCAATGAAAGGCAATGCCAAAGAATGCTCAAACGACCGCACAATTGCACTCATCTCACACGCTAGTAAAGTAATGCTCAAAATTCTCCAAGCCAGGCTTCAGCAATATGTGAACCGTGAACTTCCTGATGTTCAAGCTGGTTTCAGAAAAGGCAGAGGAACCAGAGACCAAATTGCCAACATCTGCTGATCATGGAAAAAGCAAGAGAGTTCCAGAAAAACATCTATTTCTGCTTTATTGATATGCCAAAGCCTTTGACTGTGTGGATCACAATAAACTGTGGAAAATTCTGAAAGAGATGGGAATACCAGACCATCTGATCTGCCTCTTGAGAAATTTGTATGCAGGTCAAAAAGCAACAGTTAGAACTGGACATGGAACAACAGACTGGTTCCAAATAGGAAAAGGAGTACGTCAAGGCTGTATATTGTCACCCTGCTTATTTAACTTATATGCAGAGTACATCATGAGAAATGCTGGACTGGAAGAAACACAAGCTGGAATTGAGATTGCCAGGAGAAATATCAATAACCTCAGATATGCATGTGACACCACCCTTATGGCAGAAAGTGAAGAGGAACTCAAAAGCCTCTTGATGAAAGTGAAAGTGGAGAGTGGAAAAAGTTGGCTTAAAACTGAACATTCAGAAAACGAAGATCATGGCATCTGGTCCCATCACTTCATGGGAAATAGATGGGGAAACAGTGGAAACAGTGTCAGACTTTATTTTTCTGGGCTCCAAAATCACTGTAGATGGTGACTGCAGCCATGAAATTAAAAGACGCTTACTCCTTGGAAGGAAAGTTATGACCAACCTAGATAGCATATTCAAAAGCAGAGACATTACTTTGCCAACAAAGGTTCATCCAGTCAAGGCTACGGTTTTTCCTGTGGTCATGTATGGATGTGAGAGTTGGATTGTGAAGAAGGCTGAGCACCGAAGAATTGATGCTTTTGAACTGTGGTGTTGGAGAAGACTCTTGAGAGTCCCTTGGACTGCAAGGAGATCCAACCAGTCCATTGTGAAGGAGATCAGCCCTGGGATTTCTTTGGAAGGAATGATGCTAAAGCTGAAACTCCAATACTTTGGGTACCTCATGCGAAGAGTTGACTCAATGGAAAAGACTCTGATGCCTGGAGGGACTGGGGGCAGGAGGAGAAGGGGATGACAGAGGATGAGATGGCTGGATGGTATCACTGACTCGATGGACGTGAGTCTGGGTGAACTGGAGTTGATGATGGACAGGGAGGCCTGGCATGCTGCGATTCATGGGTTCGCAAAGAGTCGGACACAACTCAGCAACTGAACTGAACTGAACTGAACCTTGTGTCAACACTAACCATTGAAGCTAAAAGTCTTTCTAAACCTGGAAGAAAATGGTCTAGAGGCAGTATTGTTTTTCTTTTCTGCAGATAATGTTTTCACTGGGCAATGACCTTTAACAATGAAACTACAACTTGATGAAATTCATCATCCTTGGTTTTCACACTACCTGGGGCATGAAGATCTTGCTCTTCTTTACATTCCTGCCTGTGTATGTGACAGTTTTAAGTAATTCTATGATCATCCTACTGGTGTGGAGTTATAACTGCCTTCAGTTACCCATGTATTTGTTCCTTGCACACATCTCACTTTTAGAAATCATGCTCACTTCTGTGAACACCTAAGATGTTGGCCGTTACAATTTCACAAATAAACACCATATTTTTGAAGGCTGAATCACTCAGTCTTTCTTCTGTTTTCTCTTTGGGACAGTAGAGTTCTTCATCTTGGTATTTGACCGCTATGTTGTCATCAGTATCCCTTTGAGATACCTAACCATTATGAGAATCCAGGTTTCCCTGAAGATGATCATAGCCTCTTGGGTGAGAGGATTATTGTATAACTAGATTATTGTATTATTGTATAATCTATTGCCTTCCATTGCAACTATAAAATTACCATTCTGTGGTCCCAATATCATGGATCACTTTTTTTTGTGACACTGCCTTCATGTTGCAACTGGTATGTGGTGACCTCCAATTGGTAGAAATGGTTCATCTTATCTACTCTGCAGTTTTCCTTCTGAATTTTCTCTTCTTTACTCTGACTCCTTATATCTTCATTATCTTTTTGCTTAAAAAAAAAAAAAAAAGCCTCTCCCATGCCCTAATTCTGAGGAAGCCACTGACCTGCTTGGACCATGCAATGAATGGTGTACTTCAGACCCTGTGCACAGCCATAGAAAAAGTATTGTGCAGTATACAACATTTGCAAGCGTGCTTAGTCACTTCAGTAGCATCTGACTCTTTGCGACCCTATGGACTGTATTCCACAAACCTCCTCTGTCCATGGGATTCTCCTGGCAAGAATAGTAGAGTGGGTTGCCATGCCCTACTCCAGGGGATCTCCCCAACCCAGGGATTGAACCTGTGTCTCCTGAGACTCCTGCATTGCAAGCTAATTCTTTACCGCTGAGTAACCAAGGAAGCCCAGTACTCAACATACTCGATCATAAACAGCAGTCTGGATACACTATAGGATTTAACACATTAGATTTCTGTCTGTGGGGGGAAAAAACTTTCCATCTATTTGCCATCTATTTTCCCATCTATTTGCCATGAAGTGATGGGACGAGATGCCATGATCTTCGTTTTCTGAATGTTGAGTTTTAAGCCAACTTTTTCACTCTCCACTTTCACTTTCATCAAAAGGCTCTTTAGGTCTTCTTCACTTTCTGCCATAAGGGTGGTGTCATCTGCATATCTGAGGTTATTGATATTTCTCCCAGCAATCTAGATTCCAGCTTGTGCTTCATCCAGCTCAGGGTTTCTCATGATGTACTCTGCATATAAGTTAAATAAGCATGGTGACAATATACAGCCTTGAAGTACTCCTTTCCCTATTTGGAACCAGTCTGTGGTTCCATGTCCAGTTCTAACTGTTGCTTCCTGACCTGCATACAGATTTCTCAAGAGTCAGGTCAAGTGGTCTGATATTCCCATCTCTTCCAGAATTTTCCACAGTTTATTGTGATCCACACAGTCAAAGGCTTTGGCATATCAATAAAGCAGAAATAGATGTTTTTCTGGAACTCTCTAGCTAACTCCATTAACCACAGTAAAATTTAAAGAAGGCATTAGTAAAAGTTTTAATTTTGCAGAGTTGACCACTTTAAGTACCTAAAAAAATAATAAATAAATTCATTTTGATTTCTACATTCCAGCAGCCAGTATTGGTTGAAGTCAACAATCCACTCTCAAGAGTTAACCAAACAAATTTAGATTCAGCACCTGCTTACATGTCCCCTGAAGATTTCAAGCTAAGTCTTTGTGCTAATTGGATGGTAGCTCAAATATATAGTGCAAGCCAGGTTTTATGAAAGTGAAAATCAGTTACAAAATTAAATTATGAAATAATTACTAAAAGAGGTCTATTTATTAGTTACATTGATTAAAATCATTAGTTTACAAATAATTTGTATGCAGGTCAGGAAGCAACAGTTAGAACTGGACATGGAACAACAGACTGGTTCCAAATAGGAAAAGGAGTTCGTCAAGGCTGTATATTGTCACCCTGTTTATTTAACTTATATGCAGAGTATATCATGAGAAATGCTGGACTGGAAGAAACACAAACTGGAATCAAGATTGACGGGAAAAATATCAATAACCTCAGATATGCAGATGACACCACCCTTATGGCAGAAAGTGAAGAGGAATTCAAAAGCCTCTTGATGAAAGTGAAAGTGGAGAGTGAAAAAGTTGGCTTAAAGCTCAACATTCAGAAAACAAGTATCATGGCATCCGGTCCCACCACTTCATGGAAAATAGATGGGGAAACAGTGGAAACAGTGGCTGACTTTATTTTATGGGCTCCAAAATCACTACAGATGGTGACTGCAGCCATGAAATTAAAAGACGCTTACCCCTTGGAAGGAAAGTTATGACCAACCTAGATAGCATATTCAAAAGCAGAGACATTACTTTGCCAACAAAGGTCCGGCTAGTCAAGGCTATGGTTTTTCCTGTGGTCATGTATGGATGTGAGAGTTGGACTGTGAAGAAGGCTGAGCACCGAAGAATTGATGCTTTTGAACTGTGGTGTTGGAGAAGACTCTTGAGAATCCCTTGGACTGCAAGGAGATCCAACCAGTCCCTTCTGAAGGAGATTAGCACTGGGGATTTCTTTGGAAGGAATGATGCTAAAGCTGAAACTCCAGTACTTTGGCCACCTCATGTGAAGAGTTGACTCATTGGAAAAAACTCCGATGCTGGGAGGGATTGGAGGCAGGAGGAGAAGGGGACGACAGAGGATGAGATGGCTGGATGGCATCACTGGCTCGATGGACGTGGGTCTGGGTGAACTCCGGGAGTTGGTGATGGACAGGGAGGCCTGGTGTGCTGGGATTCATGGGGTCGCAAAGAGTTGGACACGACTGAGTGACTGATCTGATCTGATCTGATCTGAATCATAAGGACATATATAGACAGGATATCAATACATTGTAGTTACTGCCTTTTCATCATTTGTGTTCTGAAATAGAAATACAAGGGTTAATAAAGCCTACATTAGGAAAGTGGATTTTTATATACATTCTAATTACTAGAAACTGGTTTTTATATATTCTTATCTGAAAATTATAAGAAAAAATGAACTCATATTTTTCAATCATGTAGTTTATTCTTGTGAAGATGAAGCATAAGTAAAATGACCTAAACTCCATATAAATGAAAATATTTAATTTTAATTATTGGCAAATCCTGTTTCTTCCTTTTTCTTGACTTATTTTAGAGAATCCTTACTGAGAATAGAGAGGGAGAACTGGACCTTGATGACAGAGATCAGCTTTACAGGGATCCCAACCACCAGAGTCCTTGGGAATTTGCTGTTCTTGCTCTTTCTTTTGGTCTACTTGGAAATACTCTCATCATTACCTTGATTCTGATGGATTTCAGGCTTCACTCACCCATGTATTTTTTCCTCAGCAATCTCTCTTTCAGCGAAATATTAACCACAACTTGTGCTGTTCCACAATGCTGCCAAGTTTCCTGTTAGGCAGAAACAACATCTCAGTTGGTGGATACTTTGCTCATATGTATTTCTACTTCCTGTCTGGATGCATTGAGTTTATCCTTTTTGCTGTCATGTCCTATAACTGCAAATGTGACCATTTTCAGCCCCCTTGAGTACCCTGTGATTATGACCAGCTTACACTGTGTTCATCTTGTCATCCTCTCCTGGGTGGGTGGCTTTCTCCTTATCCTCCCACCCATCACCCTTAAGGCAAGACTGCCACATTGTGGCCCCAATGTGACTGATCACCTTTTCTGTGACAGTGACCCCTCCTCCACTTGGCCTGTGCTGATATCCATATCATTGAGCTGTTGGACTTCTTCAGTTCCCTTGTCCTGCTCCTCAGCTCCCTCTCTTACAGTGGTCTCCTATGTTTACATCATTTCCACCATACTGAAGATACAATCAGGCCAAGGTCATCACAAAGCCTTTGCCATCTCTGCCTCCCATTTCACTGTGGTCTCCATGGGCTATGGGGTCTGTATATTTGTCTATGTTTGCCCCTCACAAACGGGCAGCCTGCACCTCAACAAGGTTCTCTTTATCCTCTCCAGTGTCTTCACACCACTCCTGAATCCGTTCATTTTCAGTCTATGAAATGAAACCATGAAAGAAGCTCTGAAGGACACATTAGTCAAATGCCAGAACGGGACTGAGGTTCAAGCAACCGGATCTTTGAGTATGATCTCAAACCTGAGTATATTTGGCTTTACAGAAAATGAGTTCATGAAAATGGGGTATGAATTTGTTATCTTTTTTGTATTATTTGCACTCATGAAAGTATAGCTAAGCTGAATTTATATACAAATTAATTTTCAAGTTGGCTGAATAAGTATTGAAACACATAATTTGGTAGTGAAGATAATGATGCTTATAGTACTACATGTTGCACTAAACCATCATGTGGTAATATTACTGTCAATAAAGATGATCAAGGTAATTAATAATAATGTAGTAAAGAAGGCTTCTATGTGTATATTACTTTATACAAAATCAGGAAAATAAAACCGTTTAAATCTCTGAGGAAGAAAGCACATGCACACACAGATATATGATTAATAAAAGAATAACTTCTGAGATATTTAAGCTTAAACTGTAATCTTGCATTAAGTAACATTACAAACTTCAGTTTTTTATCATTTTGTTAAATCACTTTTTGTCTCTGCACGAGGTCTTCTTTGTAAACCTCATAGACTTACTTCACTCATAGGTAAGAAACAAAATCAAATTCACTTCTTGAATTCAGTTGCATTGAACAATAAAGAGAGGTTGAACTAGCTCAAGTTTGAAATATCCCAGATATTCAATTTTATTTTTTACCTTTAGCCATGTTTCTTCATCATTTCAGCTCAGTCACTCAGTCACGTCTGACTCTTTGTGACCCCGTGGACAGCATCACACTAGACATCCCTGTCCATCACCAACTCCCGGAGTTTACTCAAATACATGTCTATTGAGTCGGTGATGCCATCCAACCATCTCATCCTCTGTCATCCCCTTCCCCTCCCCCCTTCAACCTTTCCCAGCATCAGGGTCTTTTTAAATGAGTCAGTTCTTCACATCAGTTGGCCGAAGTATTGAAGTTTCAGCCTCAGCATCACTCCTTTCAATGAATATTCAGGACTGATTTCCCTTAGGATGGACTGGATGGATCTCCTTGCAGTCCAAGGGACTCTCAAGGGTCTTCTCCAACACCACAGTTCAAAAGCATCAATTATTTGGTGCTCAGCTTTCTTTATAGTCCAACTCTCGCATCCATATGTGACTGCTGGAAAAACCATAGCTATGACTAGACGGACCTTTGTTGGCAAAGTAATGTCTCTGCTTTATAATATGCTGTCTAGGTTGGTCATCATTTTTCTTCCAAGGAGCAAGCGTCTTTTAATTTCATGGCTGCAGTCACCCTCTGCGGTGATTTTGGAGCTCCCCAAAATAAATTCTGTCACTGTTTTCATTGTTTCCCCATCTATTTGTTATGAAGTGATGGGACCAACATTCAACACTCTGAATGTTCTAGAAGCTCAACATTCAGAAGACTAAGATCATGGCATCTGGTCCCATCACTTCATGGCAAATAGATGGGGAAACAATGGAAACAGTGTCAGACTTAATTTTGGGGGGCTCCAAAATCACTTCAGATGGAAATTGCAGCCATGAAATTAAAAGATGCTTACTCCTTGGAAGGAAAGTTATGACCAAACTAGACAGCATATTCAAAAGCAGAGACATTACTTTGCCAACAAAGGTCTGTCTAGTCAAGGCTATGGTTTTTCCAGTGGTCATGTATGGATATGAGAGTTGGACTGTGAAGAAAGCTCAGTGCTGAAAATTGATGCTTTTGAACTGTGGTGTTGGAGAAGACTTTTGAGAGTCCCTTGGACTGCATGGAGATCCAACCAATCCATTCTAAAGGTGATAAATCCTGGGTGTTCTTTGGAAGGACTGATGCTGAAGCTCAAACTCCAGTACTTTGGCCACCTCATGTGAAGAGTTGACTCACTGGAAAAGACTCTGGTGCTGGGAGGGATTGGGAGCAGGGGGAGAAGGGGATGACAGAGGATGAGATGGCTGGATGGCATCACCGACCCAATGGACAGGAGTTTGGGTGAACTCCAAGAGTTGGTGATGGACAGAGAGGCCTGGCATGCTGCAATTCATGGGGTCACAAAGAGTCTGGCTCGACTGAGCGACTGAACTGAACTGAACTAAAAGAAGGACCTTTTTTTTAAAACAAACATGGCCAGAGACCCTGAGGCAGGGAAGAGATGTGTCATGGTGGAGGTGAAAGATTGTGTGTATGGATCAAGTTGTTACTTACCTAAGATCCTATTTCTCAGAGTTTTTGCTCTAGAGTAAAAAATCACAGGGCTTGAAATCTTACAGCTCAAATAGAACATATAGCTCAAGAGGTAGACTGTAACTTATACTACTTCAAGCATTAAACCTGCCAGTTTTAAGAAAGCATTTAGGTCTCAGAGGAGTCAGACTGAGGCTTCTCAATCCAGCTCCCATAGAACAGCTCCTATTCCCAAGGAATGGGCCAAAGATTCTGAACCAGCAGAATTCCAATGAAACACCCCTTGTTTCTGAATGAATGGGCCAAAGGCTTCTCAGTTCCCAGAGGAGCAGCCTCTGATCCTGAAGAAATGGCTTGAAGGCTGGTCAATTATAGTCAATACAGTCTGATTTCAAAATGAGACTGAAATGTAAAGTCAACACTCAAAAACGTAATAAGGTCTTAATCAGAAATGATAAAACTTAAAATAGATACCAAATAAAGCCTGGAGCGGAGAAAGCAATGGCACCCCACTCCAGTACTCTTGCCTGGGGAATCCCAGGGATGGGGGAGCCTGATGGGCTGCTGTCTATGGAGTCGCACAGAGTCGGACTCGACTGAAGTGACTTAGCAGCAGCAGCAGCAGCAGCAAAGCCTGGAGAACTTCAAAATACAAAGAAGGAAGAAGATCAAAACCAGGAGAAGTAACTTCATATTCCAGGGTCAATGAGAAAAATAGTTGTTATTAAACCAAACTTGGGTCCACTCATCCACTAGCAGTAAAGACAATCTACTTGAAACTGTGCAACTCACATTGGAATTTGAGCCTACCATCTTTTAACTGAGATCACACACGTGGTTTCAGGACTTAAAGAAGCTCAGATTCTTGATGTCTCATCATAGAAAGAATTCATCAGAAGACAAAGTGATAGGTAAGAAGTGGATTTATTTAGAGGGAAACACTCCACCCACAGACAGAGTGTGGGCCACCTCAGAATGCGAGAGTGGCCTCAAAGTATGGCATGGTTAGATGTTATGGGGTGAGTAGTCTCATAGGTTAATGAATGGGAGGATTATTCCAACTATTTGGGGGAAGGGGTGGAGATCTCCAGGAATTGGGTCATCACCCAGTTTTTGGTCTTCAAGGTCAACCTTAGAACTGTCAGTGTGTCTATGAGTGTCTCATTTAGCTTGCTGATGTGTTACAGTGAACCTATACTGAGGCTCAAGGTTAGTGGATTAACTCATTTGCCATCTTGGACCTATTTGGTTATAATCAGTTTATATCATATCCTCAGGCCATATCTTTCTTTTAAAGTTTGTACCCTGTCTTCTTACCTCCTGTTTCACATTGACACTGGGTTATGGTAAAGTACAGCATTTATTGCAGGGCATCAAGCAAGGAGTCAAGGGAAGCTAGTGTTCAAAATGCCTAGACTCCCTGATAGATTTCAGGAAAGCATTTTTAAAGGAAAGGTGAGGGAAGTGGAGTCCCAGGGTATGCAATCAACTCACGAACAAGTCTCTGGTTGGTTGATAGTGAGGTAACAGGGCAGTGTCACAGGGGTTAACAGTTACAATTCTTGTGTTGTTGTTGCGGGTGCATCCTGGTTAAGCCAAGAGTTATAGTAAGAGAATTTAGGGCCCATGAAAGTCCTGATTGATAGGCTAAGGAATTTAGAAGCTATTTATTTGGTATTTAGTGGATATATGTGTTTACTGCGCTCGGTCATGTCTGATTTTTTATGACCCCATAGATGGTAGCCTGCCAGACCACTCTGTCCATGGAATTTCCCAGGCAAGAATACTGGAATGGATTGCCATTTCCTCCTCCAGGGTACTTTTCCTGATCTAGGGATTAAGGCGATTGCAGCCATGAAATTAAAAGATGCTTACTCCTTGGAAGGAAAGTTATGACCAACCTAGATAGCATATTCAAAAGCAGAGACATTACTTTGCCAACAAAGGTCCGTCTAGTCAAGGCTATGGTTTTTCCTGTGGTCATGTATGGATGTGAGAGTTGGACTGTGAAGAAGGCTGAGCACTGAAGAATTGATGCTTTTGAACTGTGGTGTTGGAGAAGACTCTTGAGAGTCCCTTGGACTGCAAGGAAATCCAACCAGTCCATTCTAAAGGAGATCAGTCTTGGGTGTTCATTGCAAGGACTGATGCTAAAGCTGAAACTCCAATACTTTGGCCACCTCATGTGAAGAGTTGACTCATTGGAAAAGACCCTGATGCTGAGAGGGATTGGGGGCAGGAGGAGAAGGGGACAACAGAGGATGAGATGGCTGGATGGCATCACTGACTCAATGGACATGAATTTGAATAAACTCCGGGAGTTGGTGATGGACAGGGAGGCCTAGCGTGCTGCGATTCATGGGGTCACAAAGAATCAGACATGACTGAGTGACTGAACTGAAATGCGGGATTGTGCCTGCACCTCTTGTGTCTCCTGCATTGGCAGGTAGATTCTTGACCATGGTGCCACCTTGCCAATGTATATTCATGGTCATCAAGTATTTTATTTTCTCCACTTGGTGATGGTTTTAACATCTGTAAAGCAATGAGATACTTTCGAAAGGAGCTAAAGCAAAGGATATAGGGGAGGAGACTGCCTCTGGAAGGCCTCATAAGATCCTGAAGGAACAGTGGGTTCAATTGTGAGGACTGCTCCTGTTTACTCACCAGCCCTGGAGTCATCAGAATCTCCTTTGCTCACCATATGGTTCACCAAAATGTTCAGTTCAGTTCAGTTCAGTCACTCAGTTGTGTCAGATTCTTTGCAACCCCATGAACTACAACACGCCAGGCCTCCCTGTCCATCACTAACTCCCGGAGTTCATTCAAACTCATGTCCATCGAGTTGGTGATGCCATCTAGCCATCTCATCCTCTGTCGTCCCCTTCTCCTCCTGCCTCCAATCCCTCCCAGCATCAGAGTCTTTTCCAATGAGTCAACTCTTTGAATGAGGTGGCCAAAGTATTGGAGTTTCAGCTTTAGCATCAGTCCTTGCAATGAACACCCAAGACTGATCTTCTTTAGGATGGACTGGTTGGACCTCCTTGTAGTCCAAGGGACTCTCAAGAGTCTTCTCCAACACCACAGTTCAAAAGCATCAATTATTTGGCGCTCAGCTTTCTTCACAGTCCAACTCTCACATCCATACATGACAACTGGAAAAACCATAGCCTTGACTAGACGAACCTTTGTTGGCAAACTAATGTCTCTGCTTTTCAATATACTATCTAGGTTGGTCATAACTTTCCTTCCAAGGAATAAGCGTCTTTTAATTTCATGGCTGCAATCACCATCTGCAGTGTTTTTGGAGCCAAAGTAAATAGACATCTAGCTATTTCTCCAGCAAAACTGGGTTTATTTGGGATCAGCAGAGACTTGCACTTCAGGGTCTGCAACCATGGTGATGTTACTGAAAGGTGTGGGGTCCACTTGCTTGTCACTCAAGCACCAATAAACAGGCTAGGTTGGTGGAAAGGAAAATTTGCTTTGCAGATTCGGCAACTGAAGGAGAGGGCAGGCATCTGTCCAAAAGTTGACTCCCCCCACAGACAATCAGTCGGTAAGAGCTTTTATAGTCAGGGGAGGGGAAGAAGGGGTCGATAGGTTACATACAGAAAGAGCATAATCAGCTCTGACAGTCATCTTCAAATTGGTCATCAGTGATCTGATCTAGTATCATCATGGTTGTTTTTAGTAAACTTAATATTCAGTTCCAGGGTCAGTTTCTTTCCAGTTCTTGGAATTGTGGCAGCTTATGTCATGGATATAGTCTGGTCATCATGTAGTTAACTTCTCCACCTGAGGTTTCAGTATCTATAAAACATCTCACGGGATATGGCTCAGAATATTATCTACAGCCCTTAGAAAGACTATAGCCATAAAGGTCCTTGACTGTGTTTATTGACTACATTATTATAATTTGGTCCCCTTTGACTGCTTTCCTTTGTTTCTGCATACTATCATTTCTCTGATTAAACTTATTCTTTGACTAAAGTTTTGTGCAGACAAAAGGCCGGCAGAGGACATGGGAGGTAAAGACCATAGGGTCCTGTTCCATTTCAATGAGGCACATGCAAGTGCCCACACAGCAAGAGAAGGAAAATTCCTTTACAGAGGGAAAAAGGAATTTGTGAGGGTTATATAATAAATGAAGAGTCCATGGCTTTTCATTGACTGAGTTGTTGCCAGGAAAGAAGAGGGGGCCATTCTTATTGGGCACTGCTATTGTCACAGGACGTGAGAGTTCCTCTTTCTAGTCTCTTGACCCTATTTAATTGAGGCTCTGCTTATTGGTCCTGGAGAAGACTCTTGAGAGTTCTTTAGAAAGCAAGGAGATCAAACCAGTCAGTCTTAAAGGGAATCATCCCTGAATATTTATTTGAAGGACTGATGCTAAAGCTTAAGCTCCAATACTTTGACCACATGATGTGGAAAGATTGATACTGGGAAAGATTGAGGGCAGGAGGAGAGTGAGTGACAGAGGATGAAATGATTGGATTGCATCACTGGCTCAATGGACATGAGTTTGAGAAAACTCCAGGAGATAGTGGAGGACAGAGGAGCCTGGAATGCTGCAGTCTATGGGGTCACAAAGAGTGGACACCACTTAGCAACTGAACAACAAAAATAATCTATTTTTACACTTTCATGTTACTCTGGATTTCATTTCTAAACTGATTTTTTGAGGGAACATTGGGGAGATGTAATCATTTATACATCATACTGCCACTCAACCACACATTCTGTCATGACAGCACATGTGATCTATCAATCTCCTTCTCAAAGCACATGTTTTCCCATTATCTGTCTGTACTATTTTTTTATTGCTGCAGAGTTTAAATATATGAGTGTGATTGCATGCATTGTTTGTGGTAGCAAAGGTATTTTACCACATTAAGTGAAATCTTTTGTTGCATTCTCTCATTCTCTCCTCTCTAATTTTATGCCACCTGGGATTGGTATAACTAGCACTGTGTTCTGTTTAGAGGTGGTTCTCTGATGGATAGATACCGGGACAGGAATTAGGGGATTGAAAGACTGTTAGAATCCCTATTAAGAAAGTACTACAGAAAGTGAGAAAGGCAGACATGGGCCAAGGATGAAGCTGCCCTACAAGGCAGTTGTTTCTGAGGCCTCATGCATTTTGTGAAGAACTAGAGCGAAAGGGCGGGTCTCTGTATCCAATCAGGGGTTATAAGCTGTTCTGGGGAACATCCTATAGATGGATGCAACTGTGAGTCCTCAGTAGTGAATGGGTGTTTTGGCCTGAGAAGAAAACCTAAGGAGAACATGAACATATCCACTGCAGATAAGAGTCCAGTAGTTAATAATTACCTAATATACTCAGGGCTCCCTTAAGGATTTTACATAGCAACTACTATGGGGTAGATATTGTTTTCCTTCTTTCAAAATTTGAATTACTTAAGGGTGACATTATCAATTAATGTTACATGACATGCTATGCTCCCTGTGTGTTGAAGAGCTGGAATGTGAAAGAATGACTCCCTGATTAAACAGTATGTCCTTTTGACCACTATGTTATATAATAAGTATTTAATTTTAACACCACATTGTAAATGAACTGACAATCTAGTCATCCAAACTCCAAATGTTGCAAAACAATGGGTGAAAGGAACATCATAAATTGATAAGGGGCCAGTAATGTCTTGACCCCCCTGAGCACTCCATCCTGGTTCTTCATCTGTATCTATTCATTTGGTGCCTGTTGAAAGCAAAGCTATAAGTTATGTCAACTAAAAAATTAGTCACAACCAAGAAGTAGAGAGTTACTTTATTCGGTGGGAGTGTTAAGGACTTTGAGCTTGGGAGGTGGCATCTCAGTGGCCCTGACAAAACTGCTCCAAGGAGGCAGGAGAGGAAGTCAGTCTATATACAATTTTGTAATAAAGGGGGCAGGCAAAGATTATGTTAAGTAGTAAGGAAAACCAGATATCAATTTTAGGAATTTAGTGTTCTTCTATGTATGAGAAGATGCAAGCCTCTGGGCTCACTGAATTCATTCCTTTTATATGCACCTCAGCTATCTGGGGTCAAATCCTGTTTTCCGATTGTTTAAATCTTTAATTCTTTGTTCACCTTGAGGGATGGCAGCTGTGGTAGGTGGGATGGCTGCTTCCTGCATTCCCCCAGCTCCTCAGCAATCACTGTGGGGCGGAAAGAGGTGGGGGCGCCATCTGCTGGTTCACAGGCATTGTATTCCATTTTGGGAGTCATTCACATTTGGAGGCCTGAAATAAAAATTGCTGATGGCTGTGACATTTATTTATTGATATGGCAGGAGATATTTCGTTTCACCGTTAAAAACCAGAGATAAACTAATAGTCCCTACTCTCACAGGACAGATTTAGGGTAATTAATCTTTAAGATAACCTATATATGACACAGCTTCCCTGGTGGCTCAGACAGTAAAAAATCTGCCTGCAATGCAGTAGACCTGGGTTTCAACCCTGGGTTGGGAAGATCCCCTGAAGGAGGACATGGCAACCCACTCCAGTATTGTTGCTGGAGAATCCCCATGGACGGGGAGACCGGCAGGCTGCAGTCCATGCAGTCGCAAAGAGTCAGACACAACTGAGCGACTAAGCACACAGCAGACAGACACACACACACACACACACACACACACACACACATGACACATGATCACACAAACATACAGTAAAATCTAGTTGAAGTTAATAGAAGTTAAGGTCATTTTTAATTTTGTGTGTGCCAGAGACAGAACAAACAACTTCTGTTATGAAACCACACATTGCTTACTAATAACATAAGAAAGGATTCATTTTATAATACTTTGTTTTGGGTACATATATATGGTCAAGGGCTTAATGGGAGATGGTTTTCAATTATCAGAAAATATTTTTAAGGACCCAAACTCAAGTTAAAAATTACAGAGTTGGACAGATTCCTTAAGACATAAACTAAAAACAAGGGCAAGAAGGGGAAAGCTTTAAATAAGACCGAAGATACTACTTGAATTACATTCCTTGTATCTAATTAGTTAAAACAAACACATGGACAAACAAAGTTATAAGAGATAGGAGTCCAACAGAGAATTTAGATTCACATCCCATTCAATTTCTTTATTTTTGTAATAAGCATGTTGGTGGTTAGGAAGAGTAAATGTAAGAGGGATGTTAATAATATTAATTCTCCATCATTTTCATGAAAATAAATTGTTTCCTCTATTTGCTTCCTTTTCTTTATTATTATTAAGCTGTTGATAAGGTAGTGCATAATGAATGTATTTTTAATATTTTTTATTTTGTACACTTAATAGGTCAATCACAAGATTCAATTTTTAAACAGCAATCAATAAAATGATGTATTTTTTGATTCCATTGATAAAACACACAATAGCAGAATTTATTTACAGTAGGACAGTCCATTTACAGATGGACTAAAGTGATGGACTAAGTTGAAACTTCTGTATAATTTTCCTAGTCCATGCTATGACAAAATCACTGCACATTTATGAAATGATTCCTTAAAAAATGATACACTTAAACAACTTCTCAATTCTTGAACAACTGAGAATAAACAATTGAAAAACATGTAATATTGGCTCCTTTATCTTTATAATATAGTGATGTGATCCTTTTAAAGGAACTGATATTTAAATTGTGTTTAATTTAAAACATGTTAAATCCACATTCATCAACGTTAGGGACTGTGAGATATGCCACCTGGCATGTTCCATGAAAGGCTCGAGTAACATCTTTAGAGAAGAGTGATAGCCCCACCTCAGGAGAGGTCTTGAAATGTTCTGATGGCTCTAGATCAATCACAGTAATTCCTCCCTTTGGAACTTATGTTCCTTGTTTAGTCATCAGTTCTTTATTAATCTTATACCACTTCCTTGCTTAAATGGAAACTGACCACTAACTCTCTCATGTGGAATTTCTTCACATCTCCCTCCCCTTGATTGAGAGTCAGTCTGTAGAATAATACACTCTTTGCTCTTTAATGCTTTGCCCTGAATATTGTTCTCCCAATCGTTAAAAAAAAAAAAAAAAGAAGAAATCCTTTAAAGCTCATGCTAGAAAAATACAAAACCCACTCACATCATTGAGACAGTTCACTAAGCTACTGGCTACTCCCTCTTATTTACAGACAATACAAGCATCATGACTTTCCTTCCTTTCAGAATTTTTGCCCTCAGCCATGTGACCAATTCATCCTTCTTCTCAAGACCTAATTTATCTCAATTTTTTTAATACTTTTGACTTTTTCTGTGATTCAAAACTAAACTTTGTCTTATATTGCTATTTCAAGTCAATAAATTTCTACGTATCACTTCCTATCAATCCACATAGTATACGCAAATAATCCTATTACAACTGCATTTTTCAAAAACTTTGAACTTCTAGTCAATGTTTGTTTCATTTCCCTCCTATGTATTTATTTCCCTTGTTGACAACCTAAGACTCTAATGTCCATTATTTCCTTGCTTATACCTCTAGTTCTAATCACAGAGCTAAGCCTCAACTCAGGGTGAACTTTGTCTTTTACCATATGGGATTGAGTTAAAGTAGCTGAGTGGTCTTAAAGTAGAATACACAGACAAGTCGCTTAGATTACAATAAATTAGCGATAGCCTACTTTCCTAGGGGGCTTCCCAGGTGGTGCTAGTGGTAAAAACAAAAAAACACCCACCTGCCAATGTAGGAGACGTAAGAGACAGGGGTTCAATCCCTGGGTCTGTAAAATCCCCTGGAGGAGGTCATGGCAACCCACTGCAGTATTCTTGACTCAAGAATCCCATGGACAGAGGAATGTGTGGGGCTAGAGTCCATGGGGTCGAGAAGAGTCAGACACTACTGAATGGACTTAAAATGCACACACTTCTACTAGGAACACATCTTTGCTTCCAAATTCACCTATCTGCCTTCAGTCAGCTATCAATCCTATTTAAAAAAAAAAAAAAAGTGAGTCTAGACTGCATTACTATTTTCTTCTGGTGGCTTCCCTGGTGGCTCAGCTGGTTAAAAATCTGTCTGAAATGTGGAAGACCTGGATTCAATCCCTGGGTTGGGAAGATCCCCGAGAGAAGGGAAAGGCTGCTCACTTCAGTACTCTGTCCTGGAGAATTCCATGGACTGTATAGTCCATGGGGTAGCAAAGAGTCAAACACGACTGAAAGACTTTTTTCTTTTCTTTCTTTTTAAACCTTAACCTACATTCTTTATGGTAAATAAGAGCTTCTGATCTTGTCTCAGAAATATAAATCATATAAGTCCTTCAATGGGAATTGTAGAAGTCCTAAATCTATTTCTTTCTAGTCTCATCAAATTAAAATGATTCTCTCCCTGCTGTCTCTCACACTAAATAAAATGCTTTCCCTATTGAATACTGATCTCCTCACATTTTCCCCCAGATCCCAACCTCAAGCTGTCACTTATTACTCTCTATATTCATTCCTCAAATTTTTGCTCACTAGTGGACTCTTGATGCAAGTCTTTAAACAATCAGATCCTAAAATCTTGCATCTTACATAAACACAACAACCCCTCCACTATAAGCATATTTATCTCATTTTTTCACAGTTGCATTTCTCAGGGTAATTATTTGCATATACATAATTGCTTCTGTCTCCTTATAAGTCAGTCCCCTCCTCCACTGTAATCAGTTTGGTGTGTACTCTTTCCAGTCCAAAGATGCTGCCCTTCCCAGAAACAATGGTATCCTCTGTGTTGAGAACTTTGAGAAAAGCACCTTAATCCTCACCTTCCATGCCCAGTGCCCCTTCCTTCAACATTCTCTTCCTTTGCTATGCTATGCTAAGTCACTTTAGTCGTGTCCGACTCTGTGCGACCCCATAGACGGCAGCCCACCAGGCTCCCCCGTCCCTGGGATTCTCCAGGCAGGAACACTGGAGTGGGTTGCCGTTTCCTTCTCCAATGCATGAAAGTGAAAAGTGAAAGTGAAGTCGCTGAGTCGTGTCCGACTCTAGCGACCCCATGGACTGCAGCCTACCAGGCTCCTCCATCCATGGGATTTTTCCAAGCAAGAGTACTGGAGTGGGGTGCCATTGCCTTCTCCGTCTCTTCCTTTAGAAGACTCTATATAATCACTTCACAAATGCCCTTCCATCCCTGTGCTTGTTCCTCTTTAATCTCTTTTCAGGTTCCTCTTTTCTACTTAAAACTTATGAAGTTATATTTTGACATTTTTCCACACTTTTTTTTTTTTGGTTTACACTCTTTCCTTTGGAAATCTTATTCATTTCCATATTTTCAAAAGTGATGTATATGTAAAAATTCCCAATTTTTATCTCTCAGTCAAGTTACTCCTCTGAGCTCCAGATCTATACATCCAAATGTCCATTGGGTATCATTTTTTGAAGTTCCTCATATGTGGATCAGCAATCTTTTTCTCTCCATAGTGTAAGTGAAAGTGAAAGTTGCTCAATTGTGTCCAACTCTTTGTGACCCCATGGACTATACAGTCCATGGAATTCTCCAGGCCAGAATACTGGAGTGGGTAGCCTTTCTCTTCTCCTGTGGAGCTTCCCAACCCAGGGATCGATCCCAGGTCTCCTGCATTTTAGGCAGATTCTTTATCAGCTGAGCCACAAGGGAAGCCCAAGAATATTGAAGTGGGTAGCCTATTCCTTCTCCAGGGAATCTTCCCAACCCAGGAATAGAAATGAGGTCTCCTGCATTGCAGGCAGATTCTTTTACCATCTGAGCCACAAAGGAAACCCATAGGCAGAGTCAGGCACCCACCAAATTTAAAATTAGAAAGCATCTTCTGGTAAGATAATTTAAGTCTCATTAAATACAAGGCACAGTGAACATAATCAAAGGCAAAGGCTTGCAAGAAAAGATATCTGGTTGTTTTTGAATACTCTGCCCCAAGGCCCAGATAAATGATGTTTTCCTACCTATATCATCCAGTGCATTGCTTTCCTTCTACCTAATGTTTGAACCAGATGGATCTGATAAGGACTAACAACAGTTCTCACAAATAAAGTCCCTGGAGGAAGTGTGAACTTGAGCACTGGAAGAAGGTGGGGAAGAAACACCAGGGACATGTGTTGAGATGAAATTATATGAGCTAAAGCATCAAACAACACTTACTTCTGAAGCTCAGGGGTAGATGTGGAACATATCACAAGTGTGTGAAGAGACTACAAAATGGTGTCACTGCACAGGAATAAATGATTCCAGATTGTCTGTTCCCAATGTCATAGTTGGGAGGCATTACTGTGATGGGTTACATCATCAAACCTAAATCAAACCAACCTTGTCTTCTGTGTGGACTAGTGTTATGGCTCCAGAAACTCTTGTTCTCTTTCAGTCTTTTCTCTAAACAGTAGTGAGATTCGCAAAGGCAAAGTATATCATGACTTTCCAAATGGATACCCTTTGATAATCAATTACATTTCTTATTGTAAAAACAACAATAAAAAAAAACCTTACAGGGCTTTGAAAGGCTGACATGGGCAAGCTTCTGCCTTTCTCTCCAGACTTGTCTATTTCCTCCATCCTCAGATTCTCCTGGATGCTTCACCTTTCATGTTATATTCTCTTCATGGACCACTATTTCCATTCTTAATTCTCCTCATCCTTAAAGTGTAGGTTAAAGCACTATATAAACATATCAGTAGAAAGCTTTGCTAGCCTTCTGTGATAATTTAGACCTTATTGTTCTATATTAATGCACAAGCTTACACTTTATCATTTCATAGCAATCATAATACATATCAAGAAGTCAATTCTTTCTTTGATGACTCATTAAATATTTCTCTCCCCCTCAAGACAAGAGGGTCCCTTAAGGCAAAGTAGTCACTGGCCATTTCTTGAGTAACACAGGCTGCAACAAGCAGACTGGCATATACCAAGTGGTTGAAAATATGTGTGGAATTAATCAGTGGAATAGTAAGCAAGATTAGTAGAGGCCTTCTTTTTTTTATTATGGTATAGTTGCTTTACAATGTTGTGTTGGTTCCTGCTGTGTAACAAAGTGAATCAGCTCTATGTATACATATATCTCTCCCTCTCGGACCTCCCTCCCACCCCCACTGTACCACCCATTTTGGTCATCACAGAGCACCAAGCTGAGCTCCCTCTGCTACTCAGCATGTTCCCACTAGCTATCTATTTTACACATGGCAGTGTATATGTCAATCCCAATCTCCCCATTCATTCCACACCCCCTTCCCTCCACCTTGTCCACACATCCTTCCTCTGTGACTGCATCTCTATTCCTCCCCTGGAAACAGGTTCAGTTGTACCATTTTTCTAGATACCACATACATGAGTTGATGTACAATATTGTTGCTTTTTTTCTTTCCGACTTACTTCACTCTGTATGATAGATTCTAGGTCCATTCTTCTCTCTGCAAATAGCACAATTTCATTTATTTATATAGTTGGGTAATGATTCTATTATATATATGTCCCCCCTTTGACTGTATGGATCACAATAAACTGTGGAAAGTTCTGAAAGAGATGGGAATACCAGAGCAACTGACCTGCCTCTTGAGAAACCTATATGCAGGTCAGGAAGCAACAGTTAGAACTGGACATGGAACAACAGACTGGTTCCAAATAGGAAAAGGAGTATGTCAAGGCTGTATATTGTCACCCTGCTTATTTAACTTCTATGCAGAGTACATCATGAGAAATGCTGGGATGGAGGAAGAACAAGCTGGACTCAAGATTGCTGGGAGAAATATCAATCACCTCAGATATGTAGATGACACCACCCTTATGGCAGAAAGTGAAGAGGAACTAAAAAGCCTCCTGATGAAAGTGAAAGTGGAGAGTGAAAAAATTGGCTTAAAGCTCAACATTCAGAAATCGAAGATAGTGGCATCTGGTCCCATCACTTCATGGGGAATAGATGGGGAAACAGTGGAAACAGTGTCAGACTTTATTTTATGGGTTCCAAAATCACTGCAGATGGTGACTGCAGCCATGAAATTAAAAGATGCTTACTCCTTGGAAGAAAAGTTATGACCAACCTAGATAGCATATTGAAAAGCAGAGACATTACTTTGGCCAACAAAAGTCCATCTAGTCAAGGCTATGGTTTTCCAGTGGTCATGTATGGATGTGAGATTTGGACTGTGAAGAAAATTGAGGGCTGAAGAATTGATGCTTTTGAACTGTGGTGTTGGAGAAGACTCTTGAGAGTCCCTTGGACTGCAAGGAGATTCAACCAGTCCATTGTGAAGGAGATCAGCCCTGGGATTTCTTTGGAAGGAATGATGCTGAAGCTGAAACTCCAGTACTTTGGCCACCTCATGAGAAGGGTTGACTCATTGGAAAAGACTCTGATGCTGGGAGGGATTGGAGGCAGGAGGAGAAGGGGATGACAGAAGATGAGATGGCTGGATGGCATCACTGACTCGATGGACGTGAGTCTGAGTGAACTCCAGGAGTTGGTGATGGACAGGGAGGCCTGGCGTGCTGCGATTCATGGGGTAGCAAAGAGTTGGACATGACTGAGCAACTGAACTGAACTGAACTGAACTGATCTTCTTAATCCATAGACATCGATTGACTTAAAGACAATATGAAAGACAATATGAAAGCCTTCTGATGTACAGTCTTTGACTTCTAGGGCTCACAAGAATATATATACTTTGGAATTTTCTTTCACTTCGTTTTCTTTCTCTTTTCTTCCCTTGTCATTCCTTTCTTTCTTTTGCCTTTTTCTCTCTCCTTTTCCTTCAAATTTTGAAAATGCAGCAGAGGCCACAGAACTGGAAAAGGTCAGTTTACATTTCAATGCCAGAGAAATGCAATGCCAAAGAATGCTCAAACTACCGCACAATTGCATTCATCTCACACGCTAGTAAAGTAATGTTCAAAATTCTCCAAGCCAGGCTTCAACAATACATGAACTGTGAAGTTCCAGATGTTCCAGCTGGTTTTAGAAAGGGCAGAGGAACCAGAGATCAAATTGCCAACATCTACTGGATCACGGAAAAAGCAAGAGAGTTCCAGAAAACACATCTATTTCTGCTTTATTGACTCTGCTAAAGCCTTAAACTGTGTGGATCACAACAAACTGTGGAAAATTCTGAAAGAGATGGGAATATCAGATCACCTGACCTGCCTCTTGAGAAATCTGTGTGCAGGTCAGGAATCAACAGTTAGAATTGGACGTGGAACAACAGACTGGTACCAAAAAGGGAAAGGAGTACATCAAGGCTGTATATTGTCACCCTGCTTATTTAACTTCTATGCAGAGTACATCATGAGAAATGCTTGGCTGGAAGAAGCACAAGCTGGAATCAAGATTGCTGGGAGAAATATCAATAATCTTAGATATGCAGATGACACCACCCTTATGGCAGAAAGTGAATAAGAGCTAAAGAGCCCCTTGATGAAAGTGAAAGAGGAGAGTGAAAAAGTTGGCTTAAAATTCAACGCTCAGAAAACTAAGATCATCGCATCTGGTCTCATTACTTCATGGCAAATAGATTGGCAAACAATGGAAATAGTGACAGGCTTTATTTTGGGGGGCTCCAAAATTGCTGCAGATCATGACTGCAGGCATGAAATTAAAAGATGCTTGCTCCTTTGAAGAAAAACTATGACCAACCTAGACAGCATATTAAAAAACAGAGACATTACTTTGCCAACAAAGGTCCATCTAGTCAAGGCTATGGTTTTTCCAGTAGTCAAGTATGGATGTGAGAGTTGGACTATAAAGAAAGCTGAGTGCCAAAGAATTGATGCTTTTGAACTGTGGTGTTGGAGAAGACATCTTGAAAGTCCCTTAGACTGCAAGGAGATACAACCAGTCCATCCTGAAGGAAATCACTCCTGAATATTCATTGGAAGAACTAATGTGGAAGCTGAAACTCCAATACTCTGGTCACCTGATGCGAAGAACTGACTCATTGGAAAAGACCCTGATGTTGGGAAAGACTGAAGGTGGGAGAAGGGGTCGACAGAAGATCAGGTGGTTGGATGGCATCACCTGCTCAATGGACATGAGTTTCAGTAGTCTCTGGGAGCTGGTGATGGACAGGGAGGCCAGGTGTGCTGCAGTCCATGGGGTTGCAGAGTCGGACATGACTGAGCAACTGAACTGAACTGAACAGAACTTTCCTTCCTCCAGTTATTCCTCTTCCATCTCCTCTCCCTCTCTCTCCCTCCCTTCCTTCTTTTCTTTCATATAATTTCATTAAACAACAGAAAAACTCTAAATCACTATACTTAATCTTTGGCACTGCAAAAATCCTCCTTTGCTTTTTCCTGTCACTAGAAGATAATTCAGGTCAACACATATTTCATTTATCTTTTCTTTTTTCATTCATTCATTTCACAGATATTTAACAAGGACCAATAACATCAGGAGCTGAGTCTACAAGACCAATTTCCTAATAGTATTTAAAAGATGCATAATTTTCTGTACACAGGGTTATGAACTAAAGAGTAACCCCTTTATAGACTCTGAAAATATTACATATGTAATCTTCATGCCTTGGAATTACACAATCAGATTCCCATCAGAAATGAAAGAACGTGTCCAGGACAAAATTGTACCCTAATTAGTTTGAAAGAGGCAATTTATCTTCTGAGCACCTGTTGGCAAATGGTCATGCAGACACTCTTTTATTATGACTTGTGGAATTTCAGTTTAGTTCAGTCACTCAGTCATGTCTGACTCTTTGTGACCCCATGGACTGCAGCAGACCAGGCTTCCCTGTCCATCACCAACTCCTGGAGCCTGCTCAAACTCATGTCCATCGAATTGGTGATGCTCTCCAATTAACTTGTGGAATTTAATGTAATGAAAATGATGGCATTCATGTTTCAAGGCTCTGAACCTGCCACTCACTTTTCCTGAACTTAATTCACTGTGTTCTATGTTGATTTTCTTTATCTGATAAAGAGATTTTCCTTCATTCTTACCCCATAAATGCCACAATTTCTTCTCATGACTTTTCTAAGAGCATTTTTGAAGTCTTTGTTCCTCAAGCTGTAGATGACGGGGTTCAACAGTGGGGTGACCACAGTGTAAAAGACAGAAATAATCTTGTTGATATCTGGTGACAGGGGGGCACTGGGGCGGACATACATGGAGATCATGGTTCCGTAGTAGATAGTCACAACAGCTAAATGGGAGCCACACGTGGAAAAGGTTTTCATTCGGCCAGAGGCTGAAGGAATTCTCAGTACTGATGATACAATAAAAACATAGGACACCAGTGTAAGAATAAAGCAAATGCACAGCACAGCAATTGACAGGATAAAGATTACCATCTCAGTGACATAAACACTGGAACATGAGAGCTGCATGAGGGGAGGGAGGTCACAGAAGAAATGATTGATCTGGTTGGGCCCACAAAAATCCAACTTGGAAATCATTAGAGAGGGCAGAAATCCTGTGCCAACTCCTGTCAACCAAGAGATAGCCACCAACTTGGTGCAGATCTCAGGCCTCATCAGGAAAGAGCAGTGCAGTGGACTACAGATTGCCAGATATTGGTCATAGGCCATCACAGCCAGAAGAAAGCACTCAGTAGCCCCGAAGAACACAAAGAAGTAGAGCTGTGCTATACAGGCGTGGAAGGAGATGGCTTGGCCCTGGGAGACCAGAGTGGCTAGGAGAAGGGGCACAATGGTGGATGTATACCAGATCTCCAGAAAGGAGAGATGTTTAAGGAATGTGTACATAGGTGAGTGCAGCCGCTGGTCCTGGCTCACCACTACAATAATGACAATATTCCCTGTCATTATGAGGAAGTAGATGAACAAGAAAATGATAAAAAGCAAGGTCTGCCACTCAAGAAGGTTCTGGAATCCCAGCAGCTGAAACTCAGTAACAGTGGACAAATTTTGAGACTTCATTGCCTGTAGAAGAGGAAAACATTTTGGAAAAGTATTGTTTGCAAGGCATAAAAATATTTAGAAATACTGACATCTTGAACTTCAGAGACTAATTTTTAAATTAGTTCAGATCTCTAGGTACTGCATTTTAGGAGAGCAAATGCATGATTTCATCTTGCTTTTAAAGAATACATTTTGAGATTAGAACCTGAATGTGGATATGAAGTCTTGTAAAGAACTTCAGAAAACTTCATTTGTTGGATTCTCTGAATTCTACAAGTGGTCTCAGGTTCAAAGACATAGGCCAAAAAGGACTCTGACTGAAATCAAACTTAGAAACCAACAATAAGAGCAAAGTTAAAAAAAAGTCAAGCACATAAGGAAGCAAATACCTTCCTTTTCTCATATGTGGGCTTTGTCTGAAAAAGAAATTAGACACAGCATAACTCCTAAGATACCTTGGAAAAGTTTCTCCTTTCAAACAATATTTAAGGATAACCTGCTCTCTGTGTGCATATGTGTATGTACACTTTTGTGAAGCTTTGTACTGAGCTAACTTGTACCTTCATTGCTGTCCTTGTCCAGCTGGATACCATGCTCAGCCACTGTAATCACTCCTTTCTGTATATACTTCAGTTCAGTCACTCAGTCATGCCCGACTCTTTGCGACCCCATGGACTGCAGCACGCCCGTCTTCCCTGTCCATCACCAACGCCTGGAGCCTACTCAAACTCATGTCCATTGCGTTGGTGTATATATTCAACAATAAATTTTTTCCTTTGAAAGTGAAGTGAAAGTGAAATTCGCTCAGTTGTGTCTGACTCCTTGCGACCCCATGGACTATAAAGTCCATGCTATATAGTCCATGGACTTCTCCAGGCCAGAATACTGGAGTGGGTAGCCTTTCCCTTCTCCAGGGGATCTTCCCAACCCAGGGATCGAACCGAGGTCTTCCGCATCGCGGGCAGATTCTTTACCAGCTGAACCACAAGGGAAACCCAAATTTTTCTTTTGCTTTCATTCAATTCATTGTCATAATCAGTTTTTGTTAGTCAACATTCATCTGCCATACCTGAGTTTTCTTTCTGTAAGGGAGGTGAGAGGCAACAATGTAGCCATTTTAAAATTTACAACCAATACATTCCAATGCATCCTTATTGCTTGGAGCATTCATTCTACATTTCCTTTATCTATTCACTTTCCATTTTCCTTAGTGATTGTATCATAATGTTCTTCTCTTTTCAAACTCCCAACACTTTCTTGTTGTGTATCTATACACTCAGCAAAATATTAATGCCTAGTGTACTATTAAATAGCAACAACAACAACAAAATAACCAGAAAAACAAAACTGAAATCCTCCAAAGGGAACATCCAAACTCTCAGGCCACTAAATTCCCCAACTACCTACCTGAGTTCCTGTGCATCTGCTCCCCATTTCTTTCTCTGAATAAACAGTGTAAGCCCAGATTAAGGCAAATCCCTCTACAGGTGC
This sequence comes from Bos taurus, assembly GCF_002263795.3. Classification (NCBI taxonomy): domain Eukaryota; kingdom Metazoa; phylum Chordata; class Mammalia; order Artiodactyla; family Bovidae; genus Bos; species Bos taurus. Next base: position 41,216,640 of record NC_037334.1, read on the forward strand.
TTCGGGTGTTGCATCCTCCCACTTAGCTGAAGGTATTTCTGGTATTACTCCCCCTTACTCCCCTTAATAAACAGTAGCCCCCTCTCAGTTGGATCACTTCCTCAGCTTGTCAGCATGCTGACTTTCTCTCTCTTTTATAAAGGCAACCAGAGCAATAAAAGGTCTTGATGCTCTTCTTTTCTCCAAATACTACCTGCATTTGTCTGTTCATTTTAACCCCCTCCCTTCTGGAAGGGAGTCTCTCTTCACTGCCTGTATTCCCTCTTGAATCCACTGAATTATGCTTTGCCCTCTTCAGGACACCAAAATCATTCTGCTGCACTATTGCCCTTCAATCATTCATCCTCGTTCCTAATCGTCCTGATGTATTGATGGTATGGCACATTTGATTTTTCCCTCTTTCTGGGGCTACTATGCATGACCATGGGCTCTCTGAGTTCAGCTATAGATTTTTCTTTTCACATTTTATCCATTTCCTTTTTTCTAGCATCTCCATATCCTCTAACCTGTAAAATACATCACTTTGGGGCTGAACACCTCTCAATCTACCTCATTTCCCTCATGATTTCAAGCAGTCTCTTGATTTTAAATGCTTGGCCTTTAACCCCCTAAAGGGTGAATCAAGCCTGAATATAAGACTCATGTAAACAACTGCCCTATTTGAAGTGCATACTGACACATTCAATCAGCATCTGAAACAAAACAAACTATCCTGCATTCCTGCCTCACCCCCCAGTCTCCTCGAAGCAAGTCTCTCTCATCTCATTAGGTCCCTCTATCCTCCCATTTGCTCAAGCCATAGTTAAATCTGATTCTTGTTTGTCACAGACCCAGTATTGGATTTCTCACCAAAATTGCCTGGCTTCACCTGAAAGTATATCCAGAAACTGTTCATCATTTGGCAACTACATCGCATCCTCTCTGGGGGGAAAAAAAGTTCCACTTACTCTTACCTGGATTGTTCAACAGACTCCTTGCAGTCCCTCCACAGCTACCTGCCCTTCCTTCTTCAGTAAATCCTCAGTAAAGCAGCCAGAGTGAAACTTTTGGCACAGAGCTTGCCATTCCTCTGCTTAAAGCCCACAGCAACACCCAGATTCTACAGGAAACATAAATATCCCTGAACTGTTCCTGATAAGTAAATGAAACAATGTGGCCAATCAGCTTATTTATATGTTTCATAGTTCTCTATTTTTGCTATGTTTTGTTTTCACCTCTTATACTTGGCTAAAGTCACTAGGAAAATTATCTTCATTTGACAATGAAATAGTCATATAGAGTAAAAATGGTATTTTAACAAAATCCATGTTGGGCTTTCCTGGTGGCTCAGACATTAAAGAATCTGCCTGCAATGCAGGAGATTTGGATTCAGTCCTTGGGTTTAGTTGACCCCTGAGAAGGGAATGGCTTTAGTATTCTTGCCTGGAGAATTCCCTGGACAGAGGAGCCTGGTGGGCTACAGTCCATGGGACTGCAAAGAGTCGAACAGGACTGAGGGACTCACATTTTCACTTTCATGCATTTGTTACCAGGGACACACTAGTGGATCTCTCTTTTTTATCTTTTTTTTTTTGTAAGTATATTACCATGGGACTCAATTAAATATAAACAATGAGTAGATTAAAAAAATAAACATGGAGAACAATAAGGGCCCACAGGGAGCTCACAGGGAAAGCAAAGGAGCATTGTATTATGACTGACTAAGTTTATAAGGCATTTGGCCCAATTTCCTAGTCATATAAAATTTCTCCAGTAATGCGCATCCAAGGGAACAAGGAAGCTGAACTTTACTAATCACCTTTCTTTGGTTAAATACTTTCAGAAATGAGGAACTCAACCCCTAATGAAATAATGATAATTTACTGATTATTTCCAAGAGTTAGAGTCACCTTAACTGCATTAAGCTTTAAAAAACAAAAAAATCTGTTTTCTAAAATGCTGTACTGAGTTTACTTAGCACTAGAATAAACAGTGTAACCTCGGATCTAATGCTATAGCTTTATTATGAGAATTATACATATGAAATTATACACAAATAAATATAATCAAGAATGTTATTGTTTTTATATGCAATGTCGCACAGTCATCTAAATGGCCTTTGGCATCTCAAGACATTTTTGATTACTTTTCAGCTATTACAGTTTTATATGTTAAACAATTTAGGTAAGATCATTTGTCTCAAAGTAGATAGAGTATCAGCAAAGGCTAAAATTGCCTTGGTCATGAGGAATAGTCTTTAGAATTCAATATATTCACTCACAACAACCAAAATAAATTTGTGTCATCAACACCAAATGTACCATTTAGATTTCTTTAGGAAAAACTTCGAGTCTGTCCACAAGAACCTCCCCTACCTGTCAATAACCACAGCATGAAGAGCCCTAAATCATGGGTACCACATGCACCTTGCCCTCCTGGAACCCAAATGCGGGCTGTGCTTTTTTCTTGAGTGGAAATTTGCCATCTTCTGTTGGAGTTTGATGCTGTAGGAAGCAGACTTTTCCTTTCAATAACTCTGTGTTTCTTAGGGACCTGGCTCTTCTGAGTACTCTGTTCCCCAGATATATATATATAAATATATATATATATTTTTTTTCCCTGTAATTTGCCAATCAAGCTAGTAAACAATGGAACCAACCTTCTGAGATTCAACAGTTCCCACTGAGGTTTATATGTCAGTAACACTCAGGATAGATGCTATTCTTAAATTCTTATGAAAGTATATTTTTAAAATTTAACTTAATATCAATCCTAATGATGTTTGACTAAAAGTTAAATCAAATTAAAAAGTATTTTTTAAATCTAACAAGCAGGTAATTAGTGAGAGGACTGAATGTATGACAGTTGGGTTTTGTTGCATGGTGTTTCTTCATCAAATTTTAATTACAGGTGTGGCTAAATTAAAAAAAAAAGTCATGACTGAAATAATTGTCTTCATTCATTCAATTAAAGCAATCTATATACAAGTTCCAGAGAAGGCAATGGCACCCCACTCCAGTACTCTTGCCTGGAAAATCCCATGGACGGAGGAGCCTGGTGGGCTGCAGTCCATGGGGTTGCAAAGAGTTGGACACAACTGAACGACTTCACTTTGACTTTTCACTTTCATGCATTGGAGAAGGAAATGGCAACCCACTCCAGTGTTCTTGCCTGGAGAATCCCAGGGACAGGGGAGCCTGGTGGGCTGCCGTCTATGGGGTCGCACAGAGTCGGACACTACTGAAGCGACTTAGCCGCAGCAGCAGCAGCATACACAAGTTCATTCTGAGTATTACTCTGTCAATCTAACAAAAAATATACAATATGTGAATCTGAGAATTAGGAGATGAGTTGAAAAAGAAAAAGGTTTTAATTCATCCATAATATAGCAGGATTAAAAAGCCAAGTGTATTAAAGTCTATTTAATTAAGAAGATCTAATTTATTAAGATCCCCTGGAAGAGAGCATGGCAACCCACTCCAGTATTCTTGCCTGGGGAATCCCAAGGATAGAGGAGCTTGGCAGGCTATAGTACATAGCATTACAAAGAGTGGGACATGACTGAAGCAATTTATTAATATTTATTAACATCACATGCAATTGATTAATATTTTAGTTGTTTATATCTTTTAATTTAAAATAACATATTAAAAGATTGAACAAATGAAAAAAGAAAAACAAATTACAATTGCACATGTTTTGGATGGGTTTATCATTAATTTATTCAGCAAATATGCATTTGGAACTTACTATGTGCTTGGAGCTCATCCAGGCATTGGAATTCACCAGTGAATCACACAAACACTATAGTCCGATGAAGTAGGCTGACATAATTAATTATTGGTGTTTGACTTACTTAATATAATTTTAAAAATATTTAAACTAATGATTTTAAAATAATGTGATTCCTGTGTATATATATTTTAGAAGACATTGAAAAGGGAAGAATATACAGATTAAAAACGTATCCTTTTAAATACCTATAGTACTGTCTCCCAGATTTAAACACCTTATATTTTACCTTCCATACTTTTTTGTGTCCCACAAGTGGAGTAGTATAATTGAGTTAGTACTATATAGCCTGGGCTTCCCTCCCGGTTCAGTTGGTAAAGAACCTGCCTGCAATGCAGGAGACTCAGGTTTGATTCCTGGGTCAGGAAGATCCCCTGGAGAAGGAAATGGCAACCTACTCCAGTATTCTTGCCTAGAGAATCCTATGGAGTGTAGCCTGGGGTCACAAAAGTCGGACACGACTTAGCGACTAAACCACAACCACCAACACTGTATAGTCTATATCTCGGCATGCACGCATGCGTGCTAAGTCAAGTTGTGTCTGACTTCAGTTGTGTCCGACTCCGAAACCCTATGGACTGTTGCCCGCCAAACTCCTCTGTCCGTTGGTTCTCCAGGCAAGAACACTGGAGTGAGTTGCCATGCCCTCCTCCGGGTATCTTCCTACTCAAGGATCAAACCTGCGTCTTTTATGTCTCCTGTATTGGGAGGTGGGTTCTTTACCTGTAGTACCATCTAGGAAGCCCCAATATCTTGGCGTATTGACAGATAATTTTTTAAGCCTGAATCTTGCCCCTTTTTTGCAGAAAATTTTATGGATAATTTACATTATAGGTCTTTTCACATGCTGTTGAATTTTGGGAAAATAATTAACATTTATAGACTACATGATAGTTCACTCTTTGGGGTATGGTTTTCATATCTAATCCTAAATCCAGATCTTGTAATCCCTGCATGTTTATGGAAAGATATGAGACCTGATAGGGCATGTAGAGCACACCAGAAGCATCATCAAACACTACACCTAGAATTAGAGCTATCAGATCAGATCAGATTAGTCGCTCAGTCCTGTCTGACTCTTTGCGACCCCATGAATCACAGCACGCCAGGCCTCCCTGTCCATCACCAACTCCCGGAGTTCACTCAGACTCACATCCATCGAGTCAGTGATGCCATCCAGCCATCTCATCCTCGGTCGTCCCATTCCTCTCCTGCCCCCAATCCCTCCCAGCATCAGAGTCTTTTCCAATGAGTCAACTGTTCGCATGAGGTGGCCAAAGTACTGGAGTTTCAGCTTTAGCATCATTCCTTCCAAAGAAATCCCAGGGCTGATCTCCTTCAGAATGGACTGGTTGGATCTCCTTGCAGTCCAAGAGCTAAGACAGGGTAAATTTGTATACCTTGCATTTGCTCACATCTCAAATTTCTCATATTTAATATACAAATGTGGTTTACAACACTTCTTTAGAGAGTGATTGCAAATCTCACACAGGACATTGCATATATTATTTAATTTATTCCATAAGCTATAGGGGGCCCTTACTCTATGAAGCCCAGAGTAAAAGACTCTGGAATAAAAATGTGAATGAGATAATATTCTTTTCCTTAAATCTATCAAATGACCTTAAAAATTCTTAATGTAAATCCATTGTAAAGTATAACATTAGGGAGTAAATCTACTTTTGTTAACATGTACATGTGATGATTGGAGCTCATATGCACAGAAAACAGCCCACGGGCAAGCATTTTTTCCACTGCACAGATCAGTATCTTAGAAACCCTGGGTTCTCACTCACAGTCACAAGGAGACTTCTCTGCTTCACATTTTCTTTCTGAATTCCCTCCAAAGAAACAAAGAAGACTCTGGAGATGTCAGCACCCCTTACAAAGCCAATGAATTGTGTCTACAGAGGATATTAGACAACCTTAGCTCAGTGAATGATCAATATAGACTCTGGGGAAAAGGAACAATAAAAATGAAGGATATAACTGCTGAAATGAAAATCAACAATGGGATACTGCTTAGCCATATAAATGAATGAAATAATGCCATTTGCCACATCATGGATGGATGTAGAGATTATCACACTAAGTGAAATAGGTCAAACAGAGAAAGACATATATCATATGACATCACTTATATATGGAATCTAAAATAAGATACAAATGAACTTATTTATAAGACGGAAACAGAGTCACAGACATAGAAAAGAAATTTATGGTTACCAAAGGGGAAAGAGGGGGATAAATTAGGAGTCTGGAGTTAGTAGACATAAACTATGATATATATAATAAATAACAATGTCCTACTGTATAGCAGAGGGAACTATATTCAATGTCCTATAATAAATCATCATGGAAAAGAATATGAAAAATAATAGTTATGTATATGTATTTATCTATATCTATACTATATCCATATCTAGCTATCTAGCTGAATCACTTTGCTGTACACCAGAAACTAGCACAACATCATAAATCAACTATATTTAAATAAAAGACAAATTTTTTTTTTATGGATTGAAAAACTGAAAAAAAAAAAAAAAGTAAAAACGAAAAACAGAGATCCTTTTAAAAACCACAAGCAGGAAGGAAAGTGATGGCTCAGTTGCTTTTGAGGTTTGTTCTGGCTGGCTTTTTTTTTTTTTTTTTCAGTACAGGGTGGGCTGAATTTGGGACTGCTGCTACTGCTAAGTCATTTCAGTCGTGTCCGACTCTGTGCGACGCCATAGACAGCAGCCTACCAGGCTTCCCTGGGATTCTCCAGGCAAGAACACTGGAGTGGGTACTAGGAGATTATAAATTCTCAAAGCTGAGGTAAGGGTATGGTCATAAAACGCTGGGAGCCTTGTTTAAAAAGACTCAGACTAGGAAAGAAAACATGGATGCCCTGGAGAGATGGTTTCAGGAGCCCAAAGTCACTATGTCAGGAAGTCAAGAAAGAAGCAGAGAGAAATGGTCAGAGGAGGAGGATCCTATATCCTTAGAGAAGGCAGAATACATGTGAAGTGTAGTATTAGAGAAGGATGATGGCAGGAAGCGAGGATGTTAACGAAAAGATTTAGAACTGTGCAACCTGAGACTGAGTCAGAGAATGGAGTTAGGGTAAAGGCGTAGGTGCACTAAAATGTGATTGTATCAGCACAAAGGCATGTTTTATTCACCCAGGAAGAATGATTGTGAGGAAATATAAATTTAATTTGCTTCTCTGGAGGCTCAGACGGCAAAGAATCTGTCTGCAATTCGGGAGACATCTGGGTTCAATCCCTGGATTGGGAAGATCCCCTGGAGGAGGACATGGCAACCCACTCCAGTGTTCTAAAGTAGGTGCATCAAAATTCGATTGAATCAGCACAAAGACATGTTTTATTCACTTCAGAAGAATGATTGTAAGAAAATACAACTTTAATTTAGACCAACTCTATTAAACAAGAAAGTATTCAGGGAGGCCTTTCACATAGCACTTGTAAATACAACGACATCTGAGTATAATGCAGCTTACTACTTACCACAAATGGGCTATAAGGAAATTTTGCTTTTTTTAAGGACAATCCTACAGAGGTCATTCTTATCCTCCCAAAGCTAGAGACAAAATAGAGTTTAAATTCAATGACTGAAGAACAAGTCAGGGAAGAAGTACCATCTGATATTAGCTCACTCACTCTCCTGAAAATCACTTTGACCTCCACATGCAAGGCTAGTGACCTTCCCTTAGCCTTTGGCGTGTGTGTTCGGTTGCCCCACTAGTGTCCCACACTTGCAATCCTATGGACTGTAGCTCTCCAGGCTCCTCCCTCTGTCCATGAAGGTCTTCAGGCAAGAATACTGGAGTGGGTTGCCATACCCTCCTCCAAGGGATTATGTTGCATTATAATGTTTTCAAATAAAAGAGAAATGTGCTTCAGCATCTTTGCAAGTCACAGTAACATAAATCAAAGTCAAAATCATATATGAAAATCATATATGTTAATTGTAGACAAATATGAATCTCACACTGAACATATAATGGTCATTGAAAATTTTCCTTCATTAGCTTCTAGGATGAACTGTACTGATTCTATTCATTCATTCATTCACTTGTTTATTCAACCAGTATTTATTGGGTATCTTATGTGCCAGTCATTCTTCAAGTTAATGGGGATACATTATTGAGCAAAATAGAAAAAAAAAAAAAACAACTCCTGCTTACTTTCTAATTATCCATCCCTTTTGTTACTTGTTTTCTTTTTCTTTAATTAGATATATTTACTACACACCAGGACCTGTATCAAATGTGTGACATTGTTTAGCCCATTTAATCCTTTGAACAGCCCTGTATGAGAGGCATTAACAAAGTCAGTCCTCATATTTTAGAGGAAATTTGGTATAGAAACTTATTTCAAGCCTCTTATCTAGCAAGTAGCACAGTCTTCAGCCTGGAGCCAGGGTCTGCTTTTCTACTAAGGAGCCCTCTGCCCTTTTCCTTTCTTTTATAAATTCACATCTTTAATGTTCTACTCATAACTGTTTCTGTTTGTTCTCAAAGAGTCTATTGTATTTATTTTTAGAATCTATTTTAATTATCCACCTGGAACTTTCAGCAGACAGCCTCAAACTGTTTAGACCTTTCCATTTGCCAAAGTTCCAGGCCAAGCCCTGGTCCTTAGAACAAGGACCTGCAAACCTCTCCAGCCTCTTCATCACACCCTTTTGTCGTGGTGAAGGGGCTTGAGTAACTCAGTGAAGCTAGGAGCCATGGTGTACAGGGCCACCCAAGATGCACAGGTCATAGTGAAGAGTTCTGAAAAAAAATGTGGTCTGCTGGAGGAGGGAATGCCAAATAGAAGGGGGGAAAGTGGAAGCAATGACAGACTTTTATTTTCTTTGGCTCCAAAATCACTGAGGATGGTGATTGCAGCCATGAAATTAAGACACTTGCTCCTTGGAAAGAAAACTATCACAAACCTAAACAGTGTTTTAAAAAACAGAGATATCACTTTGCTGACAAAGGTCCATGTAGTCAAAGCTATGATTTTTCTAGTAGTCATATACAAATGTGAGCACTGGACCTTAAAGAAGGCTGAGCTCCAAAGAACTAATGCTTTTGAATTGTGGTGCTGGAGAAGACTCTTGAGAGTCCCTTGGACAGCAAGGAGATCAAACCAGTCAGTCCTAAAAGAAATCAGACTAAATACTCTTTGGAAGGACTGATGCTAAAACTCCAGTTCTTTGACCACCTGATGTGAAGAGCTGACTCATTGGAAAAAATCCTGATGCTGGGAAAGATTGAAGGCCAAAGGAGAAGGCAGCAGAGGATGAGCTGGTTAGATAAGATCACTGACTCAATGGACATGAATTGAAGCCAGGCATGCAGCAGTCCATGGGGTCATAAAGAGTTGAACACAGCTTAGTGATTGAACAACAACAACAACAAAACCTCTCTGAAGCTGTAAGGACCTGAGTCATCTGCCTCTGCCACTCACTCGGAACTTATCTACTGCCACTCATCCTCATCGTACACATACGTCAGCCTGCCTGGCTGCCTCATGTCATGGGGTACATCCTGCTCCCTCTAGCAATAGTTCAGCTTATATACTCTGTGCCCTCTGACTGTTCTCCTTGCCAGAGCTCCCTTCCTTTCAACTTCTATTCACTCTTCAGTTATTAACTCAGAAACTCCCAAGGGCCCAATCTGACCACTGCCCACCCTCCACAACCCCAGCTTGTTCAGAGCCCTGTAATATTCTTGCAGCACTGGTGAGTGTCTTTTCTCCCAGTTTTTAGTTTAGAATTGTATGAGTTCTACTTATAGATCTTAAGACTCCCTTGAGCGATGAGCCATTTGTTTTTTGCTTACTCTTGTGTCTGAGATTCTGGCAGCTTGTGCTGAGGAACAAATTGAATGATTTGCTATAGGCATGTCCATCATCCCTTCAAACTCAACGAAATAAAAATTGCATTTTGCGTAGATGACAGATGTTTCCCACATTTGTCTACTTTCCTGATGACCTAATGACCTCACCATATTCATCCCAAGTAGGGATCACACCCTTTTGTCAAATCATCTTTCTTCTATGTGTATCTCAGCCTCCCCCAACTCACAAGTGCTGCAGCACTGATAGGCTGTAGTTAGATTATTTTTCCTAACCAATGCCTTAGCCTACAGCTTTGCCACTTCTAAAATAACACATGTGCAGTCATTATGGGACTCACTGAAGTTGACCAGATTTTATTTAAATGCTTTGAATTGTTGTTAGGCTATAGACTTATCATTATTATACACACATTTTTTGGGGGGGAGGGGGCATCTCCTTATAACTTACCAATATATTTCTTTATTAAGAGCTAATTAAAAGGAAGTAAAAAAAATATGCAGAGTACATCATGAGAAACGCTGGACTGGAGGAAACACAAGCTGGAATCAAGATTGCTGGGAGAAATAGCAATAACCTCAGATATGCAGATGACACCACCCTTATGGCAGAAAGTGAAGAGGAACTAAAAAGCCTCTTGATGAAAATGAAAGTGGAGAGTGAAAAAGTTGGCTTAAAGCTCAACATTCAGAAAACGAAGATCATGGCAGCTGGCCCCATCACTTCATGGGGAATAGATGGGGAAACAGTGGAAACAGTGTCAGACTTTACTTTTGGGGGCTCCAAAATCACTGCAGATGGTGACTGCAGCCATGAAATTAAAAGACGCTTACTCCTTGGAAGGAAAGTTATGACCAACCTGGATAGCATATTCAAAAGCAGAGACATTACTTTGCCAACAAATATCCGTCTAGTCAAGGCTATGGTTTTTCCTGTGGTCATGTATGGATGTGAGAGTTGGACTGTGAAGAAGGCTGAGCACTGAAGAATTGATGCTTTTGAACTGTGGTGTTGGAGAAGACTCTTGAGAGTCCCTTGGACTGCAAGGAGATTCAACCAGTCCATTCTGAAGGAGATCAGCCCTGGGATTTCTTTGGAAGGAATGATGCTAAAGCTGAAACTCCAGTACTTTGGCCACCTCATGTGAAGAGTTGACTCACTGGAAAAAATTCTGATGCTGGGAGGGATTGTGGGCAGGAGGAGAAGGGGACGACAGAGGATGAGATGGCTGGATGGCATCACTGACTCGATGGACGTGAGTCTGAGTGAACTCCAGGAGTTGGTGATGGACAGGGAGGCCTGGTGTGCTGCTATACATGGGGTCGCAGAGTCGGACACGACTGAGCGACTGAACTGAACTGAACTGAGAAAAAATAAATTTTGACAAAAAAAAAAAAAAAAACTTTAACAAATCAATATGTCATAAAAAGATAATAAGGTCATGGGGCAGTTTAGAAAATAATTGAAGGAAGGAGCTTAGCGATTCTTGAAATTTACTGACAGTGAAAACATGAGAGTACAGGCTCCAATAAGCGACCTTACGAGGGATTTCGTTAGAAATGATCAGTTTCCTAGGAGGCTAGGATTGCTAGAATGTTAATTTTATGCTTGTGGTTTACTGTGTCTGAGTTGCAAGTTTTCACTGGGCGTGGCTCATTTGGACGCTTGCCAGTGGATAAAGCCCATCTTGTGTCTGCTTCTCATGAGGCTGTGGGGTTCCTCCCTTCTGCGTCAGAACACCAGGAAAGATAGTGCAGGCAGCTGGGAAAGACAGCTGTACTATCTTAGGGGCCAGGCAAGGCCCAGCAGGCCATGGCCTCGGGGTCCCCTGGGGAGCGGCTCTGCGAGGAGGCCCGGTGCCCAGTGTGCCTGGATTTCCTGCAGAATCCCGTCAGTGTGGACTGCGGCCACAGTTTCTGCCTCAGATGCATCTCCGAGTTCTGCGAGAAGTCCGACAGCGCACAGGGCGGCATCTATGCCTGTCCGCAGTGTCGGGGTCCCTTCAGGCTGGAAAGCTTCCGGCCCAACAGGCAGCTGGCCAGCTTGGTGGACAGCGTGCGGCAGCTGGGGCTGGGCGCGGAGCCTTCGGGGGCACGCTTGTGTGTGAGGCATGGCGAGGAGCTGACCCGTTTCTGCGAGGAGGACCAGGAAGTGCTGTGCTGGGTCTGTGACACCACTCCAGAGCACAGGAGCCACCACACAATATCGCTGCAGGAGGCCGCCAGGTGCTACCAGGTGAGAGGTGTTACCATGTAATGTGGAGGGCTGTGACTCCTGATCTGGAAATGCTGGTCTGTAATGGAAGACACTGACTAGGTCAGAAGTGTGAAAAATCCCTTGCCAGAGACAGAGCCAAAAGATAACCCCTGATCTGAATGAGCAGTGCCCTCCACACCAACCACCCTCCTGGCTCACATTCACCTTTGCTCCATGGAAATACCATCGTTTGGGACTCCTATTCAGGAGCTCAAACATACTGTTATTTTAGACTGCTCTTCTCTGCCATGAAACTCCCTTGTCATTTCATTTCATGCTGGTCTTAATTTTCCTGATATAGGTAATCTGAGTTTCACAACTAGAGCTCCCTGGTGTAGGAGGCTATGTTGTCCAATTGCCTCTTAGTTACAAGTGCATAAATGTTCTTGGAAACACTTCCTAATAACTATCATTTGTATAATATTTTGCTTTTGCATAATAGTTATATTAATTAATGCTACTGTTGTTTAGTCACTAGGTTGTGTCCAGCTCTTTGCAACCCCATGGACTGTAGCTGATCAGGCTTCTCTGTCCATGGGACTTCCCAGGCAAGAATACTGGAGTAGGTTGCCATTTCCTTCCCCAGGGGATCTTCTCAAACCAGGGATCAAACCCAAGTCTTGTGCTTAGCAGGAGGATTCTGTACCACTGAGTCACTTAGGAAGCCCATGATAATTAATATTGTCATTTTATATTGGAATATAGTTGATTTACAGTGTTGTCTTCATTACAGGTATACAGCAAAGTGATTCAGTTATACATATACATGTATCCATTCTTTTTAAAAATCTTTTCCCATATAGGTTATTTCAAAATATTGAGTAGAGTTTTCAGTGCTATACAGTAGGTCCTTGTTGATAATCTATTTTATATATAGTTGATAATCTATTTTATATGTATATAGTAGTGTATATATGTTAATCCTAAACTCCTAATTTATTCCTTCCCCTCACCTTTGCCTTTTGATAATTTTAAGTTTGTGTTTGAAGTTTGTGAGTCTATTTCTGTTTTGTAAATACTTTCATTTGTATCATTTTTTTTTTAGATTACACATGTAAGCAATGTGTGTGAGTATGTGTGTGCTAAGTCGCTTCAGTCATGTCTTATTCTTTGTGACCCTATGGACTGTAGTCAGCCAGGCTCTTCTGTCCATTGGATTCTCTAGGCAAGAATACTGGATTGCCATGGGTTGCCATGCCTTCTTCCAGGGGATCTTCCCAACCCAGGGATTAAACCTGTGTTTCTTATGTCTCCTGCATGGCAGGCAAATTCTTTAATGCTGACCACCAGGGAAGCCCACATAAGTGATATTATATGATATTTATTTTTCTCAGTATGACTTACTTTACTTAGTATGATAATCTCTAGGTCCATCCATGTTGCTATAAATTACTTTGTTTCATTCTTTTTAAGCCAGAGTAATTTTACATAGTGGGCTCCCCTGGTGTCTCAGTGATAAAGAACCCACCTGCCAATGCATGAGAAGCAGGCTTCATCCCTGGTTGGAAAGATACCCTGGAGAAGGAAATGGCAACCCACTCCAGTATTCTTGCTTGGGAAATTTCCCAGACAGAGGAGCCTGGTAGTCTACAGTCCATTGGGTCACAAAAGAGTCATACACAACTTAGTGACTAAACAACATCAATAACAAAAATATTCATATATATATATATGCCACATCTTCTTTATCCATTCATGTGTCAATGGACATTTAGGCTGTGTCCATGTCTTGAAAGAAAGTGAAAGTGAAGTCACTCAGTTGTGTCCGACTCTTTGCAATCCTATGGACTATAGCTTACCAGACGCTTCTGTCCATGGGGTTTTCTAGGCAAGAATATTCGAGTGGGTTGCCATTTCCTTTTACAGGAGATCTTCATGACCAAGGGATTGAACCCAGGTTTCCCGCATTGTAGGCAGACTCTTTACTGTCTGAGCCACCAGTGAAGACCATGTCTTGGCTACTGTAAATACTGCTGCAATGAATATAAGGGTGCATAAAACCACCTTCATGTTTGAATGTTTGCTATGAATGGTGTCTGGATGGGCACAAGGCTCTGGTCCCCTTTAAAGTTGCCAATACATGTTACTATGACGTAGGAATCCAGTGGTTAAGCCGACAGATTCCTCTCTATTCAACACATATTTCTGGACTTATGATACGAGCATCCTCAGTGAAGAGGTGACTAATATTGGAGTACCTGGCTCACAAAAGTGGCATCCATGCAACTCTGTGAAAAAGATTCTTCCTACTGGTGGTCATCAAAAGTTTTTGGACATATTCAGAACATACTTCGGAGAAGGCAATGGCACCCTACTCCAGTACTCTTGCCTGGAAAATCCCATGGATGGAGGAGCCTGGTAGGCTGCAGTCCATGGGGTCGCTAAGAGTCGGACACGACTGAACGACTTCTTTCACTTTTCACTTTAATGCATTGGAAAAGGAAATGGCAACCCATTCCAGTATTCTTGCCTGGAGAATCCCAGGGACGGGGGAGCCTGTTGGGTTGCCGTCTATGGGGTCACACAGAGTCGGACACGACTGAAGTGACTTAGCCGCAGCAGCAGAACACACTTAAATTCCCAATATTTGGAACAGCTGCTTGCACAAAGAGAGTTAAAGTCATCTTTAATCTACTGACCTTACCTGAAGTACTATCACAATGAAAATAAAGTGAAGATATTAACTTTATAAAATAATAATAAATTTAATAAATTATTAATAATATAGAGCCTATACTAATTTTGTATATTTATATCATACATTTTAACTTAGAATAATTAATAATGTAATTATTATTATTATTTTAACTTTGTTTTAAATCAAGGTTGTGATTTATTTTTTCCCTCAAGTACCCTCTGGACCTACCTAGAAATATCTTTTTTAGGTTTTCTTCTTGATTTTGGTTGTCTTCTGCAAAATTCAGGTGCTAACTATTTCTTAACTAGACTTCTAGAGTATATTCCTGCCTTTTTTCTTTAATCCAGCGGGTGCCATACAGTGCATGGATAATGTCATATTCTAAGGAAGTTTTCTCTATTTCAGCAGTCCTTCAACTAAATACCAAATAAATATCTTCCAAACTCCTTAGCCTGTCAATCACTTTTAGGACCCTAAGTGCTCTTACTGTAACTCTTGTCTTAAGCATTAATTTTTAGATTCAGCAAAGCTAGCTTAATCACTGTTTCCCCAAACGTGACACAACTTTCAACCTCTTTGCTTTTGCTTACAATTTTTTTTTTGTCTGTTAAGTGTCGGAGTGTTCTAGTCCTTCCAGATTCTAAAAACAATTGCCATTTTCTTCATCTTATTAAATGTCTCATTGGTTTCTACTGCTATTTTATGTGTTCTACCTTAGAATGTTATCATTAAAAAAAAAAAGAAAAAAAAAAGACTGGTGTGTGGGACTTGTTGAATGACTGTGGGAAGAATTTAATTTTTTGTTTGTTTTAATTTTTTCCTGAGACTTATTGAATGACTTTGGGGAGACTTTTAAAATGTGTATATGTGTCTATCTTTGTGTGTGTTCTCTGTAAATAAAATATATGTGCTTACCTTTAGCAGGAGTCCTAGGGTTGAAAAGAGATTTAGTTTTCCTTAAATTATTTTTCTACCCCTTGTAAGATTTATGACTTTCTGTATTTCTTTTTCATATAATAAATACTAACTTACAAGATTTCTTCTTTAAAATAATAAGAAGTACACTTCTGGTTATAAAGTAATGAATAACTTTAAGAAGTTGAAATATATAGATAAAAGGAATAGCATCACCTTTTCAGCCAAGCATAGAAGATGAGATTTTGTTTATTGAATATATTTTCATTTCATTTTATATATTTATTATAAGAACTTTTATTTTTAAAAATTGGTATCAGGTTACATAAAATATGCTTATTTTAATTTTCATTATAATTGTATTTATTGCCATTAAAAATTCTGAAGCACCTTGTTTTAATTCTATCCAGTGAATAAAATAATTTTTTCCTCACTGCCCTATTTTTAATTGCCCTATTTTGATTATTTACTGTTTTGCTATTTATAATACAATGAACACACTTTTTAGATACATCCTTTATTATATCTGGCATTAACATTTAAAACATATCTATGTTTAACAGTCATTAATATTAATGAGATCGAACATTTTTGTATGCTTTCTACTGCCCGTTATAGCTGATCTTTGTATTTCTTCCTGTGCTTGGTCAGTTTAAGTACTGAATGAGAGTATCCTTAATGGCTGCAGCGTATCTTCCCAAACAGATAAAGCTCCAGGTGGCACAGGAGCTTGTGAGGAAAGAGCTGGAGGAAGCCTCAACTCAGGAGGCCAATGTGGGGAAGAAAACTGTTATTTGGAAGGTAAGAGAATACTGGGGCTTCAGGTGGCTAACCTATCTGAAGGATCCTTATTTGGATCATTAAGTCGTTCTTCTACCATCGTCCCTGCTTTTGTTCCATTTACCGAGGTACTCAAGAAAAACTGATCTCAGCATCATCCTGGACCATCTCATCCCCTCAGATTATATTTGTACAATTGTGTTCTTTCTAATCTCTGTAATACTATCCCCAATCCAAATTATAAAAAAAGACTTTATTCATCTTGATCTTACTAACTCACTTGATCTTAACTCACTGATCTTCACTCACTGCATCACTTAGAACAGAGTTGTACTGTCACTACTAGTTTAAAAAATGTGTATTTGTTGAATGAAATTTTTACTATTTCACAGCATATATATATATACATACATATATATATATATATATATATATACACACACACACACACACATATATGAAATACAGGCTTATAGTCATCATATATAAAAATAATCTGAATTTTCTTTTTTCAGTCAATATATTGATATAAATATATGTCTTTTTTCAGTCAATATGTTGATATATTTCTGCCATCATCAGCTCTTTTTTCCTTTACCTATTTATACATACACACACATACATACGCAAAGTGATTCTGAACCTGGACCAATGTTGCCTTCCAAGAGATATTCTGCAATATCAGTAGATATTTTTGGTTGTCACAACTTGGGTGCCTTACTAGCATCTCATATGTAAAGGCAAGAAATGCTGCTAAATACCCTATAATACAAAGGACAGTCCCCACCCCCCCAAAAAAAAATCACAACAAAAAATCACCTGGTCAAATATCAATAGGATCAATACTGAGAAACTGTATATAGAAATGACATAGGTGTTTATATTTTTATATTATATATTACAATATATATAGACTTTATTTCCAAATACTTCTCTTTCCCCAAGAAACCCTTTTTCTCTGATTATTCTCTATAATTTTGTAATTCTTTCTTTTCTTGAAAATTTTGACTTGTATTCTATCCTCTGGCAGATATTTTCATAAGGGTTTTTGCTATATTTTTCTCCGTGATATCTTATTTTTTCCCATAGTTATGTATATCATATGTAAAGTTAATTAATAATGACATTTATTAATAATTTTTTAAGTTAGTAATCTAAGTCAATTGTTTTTAATCCTGACCTGACCAGAAATTTATGAAATCAGGAACTCTATATCTGAGATCTGATTTCATGCATGTCTTGAACCCTCCACTGATTATTCTTAGAGATGTTTCCAAGAATCTTGTTCTAAGTCAAGTCAACTTGCATCATTTTTACCTTTAAGAATGTATCTATGTGAGCCAAAATGCAACAAGCATAGTTTTAATAAATGAAATTCTAAATTCTGTGGAAACCCTTAGTCCTATATTTATAGGTGTAATTATAGTATTTAAAAGGGTGATGTGAGAGAACAATGAATTGCAACTAAACCCCTTTTCACTATGTCATTCCCCATGTGTGTGTGTGTTAAGTCGCCTCAGTCGTACCTCACCCTTTGCAGCCCTATGGACTGTAGCCCACCAGGCTCCTCTGTCCAAGGAATTCTCCAGGCAAGAATACTGGAGTGGGTTGCCATGCCACTCCCCAGGGCATCTTCCCGACCCAGGGATTGAACCTGGGTCTCTTGCACTGCAGGCAGATGCTTTACCATCTGAGCCGCCAGGGAAGGCCCCCGATCCCCACCACGCTCCCCGCCCATACATGAAGGTAGAGGCCAAATACTCTGCCCCAACTGCTGGTGATTTGTTGTACTGTCACTCCAGGAAAAAGTGGAAATGCAGAGGCAACGCTTCAGGTGGGAGTTTGAAAAGTATCGTGGCTTCCTGGCCCTGGAGGAGCAACTGCAGCTTAGAAGACTGGAGGAGGAGGAGCGAGCCACGCTGCAGAAGCTTCGGGAAAGCAAAAACCGGCTGGTTCAGCAGAGCAGGGCCCTGAAGGAGCTGGCAGAGGAGTTGGAGGAGAGGTGCCAGCGACCAGCCCTGGGTCTGCTGGAGGTGAGGCTGGGTGCCTGGGAGAAGAAGGATGGGCACACCTGAGACCAAGGGGACAGATGGCAGCTTTCAGAGATAACTCCTTAAGCAGTTTTGCTCTTTAGGACAGGATCACCCTAGAATTTCCTTGGAAAGCATGTTATTAAAAATCCTCAATCCTAACATCAGAATCTGAAGGGAGCCTAGAGAATCATACATAATAGTTTATACTAAAGACAAAACCTTAAATATTTTCAAAACTAAAATTAATTTAATGATTTACATATGATTAAACAGAAAACAGACTATCTATACTATGTTGCCTAGAAAGCATTTTATAAAAAATCCCATAATGGGCCAATGATGATATTGCTGTATTTCAGTCATGGCTAATCCAACAAGTCTTGTTAACCCATTTTAATGTCAATGGTCAAACATATGAGTAATATCTAAAATTTTTCACTTTGAAATTGGCATATTAATTTTCAAAGCAAATGCTAATGTTCTAGCCCATAGTGCATGCCCATTCCAGGCATTGTGAGGAGGGATTAATTTGACTCCATACAGCTTGCCCACAGTATAATTGAGATTATAGAGAAGACAGACAAATAAATAATAATCCTCCTTAAAGGCATTAAATCCTGTGAATTGAGAAAGTCATCATTGTTGGTGGATGCTTGCTCTCATGCTAGAACTTACTTGCAATAGAAATTTTCTGGGCACGCTTCATTGTGTTTCAATCCCAATGACTCATTTAAGAATGTCTGAAATAAGTAATTTCTATCTTCATACAAGTTCTGTGATTAAATAGCACTGGTCACAGAGTAGGGGGGGTCATTAAATAAAAGCATTTGCATAGCTTTTATATTAAATATGTCCCATTTTCTTCAATATATTTATGCATCAGTAAAATGTTGTTGTTGTTATTGTTTTTATTATTATTGCTATGCCTACTTAGACTAAGCAAACTGTCCCAAAGGAATAAATTTTCAAAATTTTAAACAGTAAATAAACACAAGAACTTTGGCATTTTCAACAATATTCATTGTCACATCTTACTGTATCTTAAAATATTACATATTTGAAATTATCATTTATTAGCACTGAATAAATGTTAGAATGTCTTATAACACAAATCTTGAAGTTTGAAGTGAAGTCGCTCAGTTGTGTCCAACTCTTTGCAACTCCATGGACTGTAGCCTACTACGCTCCTCTGTCCATGGGATTTTCCAGGCAAGAGTACTGGAGTGGGTCACCATTTCCTTCTCCAGAGGATCTTCCTGACCCAGGGATCGAACCCAGGTCTCCTGCACTGTAGGCAGATGCTTTACCATCTGATCCACCAGGGAAGTCCTTAGGGAGACTATTCCTCAAATAATTTGCTTTCATTTTTATACTCATTTCTCCCTTTCTTCCTCAGTACCAGGAAACAACATCTCACCCTTAATGGACCAAAATAAGACCTGTTGTTCTGATGAAATATAAAGCTAATCATTTCCCTGTTTTTATGCCCTGTTAAAATTAATCTGACTGGTGGTCATTTTTTAGAGGGATAAGGGAAATACAGTGTAGGTGATTTGTTTAATAATCTACTTTGACAGAGACTGTTGCTGAATTTTAATGACTTCTGTTTTTTCTACTTAGATAACTTAGACAAAGTATGTTGGTTCAGAGAATAAGGAAGTTAGGGTTTTCTTACAAGGACACTGAGATTATCATTTTATGTCTATACATTTCACTATTTCCCAAATAAATTCTGCAGATATTTAGAATCTATTTTTACCTTAATTCTGTTCACAGAAAATAACTCTTCATAAAAACATCCAATTATCAGAATTATCAATTCAGAAAATAGTTAAACCAATAGATATTATAGGAATTAACCTAAAGTTTGTGTGGTCTGATTTTGTTTTAATAGAGGCAAACTGATTATATTATTTTAAATTCATGAGAAAACTCAATAACAATCTGTTTTAGATTTTTTAAAGAGGGAGTCATATCTCTTATAGTTTTACATCAATAGTTAATGATTTTCAATAATTCCTAAAGAGATGTTCCTGGTGTGTCCCCAGTCTGTCAAAAGCAGTTCAGAGGTCTAACTCACACCTGCTTGTGTTTCTCTTTCATTTTCAGGGTGTGGGAGGAGCCTTGAGCCGGTATGTTTACTTTCCAAATCAGAGAATGGTTTGGGAGAGGCTGGGGAGGTTGGTGGATAACCCTAATGAAAACTGCAGGTTTTGTGCTCTTCTCAGAAGTAAGAATGTCACACGCCTGGAACCCGAGTCCATCGTTATGGAGCTGAAGACAATGTGTCGCATCCCTGGCATGAGGGAAATGTTGAGGAAGTTCCAAGGTAGGCTGCATTTTAGACCTTGAAGAACTATGACTCCTGGAATTTGGCTGTTATTGCATGTTACTGTACCAGTCAGGCTACAGTAACAAAGACAACCCAAAATTTAGTGGCTAAAATCAGCAAAGTTTTATTTTGAGATCATGTTATTGGTTGATTACTGGATTGTGGAGGCTTTAATTTCACATAATCTCACTCCATGCAGACAGAGCCCCACCTCCTTCCTGTTGCTGATAGGCACAGAACTGAGCAAAGTCATGGTGAATCATGCACCACCCTAAGGGACACATATAGCTTTCCTCAAGATATTATTGATGAAAGTGAGTCACGTGGTCATGTCAAACTACAAGGGGGGAAGGGAGAGAGCAGTAGGCTCAGATTTTTTTTTTAAAAGAGTATTGGGATATTTGTGAATAGTCCTGAAGAATATCAGAGTAACTGACACCCATGTAAGCTACATTTGGTTGGAGTAGTGGGTTTGAAAATGATATTATCTGTGACATAAGCAATATTAGTTCCAATCTATGTCTATGTCGTTTTTTATAAAATGCTAAAAACTTGTATTGTTTGGAGGACAAATGAAACATATCTGAAAACAGAGAAAAAAATCTTCAGTATATGAAAGCATTGCAGTGTATCAGATAATATAAAGTTTGGATTCTTTCGTTATCTGGCAGTTTGATGAATTTCTTAAATTAGATAGTCAATAAAGCCAAAAACATTCAGTTAATTATATTTAAGAGGGAATAACTGTAGTGTTATAGTTAGTTTGTTGGGTCTTAGTATTTGGTTTTTTAAAACAATATAGATTCAATGTTTTTAATTTTTTTATATTCAATTTATGCCAAATAATGAAAATAGACTATGACTTAATAATGGGTTTATTACTTAGAAGGAAACTGCCGTCTGTGGGGTCGCACAGAGTCAGACACGACTGATGCGACTTAGCAGCAGCAGCAGCTTTGTCCCATGATAAGAAAACCCATTTTATCAATCCTGTTCAATGATTAATCCATGATCTTACAGGGAGATTGATATTCCCCGATAGCTCAGTTGGTAAAGAATCTGCCTACAATGCAGGAGTCCCTGGTTCAATTCCTGGGTCGGGAAGATCTACTGGAGAAGGGATAGGCTACCCTTTCCAGTATTCTTGGGCTTCCCTTGTGGTTCAGCTGGTAAAAAATCTGCCTGCAATGCGGGAGACCTGGGTTCAATCCCTGGGTTGGGAAGATCCCCTGGAGAAGGGAAAGGCTACCCACTCCAGTATTCTGGCCTAGAGAATCCCAAAGAATTAGACACGACTGAGCAACTTTCACTTAACTGTATGAAATGTTGCAAGTTATTACACTCTCATAATCAGTGTCTTTATATTCCCATTTATGTTTATTGAATTAATTAACTGGTCAATTCCAAAAATATTGTGTATTTTATGCCAGTTACTCTTCTAAGCTTTAGAATATAAAACTGAACAATAACATCAAAGATGTTACAAATATGGAGCATCATGTTGTACATTTTTGCTTAAATTATGGAAAGTACACAAAATGTGAGAAAATGAAACAGAATATTGAAAAAATAAATAAGTGTGGCCAGAAGTTCTTGAGTTAGCACATCTAATCTGGAGTTTTTGATGATCAAGGAAGACTTCGTTCATAGGGGAAAACACAGCAAATATCTGATCTAGAAGAAAGCATTTCAGGCAACAGAAATGAGTTCTAAGACCTGAGCTTAAAATATGGAAGATGCATTCCAGGAGCTATGAGGAAGTCTGTGTGGCTGTTGTGGAGTGAGTGACAGGAGAACTGTAGAGGTCAAGCAAAGTCCAGGTAGCATAGGACCCAACAAGAAGGCCACTATGCTGCTGCTGCTGCTAAGTCGCTTCAGTCGTGTCTGACTCTGTGCGACCCCAGAGACGGCAGCCCACCAGGCTTCCCCGTCCCTGAGATTCTGCAGGCGAGAACACTGGAGTAAGTTGCCATTTCCTTCTCCAATGCATGAAAGTGAAAAGTGAAAGTGAAGTCACTCAGTTGTGTCCGACTCTTCACCACCGCGTGGACTGCAGCCCACCAGGCTCCTCCGTCCACGGAATTGTCCAGGCAAGAGTACTGGAGTGGGGTGCCTTTGCTATGAGCAGAAGTGAAATAAAAAAATAAATAAATAAAAAAAATAAAAAAAAAAAAGAAGTGAAATAAGGCATCAGTTATAAATGGAGGAATAGCATTATTGGACTAATGTTTCATGAAGATCACTCTGCGTGGTTTATTGAGAATAAATTACAGAGGGGCAAGGCTTGATGTGGAAAAGCTGTTAGGAGCCTTTGTAATAACTCAATTAGAGACTATTTTCTATTGGACTAGGGAAGTCGTACTGGAGGTACAGAGAAATAGACAAGATCTTGCTATATTGATATTTTGAAAGCAGAACTGGGAAGATTTGCTGTTGGATTAGATATGAGGTGTCAGAAAGGGAGAAAAGTTGTGAATAATTCCAAAGTTAAAATCTCCTGAATTGGCATAATGAAATTATTGTTTACATTGACAGGTAAAGCTGTAGGCAAGGTAGAAAAAAGGACTTGGGTCTTAGACACATCAATGTTGTGATGGATATTAAATATCCAAATGCTGATATTGGGTAGGCAGATGAATTTACATATATGGAGTTCCAGGAGAAAAGTCTAGGCTAAAAGTATTTGGGATTAGTAAAGCATATGAATGGAATTTAATGAAAGTAATATACCTGCCAGCCCAAGAACACATCAAAAGTGATCTGAGAGAGAGGCAAGAGGTCCCAATCATTAGACCATTGGTTTCTCCAATAGCAGTGATGGAGGAGGAGAAGAGAAAACAGCAGAGGAGACCAAGAAGGGGTGATCAGCAGAAAGGGAGTAAAGAGTGATGACTGGTGTCTTTGGGAAAGAGAAATGTTTTCTAGGACAAAAGGATTCTCAAAAGTGTTAAGTGCTATAGAAAAGTCATTTAAGCTGAACTTTAAGGACTGATCATTCATGGGGCACTGGGAAGAAGGTGAAGTTTGGTTAGAATATTATTCTATTTGATGATAGTTTAAGAAATTTTAAGAGTTTAAGAAGAGTTGGGAGAAGAATTAAAAATAGATGTATTCACAACCTTTTCACAGATCTATTTTCTTGAAGTGGGAATGATATATGAAGACATGACATCTGTTAAATAATTCTACCACAACATCATGGAGACCCACTTTCAGTTCCTGTTATTTATGACCTCTAGAGTTTGGAGGAGAAGGCAATGGCACCCCACTCCAGTACTGGAGGTGAAGAACCTCCAACTGATAATCAACAAGGAGATGGGGATGTCAGTCCTCCAACTGCAAGGAATTGCTTTACATCATCAGACTGAATAAGCTTGCAAGTGGACCTTTCCCTAGACCCCTTAGAGATGTCCAGTCTGGTCAACACCTTGATTTTAATCTAATAAAATCTTAAGCAGAGAAACTAGCTGATCCCATGTGATTATCAGATCTGAAGAATGGAAGCAAATGGATGTGATTTTAAGTAGCTAAGTGTGTGGTAATTTGCTATGCAGCAAAGAAAAGTAATGAAAACTGGCCCACTCCATCTTCAAAGGCAGCAATGACATATCAAATGCAAATCTCCCTGATTTTTCCTTCTACCACCAGACCAATAAGCAAAGAACTGTATCTGATTTTAAAGGGTGATTAGATTAGAACCCACTCATATAATCTCCCAGTTGTCACATAACAGAATCATGAGATAACCACCTGGGTCTAAAGGTCATGAAGTTCCTCTTAGAATTCTTCCTACCATAGTAACATAGCTTTTAAAGTGGTGTGTTTTAGATCAATGTAATTTTTCTATAGGCTTTGGAAAGAAAAAAAACCCCAAGGGAGTTATAAATTGTATTTTAAATGCAGATATTCCAAAGAGTACCCAAGTGCTGTGGATAGAGATAAAAGGAATCTAAATGGTTATGAACTTGGTTTGTCTTATCATCAATGGTTATGGTTTAATTGGGGCAGTAATTAGTCCTGGATCATGCAGACATAACAGAGGAATATACTCAAACTCAAGAAAGCATCTGCAAGATGAAATACTTATTTTTTTATCTCCATGAGTTATTAGAGGGAGAGTAAAGAATGGTGTGACAGTCATTAATATCATGGGTTCTTAAGTTTTCACGAGTCTTTTCTGTTCTTTTACATGTTCCACAAAATTGTTTCCACAGTTGACATAAAATTGGATCCTGCAACCGCACATCCTAGCCTCCTCTTGACTGCTGATCTGCGCAGTGTGCAGGATGGAGAACTGTGGAGGGATGTCCCCAACAACCCTGAGCGATTTGACACATGGCCCTGTATCCTGGGTTTGCAGAACTTCTCATCAGGGAGGCATTACTGGGAAGTCATGGTGGGAGAAAGAGCAGAATGGGGCTTAGGTGTCTGTCAAGACACAGTGTCAAGAAAGGGGGAAATCACACCATCCCCTGAGAATGGGGTCTGGGCCATGTGGCTTCTGAAGGGAAGTGAGTACATGGTCCTTGCCTCTCCATCAGTTCCTCTCCTCCACCTGGAACGGCCTCGCTGCATTGGGATTTTCTTGGACTATGAAGCAGGGGAAATCTCCTTTTACAACATCACGAATGGGTCTTTTATCTACACGTTCAACCACCTGTTCTCTGGTTTTCTTCGACCTTATTTTTTCATCTGTGACACAACGCCTCTTATCTTACCACCTATGACAGAAGTGGAATTAGAAAATTGGACATCCAGGGGTCATTCTGATTCTGCCTCTGATATCAGAGATGACTCTTCCTAAGATTGTGTTGCTGAGATACACCCCAAGCCTAGCAAAGTCTTCTGCAATAGAATGGAGCCTATAGTATATACATATGTGAAGGCTCAACAGATGTCCCCATTTAGGTCAGCTGTTTACTCCTTGTCACTATGGAAATTTTCCCATAGGAACAAAAGGGAAAGTATATGTTATATGTGTTTGAATAAAGATTGTATAATAATTTTAGAAATGGAGCAGTCTTATCACTGTTTTCCCAAATGGCTCCACATACTTTTTTGATGAGGTTTTCTTCAAATGAATGGACTTTGTATTAAACAAAGATATCTATACATTTATTTTAATTTCTCATTCCTTTTAATATCTCTTCATTCCAAGTCTTCCACATATTAAGAATTAGAAATAGAAATTCTTAAATTGGTTCAAAACAGTCCAATATTGTTCTAACGTCAGATCCCTAATTGTTTCATCTTTTCTTTCTCTCTCTCCTCTTTTTCTCACTCTGGGCCCTGCCTCTTTCTGTCTCTGTCTCCCTCTCTTTTTTCTTTATTGCTTCTATGTTTTTTTTGCTTTATATCTCATCATTTAACCTCCATTTCCTTCTAGATTAATATATTCAGAACCATCCCTTTATCTATTCATGATTCCTATGACTATTTAATTATTCTTTAAATCCTCTTTATTCAGGGGTCAATTTCTGAGAGTGATGCAGTTCATTCCTCTGATTATATCACTGAGTCCAATGCCATACCTCTGACAAGAACATTTTCCTTTTTCTTTGGATATATTTTTGATTGCAATATAATTGGTTTATAATATAAACCAATGTTAGTTTCAGGTATTCAGCATGGATACTTTTTTATTTTTGAGCAGAAATTTCTCAGAATTATGATTCAACTAGTTATTTGACCTAGTCATTTTCTAGTTGTAAAACTTCAATTATTTCTTTTTCTCTCAGACTCATTTACTTAGTATGATTTTTATAATGTGGGACAATGATATTGACCTTACAATATTTTGGGAAATAATTGAGTTTGTGATTTATAGGATTGCTTTAAATTCAACTTTGCCTCTTAAATACAATATGAAAATGACCATAATGATGAAATGATAATAATATTTGACTTATTTTTAGTGTATATTCTATATATTCCAAACAAAATTCTTAAAAATTATTGAAAGTTAACTATGCTTCCATCTTCTATATATATATATATTTGATGAATACTTGCTAACCAAATGCTTAAATGCTAAATGTTGAAATGTTAAATAATTATTCATTAATAGAAACTTTAGATGACATTACCTAACAAGACTTTTTGATTTTTAAGGAGCTTTTCTCTTCCAGAGAAGTTTCTTTGACTAAAATCTTTCACATTCTTTACAATAACATTAATGATATGGCTTTCTTTCTATAAACATATTTCTTTTCAGACATTTTTACATTTGGAGGAGCATTTATGGATTATAATAATTTTAGCAATGGGGAAATGTCATCAAACTGTATTTCCAGATGGCTTTACATATTCTAATGATGGGGCCTTGTATTAAACAACGATTTCATATTCGATACGTTTATGTTTGATCACGAGCAAACTATTCCTCTGTCTCTTTTAGAAATAGAGGTAATAATAACGTACCTTACATCCCTCTTGTTGATATTTTACATACAATGCACACCCTAGGCCTTTTCCACTCATGATCTAAGTAGAAAGCTGGGTCTCAGTTCACACTTTCCCATCATCAGGGCTTAAATGGGGCCTGGAAACTTACTATAACTCCTGAGTGTTCATGTCACTATAGGGTCTATAGTGGCATAGCATCTATGACAGGAGCTTGTGACATAGAACAAACACTCAGGACAGTAGAGCCCCTTTCCCAAAAGGATCAAGAGGGACAGGGTCACTGGTCTAAGATCATGTCACCCCTGGGGGCTCCACCCATTCACCAGGACAAGGAAGCCTCATGACCTCAGGCCTGCTACCCTCTTCAAGGGGTGAAAAGGGAATCTCAAGAATGCCTCCTCCCCAGGAAGCTAACATCCCAGTGTCTACTGTCTCTTTTTAACCCTATTATCTCATTGTGCATCCTCTTATGATTTATGTCAGTTACTAAGCCAACTTAAATCTTTCTTCATCCCTTGTATTCCACGTTTCACAAAGCTTTGTGCATCTCCTATTATAACCCCTATTTTTTGCCTTCCCAATTCCATACACACGCACACACTCAAACACAATACACAGAGGCTTTTCCAGTGGATGACAACTCCATTTTTTCAATTACTCAGGCCAACAATCTGGTTAACTCCTTTCTTGATTTTACTTTCTCATACTAGTCTATCAGTAAACTCTGTTGGCTCTACCTTCAGAACGTATCTAGAGTTCAGCCAGCTCTAACCACTCTACTGTTGTAACCATGGTCTGAACATCCATTCTCTCCCTCTGAGTTATTAGGTTCCTAATAGCAATCCTAGCTGTACTTTGGCCCCTCCATGTCCCTTTTCAATGCAGCAGCCAGGCTGATCCTTTTAGCACCAAGATTGTAGTACCATTGCTATTACCTTCTATTCATCTTAGAGTTAAAGCCAAAATCTTTATAACAAACCCTCAGACCCTAGAAGATCTGAGCACAAGTTTCTCCTCTGACTTCCTCCCCTTACTTCCCTTTTTATTCTTCTCCATCTATCCTGGCATCCTGGCTGGGTTTACACCAGACCAGGCACTTGCTACCATCGAGCCTTTCTCCCAACTGTGCCTTCCACCTGCAATTTCCTTTTCCCTGATGTTTAATTCATTTGCTTTCTTTCCTTAGTTCATGTTAGTGTTAGTCGCTCAGTCATGTCCATCTCTTAGTGACCCCATGAACTGAAACCTGCCAAGACTCCTGTGACTATGGAATTCTCTAGGCAAGAATACAGGAGTAAATAGCCATTCCATTCTCCAGGAAAGAGAAGGGATAGAACCTGACCCAGGGCTAGAACCCATGTCTTCTGCATT
The DNA here is from genome assembly GCF_002263795.3 of Bos taurus. NCBI lineage: Eukaryota > Metazoa > Chordata > Mammalia > Artiodactyla > Bovidae > Bos > Bos taurus. The sequence goes on from NC_037334.1 coordinate 41,244,993, forward strand.
GCAGGCATATTCTTTACTGCCTGAATCACAAGGGCATGCTCAAATCCTGCTTTTTAGTGAGAACCATACAACCTGACCTATCCCAGAGCTCACCCAGAGTTCACCCTCCAACTTCCCTTTGTTGGGTGCAATGGAGGCACTTTTCTTCAATATACTACTTATTGGCTTCTAATGTATTATATTGTCCTATTTATTAAATATTTATTTATTTACTTGCTTTTGCCTTTTCTGGATAGATCGTAAGCATCCTGAGGAGAGGGATCACTGTCTATTGATAATGATATGTCTGATGTATCTCAAACAACTCACTGGTTTTTATGTGGTTATAACTCAATGCACATTTGTTGAATAAATAAATGATTAACTTTTGTTAGGCAGAATTAAGTGATGGATCTGAAAATATTTTATGAAATATAATATAATGGTATTATTATTATTACTAATTTATAACTAGAGAAGCACCGATCAATAAAGCTTAATGTCAAGTGTTAAAAGAGTAAACCAATTTTTAAGTGTAGAAGAAATTTGAATAAATTTGTAGAGATACTGGTTCCAGTGACATGATGAATTGCTATGCCCAGGTTCCATTGAGCCACTTGTAGCTTTGATTCCCTATGACAATACAGTGACAACTTTAACTCATTCATTGCCTTGTATGCATTCCATATGCAAATTTTCATACTAAGAATGTGGGGAGCATTATATAAGTTATATGGAATAAAAATTTTGTAGAAACCAACTTTTCCATGCTTTGTGAACTCCTTTTTGTTTTAACTGCACTATAGAGCCACCTTCTCTCCCTCCAGTACTCTCCCCACTGTCACTTCCCTTCAACCATCTATCTCTAGTTATCTGCTGGACTTTTTTTTAGGCCCAAATCATTATAAAAAATGACTAAAATCATAAGGAATGATTACAAAGTCAATCTCAAACATTAGGTTCTAGCTTTTCTGAAGCTATAACTCTCCAGAGTTATAGTTTATCAAAAGACTAGATGATTCATTCAAATAACTAATTTGATCATTTTCCCCATGTCCCACTCCTGTGAGTGGTTTGTCTTGTGAATTAACTAGTTAGCTAATATTCTAGCATGTTGAGAAGGCGCTGAACGAAGGGAACTAGTGTGGGGCTGATTGGGAACAGGAAGTGGAAAAGTTTCATCCTCAGGCAGAAGGAACTGAGCTAATTTACAGTGGTGATGTTGAGGCTTATTGTCCCAAAGGGCAGATAAATTGGGAACACTGGGATTTATTAAATCTGTCTGCTCTCCAAGAATTGACTCCTCAATGTACATTTTGTGTGTGCTTCTGGGGTCTTCTGCAAATTTACCTTTTTTATTATAAGAGGGAAGGATGGAAGTGATCTGTATCTATATAAAATACATATTCTACAAACCTATAAGTTCCACACATTTTCCTATGTTGAATATTTCACTCTTTACTCTGTGGCTCTGTAGCTATGTCTTCTCAAAGGATCCCAGATTATTATTTTGCTAAATCCCCTAACCAATTGATTCAAACTAGCCTGGTTTTCTCTGATACTGTCTGATTGTTTTCAGGGACTCAATTGCTGTTCATTATTGACTTTGATTATTTATATTTTGAAAAAAATTTAGCCTTGGGGTGTAACATCACTTAAATAAGAACATTAAAAGCACAGTCATATATACACAGTCTAATAAATCAAGAGTTCCTGATAATTGCTTAATTTTACCCTAGTTACTTTCTGAAACTAAAGTATAAATCCACTATGCTGACATCTTCGCTTCAAATCCTAAGTAAATAAATAAAATCAGTTGCCCTACTGGTTCCTTAAATTAATAATAAAGTTCTAAATTAACCATTGCACCTATCCAATTTTTCAGCTGTCTAGGTCAATGAGTCCTTTCTTTTTCATGAAAAAAAATTCTTAGAAAAAAAATGACAAAATACTTTTGCAGTATTATCAATAGAACTAAGGGAAAAAAATTATTCTTCCAAGTAGGATGGGACTGATTATACCTTGGCTAATTTTTAGATACATGATAATTCTCAGGAACAGAGAAAGGAAGCAAATATTCCGTCTATATTTATGGAAGAAAAACTGAGTCTCCAATTTTACTTACGTAAAGTAATAAGTCCTTTTCATATCAAGGAACAAATTTTCATAGTCCTCATTTTCTGTCTGGACCCTATGGGAGATTATAGAGTTTGATGTGATATATACCTACATCACACCTCAGTGTATGTACTAATGACCCCTGTGGGTTCAGAAATTTCCCTAGAGGTTGGGGCTGTTGAGAAAACCAGACCACTGGTCCATCTCCAGTCTTTCTCAGGAGAACTGCATCTTACTGTCATCACCATAAACTCCTCTACACAAATATTGTGGTCCACTTCACTTATAGAGGAATGGGCCAACCCAAGAGAAGTGCCTTTATTTCCTCCCACATCTGGAATTGCACTATGGCTATGGTCCTATGTGCACACAGGCGGGAATAAGACAACTCACAATCCTCCTATAATAAGATCCACACATTTTGACTTTTGACTTTTAATGATACCTGGTAGCCTACGAGTAAAAATGGTGAGTAGACTTCTGGATTTCGGAACTGTGATATTATAATTTGTAAGTTTTATGCATTCCTGACTTACAGCTCCCTAAACCTTGGAATTTCCTAAGTGTTGATAATAAATATGTCTTTTGTTATGTTAGTGAGGTGACTCTGGAAAGTACTTTAAGGACGGGGACAGTTATGGTTGGAATTTTCAGCCCCACCCCTTGACCTCTGGGGAGAGCAGAAGGGCTAGAGGTTGAATCAATATCCAGTGGCCAATATTGTAATCAATCAATGATATTTCATGAAACCTCCATTAAAGCCCAAAAAGACAGGGTTGGGAGAACTTCCTGGTCGGTGAACATGTGGAGATAAAGGGAGAATGCCCTTCCAACATGCCTTGCCCTCTACATCTCTTTCATCTGGCTGTTTCTGAGTTATATCCTTTTCAAAATATACTAATGATCTAGTAAGTATAATGTTTTTCTGTGTTCTATGAGTCATTCTAACAAATTCATCTAACCTGAGGAGGGTGTCATGGGAATCTCTGATCTAGAGCCATTTGCTCAGAAGCACAGGTAACAACCTGGACTTGTGGCTGGTATCTGAAGTCCAAGGAGGGGATTGATGGAACCTTCAATCTGTAGCCAGTTGGTCAGAAGCACAGGTAATAGTTTGGGCTTGCAACTGGCTTCTGAAATGGTTAGGCAGTGGGAGAAGTCTTGTAAGACTGAACATTTAACCTGTAAAATCTGATACTTTCTCTGGGTAGTATCAGAATTGAGTTGCATTCTCAGACACTCTGCTGGTGTCCAAGGTTTGTTGATGTAGGGATCCCCCTATCTACCACGTTGGAAACTAAGTCTCAGAATATCCAACAAAGGAGTTCTGCTCATCAGTCTGCACCCTTTTGTTGGTTTGTTAAATAAATTAAAAAAGAAAAAAACACATGAAACATATCAAAGAAATAGAAAAAAGAAAATGATAAACATCCTCCTTGCTCTTGGAAAATGTATGGATTATGACTAACATTTGTTGTTCAGTCGCTCAGTCATGTCCAACTCTTTGTGACCCCATGCCAAGACACAAATCTACAGACAAATACATATATAAAGCTCTTATTTTTTAGTCATAAGAAAGCAATAACTTTACCAATGCAAAACAATTTTTAAAGTATAATATATAAAAGTAGTGAGGGACAAAATATGAATAAATGCAGCATAAAAGTTCACTTTTTGTACTAGGGCTAGAGTTTGTTATCTGTCAGGCAAACATTAGAAAGTAAGAGCTAAGATGTGTGTTTCATTAAAAAGAATAGCATTGAAAAGATATTATAGCCTCATGGGAGGAGATGGAGAAATGCCAGCTCTTGACTGGGAAGATCCAGGCCTGCTGTCCACTCTGAAATCATCAATCCCATTTTCTTTCATATGCCAGTATAGCTACTGGCATATGAAATTTGTGTGAGTTTGAGATTATTGAATCTGCAAGGTTAGACATGCTTTGGAAATAAACTAAAATTTTTAATTGTATGACTTCTTGCTCTGTAGGAGCTGAAAAAAATATATATATATTTTTTGCTTTGTTGTTTACTTCTGTGCATTTCTGAGGTAGAACGGTGCATTTGGGGACCACAGTGTTCACATGCTGACCAGCACCTACAAGGAAAATAGATTTTACCTCTAGGTACAGTGTCAACACACACTCTCCTAAATGCTCAATTTAAAACACGTTTTAAAAATCAATAGTCTTCAAGCAGGTGATCTGTTCTGCTATCTCAAACTTCATGAAAAATCATATCTGAAAAACTGTGAGTCATCAATAATTGGATTCATTTCCTGACCTTTCTATGAGTCATCACCCATGTGGGTAGCGAGAGCTTTGATCTCTCCAGTTTAGTACTTGTTACTGCCTTTATTTTTTTTTTTTTTAACCATTGAGCAATGAAGAGGAAGTGTTTCTCCAAGATAGGGAAGACTTGAACTACAATAGTAAGCAATGAATTGTTTATTCTTTGATCGCCCAAGCTGTGCCCATGTATATAAAATGAAAGATAACTAGGTTATTGCCCATTCTCTCCCCTCACCAAGATAGTGGTGACAAATCCACATGACGTACAATAAAATTCATTGTGTGCAAAACACAAGTGCACGATTGCATTAAATATGAAGATATTCATGGTGGCTGTAAAAGGTTCTTATGAAGTATAAACCACCGGTGGAGAGGTGAGAAGGTAGGGGAGGCTGTTAACCCTGAACCAGTAATGTTAAGAAGGACCTCAAACAGAGAAAGGAAAACTTATTATATTCCTTCCAAAGTTTGAATATAAGGGGAGAAATTAGTTCCTTCCCAGAGCTGCTTAGAAAGTGAAGGTACTCTGGATCCCATCTGAGAGGTGGGTTTCTTCCAGGTAGAAAGGTGTGTGATAGCAACAAGGCTTGTGGACACTGTCTCAGGTCCCCAGTGCTTAGCACAAGTGTTCCACTTGAACAGGAGAAAAGGCACAGCTTCTTGATTGAAAACTAGCAAGAGCACTCTCTTTCAGTTTTCTTTAATTTTCCTGTGAAGAAGCCATTCTTGAATCCAGCATCTAAGTTGTAAAAGCAATTCAAGAGATTGGATTTCCAGTTCTCTTGAAAACCACTCTTGCCTTGTCACTGCATTTGGCTCATCTTCAGCTCCTCATACTCAATTTTCTCTTATATCCCAGGATTTACAATTTTAAGAGTATGAAATTGTGCATCAGTTTGTTTCAAAACACTGGTGTTATTATGTAGACTGAAAATTTCTTTCAGTCTTTTTTTTCTTCCTAACTTCCTTTCTTCCTACTTTTCTTCCTTTTTCAGTTTGATAATTACATATATATATATATATATATATATATATATATATATTAAGGGGGATGAGGCAATGATTTCTGTAAAGAAGGAATAACAAAGTTAAAAAGATACATTAACTGATTTTAAAAAAGACAGAATCATTTCTAGGGAAATTTCCTAGGTATATAATCCTATACACATACATGTATAAATATTCTTTTTAAATTTTATAACAACTCATGATTACTATTTCCTATTTTATAAACAAAGGATGTGTAGACATTAAAGTCTCCCTTAAACTCCATCTCATGTTCTAGAAGTGAGCCTTTTTGATAATTCAATGTACATATTTCTAGATATTGGTTCTATTTTGGTATGAATATTTATATATAGATTTACTGACCAAAAAGATGGGACCAGACCACATATAACCTCACTATACATTACATTTTGCCTTTTCCTTGTTTAAAATTAATAAGATTTTTGGAAAAAATGCCAAGTGAAGCCACATACATATATTATTTTTATTTAGTAGTTATTTGTTTCAAGTTCACAAGGTTGTTATTTATTAAATCATTTCAATAACTGAACATATATATTATTTCTGAGTATTATCTGTCTCAATCAATACTATAATGAAGACTTTGGAGGAATTACATTACATGTTGTATGTTAATAAATGCAGGACAGATTCCAATATTCAGAATTAATGAGTCAAAAAAACCACATGTGATTTAAAATTTTATAAGGTATAATTGTTTTTGTTAAAATAACATGAAGAATGTCAGCATATATGTTATTCATAATTAATGATCTCTTCTAAGATTCTGCCAAAGATACTATTTCAATTTAAATTCCTATCAGGAGTTAATGGGCTCATTTCCCCACACTTTCCCCAACTCTGTATATACCACACCTATAAATACATATCTAAGAAGCAAATACATTTATATTTATACTTTATATACGCAATCATCAGTGAGAACAATTCTGATGTTTTGTCACATTATTGTAAATAATTATTTTCTGTAAAATGCTCAAATTATTATCTACATTACTTTGTTACGTATTTTCTTGTTAAGACAGCTTTCAGTTTTCATGTTGAAGTTCGATAGTATTGACATTATTCTTTAGACTTTGTTAGTTGTCTTTTTGTAGTATAGATTTTTTTAAAAATATGGAATCAAATATATATTTTGCTTCATACTTTCAAAAATTGCAACTTATCTAGTGAGATCTACCTAAATCCAAGATGATTAGGAAAAAGAAAAAAAAGAGCAAGAGAGAGGTGTATTGAGCAATGGTTGACTTTCTTATAGTGGCTGTATTTTTAACACTTTAAATATTTGATTTGTAATTAGTTTTGTTGAAAGGAGTAATTTAAGGATCCACACTCCCCAACCCCAAATGCCTTTTCAGTGATCATGTTGTTGTTCTTTTTTCTTTTTTTGTTGTTTATATTAAATATTTATTTATTTGGCTGCATCAGGTTTTAGGTGCAGCTTGCAGGATCTTTCTCAGCAGCCTGATGGCTTCTCTCTAGCTGTGGTGTGAGCTTAGTTGCCCACAGCATATGAGATCTTAGCTCCTCAGCCAGGGATGGAACACATGTCCTCTGCATTGCAAAGTGGACTGTTAACCACTGGACCACCAAGGAAATTCCGATCATGTTAAATTATTATATTTTCAGTGTATGTTTGATATATATAAGGATAGTTTCTCCTCATTAGACTTTTTTTTTTCCTTCAGAATTTTCCTGCCTAATCTCATTTTTATATGTCATATGAGTTTTATATAGCATACATATAAACTTTCATATTTACCAACTTTTTCATGTTAATAAAATAACAGAACATATGTGTAAGTAGTTTAAGTATTACCATATTAGATGGGAAAACTATGTAAAGGTAAGTGATCTTTCAAATAGCTTGTAATGGTATCTTGTTGGTTAAGAGATCGTAACGGAGGAGATTGGAATTGCAACTTAAATTGTTTGCAATCTACTTCTCTATATCTATCTGTAAGACTTGTGGTTTTGTCCTCAAACATTCTTTGCTTTGAATGTGATAGGTTCTTGGAATTGCAATTTGATAGAAATTCTGAACATATATGTGAATAATTGCATTAAAGTTGCATTATCCATTACAAAATGTTATATTTTTTCCTCAAGCAGTATATAATATTTTGGAAGAAAAGAATTATTCCTTCTATGCAAGACCTATCTGAGAGAGAGAGAGAGAAAGACATACACACATAGGGACAGAAAAATAGAGACAGAGATGGCAGGAAAGAGACAAAGAGAGATTAATTTTATGTGCATATTATTTAGTAATATTTTATTGTCTTATACATTATCTGTACAGGTACTTTAAAATTACCTCAAGAATAATAATCAAACGAGTGAAGTGTCTTTGGGATAAAGAATAGACAAATATTCTGCATAAAATGGATATGTCTTTGGGCCTTTGAGGTTACAGCAGGAGCTTAAGAACTTGTGTCTCAAGAAGAATCAATAGTTGGGCCATGGGAGGATTTATCTTTCCTGACTTTGGGATTAGAGGCACTACCATCAGTGAAAGATAAAGACTCTAAGCCCCATTTTCTGTGTTCAAAATTCATTCTGCCCCTTCTAGAATACGATAATTTACTTGACATACATCTGTCTCAGTTTCCGTTTCTGTAGGTCAAGGATAGTAAGAGTGCCAACTTTGTACCATTCTAGTTGGAGTTAAATGAGTAAATAAATGTAAAAAACATAGAAGAATGCCTGTAAACATTCATAGTAAACACTCCATTTTATTGGCTGTTCACATTATTAGTATCGATATTCCTCTTCAGGTGCAGTAGAGATGGATGGGACCAATGAGAGCAACCAGGGAAATTTCATCCTTTTGGGATTTTCTGATCGGCCCCATCTGGAGAGAATCCTCTTTGTGGTTATCTTGATCGCATATCTCCTGATCCTTGTGGGCAACACTACCATCATCCTGGTGTCTTGGCTGGATCCTCACCTCCACACTCCCATGTACTTCTTCCTCGCCCATCTCTCCTTCCTGGACCTTAGTTTTACCACCAGCTCCATCCCTCAGCTTCTGTATAACTTGAGTGGAAGTGACAAGACCATCAGCTACACAGGCTGTGCCATCCAGCTCTTCCTATTCCTGGGTCTGGGTGGTGTGGAATGTCTACTCCTGGCAGTCATGGCATATGACAGGTTTGTTGCAGTCTGCAAGCCCCTGCACTACATGGTGATCATGAATCCCCGGCTTTGCCTAGGCTTGGTGTTGATAGCCTGGGGCTGTGGGGTGGCCAACTCCTTGGCCATGTCCCCAGTCACCCTACGCTTACCCTGCTGTGGGCGTCACAGTGTGGACCACTTCCTGTGTGAGATGCCTGCCCTGATACGAATGGCCTGTGTGAATACAGCTGCCATTGAGGGCACTGTCTTTGTACTGGCAGTGGGCATTGTACTCTCACCGCTTGTATTTATCCTGGTCTCCTATGGTTACATCGTGAGGGCTGTGTTACAGATTCAGTCAGCGTCAGGCAGGCAAAAGGCCTTCAACACCTGTGGCTCCCATCTCACAGTGGTCTCACTTTTCTACGGAAACATCATTTACATGTACATGCAACCTGGAAACAGCTCCTCCCAGGATCAAGGCAAGTTCCTCACCCTCTTCTACAACATTGTCACCCCACTCCTGAATCCCCTGATCTACACCCTCAGAAACAAAGAGGTGAAGGGGGCATTGAGGAGGTTGTTGCTGCATGACAGGGAGAAGAAAAGAGTAAGAGTGAAAGGACCAGACAGGCATCTCTAGCCTGGTTATGAACTCCATCAGGCACCATTGATGGAATCTGCAATTGTTGGATCAGATCTGGGTCTTTGCTTCCCAATTTATATACCTTTCCCTGGACTTCTTTACAACTGGTTTAGTTCCATCGAAACAGTATATGTTTTGATGAGTGAACTGGAAAACACATATCACCCAAAAACCTCTAGGTGATCTGTAAAGCAGGTATGAAGACACAGTGATATAGATATAAAGATGAGTTTCTCCAACTTTGTACCAGAATGCCAAGAAGGAAACTTCTTTTCTTAATAAGAATTTTGCCTTTGTTGTTGTTTGTTTTTAATGCACTAATGCAATGATGGGTGTTTTAGTGAGAATGATCACAGATCAATCACTTCTCTTAGTCAACAGCCATCAACATGGGAATTCAGCATAGGGATGCTTGCATTTTTCAAATTCCTATCCACAGCCTTTCATTGAGTCATATGTGTTGTCTACACTTTGTCCCCAAACTTTGACATTTTCCCCAAAGTTTGTTGTAAGAACTCTGGATAAACCAAGAAATTAACCTATAACAATAATATGTGTGTCATTTAAATCTTAAAGCATCACTATTTCTCAGGTATGTTTTTATTTTGTTAGTAAGAAGGACCTGATGTTTATTAAGTTCCTGTTATGAGTCAGGTGCTCTTAAGTCATCTAAACTTCTCTGCATGTGTGGAGATCATATGACTGGTATTACCCTTATTTTGCCCATATGGTATTTGAGGCTTTGAGGTTAAATCATTTACTCAAATAGAACTGAACCAAAAAATTTCTCCATGTTCTATGTCACTGATGATTCTATTGCTACACAAATTTTTAAAGAGTAAAAACATGTAAGCATTTAGTAAGTAAAACAAGCAGCATGACTTATTTCCCTTCTTTGCATAATACAGTCCCAGATGTAGGAAAGGAAAAAGTTTTCCTGGAACCTTTTTGAGTGTCTGGATCTGAAATTAAACTTACAAAGATAGGTTAATGGGAGAAAAATCACACAAATTTATTTAATATATGTTTTTCATGGCATAGGATACTTCATGAGGAAATGCTGCTGCTGCTGCTAAGTCACTTCAGTTGTGTCCGACTCTGTGTGACCCCATAGACGGCAGCCCAACAGGCTCCCCCGTCCCTGGGATTCTCCAGGCAAGAACACTGGAGTGGGTTGCCATTTCCTTCTCCAATGCATGAAAGTGAAAAGTGAAAGTGAAGTCGCTCAGTCATGTCCGACTCTTAGCGACCCCATGGACTGCAGCCTACCAGGTTCCTCCGTCCATGGGATTTTCCAGGCAAGAGTACTGGAGTGGGGTGCCATTGCCTTCTCCGCCTGAGGAAATGAAGACCCCCAAAATTGTATTTTTTTATTCCACATTTGATGAAGAGTGGACAGTGGTGAAGAAATTTGATAGGCAATGGGAGCTGAGCTATTGGTAAGAAATTGGGGAAAACTTAGCAAGGCATGTGTATTTAGATGCCTCTCAATGTTCCTCCATCTTTGAAATAAAAATATTCCTTTCCTCAAGGAACACGAAATAAGAAGGGTAACCTCATTGAAGGGTTTTATGAACCACTTCAGAAGAAGGTCAGAAAGTCCTTCCTGCTCCTGCCTTTTCACAAATGTCTTCAACTCAAATATGCAATACACCAAAACGCCATATTTTGAGACAATATGTACTGAACCCCATCAAGGGTTTCTTCCAATTAATGTGCAAATGAATTACCCAGGATCTTTATAACATTTAGTTTACTAGTCTAGTAGGATCCTGAAATTCTGCATTTCTGCAAATTTTCCAAGGGATGCCCTCACTCCCTTGCTGCTGCCTCTCAGATCACACTTTATTTATTTATTTTTTTTTTCAGATCACACTTTAATGCCATAGGAAATTAATCACCTACCAATTTTTTTAGCAGGATACACACACTCTGGAAAAATCTGAGATAGAACTCACAGATTAAGGGGAAATAAAATGGGGAAGAAGTAAAGAGAAGAGGCTGACTGAGTGCTGCCATCCTGTCTATTCTCAGTTCCCTCAACTTCACAGCCTCTCCTTCTCCACAGTGAGCCTTGTATTCTCACCCTCCCTTTCTAACCTCTTCACTCTCTCACCTTATCTCCAAGGACAGAGTCCCATTGGGGTCATTTAAGTATATATGAGCCAGGGACTACTGGAAGGGAGATGTCTGTACTTCAAGGGGATCAGTTTGAACATTCCAAACTGCTTTTTTAAAGAAGTAATGATTTGGGCTTCTGGGGTGGCTCAGTAGGTAAAGAATCCACCTGCAATGCAGAAAATCTGGGTTTGATCCTTGGGTTGGCAAGCCTGGAGGAGAGCATGGCAACCCACTTCAGTATTCTTGCCTGGAGAATCCCCATGGAAAGAAGAACCTGGCGGATTGCAGTCCATGGGTTCGCAAAGAGTGAAACACGACTGAGCAACTCAGTACAGCACAGCACAGTGACACAATTGGGCTGACGAAATAAGAGAATGAGAGCTACTTGTATGGGAGTTAGAGTTTCTGCCTAGAGTTATAAAATTCCACAGTGCTTCCTTGATGCAGAACTGATGGGGGGAAATTTAAGAGATAACCAGGGCTTGTAGATGATCAACCCTATAAAATTGCTCATAGGGCTTTTCCAAACTCATTCTCTTTTTGGAAATAACTTGCTGGACACCCTAAGTGAGCTTGAAGAGCAGCCTCTTGAGAAGAGGGGACTTAAGGAATAGTAACTAGACTATCGCCAGTGTTCCTAACTTTGGAAAATACCCTAAACATAGCAAAGAATGTTCACAAAACTCTAAGGAATGAAAGTAGTCGAGTGTGCACTGTGGTGATTTTTATTATGCTTCTTCAGTTAAGGGACAGATTTCAACTGGGTAAAATTTAAAGATTTTATTGGTTTTATTCAGTGATTTATGCTCTGGCATCATCCTTCCAGCAGAAAGGAAGCAACTAAACAACTGTGCAAAATGAAAGATGCTTATAGGCAGAAGAGGGCAGAGACTTGTACTTGGCAAAAACACATTTGTTTTTGTGCTATTACTTGTTACTTTCCTTATAGGAGAGAAAAGAGTATCTAAGGTAGATTACCTAATTAATGCTGATCATGCAATCCTAATTGGCTGGCTTAAGATTCCATTTCTAGGAAAGCTGAAACTATATTTTAAAAGTCTGATGATGTGGAGTTTATAATAAGCAACTCCATTTAGATCTGTTGTCTATAGTATCTCTGATTATTTTATGACATGGGGGAACCAACAAATATAGTTGCTATGGAATTGTGTAAGATACTCCACTCACTGGGTCTAAGCCAGAACAAAGTTGATTTTACTGGAGTCCCATTCTTCCAGAAAATAACTACAGATAAGAAATCCCCTTACTCTTTTTATGTGCCAGTAAAGGGCAAACTGTGAAGAATGACTCATCCTCACATAACTCATATATGTCCCCTCTCTCTTCTTCCAAAGACTCATTACTCCCTTTTTCAGCTGCTAAGTAAGATCCTCAAGCCATTTTCTTTACAAGGAGATTTTCCTCATGTTGAAATATATGTCAATGCCCAAGATGGAGATGCTTATCCCTAGGGTGCAACATCAGCAAACTGAAATTCTGTGTTCTGCTTGATGAGAAATGCAGTATAACCAGGCAGCCAATCTCCAAATGCTCCAAGGTAATCCTGGACTTTATTCTTGGTTGGTCCTTGGTTTTTTAAAATAACGTCAGATATGCATTAGAAGAGAAACAGCCCCAAAATGGAGCCATTTGTGCTAAGACCCATGTCAGCAAAGTAAGACTTAATATCCAGTTTAATTGCAGTCACAACCTCTTTCAGGAATACAGTCTCAACAGCTCAGTTTGGAATTTTCTCATCAGAACTGATGAGGAAGTCCACCATGTAACCCTCTTCCATCCCCAGGAGGTCCTTTACCTAAGCCTGAAGTCACCCACTCTTTCTCTTCTGCCTATGTAGGCCTTCCATTTTGCACAGCTCCTCAGAACTCTTCTCTACTTGTTGGATGGAATGTTGCCTGTTTCATGAATTATTTGATAAAGCAAATTAGGTCTTTCAAATGCTCAGCTGAATTTTTGTTATTTATTGGGTTGGCCAAAGATTCATTTTTTACCCCCATAAAATGGCTCTAGTAGTGCTTTGTTGTCTTTAACTTCATTTGAATTGTTATGTTAGATTGTTCTGTGGCAGCTATTAGCATGCATTAAAAAAAAATCAAAATTGATGAATTTTTGTGTATCTATTTTAATATTGAAGATGGAAGAAAAAACATTTTCAGCATATTATGCTTTTTTATTTTAAGAAAGGTAAAAATGCAACTGAAATGAAAGAAAAGATCTGTGCAGTGTATGAAGAAGGTGCTATGACTGTTTGAATGTGTCAAAAGTGATTTGTGAAGTTTTGTGCTAGAGGTTTCTGGCTAGACAATGCTCCCTGATCAGTTAGATAAGTTGAAGTTGATAGCAATCAAACCGAGACATTAACTGAGAACATTCAATGTTGTACCATGCGGGAGATAGCCCACATACTCAAAATATCCAAATCAAGCATTGACTATCATTTGTACCAGCTTGATTATGTTAATTACTTTGATGTTTGGGTTCCATATAAGTTAAATGAAAAAATCTCGTTGACCATATTTCTACATATGATTTCCACTGAAATGTAAGGAAATTGTTTCATTTTAAAAACAAGTTGTTAGGCAATAAAAAGTGGATACTGTACAATAATGTGCAGTGGAAGAGATTGTGTGAAAAGCAAAATGAACTACCACCAACCACACCACAGGCCAGTCTTCATACAAAGAAGGTGATGTTGTATATGTGGTGGAACTGGAAAGGAGTCCTCCAGTATGATCGCCTTCTGGAAAATCGAACAATTAATTCTGACAAGTACTGCTCCCAATTAGATCGACTGAAAGCAACACTCAACAAAAAAGTGTCCAGAATCAGTCAACAGAAAATGACTAATCTCCCATCAGGATACTATAAGTCCACATTTTTTTTTTTTCTTTTTTGATGACTAGGCAAAAACTGTTACAGCTTGGCCAAGAAATTGTGATTCATCCGCTGTATTCACCAAAACATTGCATATTCAGATGTCCATTTAATCTTTACAAAATTCTCTTAATGGAAAACAATTCAATTCCTCAAAAGACTGTAAATGGTACCTGGAATAGGTATCTTTTCTTTGCTCAAAAAGACAAAAAGTTTTGGAAAGATGAAATTACAAAGTTGTCTTTAAAATGGCAGAAGGTAGTGGAACAAAATGGTAAATACATTGCTCAATAAAGTTATTGATGAAAATGAAAAAAAATGTGTCTTCATTTTTACTTAAAAAAAATTAAGGAACTTTTTGGCCAATGAAATAATATGTGCAACCTCAGCTGATCATGCACTCTTCTTGCACTACCATTTCTAATATTCTATACAGCTCACTCTTGCCCAGACATCATTGTGGAAGAGTGTTCCACTGTTTGTCAGGCACTGAACTCCAATCCTTGAATCGTTTTCCCTGAAATAAAGGGCATAAAACTTGTTACTAATTTATTTTTGTCATTTGACTCTCTTTAAGGAATGCCCTTTATATTGCAGTAGCTTGAAAAAGTCATCTCTTTAATTTTGCAGCACATTTTGCTTCACAGTTATTTCTCCACATGTTGAAAAATTGAGATTAAAATTTTGTCAACATGTGACATAGGACAGAATAGGATAAATTGGCTTCTCTAGTGGGTGAATGGTTTCTGTTCCAATCATTGCCTGTTGACTGCAACTTTCTTCAGGTACTCCTTTTTTATTCTCTCTTAATGGTGCCTCTTCTTTAAACAGCCCTTATGTTTTATTTTTTGTCTACCTATTTTTTATTTTCTGTCTCTATTTTGATTCTTGTCTAATCAACTCATTTTTAAACTACAGCCGGGACTCCCTCTCCTATTAATACCACAATTACCATGCATACTTTAAAAAATAACTTTCAGTAAAATCATGCCTCATAAATATAAGTGAACTCATGTTAAAGGTTTTTTTTTTTCTTTTACTCATGGGATCTGAGGTGTTCAGGCAGATGCTATAAAGAACTTAATGGAAATTGAAGCCACTAAAACTTTACTAAGTTAAGAAATGTTGGTTTGAAGTGAGAATACAGCAAAACTGTTTTGTCCACTGGGTGGAAGGCAGTCAAATAAATGTCTAGTAGACACAGCATGACATGCATATCTATTAATTGCCTACAACTTACAAAAAGTACAAATAGCTCAAATTCAATGAAAGGGGGCTAGAATCTGATAGCCAGACATGTGTGCCAGAGATAATAGTTTTCTTCAGAAACACAACTTTTTTTTCTACTCTGCTTAAATAATTAGGGTTTTCCAAGTGACAGAGTGCTGGAGAATCCACCTGTCAGTGTAAGAGATGTGGGTTTGATCCCTGGGTCACGAAGATCCTCTGGCGTAGGAAATGGCAACCCACTCCAGTACTCTTGCTTGGAAAATTTCATGAACAGAGAAGCCTGGTGGTCTACAGTCCATGGGGTCACAAAGAGTTGAACACACTGAGCAACTGAACACAAAAGCAATTAGCACTTTTGGGGTCTTTGATGTGTGGCTGCCACTATTAGGGTTTTACCTGCATTTACTCATTAAATCCTCATTAAAGATAGTGAAGTGGGTAGTGTCACATCTGTATTACAAGAGAGAAAGTTAGAGCTCATCTATTTTAATATCCAGTTCCTGGGAGAGTAAGAATGCAGGAGTTTAGCCACTGTGCTATATCACTTGTATGTAATCCTGAGTGGACTATTGGGATTCAGGAAATGTTACTCCAAAACATGGTGCTTTAGCATGTTGAATAGTTTAAACAGAAAGAGTTTGAGAAAATGATATATGCTAAAAGACTCTGACCTTTCCCTCACTCATGTCCCCTTGAAATATGTCATAAAATTCCCATGTGAGAGGTACCCTCCCCAAACCTTGAGTAATGGGACATTCTTATCTCTAAAAACAAAGGGCTACTAAGAAGAATTCTAGCAAACAGGCTATGCTAAGTTTCCCAGAGTTTACTACATTTACCTCATACTCCTTAAACTATCACATTCAACCATGACAGTCCACTCTTCATCAAACCTAGCATAAAAATATTCAGAGCCAAGTCTTTTTTTGTGGGGGGGAGTCTCATTTCCTTGTGAAGTTCCATGTCACATAAAACTTAAATTAGATAAATTCATGTGTTTTTCTTTTGTTAATTTGTCCTTGTCACTTTAATTTTCATACCTAAGAGGACCCAGGAAAACTTTTTCCTGTTCTGTAAGTTGGAGTCCTCATATTAATAAGTCCTGCAAACACTGCAATTTCAAGTACAGTATTTCTCCACTTGAGAAACTAATTGCTTTTATTTTGCTTTTTTAGCCACAATAAAGTTTCCTCTTCTGTTAAAATAAAAATTCAACTGAATATAAAATAAATTTATTGCCTTTATTCAAGGATATTCATGAATCAAGCAGTTTCCTATATAGCAGATGGAAAGGAGCTTTGAAGAGCCATACAAGGCAAGATATTTTATAGCCATGTGGCGAGTTAGTACTCCACAATGAGTCTCACCTATTAGACCGATCCACAATTTTCATCTTCATGGTAGGTGTTGCAAAGGGGACCAAAACTGCACCCTTCATCTACTGATTCATCGTCAATTAAATATGGTGAGCACCTGTGAGCACCTATTATGTGCCAGCTAATTTTTCAGGAACTAGAGTTAGAGCAGCAGATATGACTACAAAGATTCTTACAATTGAATAAAATTGAACATACAGACACATAGATATACAATACAAATAGTGAAAGTGAAAGTTGCTCAGTTGTGTCCGACTCTTTGTTCCATGGCCTATACTGTCCATGGGATTCTTCAGGCTAGAAAACTGGAGTGGGTAGCCTTTCCCTTCTCCAGGGGATCTTCCAAACCCAGGGATCAAACTCAGGTCTCTCGCATTGCAGGCAGATTCTTTACAATATAAAAAGTAAAATAATTAAAGATATGACAACTGCTAGATGAAAGAACAGGTATTATATTTGAGTCAAGTGTCTATGTGCAGGTTACAAACTCTGAATTTTAATTTGAACATTTTGAGTTGAAGTTCCTTTTGGAGACTCCCTTTCCTAAAGAAGAGTCTGAAATTCTATGTAGAACATATATCAGGTATTTATTTGGAAAAATCTGAAAATAATTATGGTCAAAATCATGAAGAAGACAGATATATTCCAGGAAACGATAAATGCTGAAGTGGTCAATTGAGGCAAAGGACTTTATGAGTGGCAAAAAGAGAGAGAAAGAGAGAGTGAGAGAGAGAAGAGATGATTGAAAAGGAGGAATAAAACTAGCTGAGGTGAATGAGGAAAGTTGCCAAAAGGGAGGAGCACATATCAGTGAGATCAGAGAGTCATTAAAGGAAACTGCAAATGTCCATGTGATGTGACAATCCCGGGGATATTAGAAACCTCTTTGAAAGCAGTTTTAGGAAAGCATTAGGATTTCTAATGAGCTGACAATTTAATACAGGGCAAGATAAAACTTAATCCTCATTTTTATGGTGCTTGTCTAAGAAAGGAAGAGGGCTACAAAAATAGTCCAGAGTTAGAGATGGGGAAGGAATGACCTCTGCCCCCAATAGACTTTTTTTCTTGAAAAAAGTTAGTTGAGAGTGTTAAAGTCTTCTGAAAGCATAATTAAAACAGGAAAGATATCAAGTCAACAGCATGTGGATTTTTAAAAAAAGTTTTGATACATTTGACCTAATTCACATTTAAAGTCAAATAAAAAAATTAAAAAATAAATCACAAGAAACTGTGATTTATTTATTATCCCTAAAAAAACAAAGTTCTTCCTCATCAGAGAGAAAATTGGTGCATGCAAACTCTACAAATATAGGGTCTTGTCATTTCGTCATCTCCAGAAGCTGGCAGCCATTCTTCATGAAATATTTTTGAATAGATGAATGAAGTAATAACACAATAAGGGAATGTTGTGTAACTGACACTAGAGTATGTAATTACTGATGCAATGGATGTGACAGAAAAGAAATCATTCAAGATGAAGAAGTGTGTGTGTGCTCAGTCGTGTCAACTCTTTGCGACTCCATGGACTGTAGCCTGGCAGGCTCCTGGAATTCCATGGAAATTCAGTCCATGGAATTTTCCAAGCAAGAAATGGGATGGGTTGCTTTTCCTCCTCCAGGGATCATCTCAAATCAGGGATTGAACCTGAAACTCCTGCACTGGCAGGTGGGTTCTTTACCACTTAGCTACCTGGGATGCAATAGATATAAGAGACAAGAAATCACTCAAGATGAAGAAGGAAGAAAGATAATTCTCAAAGGAGACAGGAGACAAAGCAGATCAGAGCACACGTGGGGAAAGCAGTCTTCTCTTAAATGAGGAACAATTCTTGCTCTGCAGTTACAGATAGAGGGAGCAAAGGAGCACTTAGTTAGAAGTAATAACAACAGAAGTTATCCAGGAGATAAGTTTCTTGTCCCAATATTTTGTTAAGTGCTTTACTTATTTTATCAAAAAATCACAAGAAATTGATGTGGCACTCATAACTTATAGTAAACAGTAACTTTACCTGTTAGAATCTACTCGGACCCCATGGTGAATGCTTGTTTGTTCTTTGTTGCCATCCACTGCACATTTACTGTAGCAGAACAATGACAACCACAAAGGCCACAAATAACCTTTCACCTCCTGTCTACCTCGAACTAACCTATTCAACTTTAGTTTCAAGAAAGCATTGAGGATAGGAAAAAGCACTTATCATTATGTCTACACTGTCAAGCTCTTCATATACCACTTGTTTCTGGTTATTACACTGTTATCACAGACCATGTGATCATGGCTATGACAAGCAAGACACAGGGATGATTGTGCATTCACTCTCAGAAGCAGGATTATCCTCTATTCTAATTGAAAAATTCCTTGGGATACACATGGGCAAATTAGGTCCCTATTAACAGTTGATTGATTTCAATCGTATTCTAAATAATTGACCTGGGAAATAAAATAACTAGAAACTGCCAATCAAAAATAACAAGAGTGATGATATCCATTTAATTAGCAAAATCTTTTTTTTAAGTCTACTTAATTAAGAGGATAACCATAGGGTGAAAAATGTTTCATTTCTTCGTCAAAGCAGCAGAATATTTAAGGAATGCATACATACTGGAAAAAAGCCAGAACAGAGATTCATTTATGAGTCTGTTTTATCCTATTTTATAACCTTAAAGAGAGCCAAAGCCAATTGTTTCTATACTTTCTCCATCTGTGGAAAGTTGACGTTTATCAAGCAGGATGGCTCTTTCAAAACAGGATTAAGATATGGAAAATAATTACCTGAACATCAAAGAAAATCTTGACAATGTGGTTGTTGTGACAGATTCTACATGATTCCCTGTGATGTTCTTTCTCAATGCTCACACCTTCACATCTTCCTTTCCCCCACAGTGCAGGTGGGAACTAACACTTCCTTCAAATCAGCAGAATATGGCAAATGTAGTGGATGTCAGTCTTTTGATTAAGTGATGTTGTATAATAAATGTGAAGTTTTTTGCAGGTGTCATTAAGCTTTCAAGTTTATTGATTTTGGATTAATTTAAAAAAGATTATCTTGAGTTCAGTTCAGTTCAGTCGCTCAGTCGTGTCTGACTCTTTGCAACCCCATGAATCGCAGCACACTAGGCCTCCCTGTCCATCATCAACTCCCGGAGTTCACTCAGACTCACATCAATCGAGTCAGTGATGCCATCCAGCCATCTCATCCTCTGGCGTCCCCTTCTCCTCCTGCCCCCAATCCCTCCCAGCATCAGAGTCTTTTCCAATGAGTCAACTCTTCGCATGAGGTGGCCAAAGTACTGGAGTTTCAGCTTTAGCATCATTCCTTCCAAAGAAATCCCAGGGCTGATCTCCTTCAGAATGGACTGGTTGGACCTCCTTGTAGTCCAAGGGACTCTCAAGAGTCTTCTCCAACACCACAGTTCAAAAGCATCAATTCTTCGGTGCTCAGCTTTCTTCACAGTCCATCTCTCACATCCATACACGACCACTGGAAAAACCATAGCCTTGACTAGATGGACCTTTGTTGGAAAAGTAGTCTCTGCTTTTCAATATGCTATCTAGGTTGGTCATAACTTTTCTTCCAAGGAGCAAGTGTCTTTTAATTTCATGGCTGCAGTCACCATCTGCAGTGATTTTGGAGCCTCCCAAAAATAAAGTCTGACACTGTTTCCACTGTTTCCCTATTTATTTCCCATGAATGGGACCAGATGCCATGATCTTCGTTTTCTGAATGTTGAGTTTTAAGCCAACTTTTTCACTCTCCTCTTTCACCTTCCTCAAGAGGCTTTTTAGTTCCTCTTCACTTTCTGCCATAAGGGTGGTATCATTTGCATATCTGAGGTTATTGATATTTCTCCCGGCAATCTTGATTCCAGCTTGTGCTTCTTCCAGTCCAGCATTTCTCATGATGTACTCTGCATATAATTTAAATAAGCAGGCTGACAATATACAGCCTTGATGTACTCCTTTTCCTATTTGGGACCAGTCTGTTGTTCCATGTCCAGTTCTAACTGTTGCTTCCTGACCTGCATACAAATTTCTCAAGAGGCATGTCAGGTGGTCTGGTATGCCCATCTCTTTCAGAATTTTCCATAGTTTATTGTGATCCACACAGTCAAAGGCTTTGGCATAGTCAATAAAGTAGAAATAGATGTTTTTCTGGAACTCTCTTACTTTTTCGATGATCCAGCGGATGTTGGCGATTTTATCTCTTGTTCCTCTGCCTTTTCTAAAACCAGCTTGAGCAATGGCATGAAGAACTAAATAACCAGGATAAACTCTCAGCTTTCAACTGAACAGAAACTTAGGTGCTTTCCTGGGTAAATGGTCCCTCAAAGGACACCAGGTCCACCATACCCTCTAAGTCCAATAAGATGTTTCTGAGCCCAAAAATGCTTCCAAGAAATAATTAAGTGTAACAGTGAGTAGGGTTACCTACAATTCCTCCTTGTATCTGACAATCTAGGTAAGGGAAGGTCAACACCATGCATTGGCTATTGTTTTAAAGCGTGTTGCACATTAGGCAGATGGGAATCAAACTTTGCAGTGTGCACTCTCAAAGCTGGTGCCAGAATTGACCTTCAGGAGAACATTGCATTGCTCTATCAAGCCAACCCCTTCTAGGTATGACTGGTGTAACCCAAGAATTTGAGCCTGTTGCTCCATTTCATTGGCAATAAAATGTGCCCATTGATGGGAGGCAATGTTAAAAAGACAACTGTTTTGGGTAGAACACCATGTGTTCTGTATCTCAGTCATATCCAACTCTTCGTGATCCCATGGACAGTAGCCCTCCAGGCTCCTCGGTTCACAGAATTCTCCAAGCAAGAATACTGGAGTAGGTAGGTATTCCCTTCTCCAGAGGATCTTCCTGATCCATGGATCAAACCTATGTCTCCTGCATTGTAGGCAGATTCTTTACCATCTGACCTACCAGGGAAGGCCAGATCACCATGTAGGGCTACAGAAAATCAAGCAGGCAGAAATCACCCTAGCAAGTGATGACAAATATGCATGTGGATTTTGCAACTATACTTGAAAAGATAAATCACTACACTATATGATGGAGTCTAGAGCAGTCTGCTCTCCATAGACTGTGTTCATCGGGGAATGCTGCTATTCAGCAGCTCTGTAATGGCTTCCAGTGTTACCAGATGGGACATGCAGCAGTTGTAGCATAAAAGGTAAAGATGAAACTGTAGACCAAGTGTAGGTGGTGGATCATATAATTAAGCACATGACTGTCCCTTTCACTGACACCTTGGCCACTATGTACCTGGGCCCATGGAGCAAACAGTGCATTGGCTGTGTGTCAAGCAGACTGTATGACATCCACAACAATGATATAGATTTGTCACTATTATAATTCCCCGTATACATAAAACAAAATAGAAGAATATGTTTGTTAAGTAACTTCTCATGTCTAGAAAAGAGCAGAACTTGATATTTAAATCTAAAACCTTTAAAAGGTACTTTATCAATTTCCTTTTTATTCTGAAAATGTATATGAGAAGTTATAACTGAAGGAGATTCTCAGATTCCCTAGGAATGGAAGAATAGACAGATTCAAGGCCAGGAAGAGTATCATGGAGACAGGCTTATATATTTATTAGACATTGAAGACTGTGTGCATCCAAAGACTTCTGACTATAGTTAGCTAATCTTGACATGGTGGAAATTAAATCTTTTGGCCACCTAAGGGGTCCTTATATAATCTTTCAAACTAACAATAATCTGGATAGACAAAACCCTGACTTGAGCCAGCTAAAGGAAAAATACGATCTTCCACTCATTTTTGGATTGTCATCAGTTCCTAGATAAAAAGAATTAGACTATCAGTGAAACAAGGTGCACTTGATAAATTCTTATTCCTTAGTCCCCCAATGTTTTACTGAAATTCCTGCTCCTGAATATATCCAAGGAAACTTCTAACTATTACACAGATAAATAATGCCCAGGGGAAAGTGCATACTTTGGCAGGGTAATAAATGTTACTTGATAAAACACAGGCAATAGGCTGTTTATGAGCATTAGGTAGCAAACAACTTGAATCTGGCATAAAAAGACAATGTGTTATCATCCACTTGTTATTTTCCCAGCTCAGAGGAAATAACTGAAACACACAGACTTAGAAACTAGTGAAATGTTCATATAAACATGTGAACACGAGTGTTCCTGGCCCATGCCATGCCATGCTAAGTCACTTCAGTCGTGTCTGACTCTGTGTGACCCTATGGACTGCAGGCCACCAGCCTCCTCTGTCTTTGGGATTCTTTCAGGCAAAAGTACTGGAGTGGCTTGCCATGCCCTTCTCCAGGGGATCTTCCTGACCCAGGGATCGAATCTGTGTCTCTTAAGTCTCCACCATTAGCAGACAGTTTCTTTACCACTAGCGGTCCTGGCCCATAGAGAAGTCTATTATTGTCACAAAGCTAAGCAATATTGCCATCCAGAGGAAGCATAAAAAATTAGAGCTTCATCCCATAGTTCAAAATGTATGTGTTTTGAGATAAGGGAGAGGGAATGGGAAGGTCCATGTAATATCATTTTCTTTCTTTCTTTTTTTTCTTTCTCTCTTTTATCTCCAACACAGATTAGTTTTTATAAGTTACAGTGTGCTATCAATGCAAACTAGTACAGCCACTATGGAGAACAGTGTGGAGATTCCTTAAAAAACTGGAAATAGAACTGCCTTATGATCCAGCAATCCCACTGCTGGGCATACACATTGTACCCCAATGTTCATCGCAGCACTATTTATAATAGCCAGGACATGGAAGCAACCTAGATGCCCATCAGCAGATTAATGGATAAGAAAGCTGTGGTACATATACACAATGGAGTACTACTCAGCCATTAAAAAGAATACATTTGAATCAGTTCTAATGAGGTGGATGAAACTGGAACCTATTATACAGAGTGAAGTAAGCCAGAAAGAAAAACACCAATACACTATACTAACGCATATATATGGAATTTAGAAAGATGGTAACAATAACCCTGTGTACGAGACAGCAAAAGAGACACTGATGTATAGATCAGTCTTATGGACTCTGTGGGAGAGAGAGAGGGTGGGGAGATTTGGGAGAATGGCATTGAAACATGTATAATATCATGTATGAAATGAGTCGCCAGTCCAGGTTCAATGCACGATACTGGATGCTTGGGGCTGGTGCACTGGGACGACCCAGAAGGAGGGTATGGGGAGGGAGGAGGGAGGAGGGTTCAGGATGGGGAACACAGGTATACCTGTGGCAGATTCATTTCGATATTTGGCAAAACTAATACAATTATGTAAAGTTTAAAAATAAAATAAAATTTAAAATGTTAAAAAAAAATAAAGAGGAAACAAAACTTTGGGCTGAAAAAAAAAAAAAAAAGAATATAAGTAAATTGTTATCCCTGTTACAGCACCAGTCTCATATTTAGGAGCCTTACTGGAATAAATGAATAAATCTTGAAACACTGACTTAATCAAGGAAATAGTGCATCTTTCAGGAAGCAGTCGTATAAACTCTTAGACATATATGCAGTATCCAGAAAACCCAAGAAAATCTCGAGGAATATAGGCAAGAAAGGAGACTTACAGCTTGCATATGAGAAACTCATCCAAGAGACAGAATTTGCTCAGTTGTTTGATTGCTTCTCTTCAAGAAACTAGAATATGCAGTAAGTTCAAACATCTTTAGATTTCCAAGAGGCATCTTTTCTAAAACTTCTGAATTGGCTTAAGCTCTATTCTCCCATATACTATCTTTATTTGGTGACTCTTTCTCACATAGTATATGTTTCTCCAGAGATATTTATACCAATATCTAGGTATAATGTAGTCAAAGTACTGTAAACCTAATGTCCTAAGACCAAAAGGAGTTTTACAAAATTACTCAATACATGTCAGATTCTAGGGAGATGAAGTAATTTTTTAGAAAGATAATAATTACAACAAAAGTTATGCTATTTGCATAATTAATTACATTTATATGTTCAGAAATAAACTCCTTAAAGGTAATTTAGAATTTTAACTTTGTAAGAATTTTTGTTTTTTTATGGAAGTATGATTTCTTTACAATGTTGTGTAATTTTCTGCTATACAACAAAGTGAGCCAGCCATGTTGTTTAATTGCTAAGTCGTGTCTGACTCTTTGTGACCCTGTGGACTGTAGCTTGCCATGCTCCTCTGTCCATGGGATTTCCTAGGCAAGAATACTGAAGTCAGTAGCCAGTTCCTTCTTCAGAACCAGCTATATGTATACATATATCCACTCCCTCTTGAACCTCCCTCCCATGTGCCCATCCCACTCCTCTAGGTCATCACAGAGCACCGAGCTGAGCTCCCTGTGCTATACAGCAGGTTCCCCTAGCTATCCATTTAACATATGATAATGTATATATGTCAGTGCTACTCTCCCAATTCATTCCACCCTCCCCTTTCTCCACTGTGTCTACAAGTTCTCTGTATCTGCATCTCTATTCCTGCCCTGGAAATAGGTTCATCTGTACCATTTTTCTAAATTATATATATATATATATATATATGCATTAACTATATGATATTTGCTTTTTCTGTTTCTGACTTACTTCACTCTGTATGTCAGACTCTAGGGCTTGAATGGTATAACTGGGATGAAGAAAGATTTTTTTTTAATATAAATTTATTTATTTTAATTGGAGGTTGATTACTTTACAATATTGTATTGGTTAAGAAAGAGATTTTGTTGTTCAGTTGCTGAGTTATGTCTGACTCTTTTGCGACTCCAGGGACTGTAGCCTTCCAGCCTCATCTGTTCATGGAATTTTCCAGGCAAAAATACTGGATTAGTTTGCCATTCCCTTCTCCAGGGAATCTTCCTGATCCAGGGATCAAATCCACATTTCTTTCATTGACAGATGGGTTCTTTATCTCTGAGCCACCATGTAAGGAAGAGAAGCTAGAGATAAAATAAGTAAAATATCAATTTTTTTATGCTAAGGTAAGAGTTTAACCAATACATTGTTTATTTGACCAATTTTAACTTTACTGGTGAAAGATATTTGGTTGTATTGACAAAGTTCTAAAATAGTTCAAAAAGTAAAAGAATAGAATTAGATAACCTTGGAAGATGTGATATAAATTGTATATACCTTTTCTTTAAAGTATATTTTTTCCTACCAAAGATTGTATTTCATTTTAAAATACTCTTAGAAAATTCAGTATCTGATAAGATAGTTTAAAAATAAAACAAATATCTTGAAAGATAAATGCATATCTGAGTCTATTAACTTTAAAGGAAAAAGAAGACACCAATGAATAAATTCACTTACCTTTTTACAAAGGAGATAAAAGTCAGATATTTTAAAATGTTATGACAATTCAAATGTTATGAATTCTGTGGTTATGCTAAACTTAGGAAACTAGTATTCTGGATAAGTTGAAATGTGTGATGAGGTATATACATATATTGTGAAATCAAGTCTTATTGATTTGACTGGTTAATAGTGTTATATTTAGTGGGGAATGCCCAACCAGATTACAGGCAGTTTATGGTCCTTTACTTGTTTGATATGGTTATAATCAGTTATTTAAAATGACACTGATGTATAGAACAGTCTTTTGGACTCTGTGGGAGAGGGAGAGGGTGGGATGATTTTGGAGAATGGCATTGAAACATGTATAATATCATATATGAAATGAGTCGCCAGTCCAGGTTCGATGCACCATACTGGATGCTTGGGGCTGGTGCAG
Source organism: Bos taurus (assembly GCF_002263795.3). Classification (NCBI taxonomy): domain Eukaryota; kingdom Metazoa; phylum Chordata; class Mammalia; order Artiodactyla; family Bovidae; genus Bos; species Bos taurus. Next base: position 41,271,509 of record NC_037334.1, read on the forward strand.
TGGGATGACCCAGAGGGATGGTATGGGGAGGGAGGAGGGAGGAGGGTTCAGGATGGGGAACACATGTATACCTGTGGCAGATTCATTTTGATATATAGCAAAACCAATACAATATTGTAAAGTTAAATAAAATAAAATAAAAAAAAATTTACATGTACATATATCCACTCTTATTTAGATTTTTTTTCCCTCCATAACTTTGATTATACAGACCTTTTTCAGCAAAGTGATATCTCTGCTTTGTTTTTTTTTATTATTATTTTTTTAATTTAATTTTATTTTTTAACTTTACAATATTGTATTGGTTTTGCCATGTATCAAAATGAGTCACCAGTCCAGGTTCGATGCACCATACTGGATGCTTGGGGCTGGAGCACTGGGACGACCCAGAGGGATGGTGTGGGGAGGGAGGAGGGTTCAGGATGGGGAACACATGTATACCTTTGGTGGATTCATGTTGATATATGGCAAAACCAATACAATATTGTAAAGTTAAAAATAAAATAAAATAAATTAAAAAAATAAATAAATAAAAATAAAATAAAACACAGTATTAAAGTTTTGTATATCCTAGTCAACTAGTGTTTAAATTAAAAAAATGTTTTATTTATAAGACTGATCTTATAAATTTATATATATATATATATTTGTGGCTATATGTATATATATATTCAACTTAATAGGAGAACTAAGGTTGAATTAAATAAAAAATCTCTTTTGACATAACTTAAGTGGCGCTAGTGATAAAGAACCTGCCTGCCAATAAAAGTGATGTAAGAAACTTGGGTTTGGTCCCTGGGTCAGGAAGATCCCCTGGAAGAGGAAATGGAAGCCCACTCCAGTATTCTTGCCTGGAGAATCCCATGGACAGAGAAGCCTGGCAGGCTACAGTCTGAAGGGTCTCACAGAGTCAGACACAACTGAAGCGACTTAGCACACATGCAATCATGAGGAAGATAAGTAATCATTACATTAAATAAAGAAAATGAGTATACTAAGACAGAGGTTTCCCACCCCCAGGCTGTGGACCAGTATTGTCTAGTGTAGCAGGAGGTGAGCAGTGGGCCAGTGAAGGATACTTCATCTGCAGCTCTCCATCCATCCCCTTCACTCCCTCCTCACCCCCACCCATGGAAAAATTGTCTTCACAAAACCAGTTCTTGGTGCCAAAAATGTTGGAAGACCACTGTACTGGGACATGGGATTTTAAGGGCTATCTTAGAATTTGGAGTACTGAACTCAATCAGAAACTCTGTAGCCCATAACATGTTCCTGTTTGCTGTTTTTTTATTACTGACCTTCAGTCCCAATGTGGTCCCCAAATTTGACCTTGTTACTTTAAGATGTTTATTTATATGATGACATAAAATTTGGTTAACTTTAACTGATTTCATTTTCATTATTTTAATTTTGGAAAATTCATATAAAGATTCAGATTTAGATGATTGACAGTATTTTGTGGGAATTCAAAGCTTCTTTTTAGAAGCTTTGAGCCAGAGGTTAAGTCAATTGCATCCACAGACAGATGACCAAACTGACAACAGAAGTGTATGTAATCATTCTCATACTGAATTGTAGAGCAATTTAGTCCCATTTGTTTCATTATTCTGGCAGTCATTCTAATACTCCTTGGAGAAGTAGTTGGAATTTTCTCTACATAGAAGCTGACCAGTTCAAAAGAAGAGAGCCAAAGATCATAGTAATTTAGATTTCTCACATAAAAGCATTATCTTCATTTGATACATATATTCACTGATTTTTAAAAATATTTTGCCTCTTCTTAGAACTTCCATTGAATGACACTCATTTGTATGAACAAAGAAGGGTCATGAGGTATACTAGGAGATTCCTTTTCATGAAAAATATAAACAGAACAAACAAAATTATGAAACATGGAAGAAATATAAACAGATCAGGAAGAAGAATTAACCTTAGAGGAATTACCTTCAAGAAATATAAAAGAAGATATAAACTGCAACAAATATAAGATCCACAGAAATATTCCTTGACAAAGCTAAAATATATTCTTTCTACTTAAAAATATGATAAACAGTTTTAGAAAATCAATAGAAATGTTAGATGACCAAAATGAGGAAATGGTAAAATAAAAACACAAAAGAATAAAAACAAGACATAAAAGAGGAAAAACAGAAAATTAGTGTAGCAGACCCAACACTGAGTAATAGCACTTCTACAGCTAGAGAATAGAGGAAATGGAAGAAAGACTATCAATGCACTAAATCAAGAACATTTCCTAAGTTGTGATTTCTGAAAGTCATGTAAGTTCACATTAAAGTGCTTCCTGAGACTTCTTAGGTCAGTGGATGGCAATATTATGATATTTGGTATGCTCAAGATAAATAATAGAGTCATAAGCTTTTACAGAGGTAAAAAAGTACCAGAAAGTAGAATAGTTTTTAACTTCTTAATAATGAACTGAAGTACAATTGAGAATTTCCTGAATGTAATATTATAGCTAACTAAAATATCCTTCATGTAAAAAGGTAAAACAAAGATATTTAGCTTCTCAAAAATTTGCACGCTCCAGAAAACTGTTTAAAGCACAATATTTCTCTAAAAACAAAGAGCAAACAATGAAGGAAGAAGATATGGGCCACAGAAGACTGCAGATTCAATACAACATGTAAAGATCGGCATTTGAGGTGACAGTTGTCAGTCTTGTACCAGAAGGAGAAGATGATCAGTTCAGAATCTCCAACCAGACACGGATGTCTCTAGGTTGCTATGCAAGATGTCTGGGAAACCATGAACTCTGACTGCGACTTGAACCCATGAGGCCAAAGCCCAAAGCCCACGGTCTTCCAACTGAGATCACACATCTGGTTTCAGGACTTAAGGTTTGTGGTGTCTCATCATGGAAAGAATTCAGTGAGAGACAAAAGTGATAGGTAGGAAGTGGATTTGTTTAGAGATAAACACTCCACAGACAGACTGAGCCACCTCAGAAGGTAAGAACAGCCTTAAAATATGGTTTTGTTTGTTTTTATGAGCTGGGTAATTTTATAGGCTAATGAGTGGGACTCCAACTATTTTAAGGAATGGCCAGAAGTTTACAGGAATTGGGCAACTAACCATTTTTGATCTTTGATGATCGGCCTCAGAATTGTCATGGTGTGTATGGATGAGTCATTTAGCTTGCTGATGTGTTACAGTGAGTGTAAACTGAGACTCAAGGTCTAGTGGAAGTCATCTCTTCTACCATCTTGGACATATTAGGTTCTAATCAGTTTATGCTGTGTCAGTGTAGGAAGTTCATCCCACAGCTAAAGAGACAGAGAGCGCTACACGTGAACCTGTATGGGGAGAGTGAATTAAGATCATGCATTCTGAGACAAAGCGTGCAGAGCAAGTTTAGAATTAAACATGTGCAGAGTCTCTTGGGCAGAGAGTCTCCTGGGCAGAAGAATTTTCAGCACTGGGACTCATTAAATTCATTAAATTGCTTCTGTATCTATCAGGCAACTACTATATTTCCTGTGTGCTTCACAGCTCCTAATAAACCTTATGTTTTGTACCAAGAGAAGAAATGAAGCAAAGATATCTTTTATTTTCTTGAAAGCAAAAGATTAACAAATGGAAGATTTTAAGTGATTTATTTGGTTAATGTTGCTCAAGAAACTCTTTGTATGATGATTTCATTTCATGAAATTATTTGGATGATTGATGCACTGTTACCAAATTGATATCATGTTAACAAATTCCTTTAATCTCCTATTTTCACAAACTCTATAAGAGAACCAGGAATATATTTACACAAAAAAGTTACTGCACAACAGAATAGATCATTAGTTCAAATTTACCCAATGAACTTTTGGAGCTAAAGTATTAATGCGTATGTGCTGACACTCCCTTTTCAAATACAGAAAACATTAAAACCAGCAAGTCATATTCTTTACCAGAATCTATGAACACAGACTGCTATGTCATTCCCCATTAACTGCTCTATGGAAGAGTTTCAGGTTTCATTTGAAGCCTAATCCTACTGTGGTAAGAAAATAGAGAAATGAGACAATACTGTGCTGTATCTTCTTATAGGTGGATGCTTATGTCTTGCTTGACTAGGATAGTAAAACATTTCTTGGAAAAAAGAGGAAAATTAAATGATTCATTATCTTTTATAAAATTATGGGTTAATTTTGTATTTTTAGCTAAAAGTATGTTATAAGGACATTTCCTATTAAAAAAAGAAGGGAAAAATAAAATAAAAAAAATCTTCAGTTTTGCTCATTTTCTGTTTCAGAGTGAGAAAAAAAAAAATGTAGTTATACCAAAGCACAACAGACATCCCCTGTGACTTCTGCCTCTCAACCTTCCAATTTACACACTAATGGTTCAAGGGGCTTTGAAATGCCCCAGAGCATAAAGATCCCTATTGTTCTAGACCCTCTTTGCCCTGTCATCCAGGCTTCTCTCCAGAGAGACTACCCTTGCCTTGTCATCTCCATAAAAACCCCCTCTTCAGGGCAGTTGAGGTCCTTTGGTGTTAACTAGGAAAGGACCAAGTTTAGGAGAGATTCCCCCTTTTCCTCTCTCACATGGATTACTCCCTTTGTTTATGACATTGGAGGAAGTCACCCACAGCCCACTAGCTTCAGGCTGGACCTTCCCTGGGCACAAGAGGAAGAGGACAAAGGACAGACAGAAATTACAGAGCAGAGTGTTTTGCTGGAATTAGACTATCTGTCTCTTTTACTTTTGTACTCAGACAACATTAGTTTCTTTGACTCTGCACTTGGCAACCTGCCACTAAAATAATGAGTAAGAGTTTTCATGTCTTATTTCCTCTGACCTTTTTCATTTCTTAGTTTGTTCATTAAATTGCTAATTAGTATTTTTTTTTTTTTTTTGGTCTTCCAGAGAATGTAGATATACAAAGAGCTAAAGAAGAATCAGCTCTATTCTTAGGGGCATCCCTGGTGGCTCAGAGGTTAAATGATGCTAGGGCACATTCACATGCCACATATTAGCAAACTCGAAGTTAAATGGACCACAAAACTATACAAAATCAAATGCTTAAACTATATTAGAGTTCTCTAATAGATATCCCACAGAAAATAAATTTTGAATAAAATAACAGGCAGTTATATGTAAGGGCATACAAAATAAAATAGATAAAATATATTCATATCCTTGACCCAAAAAGTAAAGATGATTGTGAACTACAGAAAGTTATTCAAATAAAAATGTCCTGAAGGAAAAAAAAACAGTCTGAACTAAATTAAGTAAATATATATGTAGAGATATAGAGAGAAAATAGAAAGACATGGCAAGAGAGAAGAAACGAGATGGGGGAAAAAAAAAAAGACCAAGAAACAGATAATAACATAGAAAACCACCCCATCATCCAATTTAAGCCCAAAACAAGATGATTTAATCAGCTGTAGTAGGATAGGCGTATATAGAAAAGCCAAAAGTTGAGGTGGTAAAGATTTAAAATTGAATATGAATGAATGTCCAATCGAAATTTTTATTTGATATGACAGCAGGCACTAGGAACCCACTTCTGCACTGCCACCGAGCTAATTGTGTTCTAAGAATGGCAATGAAATATGGCATTTTTTGATATTGTATGTATAAAGATAAGTATGATACACAATTTAGTCCAAAGAATTAGGTAGAGAGTTTACGGGCATAAAGTGACTATGTTCTAAGTTGAATCAATTTGGTATTATTTATTATACATCTCTTATGTAAGTGTTCAACAGCAATGCAAGAAAGAGACTAATAAATTAATCCTAAAACGTCCATAAAATATAATCATAATCAAAAGGTAGGAATAATGCAAGGTTTGGTGAAATAAATGCCTATATACATGAACAGAGGGTATCTTAAGAAGAAAATAAGTATGTGGGTATGTATATGTATATATATATATATATATATACACACACACAAACTATCAGAAGAGAAAGATAAGAAAAATATTGCAAATAAAGAATGATAGAACCTTCACAGAGGAAGGCTGAATCTTGCCAAAAGAGTGAAAAATTTTCCTGGCAGTAATAAACCAGATAAAGAAATTGTAACTTTTCCCAGTATTAAAAATCCAGATTTAAAAATAATCTTTTCTCCAGATCCATTAGGAATTCAGTAACTATTACAATAGCTAATTAAAATGTGAATCATTGTGGTTCTCCTACTGAGTGAAGTGAAGTGAAAGTCGCTCAGTTGTGTTCGACTCTTTGCGACCAAATGGATAGTCCATGGAATTCTCCAGGCCAGAATACTGGAGTGCGTAGTCGTTCTCTTCTCCAGGGGATCTTCCCAACCCAGGGATTGAACCCAGGTCTCCCACATTGCAGGCGGATTCCTTACCAGCTGAGCCACAAAGGAAGCCTTCTTTTACTGAATACAAGTCAAATATCCAGGTACTGGAATTGTAGGATGAACCTGGATGTAATTTTCTACATCTTTCATACATGGATCTGGAGGAGAGAGTGGTAGTAATTCAAAAGAGCTACATTCACAAGGTGCTATATTAACCTGTGTAAAGTATGGGCTATGGATATGACTAAGTAATGCATTGTTTCTAAGCTCTATTGATCATAGAGGACAACTGAAGTCATCATCTGTGGTGGCATCTAAGAGGTGGATAAATCACATCTGGCCCAGGTATTTAAAAACCATAGAGACAAGAGACCCCAAAATGTTCTATCAAGTCTGAGATTTTGGGGAGTAATTTCAGAGAAGTTGAACTTTATCAGGATTAATGAATGCCAATAGCTATCAACCACTTCCAACCAGCTTCAGAAACATTCAGGGAATGTATTCACAGAAAAGGAAAAGAAGTAAATTTAATCTTAGAATGACACCCCAACTTTCTCTCCAGGGTAAGGTATTGTACAAATGAGCAATTTTTTCTTTATGTGTATCATGGTACAGCTACCTCAGAATCTAAAGGAAGAATATACAAATTCTAAATTTTAAGAATTATTTTCCCACCAACAGTGTAAGAGGGTTCCCTTTTCTCCACACCCTCTCCAGCATTTATTATTTGTAGACTTTTGGATCGCAGCCATTCTGACTGGTGTGAAATGATACCTCATAGTGGTTTTGATTTGCATTTCTCTGATAATGAGTGATGTTGAGCATCTTTTCATGTGGGAATGCAAACTAGTACAGCCACTATGGAGAACAGTGTGGAGATTCCTTAAAAAACTTGAAATAGAACTGCCTTATGATCTAGCAATCCCACTGCTGGGCATACACACTGAGGAAACCAGAAGGGAAAGAGACACGTGTACCCCAATGTTCATCGCAGCACTGTTTATAATAGCCAGGACATGGAAGCAACCTAGATGTCCATCAGCAGATGAATGGGTAAGAAAGCTGTGGTACATATACACAATGGAGTATTACTCAGCCATTAAAAAGAATACATTTGAATCAGTTCTAATGAGGTGGATGAAACTGGAGCCTATTATACAGAGTGAAGTAAGCCAGAAGGAAAAACATAAATACAGTATACTAACGCATATATATGGAATTTAGAAAGATGGTAACAATAACCCAGTGTACGAGACAGCAAAAGAGACACTGATGTATAGAACAGTCTTATGGACTCTGTGGGAGAGGGAGAGGGTGGGAAGATTTGGGAGAATGGCAATGAAACATGTAAATATCATGTAGGAAACGAGTTGCCAGTCCAGGTTCGATGCACGATGCTGGATGCTTGGGGCTGGTGCACTGGGACGGCCCAGAGGGATGGTATGGGGAGGGAGGAGGGTTCAGGATGGGGAACACATGTATACCTGTGGCGGATTCATTTTGATATTTGGCAAAACTAATACAATTATGTAAAGTTTAAAAATAAAATAAAATTAGAAAAAAAAAGAAAAAAAAAAGAATTATTTTCTCAAAGATTTATAAGATTTTCATATTTAATTTTTATAGGAAAATTTCCTCAGCATATTTTGTTTTCTCTATTCTTTTATTCTCTTTAAAAATTATTCTATTTTAAATTTTCACTAAAACTTATTTTCTTAAATGATATTCATGTTTTGTGTTTTGCTTTAAGTAGTTTTCCTATAGCCAGATTATAAAATTTCTATGTACTTTTTCTCTGTTTATTTTTAAACTTTTAAGCTATGGTCACATATTTTCACTAAAAGTTTCAAAGTTTATTAGCATGATAGGCATACAGAACAGTTAGAGGCTGTACATTATTATTTTTTTTTTTCCAGTTTTGCTGAGTTGCAGTAGAGATGGATGTAACCAATGAAAGCACCCAGGGAAATTTCATCCTTTTGGGATTTTCTGATCGGCCTCATCTGGAGAGAATCCTCTTTGTGGTTATCTTGATTGCGTATCTCCTGACGCTTGTGGGCAACACCACCATCATCCTGGTGTCTCGGCTGGATCGTTACCTCCACACTCCCATGTACTTCTTCCTTACCCACCTCTCCCTCCTGGACCTTAGTTTCACCACCAGCTCCATCCCTCAGCTTCTGTATAACCTAAATGGACATGACAAGACCATCAGCTACACAGGCTGTGCCATCCAGCTCTTCCTATTCCTGGGTCTGGGTGGTGTGGAATGTCTACTCCTGGCAGTCATGGCATATGACCGGTTTGTTGCAGTCTGCAAGCCCCTGCACTACATGGTGATCATGAATCCCCAGTTATGCTTGGGTTTAGTGTCCCTTGCTTGGGGCTGTGGGGTGGCCAACTCTTTGATCATGTCTCCAATGACCCTGTGGCTACCCCGCTGTGGGTACCAGAAGGTAGACCACTTCCTGTGTGAGATGCCTGCCCTAATTCGGATGGCCTGTGTCAATACAGCTGCCGTTGAAGGCATTGCCTTTATTCTTGCAATAGGTATTGTGCTGTCGCCCTTAGTGTTTATCCTGATCTCCTATGGCTACATTGTGAGGGCTGTATTAAGTATTCAGTCATCCTCTGGGAGGCACAAAGCCTTCAACACCTGTGGCTCCCATCTCACAGTGGTCTCACTTTTCTATGGAAATATTATTTACATGTACATGCAACCAGGAGCCAGCTCCTCCAAGGACCAAGGCAAGTTCCTCACCCTCTTCTACAACATTGTCACCCCGCTCCTGAATCCTCTGATCTACACCCTCAGAAACAAAGAGGTGAAGGGGGCATTGAGAAGATTGACTTTGGTAAATCTCAGTTTAGGAAGAAATTATAATAAAAGACAATGTTAGGAATTCCCTTTTAAATGTTTTATTCTTAAAAAACTTTGGATGTTTATTATTTTTCATTACCACCATCTGTCAGTGTTTTGGCAAAATTCTTCACACTCTGTGACACATTCCTACTCTTTGTCCAAATCATGAAGTATACCAATTCTGATATTCAAATAATTCAAAATCAATATTTCTCAATGTAAGGTCTATTGATCCCTTTTGTTGTTCAGTGGCAAAGTCATGTCTGACCTTTTGCGACCCTGTGGACTGTAGTCCACCAGGCTCTTCTGTCCATGGATTTCCCAGGCAAGAATACTGGAGTGGGTTGTCATTTCCTTCTCCAGCTCTCAATCACTGCTGATGTACAAATATCTAAGAAATCCAAATACACGCTGTTCTAAAAAGGTAGAAACAGTAAGTAAAACCACATTTCTATTAATAATAAATCTGGAAGGAAAACTTTGGAAGAAGAAATGAAATCTATTTTACTAGATTTTCAGAAATATTTGATCACTAAGAGCACACTGAGTAATGGAATCTAATTATCCACTTTTTAGAAGTCTTGATAATATGCTATTAGGAAAAAGGAACAAGAATTTGCATCTTACTTTCATTGTCCTACAACAAAAATAAAAGCTCTTTAAGCAAAGTGTGGCTATAATTCCTTTTTATCTGTTCATTAATTCAATGCCAATTATTGAATGACTTTTCTGCTTCAAGCACTATATTCTAGGTGCTGGAATTAAATTTCTGATCAATATTGACTAGGTCCCTGTGTTTGTAAAATTTCCCTACTGTGTGTGCCAGTAATAATAAATGACAATAAAAATATAAAAAGCACTCATTTAATGTTGTGAAAAAATACAGAATTATATGTTGGAAAGTAACCATTTAGCCGTTTAAATGAGATATTCCCTGGAGATATCTAGTGAGATATTTCAGCTGCATTTGATCATGAAAAGGGAGACCTGCAACAATCATGCCAGGAGAAGGGATGTCAAGTTCAAACTTCCTAAGGTAAGAGTAAGCTTCACATGCACTCAAATCAGAATAATGAGCATTATATGTGGATTCTATCATTGACAATAAGCGTATATACTACTATCAGAGAGTTTAGAAAAGGCCAGAGCATTAAAATTTTACAGGCAATGTTAAAGAGTAGGAATTTTAGTGTAAGCACAGAAAACTGTTTAGAAAGTAAACAATCTGACTTACAGTGTTACACATCCACTTCATCTGCTCTGCAGAGAATGAATGTTATGGAACAAAGGTGAATCAAGAATCTACTGCAATAAATCAGGCAACATTAGGTGATGTTTCACAGTAAGCATTAACAGTGAAAAGAGAAAAATTTAAATCAATGGTGTGTTTTATAAGATCAAACCAAGGGTTTTCTGATGCAATTTATGGAGTGAAAAGAGATAAGAATCAAGAATAATTTCTTGGCTTGTAAATTGAACAGTTAGTGCTTAAAGGAAGTGACTGGTATGTGCCTGTTAAGTCACTTCAGTCATGTCCAACTCTTTGCAACCCTATTGGCTGCAGCTCACCCAGGCACTTCTTACTATGGGATTCTCCAGACAAGAGTACTAGAGTGGTTTCCCAGGGTCCTCCTTTGAACCTGTGTGTGACTGGAGTAAAAGCAACCATCTCATCCTCTATCATCCCCTACTCCTCCTCCCTTCTATCTTTCTCAGCATCAGAGTCTTGTCCAATGAATCAGTTCATCACATCAAGTGGCCAAAGTATTGGAGCTTCAGCTACAGCATCAGTCCTTCCAATGAATATTCAGGGTTTATTTCTTTTAGGATTGACTGGTTTGATCTCCTTGCTATCCAGGAGACTCTCAAGAGTCTTCTCTGGCACTACAGTTTGAAAGCATCTATTCTTTGGTGCTCAGCTTTCTTTATGGTCCAAATAATACATTTGTACATGACTATTGAAAAATGATAGCTTTGACTATACAGACTTTATCAGCAAAGTTATATCTCTGCTTTTTAATACATTATCTAGGTTTGTCATAGCTTTTCATCCAAGGAGTAAGTATCTTTTAATTTCATGGCTGCAGTCACCATCTGCAGTGATTTTGGAGTGCAAGAAAATGAAGTTTCTCACTGTTTCATTGTTTCCCCATCATTTGAAGTGATGGGACCAAATGCCATGATCTTAGCATTTCAAATGTTAGTTTTTAAGCCAGCTTTTTCACTCTCCTCTTTCACTTTCATCAAGATGTTCTTTAGTTCCTCTTCACTTTCTGCCATTAGGGTGGTATCATCTTTATAACTGAGGTTGTTGATATTTCTCCTGACAATCTTGATTCCACCTTGTGATTCATCCAGGATTTCTTATGCTGTACTCTGAATATAAGTTAAATAAGCAAGGTGACCCCAAAAAGATGTCCTTTTCATTATTGAGGACTGGAATGCAAAAGTAGGAAGTCAAGAAACACCTGGAGTAACAGGAAAATTTGGCCTTGAAGTACAGAATGAAGCAGGGCAAAGGCTAATAGAGTTCTGCCAAGAGAACACATTGGTCATAGCAAACACCCACTTCCAACAACACAAGAGAAGACTCTACACGTGGACATCACCAGATGGTCGACACTGAAATCAGACTGGTTATATTCTTTGCAGCCTAACATGGAGAAGCTCTATAGAGTCAGCCAAAACAAGACCAGGAGCTGACTGTGGCTCAGATCATGAACTCCTTATTGCCAAATTCAGACTGAAATTGAAGAAAGTGGAGAAAACCACTAGACCATTCACTAGACCTAAATCAAATCGCTTATGATAATACAGTGGAAGTGAGAAATAGATTTAAGGGACTAGATCTGATAGACAGAGTGCCTGATGAACTATGGACTGAGGTTCGTGACATTGTACAGGAGACAGGAATTAAGACCATCCCCAAGAAAAAGAAATGGCAAAAAAGCAAAATGGCTGTCTAGGGAGTCCTTACAAACAACTGTGAAAAGAAGGGAAGCTAAAAGTAAGGAGAAAAGGAAAGATATACCCATTTGAATGCAGAATTCCAAAGAATAGCAAGGAGAAATAAGAAAGCCTTCCTCAGTGATCAATGCAAAGAAATAGAGGAAAACAATAGAATAGGAAAGACTAGAGATCTCTTCAAGAAAATTAGAGATACCAAGGGAATATTTCCTGCAAAGATGGGCTCAATAAAGGACAGAAATGGTAGGGACCTAACAGAAGCAAAAGATATTAAGAAGACATGGCAAGAATACACAGAAGAACTACACAAAAAAGATCTTCATGACCCAGATAATCACGATGGTGTGATCACTCACCTAGACCCAGACATCCTGGAATGTGAAGTCAAGTGGGTCTTAGAAAGCATCACTACGAACAAAACTAGTGGAGGTGATGGAATTCCAGTTGAGCTGTTTCAAATCCTAAAAGATGATGGTGTGAAAGTGCTGCAGTCAATATGCCAGCAAATTTGGAAAACTCAGCAGTGGCCACAGGACTGGAAAAGTTTCGTTTTCATTCCAATCCCAAAGAAAGACAAGGCCAAAGAATGCTCCAACTACTGCACAATTGCACTCATCTCACATGCTACTAAAGTAATGCTCAAAATTCTCCAAGCCAGGCTTCAGCAATACGTGACCTGTGAACTTCCAGATGTTCAAGCTGGTTTTAGAAAAGGCAGAGGAACCAGAGATCAAATTGACAACATCCAATGGATCATTGGAAAAATAAGAGAGTTCCAGAAAAAGATCTATTTCTGCTTTATTGACTATGCCAAAGCCTTTGAATGCATGGATCACAATAAACTGTGGAAAATTCTGAAAGAGATGGGAATACCAGACCACCTGACCTCCTGAGAAATCTGTATGCAGGTCAGGAAGCAACAGTTAGAACTGGACATGGAACAACAGACTGGTTCCAAATAGGAAAAGGAGTACATCAAGGCTGTGTATTGTCACCCTACTTATTTAACTTCTATGCAGAGTACATCATGAGAAATGCTGGGCTGGAGGAAGCACAAGCTGGAATCAAGATTGCCAGGAGAAATATCAATAACCTCAGATATGCAGATGACACCACCCTTATGGCAGAAAGTGAAGAAGAACTAAAGAGCCTCTTGATGAAAGTGAAAGAGGGGAGTGAAAAAGTTAGCTTAAATAGCTCAACATTCAGAAAACTAAGATCATGACATCCGGTCCCATCACTTCATGGCAAATAGATGGGGAAACAGTGGAAACAGGGGCTGACTTTATTTTTTGGGTCTCCAAAATCACTGCAGATGGTGGTTGCAGCCATGAAATTAAATGACGCTTACTCCTTGGAAGGAAAGTTATGACCAACCTAGACAACACATTAAAAAGCAGAGACATTACTTTGCCAACAAAGGTCCATCTAGTCAAGGCTATGATTTTTCCAGTAGTCATGTATGGATGTGAGAGTTGGCCTATAAAGAAAGTTGAGCACAGAATAATTGATGCTTTTGAAGTGTGGTGTTGAAGAAGACTCTTGAGAGTCCCTTGGACTACAAGGAGATCCACCCAGTCCATCCTAAAGGAGATCAGTCCTGGGTGTTCACTGGAAGGACTTATGTTGAAGCTGAAACTCCAATACTTTGGCCACCTGATACAAAGAGCTCACTCACTGGAAAAGGCCCTGATGCTGGAAAAGTTTGAGTGCAGGAAGAGAAGGGGACGCCAGAGGATGAGATAGTTGGATGGCAACACCAACTCAATGGGCATGGGGCTGGGTGGACTCTGGGAGTTGATGATGGACAGGGAGGCCTGGCGTGCTGCGGTTCATGGGGCCACAAAGAGGCAGACACGACTGAGTGACTGAACTGAACTGAACTCTGAATATAAGTTAAATATGCAAGGTGACAGTATACAGTCTTGATGTACTCCTTTCCCTTGTTTGAACCAGTCCATTTTTCCATGTTTGGTTCTAACTGGATTTACTTCTGGGCTCTATTTCCATTGGCCCCATGCCTATGTTTGTGCCAATACCATTTCATTTTAGTTTCTGTAACTTTGGATTGTTTTATGAAATCTGGGAGGGTTATGCCTCTTGCTTTGGTCATTTCTCTCTGAATTGCTTGGCAACTCTGCATCTTTTATGAGTCTATGTAAATTTTTGAATTATTTGATCTAGCTTTGTAAAAAATGTCATGGATATTTTGACTGGGATTACATTAAATTTATCGATAGATTTGGTTTTCATGGACATTTAATAAATATTAATTCTTTCAATCCAAGTACTTGATATCTTTTTCACCATTTTTTGAATTCATCTTCAACTTTCTTTATCAATGTTTTATAGTTTTCAGTTTATAAATCTTTTATCTCCTTGGTCAGGTTTATTCTTAAATATTTTATTATATGATGTGATTTTATTTCTTAAAATTTGTATTGGTGTAGAGTTGATTTACAATGTTGTATTGATTTCTGTTGCAAATTAAAGTGAATCAGTTATACATATACATATATCCACCTTTCTTTAGATTCTTTCCCCATGTAGGTCAGTGCTATACAGTGTGTCCTTATTAGTTGTCTATGTTATGTATATAGTAATGTGTATAGTTCAATCACCTTTCTGATATTTCATTATTAGTATGTAGAAATATGACAGATTTCTGTGTATTAACTTTGTATCCTGCAATTTTACTAAATTTTTTGATGGTGTCTTTAAGATTTTCTTTGTTAAGTATCATGTCATCTGTAAAGATTGAGAGCCTCACTTGTTCCTTTCCAATTTTGATTCCTTTTTATTTATTTTTCTTGTCTGGTGCTGTGGCTAGGAGTTCCAAAACTCTGTTTAAAAATAGTGGTGAGAATGGGTATCCTTATCTTGCTCCAGTTTTTAGTAGGAAGGCTCTCACCTTTTCACTACTGAGTATTATGTTGGCTGTAGGTTTGTCATAATTGGCTTTTATTATTCTTGAAGTCCTTTGTTAAAATACATGTTGATAATTTTTTGCATCTAAATTTATTAGGGATATTCATTTATAGGTTTCTGTTTTTCTTGTAGTTTCCTTATATGACTGTGGCATAAGTGTTATTCTGGTCTCATAAGAGTTTGGAAGTGTTTCATCCCCTTCAGTTTTTTAGAAGAGTTTTAGAAGAATTGGCATTAATTATTGTGGTGGTTTAGTCACTAAGTCAAGTCCAACCCCTTCCAACCCCAGGGACTGTAGCCCGCCAGGCTCCTCTGTCCATGTGATTCTCCAGGCAAGAATATTAGAGTGGGTTGCCATTTCCTTCTCCAGGGGATCTTCCCGACCCAGGAATCAAACCTGGGTCTCCTGCATTGCAGGCAGATGATTTACTGACGGAGCTTGAGGGAAGCATTAGCTATAATATAATGTTTAGCAGAATTGGCAAGTGAAGAAAAGAGTTTCTTGGGGTTTTCTATGATGGGAGATTTTTGGTTACTAGTTCATTCTCAATATTAATTACTGACCTGTTGAGATTTTCTGCTTTTTTCCAATTCAGTCTCTGTAGCTGATGTGTTTCTGGGAATTTATCCCTATTTTCCAGGTTATCTAATTTGTTCACTTATAGTTGCTCATTGTAGTCTTTTATGATTGTTTGTATTTCTTTTATATCTAGTGTAAGGTCTTATTTTTCTTTTGCATCTAATTTTATTTATCTGAATAGTTTCTCTTTTTTTCTTAGTTTAGCTTAAGGTTTGTCAATTTTGTTTATCTTTTCTAAACCAGTTCTTAGTTTCATTAATCCATTCTATTGTTTTTCTAGTCCCTAATTCACTTTTTCCTTTTTATTGTTATATCCATTCTTCTGCTATCATTTTGCTTAATGTGTTCTTCTTTTTCTAGTTCTTAGAAGTGACAAGTTAGATTGTATATTTGAGATATCCCTAATTTCTTAATGTTATGCATTTATTACTCTAAAATATCTCTTCAGAGATGCTTTTGCTGAATTCCATAAGTTCTGATATGTTATGATTACATTTTATTTATTTGAGAATTTTAAAATTCCCTTTTGATTTCTTTTTTGACCCATTGTTTATCAGCAGTGTATTTAGTTTCTACACATTTGTAAATTTTCCAGCTTTCCTTTTGTTGTTCATTTCAAGTTTCCTACCACTGTGGTCAGAAAAGATAGTTGGTATGAATCCAGCCTTCTTAAATTTGTTAAGATTTGTTTTGTGTCCATTCATATGATTTATCCTGGAGAATATTCTGTGTGCACTTGAGAAGAATGTGTATTCTGATTCTGTTAGATGGACTATTCTGTATATGTCTGTTAAGTCCATTTGCTCTAATGTATCCAGTTACAACATTCCCTTGCTGATTTTCTGTGGATAAGATATCCATTGTTGATAGTAGATTATTGAAGACACATTACTGTTATTATACACTTGTCTATTTTTATCTTTAGATCTGATGGTATTTGCTTAACATATTTAGGTTACTTAGGTGCTTTCATGTTGAGTGAATATATATTTACTATTGTTATATCTTCTTGAAATAGTGACCTCTTTTTAATTGAAGTACAGTATTGTGTAATAATAAAAACATTTTTTCCAATTTTTCATTATAGGTTATTATGAGTTATTGAATAAAGATTTTATGCTGCATAGAAGTTTTTATGCTGCATATAATTTTTATAAAAATTATACATGACTATTTTGTTTATAGTCATGTGTATCTGTTAATCCCATACCTCTAATTTGTCCCTCTTCCATCTTTGGTAACCATAAGATTGTTTTCAATGTCTGTAAGTCTGTTTTTCTTTTACATAAATCTATTTTTATTTTTTTTGGATTCCACATACAAATGTTATCCTATAATATTTGTCTTTATCTGAATTACTTCATTCAGTATGATAATCTCTATATCCATCCATATTGTTGCAAATGATATTCCATTATTTTTTATGGCTAAGTAGTATTCCATTGTGTATATATGTGTGTGTGTATGTATACACACACACATATATAAATGCATACCATATATACATATATGTAAATACATATACATATATGGTATGTATTTATATATGTGTGTCTGTATACATA
This sequence comes from Bos taurus, assembly GCF_002263795.3. Taxonomy (NCBI): domain Eukaryota; kingdom Metazoa; phylum Chordata; class Mammalia; order Artiodactyla; family Bovidae; genus Bos; species Bos taurus. The sequence goes on from NC_037334.1 coordinate 41,288,700, forward strand.
CATACATATATATATATATATATATATATATATATATATATACACACAGAGCATGGGGCTTACCCCAGGTGGCAGTAGTAGTAAAGAGTCCACCAGCCAATGCAGGAGACATAAGAGGTGTGGGTTCAGTCCCTAGGTTGGGAAGATCCGGTGGGGGAAGGCAAGGAAATCCACTTTAGAATTCTTACCTGGAGGATCTCATGAACAGAGGAGCCTGACAGGCTACAGTCCATAGGGTCACAAAGAGTCAGATATGACTGAAATAGCTTAACATGCACATAAGTGTCTTGGAAGAGATATGGAAGAATAACTTTTTGATTGAAGGATGTGAAATAATTTATTTGGCAACATATACAAACATTAATTTTGAAGGGAATAACTGATAACTATTACCACAATAATGTTAATTTTTAATAAATATCAGCATTCAGAGTGTGAGAACCCATATCAAGGAAGGATAATATAGTTAGCATGAGTAATTGGAAATGAATTTTGTCCATATTTTATAAAGAACTACTAAAATTAACAATAAAATGCCTAATTCATTATTTTTTTTTTAAAAGACAAACTGTTTAAATGCAACTTCTGAAAGAATGAGGTAAAAATGGACAGTAAATATGTGAGGAATCACACAACTTTTCTGGTAATCAAAAATAGGCAAAATAAATAGCAACAAGACCATACAGATACACTCATCATATGCACATAAATATATTATTTTGAAAATCATGCATTTTTTAAGGTTGTGAAATTAAAGGAATTCATGCTTGAATGAGTTGAACTACTAAAATTATTTAGAAAACACTGTGGCGTTATCTATTGTAGTGGGTTGAAAGATGGCCCCCCAAATTCATGTTCTTTTCGAACATGTGTATGTGACCTTTGGAAATAGAGCTTGGCATTTGTACTTAGTTTGGGATCTCAAGATGAAATCATCGTGGATTTAGGGTGAGTTCAAAATCAAATGAGTGTTTTTATAAGAGAAAAGAGCACATTAAAATATACAAAGGAAAGAAGACCAAGTGAAGAAAAAGACAGATCAGAGTTATGCTACACAAGCCAAGGAATGTGAGAAACAATCAGAAGTGAAAGAGTCTAAAAAAGATTGACACTTGAGCATTCACAGGTAGCCTAGACCAGTCAAAAACTTGAAATAGAATGTTTGGACTACAGAGTTGTGAGAAAGTAAATTTCTAATGTTTTAATCCATCAAAGTTTGTTTTGATTTTTTATGGTGACCCTAGTAATTTAATGCACATTATTAATTTTAAAATGTGCATACCTTCTCCCTAGCAAATATACTCACAGACATTTTTAAATTGTGTTTATTTTTACTGATATATGTATACAAGTATTGATAATGTAGTTGTTTATAACAGTGAATAACAGAAAATGCCCCAATGTCTAATACATTTGAATGTTAAATAATTTATGCATATTGATGCTATAGAAGTTTATAAAGGTCAAAATAAATTAAAATTAAAACTTTGGGAACAATCTGACAAGCAAAATGTTAAGTAAAAAAAACTAGACAGAATACATATACTATTTTTTCCAACATATATTTGGTTAAAGAAATTAAAAATTAGGTCATATTCAATTCTTTAATCCATTTTTGGTTGATTTTTATGTATGGTATGACATAGTTGTCTAGTTCTCTTTTTTAGTGTGTGGCTTTTTAGGACTGCAGGACTATACAGCTGCAGGTCTTATATAGACACAAGGGTTAAATAGTTTTAATCTAGCTGGTGTATTTCCAATTTACATTTAAAAGGCAATAACCAGTGAAAAGATAAGTGAAAGTACAAAATAAATTATGTGGAGTAATAATATTTCTTAATAATAAAATTACTCAATGAAAACTTTATAAATTCAAATATATAATTTATGGACACAGCATAGAACTTAAGAGAAGTAATGGATGGGCTATTTTTTAATAAATTGTTAAAGGTCATATATTCAAATATGTAAATAAGTCAAATATGTAAAAATATTTAAAGATTAGAAATAATAAATGGGTAAGTATAGTATGAAAAAGTCCAAAATAAAAATGTTTACATAACACACACACAAGGAAATTTTCCAAATCAAGTAAAACTAAATGAATAAATATATCTTTCAATTATAATAAGGTCTCTATCATTTACTAACTCAATAAAATGAAAAGTATAAAATCATATATACTAAATTTATGATTTGGATTGTTTAAACTATACATATACATACATGCATTTATTTGTTATGTTATAAATGTACATAACTCATCAATTTGATAAGAACAGAAACATTAAAAAATAATTATTCCCTTGGATTCATTATTTTCACCTGTGAAAATTTATCAAGAAAAAAATATTTTACACAAAGTGGAACCCTTAATAGAAATAAATCTATGAATTGAAAAGAAATGCTATGACAAATTTAAAAAATAGTTAAGTATACTGGTATCATTAGTTAAGACAAATTACTATAGGTAATTAGTTAAATAACACCAAAGCTAAACTATTGTGGTTATAGCAATTAGTAAAACAAAAACACACCAGTTCCTGTATAAAATGGTGAGAATAAGAAGAAAATCTTGTGTTTGTGAGCCACACTTGAATCATATGCTCAAAATTAAATATGTTAATTGAATTGAAAAAATAAAGTTGAATTGAATTGAGTTGAATTGAAAAAAGAATTGAAAAAAGAAAGTTCTGACCAATGTATTATAAATATTGACTTAAATATTGTTACAACTCAATGGTTTAGGGAAAATTACTTTAAAATGTGGTAGAGAATCAATATTACTTAGTATTCACATTTTTTTCGCTTGTCTAATTTTTTTTTAAAAAGTTATTTTTTATATTGATTGCTGATTGGCAAATTGCTGACATTGCATTTTTGTTAATAAATTGGTGAGGATCTTATGAAGCATAGAAGGAAGGCACGCTATGTTTCATTAGCAGTCCACTAAAGATAAGGTTGAAGTGGTTTGGCCATGAGATGTCTACATAAAAGTGCCATTTGTTGATTATATATTTCTCATCTCTGTTACTGTAAAATCCTTCTGTAACTAAGGTCAGTTCTTTCTTCTCCTGTTCTCAATAGATATCAACTTGGTTATTTTTCTTCTCAATACTTTCCTGAGGGCTCCAGACATCTCTTTGTTTCTCAGGCTGTAGATGAGGGGATTGAGCATGGGAGTGAGGATGGTATAGAAGACAGAGACCACTTTGTCCTGCTCAGCAGTGTGATAGGCTTTGGGGAGAAAATATTTGATGATGGCAGTTCCATAGAAGAGAATCACCACAATCATATGGGAAGAACAAGTTGACAAAGCCTTCCTCATCCCCATGTTTAATTCTAATCTTAAAACAGTGGAGAAAATCTGCCCATATGAGGCCACGATGGCAGATATTGGAAAGAGGAGAAATATAACACCACTGATAAAAAGACCATTTTCATAAAGAGAAGTGTCAGCACAAACAAGTTTCAGGAGAGCTGGGATCTCACAAAAGAAATGATGGATTTCTCTGGAGCCACAAAAAGGAAGATTCAGAACATAGACAACATGGACGAAGGCATTGATAAGTGCACCCAGCCAAGTGCCAGCCACCATGAAAATGCAAACTGTAGGGCACATGAGAATTGAGTAGTGAAGGGGATGGCATATGGCCACATAGCGATCATAAGCCATGACTGCCAGGAGAAGGCACTCTGCTCCCACCAGAGTCATGAAGAGGAAGAGCTGGATTCCACAGTTAGTATAGGAAATGTTGTTTCGTCCAGACAAAAAGTCAATGGCTATCTTGGGAACAAAAGTAGAGATATACAAGAGGTCCATCAAGGAAAGTTGACTGAGAAGAAAGTACATAGGAGTATGGAGATGAGAATTCAACCAAATGAGTATCACCATCATAATATTGACAATAAGGGCCACAAGAAAAACTAGAAAGATGAAAGTAAAAAGTAGCTTGGGGATCAAGATGCAGTGAAATAGCCCCAGGAGAACAAAGTCAGTTCCAGTGGTCCTATTGTTCCATATCTCCATTCTGTCCATCCCAATTCATTTCCTTGGGTAGAGTTTACAAATATCTTTAGGTCCACATTTATTTTACAATGTATCACTTTCATTTTCTTTCTTAGAAATATCAATGATATATTTTATGTATAAAGTTTTGACTACATTTAATTCTATGTCTTTACCACAGAATGTTGTTACTATCACAAGTTTAGTGCAAAATTTCTTAAGACAGTTTTATAAGTACGTCTGAAGAAGTACTCTACACTTGCAGTATTTTAAGAAAAATGTAAACTTTTTGAAAAATTTAAGTACAATTTAATTAAAAGAATAAAAAGTATGTATCTGTATAGATCTGCCTATTTATCTATAAAAAATTCAGGACATATTTAAAAAGTCATTCCATGGTCTTGGATAGTTCTGATTTCTAAGTACTAAAGATAAAATTAAGATTTCAATCCTAAGTGAATAAGTAATCTACACACCTACACAAAATGTGTTGAGTATTTTACATATGTCATGTTTTGATCATTATAACAGCTTTCAAAGGATAACTTTCTTTGATTTTAAAATATGAATTTGACTCTCAAAGAGTTAACTAACATATACAGATATAGAGTAAGGGAACTAGAACTACTATAACTAGATCTAAATTTTTGCAAATGTTTTGATCTAGTCTTAACATGTTACCAAATTTCTCTAAAAGAGAAATCTTTAAGGTTTCTGTTTTTAAATAAACAATGTGTAAGATTACTTTTACTTTACTTTTTTTTTGAATTTGACAATCTAAGACCATCCAGAAAGTACAGAAAGAAGTTCAGTGTTGAACAGGCTGCTTTCTGAGTCAGATTCCAAATACTGATACCACATAGTCACAACACTCTTGATATTATGCAAAAGAAACACAGTAGCAAACAACCAGACACCTGTTATTGATATAGCCAGTTGGGTTGGTAATTTTCATCTGTGTGGATAGTTCAGTGAAATTTAGGGAGTAAAAAAACATACAGTAATTAATATAATGAAGAAATAATCTAGTCTTTAGAGGAAAAAGTGAAGAAAAACTCCATTGATAGATTCAAATACAGTGTGAGAAGTAATTTTCTAATGCACAGACATATTTTTCAAGATGTCCCTCAAAACTGTGACATAATAAAGCAGAATACCAAACTATTAGACTTGCTCCTTGAAGAATGTAGTTAGTTATTTGTTGTCATGATCTATAGTGACTTGCTTTTATGGCTTGAAATCTGACCATCAGTTATGTTGTTCTTACATAAGAAATTTCACTAAAATTGGCATTGACTCCTGAATGAGAATTTCTTTAAATAAGCCATCTCAATTAAGAAAAAAAGAAAAAGATTACCTTTACTCAGGCTTTATTTGGCGTCTGTTTTTATCCCATGTCTTTATGAAAAGTGTCTGTGAAGCTGCATACACTTTGCTCAAAGGAAAAGAGAAAGTGAGTAAAAATGCTTCAGTAAGAAAATAAAAAAAAAACAAAAAGAAAAACTCACACACATGTACTTTAATCCCTGAGGGTAAATTAATTGTATTGTATCTAAATACAAATGCATCATTTAGTATAAAACTATATATTTTTCAGAGTCAGTAGTGAATATTACTCATTGGCAGGTGCAGATGGAGTCTAGGTAGGATAAGGGAACTATAAAATATTAAGTAAATTATTAAAAGGCTATCCTATATCTTTAGCCATCTCTTAATTTGATGTTCGTCATCCAGCAAATACTGCTATTATAGGGCCATTAAGATTTTAGACACTCAGAAAGAATTTTGAAATTTTGAGTTACTTCAAACAGGGTACTTTTCTTATTTACCACCAAATAACTTGGTTTATGATAGTTTTGAAGTCCCAGACCACATGAAGTGAGTATTTGGTTTTGTTTGCCCATCCAAAGTGAAAATTAACATGTAAGAAAGTAGACATAATCATAGACTTTTTTTTAGTATTAATATAAAATTTTATTTAACCTAATATTGTCCAAATGATTTCCACAAATGATATTTTATATAATAGCCCATAAAATGGTTAAAATTATATTCTCAATAGGTTTATATGCTAATGATGTTTTTAGAAACACATTTACAGATTTGACTGACAATTTAACTGCCTATATATATATATATATATATATTTTTTTTTTTTTTTTAACATGACGAAAGGGTTTCTCCTGCTTTGGCAGACATGTTCTTTACCACTAGTACCACTAGGGAAGTCCAACTTATACAAGCCCACCAGGTTCCTCTGTCTTTGAGATTCTCCAGGCAAGAATATTGGAGTGGGCTGCCATGCCCTCCTTCAGGGAGTCTTCCAGACCCAGAGATTAAACTTACATCTCCTGTGTTTTCTGAATTACAAGCAGATTCTTTATTTCCTGAGCCATTGGGGAAGCCCCAAAACTTACACATAGTAAGTGCACAAATCTGGTACTAAAAAGTATTATTCAATTTCATTTATTGTTGACATTAAATTAAAATTTTGAATAAATTATTCCTTAATTTTACTTTTAGCTATTTTGCAAAACAAGGCTGATGATGTTGGGAAAGGTAAATGCTTACCTAAGTAGAACACTGCCTTGCATCACCAAGCCTTTCAATTAATTTTTTTTGTATCAAATGAATTCAACTTTTTTCAGAAATATTAGCTATAAATTTTATTTTTCCCTCAAAATATCGACAGAAATTTATTAACATGAACAAAAGAATTGCACACAAAAATATTCAGAGTGATTCATCGCTTAATGTCAGGTTCATACATTACCAATGAACTAAGAAGGTTAAATAGTCATCAGACATCTCTCTGCCATAAAGAGTGTGACAAATTATAATTTATCTGTACGATCTTCAGGGAAAATATCCCTTGTTTGCCTATCTTCTCCCTTAGGTAACATAGTCATTCTATTGGCCTTCAAATGCCCCAATTAAATGTCTGCCTTCTTAAGAACAAAAATATCAATCAATTTCATAATCATTTTTATCAGCACCAAATTCCCCCATCTTGACAACTCAAAAATTACCAAGTCAATATCCCAATTGAGAATTTAATAGATATGACTGTAGAATAGTGTCTTTTAATACCTATGCAATGCTGCATGTGGGTTATTAGTTCCCTGACCAGGGCTCCAACCTGAACCCTCTGCATTGGAAGCAAGGATTTTTGACTGCAAGACCGTCAGGGAAGTCCCAGAGAGCAAGTGGACTTCTTTCCAGCCTTCACCTTTGTTTAGTGATCTCAGATATGTTATTTGACCTTTCATTCTTCATGTATAAAATGGGATAATAAGAGGATGCAGATGCACGTATATGATTTTGTGATAATGGTATACAATTAATGATAATCAGTTACAATAATAGTAATCGATTATTTCAAATTCCTTAAGACAGTGACAGCTGCACAGGGATAATAAAAGTTTCACCATATGGAAATTAATTTGAAGTCTAGCTATAATTAGGACTATGAATTGATCCACACAGTGTTATTTTACCTTCTCTCATATCAAATACACAAATTAGAGACATATATAACAGCCAACATGTATCTTTTTTCATTGGAGTATAATTGCTTTATAATGTTGTGTTAGTTTCTGCTCTACAATGAAGTGAATCAGCTGTATGTGTGATTCTATTTCCTGAATATCATATCACTCATGTACATCAAGTCCTTTAGGTTTTTTCAACTAGGTATAATGCATCCACCATTGTGAATTTTGTGCACTTGTGATATTATTGTACATATTTTATTAAAGTATCCCTGAGCACTGTAAGTCAAAAATTATTCCTGCTTTTCTGTATATAGAGAAACAGATCATTGTTTCTCAGAAGTTGAGCTTGATTTCAGAAAGATACATCCAGCTGAATTTGAGTTACTGGGAAGGTATTAAGTCACACTGTGAGGTTGGTTAGGTCACACAGTGAGACGTTTGGTGTAGTATTGATTTTAGGGTGGGTCAAAGGGCTTTTTCTAGGGCATTTGTGTACTATATTAAACATATTAGTATTTATTGATTCATTTGTATGTATCAACCTGAGTTATAAGTACTCTGCATATATATTAAATCCTCAGACCTGCTAATGTCCATATAAGTAAAACATTGTAAATAATGCTGCTTCAGTGCCTATGATCATCACCACCATGTTTTACATCTACACAACTTTAATATCATTAAAGTTTTGATTGACAATTACTTTAATCTGCTTAGAAAAATTTAAAATATAGTGTGAATATCTAAATTCATCAGAAATCAGCATTTGAGAGGGACTTCAGCATGCCTCAAAAGCATTACAACATATAATGAGAAAGTCCATCTCTCCTTTCACAACTGAACTTATTTGTGCAAAAGTTACCAAAACAGAAAAAAAAGAAAAAAACAATATTAGCACTATAATTACTAAAAGAAAGGGAGAGTGTACAAACGATTTTGGAGTTAATTTGTTAATTTAAGCCTTTTTATAAGTTTCCTTTGGGCTATAAAATAGCATATGCACAAACATGTGTGTGCTCCATTGCTCAGTCATGTATGGCTCTTTGTGGCCCCATGGACCGTAACTCACCACACTCCTCTGTCCATGGAATTTTCCAGGCACAGAATACTGGAGTGGGTTGCCACTTCCTACTCTAGGGGCTCTTCCTGACCCAGGAATCAAACCCTCCTCTATGATTTCTTTTGCATGTCCTCCATTGACAGGTGGCTTCTTTATCACTTATGCTTTATCACTTCCAGGAAGCTCTAAGAACAATAATACTTCAGAATTTTTTTAAGATAACTCAAGTTTTTATCTAGTTTTGAGGAAGCTCTATGCACAATAATACTTTAGAAATTTTTTTAAAGATAGCTCAGTTTTATATCTAGTTTTCATTATCAATGAAAATAATTGAGAATATGAAGACTATCATTAAGATCTCCATCCTTTTAAAGAAACATAAAATCCAAAAAATTAAAATACTTCTAATATAAGTGACAATCTTTATATATTAAGCTATTATTAGGTAGGCATTAACCAGACCCATATTTCTCCGAATCCCATCCCATGGCTAGCATTTACTAATGAGAGGAATTCAAATGTATTTGAAAAAATAAGAAGGGAATAAAATGAGTTACCATCTGAGGAAGGCAGATGCATTAGTAGACATGGATTTTAAATTAGCTTCCTGGTGAGCTTCTGCAAAATATACTATGTGGTTTTTAGAGACTGAATAGGAGTATCTCATATGTTCTGAGGTTTGTAAAGCCCTCTAAGTGAATTCCTGTGTGTGTGTGTGTGTGTGTGTGTAAGTCGCTTCAGTTGTATCTGACTCTTTGTGACCCTATGGATTGTAGCTCACCATGCTCCTCTGTCCATGGGATTCTCAAGCAAGAATACTGGAGTGGATTACCACGCCCTCCTTCAGGGGATCTTCCCCACCCAGTGATCGAACCTGCATCTTTTCTGTCTCCTGCATTGGCTGCAGGTTCTTTACCATTAGTGCCACCTGGGAAGCCTAAGTGAGTTTCTAAGAGCCCTCCCAAATTGCCTTCACTCTTTTAGCACTTCTAAAGTATAAACGTGCATCTAATTTCCTATGATAAAATCAATTATACCTGGAAAATAGTGAGTGAATACTATTTATAAAATAATGCAAATAATTTGTACACATCATTTTTTTGCCAGCCAATTACTGGGGATACAGAATTTCAAAATTAGGAATCTGAAGTCAATCTCCTGATTAGACAATAGATTGGGTACCATAATTGCCAATGGAAGATGGAACAAGTATTTCAGACTATATACTGTGACCAAAATAAAAAAGTTATTTGAATTGTCACTGGTTATTGGTAAAAATCACTTGCAAGAAAGGCAAGAAAATTTACTCTTTTTAAAAAATATGGCAACCCACTCCAGTGTTCTTGCCTGGAGAATCCCAGTGACAGGAGAGCCTGGTGGGCTGCCGTCTATGGGGTCGCACAGAGTCGGACACTACTGAAGTAACTTAGCAGCAGCAGCAGCAGCAGCAGCATAGTTGATATACAATGCTGAAATGCTAGATTCTGATGTACAAGAAAGTGATTCAGATACTTTTGTTGATAATTTTTTGTATGCCTTGGTAACCATAAGCTTATTGTATATGTCTCTGAATCTGTTTCTGTTTTATAAAGAAGTTCATTTTATCATATTTTAGATTCCACATGTAAGTGATACCTCATGGTATTTGTCTTTCTCTGTATGACTTCACTGAGTATGATAATGTTTATTCATTATTTATTAATTTGTTTATAAAATGTTTATTCATAATTTATTAATTATTAACATTAATTTATTAATGTTTATTCATGTTTATTCTAGGTTTATTCATGCTGCTACAAATGCATTATTTCATTTTTCAGTGATTAAGTAGTATTCCATTGTATACACATAACACATCTTTATTCATTCATCTGTTGATACACATTAAGGTTGATTATATGTCTCAGCTATTATAAACAGTGTTGCTATGAACATTGGGCACAAGTATTTTTCTAAATAGTGTCTTCATCTTTTTTTCCATATCTATGCTCAGGAGTGAGATTGCAACTCTATTTTTAGTTTTATAAGGAACTTTCATACTGTTCTCCATAGTGGTTGTGCCAATTTACAATATAAACTTACTGTTAAAGAATTCATTTACACTAGACATACAGAACCCACTATTTGTGGACTGGAATATATTTTTTCTGGTGCCCTAAATAAATTGCAAGAAGAAAACAACAAGCTCAGTCCTTTAAATTCTCCTCTGAAAGCAGTTTTAGAACCAGATGACTGTCCTGAAATAATCCTTTATTTTTTCATTAATGTGAAAAAACAGAATACATACCTTGTGATTAAAATGACCTAAAATATTAAAGCAAGTAGAACTTGCTGCCTCATTAAGTCTTACATAATATTTAGAAAACTGACTGGAAAGAAAAATTGAAGTTAAAACATCTAGATGGGTTACATCTAGTTGAAACATCTAGATGTTACAAACATCTTGAGCAGCAAAATTCTGCTGATCTTTCCTTGCAAGCAAAAGTCCTTGTTCTCCAGTTAACTTTGTTTGGCAGTAAGCTAGATATTGTAATGAGTTCACACTTGACAATCGTCCTGTAGGAATATTTACATTATTTTCAAGATACAATTCTTATTTTACTCATTTGCAGAACTTAACAGATTAATAATGAGACATTCACAAATAACAGGTGGGTAGATACCTTAAGGATTATCATTAAAAACCATAATATTCAAAATATATGTTCTATAAATCATAATATTAGTTTCTGCAAATGGGTCTGAGGTCATTTCCAATGGGTATTGTGATTTAAGGAATGGAATATCCTAAATACAGGACAGCAAACGAGACACAGATATAAAGAACAGACTTTTGGACTCAGTGGGAGGAGGCAAGAGTGGGATGACTGAAAGAATAGCATGGAAATCTGTACATTATCATATGTAAAAGTTGCGGCACATGCGGCACAATAGAATATTATTCAGCCATAAAAAGGAATGAAATTGGTTCATTTGTAGTATTTTGGATGAACCTAGAGCCCATCATACTGAGTGAAGCAACTCAGAAAGAGAAAAACAAATATCATATTTTAATGCATATATGTGGAATCTAGAAATATGGTAGTGATGGATCTATTTTCATGGTAGAAATAGAGACACAGAAATAGAGAATGGACTTGTGGTTACAGTGGGAGAGGAAGAGTGTGGGACAAATTGAGACAGTAAAATCAACATATGTACATCTCCATGTGTAAAATAGCTAGTGGGAAGCTGCTGTATAACACAGGGAGCTGAGCCTGGTGCTTTGAGACAACCTAAAGGGGTGGGATTCTGGAGGCAATGAGGCTCAAGAACTGGACATGGAAGAACAGACTGGTTAAAAATCAGGAAAAGAGTACATCAAGAATGTATATTTTCATGCTGCTTATTTAATTACATGCAGAGTACCTCATGCAAAATGTTGGGCTGGATGAAGCACAAGCTGGAATCAAGATTGTCTGGATAAATATCAATAACTTCAGATATGCAGATGATACCACCCTTATGGCAGAAAGCGAAGAATTGAAGAGCTTCTTGATAAAAGTGAAAGAGGAGAGTGAAAAATTTGGCTTAAAGGTTAACATTCAGGAAACTAAGACCATAGTATCCAGTCGCATCACTTCATGGCAAAGAGATGGGGAAACAGTGGAAACAGTGTCAGACTTTTTTTTCTTGGGCTCCAAAATCACTGAAGGTGGTGATTGCAGCCATGAAATTAAAAAGACACTTGATTTTTGGAAGAAAAGCTATGACCAACCTAGACAGCATTTTAAAAAGCAGAGACATTACTTTGCCAACAAATGTTTGTCTAGACAAATATATGGTTTTTCCAGTAGTCATGTATGGATGTGAGAATTGGACTATAAAGGAAGCTGAGTGCCAAAGAATTGACGTTTTTGAACTGTGGTGTTGGAGAAGACTCTTGAGAGTCACTTGGTCTGCAAGGAGATCCAACCAGTCAATCCTAAGGAAATCAGTCTTGAGTATTCACTGGAAAGACTGATGCTGAAGCTGAAACTCCAATACTTTGGCCACCTGATGCAAACAACTGACTCATTGGAAAAGCCACCTATGCTGGGAAAGATTGAAGGCAGGAGGCAGGATAAGGGGATGACAGAGGATGAGATGGTTGGATGGCATCACTGACCTGATGGACATGAGTTTGAGCAAGCTCTGGGAGTTGGTGATGGACAGGGAAGCCTGGCATGCTGCAGTCCATGGGATCGCAAAGAGTTGGACATCACTGAATGACTAAACTGAACTGGACTGAGGTTCAAGAGGGAGATGATATATGTATACTGGAGCTGATTCATGTTGTTTATAGCAGAATCCCATATGACATTATAAAGCAATTATCCTCCAATTAAAAAAGAAGAAAGAGAAAGGATAATAAAAAAAGAATAAAAATATGAAGTAAAAGAAAAAAAATCCCAAACAACAAAGCAAAATAAAAACAGAAAAATTTAACAGATATGCATTTTAAAAATAAATATATAAAATACGAATAAAGATAAAATAACAACACCAGCAACTGAAAAGAATGAAACATACAAAGAAAGAATTATAGCAATAGGAATATTTTTCTGGTGCCTCTTCTGTCAATGTCCTTACTCCTACAATGAGCCAGAGCCCCATCCTGGCCTCCTCAGAAACCCTCCAGTATCTCTAGGTTGGTCTTTGACCTTCTGTGGGCTCTGTGTGGCAGCCCAGACACTGATGTTACCCAGCTCCTGTGTGTACTTGCCCCTAAAGTCTACTGATGTTAAGGCCAGACCAGTCTCAATTGTGGGAACACTGTTCATTCAGATATTCCATAGATGCAGGATTTACCAAGTTGGTCTCAGGGATTTAATCTTTGATTTGTGCAGCTGTAGGGAAAAAAATTCTGTTTCTCTTCCTAGTCGTCCCACACCTGGGACTCAGCTTTGGTTTTGGCCCCATCTGTGTGTGTGTGCCACTTACAGGTGTCTAGTCCTTACCCAGGGAGGAGGGAAGGAAAGGAATGACTGGGGCACACTTACTCCCTCAGATCCAGTGGGATCCTGCAGCCACCATTGTTGCCTGCAGCAGTGGGGACTGGGAGGCAGTTGCGACAGACTGTGGTTTGCTTGCCTTGATGGGAGTCTTTCCCAGTTCCCACAGTAGCAGATGCTGGTCTGTGGATGGTGGTGATGGCCCCATTCTTTGCATGTCCCTCAACAATGGTATCTCTTTCCTAGGCAGCCCACAATTTCTCTAAGCTCATTCCTGCTCATGAAGCCCCTCACTCCTATCCCCTTTCTTTTATCCACAGAGCACAAAGTGTTCCTTTCCTGAAACCCACTATCTTAACCTCACATATTAGCACTCATCCCCTTTCAGTGTTGGCAGATAGCCATCTCAGGTAAGGATGCCCAGAGATAATACCCCAAGAGACTTTGGATGTGTATCACTCAGGACCCCAGAGCTTAAGTGGACATAGGAGGCCTTGGCTTGAGGGATGGGTAAGCCTACTCAAGAGAAAGGAGTTATAATGGCAGCCCCATCCCTTGTGTGCCAATCAACAGTGATGCCTTGCTTCTAAGGTGTCCCAGGCTTCATTTCACAAACTTTCCCAGTTGTGGAGTTCATTAGTCCTGTCCCTTCAGGCTGTCTTTTCACAGCCAACACTTGTCCTCTCCCTGGGTTCATTCTCCAAATGCCACTTTCCAGCATCCAGTCCCACTTTTAAACTGGCAACTCATGACTCATGTTAGGATACCCAGAGCTGTCGTGCAGACCATGTGTACAGTTCTTACTTTCTTTTACCTTCCACAGACTACCCATTGCATTCTCCTTTAATCCTCTGAAGTTCTCTTTCTATTGCAGCTGATTTCCCTACCTTGTGGGAGCTTTTCTGAGTGAGTGTGGGAACCTCCACTCACCTTATCCTCTTACTAGGTTTGCTGGTGTACTTCCCCAGTGGCTCAGCAGTAAAAGAATCTATCTGCAAAGCAGAAGACATAGGAGATGTGGGTTTGATTCCTGGTTTGAGAAGATCCTCTGGAGGAGGAAATGGCAACCCACTCCAGTATTCTTACTGGGGGAAACCCATGGACTGAAGAGTCTGGGGATCTACAGTTCATAGGGTCACAAAAAGTTGGACATGACAGAGCACGCACCCACACACAGAGTTGCTGGTCCCTTTTCTGATTCATCTTTTCTTTTTTGCTTTCTATCTTTTGGCCTACCCCTTTAAGAGGGGATTTTTCTTGTCCTTTTAGGTTTAAAAGTCTTCTGCTAATGTTGAGCAAGTGCTCTGTGGGAATTCTTCCATTTGTCATGTATTCTTGTATTTATGAGGAGCATGGAATTCTACGCCTTCTTATTCAACCATTTTGACTATTTCTCTTTTCCCCTTGTTAACCATAAGTATGTTTTCTATATATGTGACTATATTGCTGATTTGTAAATACATTGATTTGTACCATATTTTTAGACTCCACATATAAGTTATATTTGTCATTTTCTGACTTATTTCAGTATAACACTCTCAGGGGTTTCCCAGGTTAGAGCTAATGGTAAAGAACCTGCTTGCCAATGCAGGAGACATAAGAGATGAGGGTTCAATCCCTAGGTCAAGAAGATTCTCTGGAGGAAGGCATGGCAATCGACTCCAGTTTTCTTTCCTAAAGAATCCCATGGACAGAGGAATCTGGCATACTTACGTCCATAGGGTCCTAAAGAGTTGGACACGACTCTTTGAAGGAACTTATCACACACACTCATGACAATCTAAAGGTCCATCCATGTCTCTGCAAATGGAAAAAGTTGATTCTTTTTATGGCTAATATTCCATTGTATAAAGGACAGAAATGGTATGGACCTAACAGAAGCAGAAGATATTAAGAAGAGATGGGAAGAATACACAGAAGAACTGTACAAAAAAGATCTTGACGATCCATTAATCACGATGGTGTGATCACTGACCTATAGCCAGACATCCTGGAATGTGAAGTCAAGTGGGCCTTAGAAAGCATCACTACGAACAAAGCTAGTGGAGGTGATGGAATTCCAGTTGAGCTATTTCAAATCCTGAAAGATGATGGTGTGAAAGTGCTGTACTCAATATGCCAGCAAATTTGGAAAACTCAGCAGTGGCCCCAGGACTGGAAAAGGTCAGTTTTCATTTGAATCCCAAAGAAAGGCAATGCCAAAGAATGCTCAAACTACTGCACAATTGCACCCATCTCACACGCTAGTAAAGTAATGCTCAAAATTCTCCAAGCCAGGCTTCAGCAACATGTGAACTGTGAACTTCCAGATGTTCAAGCTGGTTTTAGAAAAGGCAGAGGAACCAGAGATCAAATTGCCAACATCCACTGGATCATGGAAAAAGCAAGAGAGTTGCAGAAAAACATGTATTTCTGCTTTATTGACTATGCCAAAGCCTTTGACTGTGTGGATCACAATAAACTGAGGAAAATTCTTCAAGAGATGGGAATACCAGACCACCTGATCTGCCTCTTGAGAAATTTGTATGCAGGTCAGGAAGCAACGGTTAGAACTGGACATGGAACAACAGACTGGTTCCAAATAGGAAAAGGAGTACGTCAAGGCTGTATATTGTCACCCTGTTTATTTAACTTATATGCAGAGTATATAATGAGAAATGCTGGGATGGATGAAGTGCAAGCTGGAATCAAGATTGCTGGGAGAAATATCAATAACTTCAGATATGAGGATGACACCACCCTTATGACAGAAAGTGAAGAAGAACTAAAAAGCCTCTTGGTGAAAGTGAAAGAGGAGAGTGAAAAAGTTGGCTTAAAGCTCAACATTCAGAAAACAAAGATCATGGCATCCGGTCCCATCACTTCATGGGAAATAGATTGGGAAACAGTGGAAACAGTGTCAGACTTTACTTTTCTGAGCTCCCAAATCACTGCAGATGGTGACTGCAGCCATGAAATTAAAAGACATTTACTCCTTGGAAGGAAAGTTATGACCCACCTAGATAGCATATTGAAAAGCAGAGACATTACTTTGCCAACAAAGGTTCGTCTAGTTAAGGCTATGGTTTTTCTATGGAGAAGCCTGGTAGGCTGCAGTCCATAGGGTCACTAAGAGTCAGACACGACTGAGTGACTTCACTTTCACTTTTCACTTTCAGGCACTGGAGAAGGAAATGGCAACCCACTCCAGTGTTCTTGCCTGGAGAATCCCAGGGATGGGGGAGCCTGGTGGGATGCTGTCTATGGGGTCACACAGAGTCAGACATGACTGAAGTGACTTAGCATAGCATAGCATAGCATAGTGGTCATGGATGGATGTGAGAGTTGGACTGTGAAGAAAGCTGAGCACCAAAGAATTGATGCTTTTGAACTGTGGTGTTGGAGAAGACTCTTGAGAGTCTCTTAGACTGCAAGGAGATCCAACCAGTCCATTCTGAAGGAGATCAGTCTTGGGATTTCTTTGGAAGGAATGGTGTTAAAGCTGAAACTCCAGTACTTTGGCCACCTCATGCGAAGAGTTGACTCATTGGAAAAGACTCTGATGCTGGGAGGGATTGGGGGCAAGAGGAGAAGGGGACGCCAGAGGATGAGATGGCTGGATGGCATTACTGACTCGATGGATGTGAGTCTGAGTGAACTCCAGGAGTTGGTGAATGACAGGGAGGCTGGCATGCTGAGATTCATGGGGTCGCAAAGAGTCGGACACGACTGAGCGACTGATGTGATCTGATCTGACCACATCTTTATCCCTTCCTTTATTGATGGACATTTAGGTTGCTTCCACATTCTGGCTATTGTAAAAAGTGCTGCAGTGAATACTTCTCGTTACAGTTTTCTCCAGATATATGCACAGATGTGGGATTGCTGTTATATGGCAGATTGATTGTTACATTTTCAAGGAACTTCCATATGAATCTCCTTAATGGCTGAAGCTCCATTAAGGAGACATAAGAGATGTGGGTTCAATCCCTTGGTCGGGAAGATTCCCTGGAGGAAGGCATGGCAACCTGCTCCAGGTTTCTTTCCTAAAGAATCCCATGGAGAATGAAGAGATGGAGCCAAAGCAGAAACAACACTCAGTTGTGGAGGTGACTGGTGATGGAAATACGGTCTAATGCTGTAAAGAGTAATATAGCCTAGGAACCTGGAATGTTAGGTCCATGAATCAAGGCAAATTGGAAATGATCAAATAGGAGATGGCAAGAGTAAATGTCAACATTTTAGGAATCAGCGAACTAAAATGGACTGGAATGGGTGAATTTAACTGAAATGACTATTATATCTACTACTGTGGGCAGGAATCCCTTAGAAGAAATGGAGGAACCATCATAGTCAACAAAAAAGAGTCCAAAATGCCGTACTTGGATGCAGTCTCAAAAATGACAGAATGATCTCTGTTTGTTTCCAAGGCAAATTATTCAATATCATGGTAACCCAAGTCTATGTCACAACCAGTAATACTGAAGAAGCTGATGTTGAACGGTTCTATGAAGACCTATAAGACCTTCCAGAATTAACACCCAAAAAAGGTGTCCTTTTCACTATAGGGGACTGGAATGCAAAAGGAGGAAGTCAAGAAACACCTGGAGTAACAGGCAAATTTGGCCTTGGAATACAGAATGAAGCAGGGAAAATCTAATAGAGTTCTGCCAAAAGAATGTACTGGTCAAAGCAAACACCCTCTTCCAACAACACAAGAGAAGACTCTGCACATGGATGTCACCAGATGGTCAACACAAAAATCAGGTTGATTTTATTCTTTGAAGCCAAAAATGGAGAAGCTCTATACAGTCAGCAAAAACAAGACCAGGAGCTGACGGTGGCTCAGATCATGAACTCATTATTGCAAAATTCAGACTTAAATTGAAGAAAGTAGGGAAAACCACTAAACCATTCAGGTATGACCTAAATCAAATCCCTTATGATTACAGTGGAAGTGAGAAATAGATTTAAGGGACTAGATCTGATAGACAGAGTGCCTGATGATCTATGGACAGAGGTTCATGACATTGTACAGGAGACAGGGAGCAAGACCATCCCCAAGAAAAAGAAATTCAAAAAAGTAAAATGGCTGTCTGAAGAGGGCTTACAATTAG
Organism: Bos taurus; assembly: GCF_002263795.3. Classification (NCBI taxonomy): domain Eukaryota; kingdom Metazoa; phylum Chordata; class Mammalia; order Artiodactyla; family Bovidae; genus Bos; species Bos taurus. The sequence continues at coordinate 41,307,332 of NC_037334.1, forward strand.
CTGTGAAAAGAAGAAAAGTGAAAAGCAAAGGAGAAAAGGAAAGATATATCCATTTGAATGCAGAATTCCAAAGAATAGCAAGGAGAAATAAGAAAGTCTCCCCCGGTGAGCAGTGCAAAGAAATAGAGGAAAACAATAGAATGGGGAAAACTAGAGATCTCTTCAAGATAATTAGAGATACCAAGGGAACATTTCATGCAAAGATGGGCTCAATAAAGGACAGAAATAGTACGGACCTAACAGAAGCAGAAGATATTAAGAAGAGGTGGCAAGAATGCACAGAAGAACTGTACAAAAAAGATCTTCATGATCCAGATAATCATGATTGTGTAATCACTCACCTAGAGCCAGACATCCTGGAATGTGAAGTCATGTGGGCCTCAGGAAGCATCACTATAAAAAAAACTAGTGAAGGTGATGGAATTCCAGTTGAGCTATTTCAAATCCTCAAAGATGATGCTGTGAAAGTGCTGCACTCAATATGCCAGCAAATTTGGAAAACTCAGCAGTGGCCACAGTAGTGAAAAAGTCAGTTTTCATTCCAATCCCAAAGAAAGGCAGTGCCAAAGAATGATCAAACTAGAAAAGGCAGAGGAACCAGAGATCAAATGGTCAACATCTGCTGGATCATTTAAAAAAGCAAGAGAGTTCCAGAAAAACATATATTTCTGCTTTATTGATTATACCAAAGCCTTTGACTATGTGGATCACAATAAACTGTGGAAAATTCTAAAAGAGATGGGAACACCAGACCACCTGACCTGCCTCTTGAGAAACTTGTATGCAGGTCAGGAAGCAACAGTTAGAATTGGGCATGGAACAACACACTGGTTCCAAATAGGAAAAGGAGTACGTCAAGGCTGTATATTGTCACCCTGCTTATTTAAGTTATATGCAGAGTACATCATAAGAAATGCTGGGCTGGATGAAGACAAGCTGGAATCAACATTTCTGGGAAAAATATCGGTAACCTCAGATATTCAGATGACACCATCTGTATGACAGAAAGTGAAGAAGAACTAAAGGGCCTCTTGATGAAAGTGAAACAGGAGAGTGAAAAAGTTGGCTTAAAGCTCAACATTCAGAAAACTAAGATCATGGCATCCAGTCCTATCACTTCAGTGCAAATAGACAGGGAAACAGTGGCTGACTTTATTTTTTGGAGCTCCAAAATCATTGCAGATGGTGATTGCAGCCATGAAATTAAAAGATGCTTGCTCCTTGGGGAAAAAGTTAAGACCTGCCTAGACAGCATATTAAAAAGCAGAGACATACTTTGTCAACAAAAGTCCGTCTAGTCCAGACTATGGTTTTTCCAGTGGTCATGTATGGATGTGAGAGTTAGACCATAAAGAAAGCTGAGCACTGCAGAATTGATGCTTTTGAACTGTGGTATTGGAGAAGACTCTTGAGAGACCCTTGGATTGCAAGGAGATCCAACTAGTCCATCATAAAGGAAATCAGTCCTGAATATTCATTGGAAGGACTGATGTTGAAGCTGAAACTCCAATACTTTGGTCACCTGATGTGAAGAGCTGACCCATTTGAAAAGACCCTGATGCTGGGAAAGATTGAAGGCAGGAGGAGAAGGGAATGACAATAAGTGAGATGGCTGGATTGCATCACCGACTCAATGGACATGAGTTTAAGTAAGCTCCCATTGGTGAATGGACATGAGTTTGAGTAAGCTCCCATTGGTGATGGACAAGGAGGCCTGGCATGCTGCAATCCATGGTGTTGCAGAGTCTGACATGACTGAGCACTGAACTGAATGGCTGAACTAATTTGCATTCCCCCTCCTGGTGGCTCAGATGGTAAAGCGTCTGCCTGCAATGTGGGAGATCTGGGTTCAATCCCTGGGTCAGGAAGATCCCCTGAAGGAGGAAATGGCAACCCACTCCAGTACTCTTGCCTGGAAAATTCCATGGACTGTGGCCTATCAAGCTCCAAAGTCCATGGAGTTGCAAAGAGTTATACACGACTGAGCAACTTCACTCACTCTCAACAGAGTAGGAGGACTCCCATTTCTCCACACTTTCAATAACATTTTTAAAATTAATTATTTTAATTGGAGAATAATTGCTTAACAATATTCTTATTGTTTTTGCCTTATATCAACATGGATTGGCCACAGGTGTACATGTGTATGCCCCATCCTGAAACCCCTCTCACCTCCCTCATCACCCTATCCCTCTAGGATGTCCAGAACACTGGCCCTGGGTGCCCTGCTTCATGCTCGAACTTGCACTGGTTTTCTGTTTTACATAACGTAATGTACAGGTTTCAATGCTGTTCTTTCAAATAATCCCACTCTTGCCTTCTTCCACTGAGTCCAAAAGGCTGTTTTTTACATCTGTGTCTCCTGTGTTGCCCTGAATGTAGGATTGTCAGTACTGTCTTTCTAAATTCCATATATATGCATCAATATACAGCATTTGTCTTTCACTTTCTGACTTACTTCAGTCTGTATAAAGGTTTCAGGTTCATCTGCCTCATTAAAACTGACTCAAATGTGTTCCTTTTATAGCTTAGTAATATTCCACTGTGTATATGTATCACAATTTCCTTATCCATTCATCTGCTAATAGACATCTTGGTTGCTTTCATTTCCTAGTTATTGTAAATTGTGCTGCAATGAACGTTGGGATATATGTATCTCATTCAACTCTGGTTTCCTCCGTGTATATGCCCAGCAGTAGGATTGCTGGGTAGTATGGTAGTATGGCAGGGGACTAGAATGCAAAAGTAGGAAGTCAAAAGATACCTGGAGTAACAGGCTAATTTGGCCTTGGAGTACAAAATGAAGCAGGACAAAGGCTAACAGAGATTTGCTAAGAGAACACACAGGTCACAGCAAAAACCCACTTCCAACAACACAAGAGAAGACTCTACACACGGACATCACCAGCTGGTCAATACTGAAATCAGATTGATTATGTTCTTTGCAGCCAAAGATGGAGAAGCTCTATACAGTCAGGAAAACAAGACCAGGAACTGACTGTGGCTCAGATCCTGAACTCCTTATTGCCAAATTCAGACTTAAATTGAAGAAAGTAGGGAAAACCACTAGACCATTCATAATGATCTAAATCAAATACCTTACAATTATAGAGTAGAGGTAAGAAATAGATTCAAGGGAGTGGATCTGATAGAAAGAGTGCCTGAAGAACTATGGACAGAAGTTTGGAACATTGTACAGGAGGCAGTGATCAAGACCATCCCAAGAAAAGGAAATGAAAAAAGGCAAAATGATTATATGAGGAGGTCTCATAAATAGCTTAGAAAAGAACAGAAGTGAAAGGCAAAGGAGAAAAAGAAATACTCATTTGAAAGCAGAGTTCCAAAGAATAGCAAGGAAAGATAAGAAGGTCTTCCTCAGTGATCAACACAAAGAAATGGGGGAAAACAACGGAATGGGAAAAACTAGTGATATTTTCAAGAAAATTAGAAATAGCAAGGGATGATTTCATGCAAAGATGGGCACAATAAAGGACAGAAATGGAATGGACCTAACAGAAGCAGAAGATATTAAGAAGAGGTGGCAAGAATGCACAGAAGAACGTCATGACCCAGATAACCATGATGGTGTGATCACTCACCTAGAGCCATACATCCTGGAATGTGAAGTCAAGTGGGCCTTAGGAATCATCACTATGAATTAAGCTAGTGGAGTTGATGGAATTCCAGTTGAGTTATTACAAATCCAAAAAGTGATGCTTGTATATCTGTAAGCTATTTGGTTCACATACTGCTGAAGCCTAGCTTGGAGAATTTTGACTATTACTTTGATATCTGTAAAATGAGTGCAATTATATGGTAGCTTGAACATTTTTTGGTATTGTCCTTCTTCAGCATTTGAAATGAAAACTGACCTTTTTCAATCTTGTGGCCACTACTGAGTTTTCCAAATTTGCTGATATATTGATCACAGTGCTTTAACAGCATCATCTTTTAGGATTTGAAATAGCTCAGTTGGAAATTCATCACCTCCACTAGCTTTGTTGGTAGTAATGCTTTCTAAGGCCCACTTGACTTCATACTCCAAGACATGTGGTTCTAGGTGAACAATCGCACCATTGTGATTATCTGCGTCATGAAGATCTTTTTTGTATAGTTCTTCTGTGTATTCTTGCCACCTTTTCTTAATCTCTTCTGCTTCTCTTAGATTCCTGCCATTTCTGTCCTTTACTGTGCCCATCTTTTCATGAAATGTTACTTTGATATCTCTAATTTTCTTGAGGAGATCTCTTGTATTTCCCATTCTATTGTTTTCCTTTATTTCTTTGCATTATTTACTTAAGAAGGCTTTCTTATGTCTCCTTGCTGTTGTTTGGAACTCTGCATTCAGATGGTATATCTTTCCTTTTCTCCTTTGACTTTCATTTCTCTTCTTTTTTCAGCTATTTGTAAGGTCTCCTCAGACAATCATTTTGCCTTTTTGTATTTCTTTTTCTTGGGGATAGTTTTGATTACCGCCAACTGTAAAGTGTTACAACCTCTTTCCATAGTTTTTCAGGCATTCTATCAGATCTAATCCCTTGAATCTCTTTGTAACTTCCCCTGTATAATTATAAGGGATTTGATTTAGATCATTATGAATGGTCTAGTGGTTTTCTTCTACTTTCTTTAATTTAAGTCTGAATTTGGCAATAAGGAGTTCATGATCTGAGCCACAGTCAGTTCCCTGTGACTGACTATAGAGAGCTTCTTCATCTTTGTCTGCAAAGAATACAATCAATCTGATTTCAGTATTGACCATCAGATGATATCCATATGTACAGTCATCTCTTTTGTTCTTGAAAGTGGATGTTTGCTATAACCAGTGAGTTTTCTTGGCAAAACCCTGTTAGCCTTTGCCATATTTCATTTTGTACTCCAAGGCCAAACTTGCCTGTTACTCCAAGTATCTCTTGACTTCCTACTTTTGCATTCCAGAACCCTATGATGAGAAGGACATCTTTTTTTTGATGTTGGTTCTAGAAGTTCTTGCAGGTCTTAACAGAACCATTCAACTTTAGCTTCTTCATCGTTAGTGGTTGGGACATAGACTTGGATTACTGTGATATGGAATGGTTTGCCTTGAAAATGAACCAAGATCATTCTGTCATTTTTGAAATGCCACCCAAGTACTGCCTACTCCTTGCTATGGTGTCCAGTGCTTGGTTGCTCAGTCATGTTTGACTCTTTGTGACCCCATGGACTGTAACCCATCAGGCTCCTCTGTCCTTGGGGAGTCTCCAGGGAAGAATACTGGAGTGGGTTGCCATGCCCTCCTCCAGGGGATTTTCAAAACCCAGGGATCGAACCCAGGTCTCTCACATCGTAGGCAGATTCTTTACCATCTGAGCCACGGGGGAAGCCCAAGAATACTGGAATGGGTATCCTATTCCTTCTCCAGGGTATCTTCCCAACCCAGGAATCGAACTGGGGTCTGCTGCATTGCAAATGGCTCTTTATCAGCTGAGCTATCAGGGAATCCAATTCCATTACATATATATGTCATGTTTTCTTTATGTCTTTGTCTGCAGATTGGCACTTAGGTTACTTCTGTATCTTGGTTGTTTTAAGTAATATATATAATTCTGCTCTGAATATTTGGGTGCATCTATCTTTTGTATCTTTTTGAATTAGTGTTTCTGATTTCTTCAAATACTTATGAAGGATTGAAACTTCTTTATACTACAGTAGTTCTAATTTTAGTTTTTTGAAGAAACCCCATACTGCTTTCCATAATGCATATACCAATCTAGATGAGCACCAACAGTGTACCAACAGTGTACAACAAGTTCCTTTTTCTCTACTTCTTTGCCAATATTTGTTATTTGTTGTCTTTTTTATGATAGCCATTCTGATAAGTGTGAGGTGACATTTCATTATGGCTTGCATTTCTCTGATAAATAGCAATGTTGTATATTTTTTCAAGTGCCTGTTGGAAACCTGTATGTCTTTGGGAAATAACCTATGAAGGTATTCTGTCCATAAAGCTTGTTTTTTTTTTTTTTTGCTGTTGAGTTATATGAGCTGCTTATTTATTTTAGATAGTAACCCCTGGTGGATCACATAATTTGTAAATATTTTCTCCCATTTGTTAGGTTTTCTTTTCAGTTTGCCAATAGTTTCCTTTGCTGTGTGAAAGCTTTTAAGTTTAATTCAATTCTACTTATTTATTTTTGTTTCTGTTTACTTTTCCATAAAGGACAGATTCAAAAAATATTGCTGCAATACATGTCAAATAGTGTTCTGCCTATATTTCCTTCTAAGAGTTTTATGGTTTCCAGTCTTACATTTAAGTCTCTAATCCATTTGAGTTTATTTTTTATATGGAATTTGTATCATTCTTAAACATGACTCTATTCAAATATTCACTGACATTGAAAGAATAAGTCACTCTATTTCAATTAGGAGCTTAGCTGGTGGTTCAGTGGTAAAAGATCTGCCTGCCAATGCAGGAGACTCAGGTTCGATCCCTGGGTCAGGAAGATACCCTGGAGAAGGAAATGGCTACCTATTCTAGTATTCTTGCCTGGGAAATTCCATGGAGAGAGCAGCTTGGTGGGCTATAGTTCATGGGGTTGCAAGAGAGCTGGACATGACTCAGTGACTTTACAGCCAACAGCACATTCATTCAATGGAACATTGTATGTTAAATAAACTTTTAAAAGATGGTAGCTCCTCAAAAGTTATGCATGAATTTCCCAAATATAATTTTGGGAAAAGAAAAAAAAGTATTTGATCTATGATTGTTTTTGATCTGTATTAGGAAAATCTAGGTTAAAATATCCAAAGTCAGCAGAAGGGTTACCTTTTAGATGGAATAACAGAGTTTTTGGTGATATTCAATGCTAACTAATCAGAAATCCCTGGAAACACATTTGTATTTGAAAATTTTGAGTTTATTTCTTGTTACAGTGAGAGAGAACATCCACCATGGGGGAAATGTAAGATATATGAATAGGGTGTCAGAAATAACTTATGCTTTCTGGGTTTGTGTTAGGTGATTTTGGAAGGATTTAAGAAAAGGTGCTTTGCTCCTGATTGTCTCCTGTCAGGAAGACAATTTGTGTTTCAGTATCTTAAAAAAAAAAAGAAACAAAAAACAGACAAACAAAAAAAACTATAGTATCTTTATAAAAGTTATCTATAGTGAAGGCACCAATGCTAACACAGTAATTGGCTTAAAAAAAAAGTCTTAGCTATTCACATTAAGTAGGAAAATGACATAGTTGGTAACTTTTGTGGCTCGGACAATGTTCACGTTGTACCTGTGATCAGATGAAATTTTGGTGTGGTCTTTTTTTGTTGTTGTTGCCTTGGTCTATCATAGTCACAGAATTGCTGTTTTTCATGTTGAAGTTAATAGTTTCCTATTGCTGTTATAAAAAATTACTAATATTATCTGTTATTTTATTCTTCAGGATGTCAGAAGTCTGAAATTATTTTCAGGGCTAAACTTAAGGAGATGACAGGCAACATTTCTCGTGAAAACTCTGGGAGGGAATAGTTTTCTTGTCTTTCCACCATTTGGATGCCTACTGCATTGCTTGGATGATGACCCACTTTCCCAATCTCCAAAGCTAGCAACATTGAATCTGAGTCCTCACACTGCCATTTCTCTGATTCTCACTTTTGCCTCACTTTTCTAGTTATAAAGATTCTAGTGATTTCTTCATGCCTACCTAGATAATCTAGGATAATTTGTTTATTTTAAAGTCAGCTGATTATTGCTTTTAATTTCATTTGTAGCCTTAACTTTGCTTTGCCATGTAACTTAACATACTAACAAGTTGCAGAGATTAGAGTGTGGACATCATTAGGGGGCTGTGTTTATGCTAACTACATGGATGTCCACAAAATTGTTTATTTTAATAGAAGAACACCAAGGTCTGCTTTTAGCAACACCAAACCCTAACTAGTAATACTTAGCCAGTTCTGAACTTCAGGGTGTGAATTTCTCAGATGAAGACTATTGTATTTCTTTACCTACACCATTTGTATAATATTTAATGCTTGGATTTTAAAAGGGGCTAATTTATCTTACTGTTCTACTATACATTTTTTACTTTATTATATACATTTATATACTTCAATACAATTTAAAATGTATTACAACTCAGTAATTTAAGAAGTATAAGATTGCAATGATTTCAGTGAATTACAGGGTGTTTCCAGTTTATGTAATAGAAGAGTATTCCTTAGTCAAAATTATTTAATTATATTCATGTTAATAAACTTTTTGGCACAATGCAGAATACTCAGTAATTCCTCAAAAAAAATTAAGTTTTTGAAACTTGATATTGATACTATTATTATTAATAAGTATTATTATTTTTTCTTATTTAAATTATATAGAATTACTAGCATTTGATTTATGCATGTACAGATATGTGTGTGTATATATATATTTTTTTCTCTTCTTTTACTCCATTAATTATGTTTGTGGGTAAATATCTTTTTAAATATAAAATTTACATATACTTTTCTCTACTGGTTTGGAGAATCCTAGCAAAATCAATTAATGTGTTAAATCATCTCTTTTACTTCCCAATCACTTCTTACACAGAGTGGTTCAATCATAAGTTATTGAATTCTTATGTTTTGGTAATTAGCTCATCATTGTAATAATCTTCTAGATATAAGAAAGTATTTGTTGACAAGTGAAACATTCTTTTTATTCTTTTTTAAAGTAACTTCTCTCAGTATTGAGGGCAAGATTGTCTGCTAGACTAGAGTGAAAGGAAAGAAGTCAGCCAACACTTTTTTATATATTAGTGCCTCATATTCATTTTATATATTAAACTCTACAAATAACATTGAGAGAGACATTATTACCCACTCCTTTTATAGATGATTAAATTTAATCTCAGAAAAATAATATAACTTAAATCATATAGGTAGAAAGATTCAAGAACAGAGAATTCAAAGAATGCCTTTGGGGACAAGATGTTTCTATAACACTCTGTCCTCTATGTAATTACTAGTATTTCCTGGCCAATGGGTTATTAGTGGAGTATAGGCTAAGGGGATTAGAGACATTCTTGGATATGGGATAAATACTTTCTGCATGTTATCTTATTTAATACCATTGTTGAGGGAATCTCACTTTCAAAATAGTCAAGTCTGATTTTAGTATTATGTGAGTGAACCATGACATTTTATCTAGAAATCAAATATTCTGAGACTGAAAATAATCTGCATAGAGGCAATAAATGGAGATAGCCCTTGGTCATCTGTATCTGCTAAATGTGTTCCCATTGTCATTTCCAGAGGCTGGAACTCAGGACTCCCTAAGGTTTTGCTTAGGGAGACCTAAGCTCCTGCATTTATTAAAATGGAATAAATTGGCAAGATTTAAGCAGTGATCCAGGGGCCAGAGCTATGAAGACTAGGCGTCATCTGCCCAGTGGCTGTTCCTGTGGTAGGTGAGTGCCAGGACTTTGAATGTGTAAAACTTGGGGTAGTATTCTCTAGTGTGCTTGAGTATTTTATTTTTATAATTTTAAGAAAGTATAATAATTCATAACATTTGAAAAGAGAGAAATTAAAGTATCTAAAATGAATTCAGCATCATAATTATTCCCTTTTACTTTCTGATAAAAATTTCAAATGTGAGTTTGCCTCTTTCAATTAACATGATATGTAAGACCATTCTGTTATATTGTAATTCACACTGCAATTTAATATTTCCATTATATGTATTTTCATTACACATTTTAAAACAACTTAAAAATCATTTTGTGTATACACGGTGTTTTTCATTTTCATTTGAGATATTTTAAAGAATGGAATCTAGAAAAAACATGTTAGTAGCGGCTCCAAAGGATAAGGGTAGTTCTAAAATTCTCATTCAATATTGCCAAACTGCTATTAATGCTATAGAGATTTTAAATTTTACCCTACACATTTTTCAATATATTCCAATTGGTAATGCATATTATCAAAGGAAACAAATCCAACTTTTAATTTATAAAAATTATTATTTTTAATATGTGGATTTCTTTATAATGAAACTGTGCATTTTGTATGTGAATATTACATGAATTTATCAAATTGTAATTTTGCACAATATATAGAAGAGCTCTTTAGACTTGGAATTTGGTCAAGCTCCAACCCTATATCCTATTTGTTAGTATTCTTTCAGAAAAGTGATAGCTTTTTAGTACATAAAAACAGTAGTGACTACTTTTTATAAGAACTCACTCAACTTCTGTTAATCAAATTAAGCACTCTTTTACACTATTTTATAAAAATCTTATTATGTAATTATGTATTTATTTTCAAAACAAAAATTTGAGACCCATTGGGTGTGCCTAAAGTCATGGAATTTGCAGCTACCAGAATACAAAATAGAAAGGTCTCTGTTTGAGGCATGGGACTACACACTTACCTCAATTCCTGCTGCTTGATTTGTGGATGACCTGGAATCTTCTGAGGGAGTTCTTTATTAATCTTTATGAAAGGACAGAAGTTTCTGTGTTTTCTTGGTTAAACTAACATTCTTATATATATATATATATTTCTTGTACTTAAGCAAATATTTTTATAAATTTGCTCCATTTCTCTGCAATGAGATTTATTATTATTATTATTTATTTATTTTTTTACTTTACAATATTGTATTGGTTTTGCCATACATCAACATGCATCCACAACGGGTGTACATGTGTTCCCCATCCTGAACCCCCCTCCCACCTCTCTCCCCATACCATCCCTCTGGGTCGAGATTTATTTGCTAGCAAAACTGATATTAGGAATTGCATCAATCCAGAGTCAATATGACCAATAGTTTTCATAATTTAACTAATTTATTAATTATTAATATATGAAAGTTGCTCAGTTGTGTCCAACTGGTTGACCCCATGGAATTCTCTAGGCCACAATACTGGAGTGGGTAGCCTTTCCCTTCCCCAGGGGATCTTCCCAACCCAGGAATCGAACCCAGGTTTCCCTCATTGCAGGAGGACTCTTTATCAGCTGAGCCACAAGGGAATCCCAAGTTCAGGGGTGCTGGCAAGGATATGGAACACAGGCAAGGCCTGATCCAGAGTTCCCATATTTATTTTCATAGGTTGATATGCCTCCAGTAGGGCTTCCCCGATAGCCAGTTGATAAAGAATCTGCCTGCAATGCAGGAGACCCCAGTTCTTTTCCTGTGTTGGGAAGATTTCCTGGAGAAAGGATAGGCTACCCACTCCAGTATTTTTGGGATTCCCTGATCCAGGAATTGAACCGTGGTCTCCTGCATTGCAAGCGGGTTCTTTACCAACTGAGTTATCAAGGAAGAATCCTTTGGGGTTCAGCTGGTAAAAAATCCACCTGCGGTACAGGTAGACCGGGGTTCGATCCCTGGGTTAGGAAAATCCCCTGGAGACAGTATTCTGGCCTGGAGAATTCTGAGGACTGAATAGTCCATGGGGTCCCAAATAGTCGGACTTTTACTTTTTTACTTTAATATAAGAAAAATAACCATGCAATCCAGCACATAAGTTTGAGAGTCTATTATTTTATTTTGTTGTTTACTCAAAGTATCCATCTTCTCACTAGCAAGATTACAACTGGAACAAATAAATAAATAAAATAAGGGGACGTAATTTAGCATGGAAAATTAATTTCCAGAACGTGGATTCTGAACATATGTTGTTTTCTTTGCTACGTGGTTTGTCCCCTTGATTTTCCATGGAAAAAACAATTTAGTCAAACTCTTTTTAAGTGTGGAATTCTAAAATTTTAATGTCTACTTCATTTAGCTATTGTGACATTTTATGAGAATGCATATCAAGATGCATATCAAGATAGTACTTGAAATAATTTCTATAATTGTTATCCATATATGTCTGAGTTGTCACAACTGTAGCATGTTGATGTGAAATCAGAGTTGTTTCAGCTTTAAAATATATGGACAAATTGAAGAGAAATGCTGTACAAGAGTCAGAACAATTTATTTGACAAAAAGCATGTAACACAGCATCATAGATAGCCAAGCAGGGCAAAACTTTGCTAATTCTAGGGAAACCACATTAAAGTGCAGACAGAAATGAAACAGTGGATCAAAAAGGATTTTTAGACTTTATACAACCGGAAAACAAACAAGTGATTTTATACTGCTTTCAATGTGCAGAACAATAGCATAAATGTCTAGATATTCTATTGACTCTGAAATCTATCTTATTCTTTGAACTTTGTCAAATTACATGAAATAACATATAATAATATTTCACCTTTTTATCCTAGTGTTTTAAAATTTTTAAGAAGGAAATACATTATTTCATGTCTGATAAGTTCCATGACACATTAAAACTCTTACAGTAAAAGCATAAGATGGAGAAGGAAATGACAACCCACTCTGGTATTCTTGCTTGGAAAATCCTGTGGACAGAGGAGCCTGGTGGGCTACAGTCCATTAGTTCACAGAGTTGGACACCACTTAGTGACTGAGCATGCAAACACATAAGAAAGTGTTTCACAATTAGTAGTAACTGAAGAACTTATAGTCTTAGAATGACTAAACGTACTATGAAGATAGATATATCATTGTTCTGTGTTCCAAGAGTTCATAAACAGTGGATAGAATATAGAGTCCAACCCATAAAGATATTGTAAATACTATATCACCTAAACTGTTTCTAATTTAAAAATGAGTTGAATTATATTATATGACAATTCTCAATTTCTGATTTTACTTACAAATTATTCTGGTGGAAAACATCTATTTATGGCTGATATTAATAGTACCAATGTATTATTAAGGCTAATTTTTGTAGAGTTATTTTACTGTGCCATGCAGTTTATAATGCACTTACATATACTTGTTCTCCTAATTATCAAATAATCCTAAAAAAAAAAAGAAATAGATAATATTTTTTCATATCATTTTTTCACATTAGAAAACTATTTTAACAGATGTCTATTTAAATTTCTAAAATTCATTCAACTACTCATCAGTGACATGGATGTTCAAACTCAAAAAGCCTACTTCTGAATTCATTACTTCTAGATCATAAAATTAAAGAGAAACATTTTATTGAATCATTCTATTGGATTAGGAAGACAAAGGCTGCTATAAGTTCTCTAATTTTTATTTTTTTTTTCCATTTTTCCCCATTCATTTATTTATTTTTTAACTTTCAAAATAGTTACTATTCTATTTTATTTTATTTTTTATTTTTATTTTTTATTTTATTCTATTTTATTACATATTCTATTTTATTTTTAATTTTTTAAAGATATTTTATTTATTTTTTTATTTTTTTCATTTTTGTGGGAGAGGGAGAGGGTGGGATGATTTGGGAGAATGGCACTGAAACATGTATAATATCATATATGAAATGAGTTGCCAGTCCAGGTTCAATGCACAATACTGGATGTTTGGGGCTGGTGCACTGGGACGACCCAGAGGGATGGTACGGGGAGGGAGGAGGGAGGAGGGTTCAGGATGGGGAACACGTGTACACCTGTGGCGGATTCATGTTGATATATAGCAAAACCAATACAATATTGTAAAGTTCTCTAATTTTTAATGTGTATTATTAGTGAGCAACATGGCTTTCTGAATTTTAGATTTCCTTTTGCTTAAATGTGAAACATGTAGGTATTTTACATGAGTTTTTATTTGGAAATATAAGACTGAATTAAATGTGTGAGGTTATCATAGTGAATTGTTTAAAAGCTATTAGTTTAAAATAATTTATTCTTCAATTGTAAATCCATGCAAGACTTTCAAAATCATATTTAAAGGAACTCTTCATATGAAAAATATGTCAAGAGGCTTTTCTTAAGCATGAATATTAGTTGATTAGTTAATAGTTTTCAATTTGAATAGAGACCAGAAGCAGAGCAAATGAAGATAGTGCTTGAAGACAGTCCAGTAACCTATGAATTTCCTGAGTCAGAAGTCCGGAAACTAAATCAATAAGGGTGTCGGTAACCTAAGGTCACAAAGAGTTGGATATGACTGAAGTGACTAAGCATGCAGCACCTACTTAAAGCTCACAAATATTTCCTAAGTGAATTTTGACATGATTTTGGATTTTTTTCATGTTATTTATGTATTCTGTAATTCAGTCTCTATCCCTTATTTGCACTGAATCTGGCTTGGATTAATTGGAGGAATTTTACATTGAGCTACATGTTATTCAGCAACTCCCTAAAGGTAGAGCCTTATCAATTCACATCATGTAATAAAAAATGAACTCTAAAAAATACATTTTGTAAGGATAGTATATTTGATAAGCATAGATCAAACTGAAAAATAATACCAAACTTATTCCAAACATATACATTCACACTGTTATGGGCTGAGACAATCTACAAATGTAATCTAGCCCATTAATGTTAAATAAATAACATATAATATCTCAAATATACATAATATATAAAATTTAGTTCAAAATGATGTAACAAAAATTGTTAATAAGTTTATATAGGCTGAGGAAGATATTTACCATATAAGCAACAAATCAGAACAATGTACATAAAATACAGATAAGAAATTATTTAAATCTATAAGGAAAATTCAGACAACTCAATATTAATCATGGAAAAGAGATATTCACAGAAAATTTGCAAAAGTAATCTGATAGATTAATGAACAGTTCTGGCTCATTCATTACTAAGGAATTTGTAAATTAAAACATACTTTTTTTCTTTTTACTTTTCTGTTATTGGCCATGATTATTGCAAATAACAATATCTAATAGTACCACATATAGAGCGATTTAAACAAAAATCAACAGCTGATAGGAGTGAAAAAGTTAGAGATTCAGTTACTCAGATACTCCATACTGATAAAATATACAAAAATAATAGAAATGTAATTGATATTATTATGTATGCATATATAATTTATTTGGATAAAAAATAATGTGTAATTACAAAGATATGGAGAATAGGATGCCAAGCCAAACATCTTCTGATGCAGTGAAAGAATTTAAGTCATAATTTTTCCTCCGAGTCTCATTTTTTTTCTGTGCCATCAAGTTTCAAAAGGAAATGCTCAAGGTTCCTTTTAAGCAAGTATCGTTTCCTAATTATTCATTGTCTTCTAGGAATAACTGAAGCCATGGAAAATACAAATGACACCACGGGAATAAACTTCATTCTTTTAGGGCTCCTTAACTACACACAAATCCATATATTTTTCTTTTCTGTGGTTCTCATGACCTTCCTCACCTCCCTGATGAGCAATATCTTCATGATCATGCTCATTCGCATGGATTCCCGGCTGTGCACACCGATGTACTTCCTGCTTAGCCAGCTCTCCCTCATGGACGTGATGCTGGTCCTCACTGTTGTTCCCAAAATGGTAGGCAACTACCTGATGCACATCAGGTCTATCTCTTCTGCTGGCTGTGGTGCCCAGATCTTCCTGTTTGTCACTCTGGAAGGGGGCGAGTGCTTTCTCTTAGCGGCCATGGCCTATGACCGCTATGTGGCCATATGTCATCCCCTGCGATACCCAATCCTCATGAATCAGAAGCTCTGCTTGCACATGACAGCCGGTTCCTGGCTTTTGGGAGGAGTGGATGGGCTGATGCAGGCTGGTGTCACCCTGAGCTTCCCTTACTGCCATTCTCGAGAAATCAACCACTTCTTTTGTGAGGCACCATCGCTTGTTCGCCTTGCCTGTACAGACACCATGATTTTTGAATTTTTCATGTACATCTGCTGTGTCCTGATGCTTTTGATCCCAGTGTCTTTCATTTTGGCTTCCTACGGTCTCATCCTGATCACTGTGCTCCGCATGCATTCTGCTGCAGCCAGGAAGAAAGCTTTTGCTACTTGTTCCTCCCACCTGGCTGTGGTGGGGTTTTTCTATGGCACCATCATATTTATCTACATGCGGCCCAAATCCTATCGTTCAGTGGCTCATGACAAAGTAGTCTCTGCCTTTTACACCATCTTCACACCTGTGTTGAACCCACTTATATACAGTGTGAGGAATAAAGAAGTCAAGGGGGCTTTGAGAATGTGGCTGGAGAAATATTTTCAGTGATCTCTACAGTAAGCATTACTGGCATAATGACATCACTCAGATTTAGGTTTTGTGTCAATTTGTTTTGTATCAATATACTTTGCTTTCATGTTCCCTGTTTGCATTAATTTAAAAAACATTATATAATTCATATTTGGTAAATTAATTAAAATGACATTTGTTCTGTGTTCATACTTTGTCATGATACTTTTTTCTGAACTTTGAACCTCAGCTATAAGAATAAATGACAGAGGCATTCCATCATAAGATATGCTGGACACCAGCCATGTAATTTGCATTTTGGGGTGTGTTCTTTTGTGTGTATATAATGAAAATCATTAATTATGGTAGAGATGAATTATTTTTAAGGTAACTAATTGTTTAAAAAAACCAATTTATACCTTACTTCATGTAATTTTGATAAAATAAATTTCAAATGAATAATCAATATTAATATAAAATATGCACATATATGTATATATATATGAAAGTTGCAGGAAATATTCATCAAAATGTTTTCAAGGGAATTATTTCTCATGATTATATGATTAAAATATCTTTAGATATTTTAATTAAATTTTTAATTAGATAAACAGATTAAACAGATTTAATTAGATTTTTAATTAGATAAACAGATTGGAATCCATACATTTAGATGTTGTCAAAATATGCAGGAATCATGGAGAAGCCAACATCTTTATCTGAAGACAGAAAAAGCACTATTAAAATACATGTGATTAAATTCATCAAAAAAATTAACATTGAAAATACACATAGGTTGTACACAGTTGTAATTGGAGCAAAAAATATCCAGGTATCTTTCTTCACATGTTAAAGTGAAGAAAATCTACTTTTAGTTCAGTTCAGTTCAGTTCAGTCGCTCAGTCGTGTCCGACTCTTTGCGACCCCATGAATTGCAGCACGCCAGGCCTCCCTGTCCATCACCAACTCCTGGAGTTCACTCAGACTCACGTCCATCGAGTCAGTGATGCCATCCAGCCATCTCATCCTCTGTCGTCCCCTTCTCCTCCTGCCCACAATCCCTCCCAGCATCAGAGTCTTTTCCAATGAGTCAACTCTTCACATGAGGTGGCCAAAATACAGGAGTTTCAGTTTTAGCATCATTCCTTCCAAAGAAATCCCAGGGCTCATCTTCAGAATGGACTGGTTGGATCTCCTTGCAGTCCAAGGACTCTCAAGAGTCTTCTCCAACACCGCAGTTCAAAAGCATCAATTCTTCAGCCCTCAGCTTTCTTCACAGTCCAACTCTCACATCCATACATGACCACTAGAAAAACCATAGGCTTGACTAGATGGACCTTTGTTGACAAAGTAATGTTTCTGCCTCTCAATATGCTATCTAGGTTGGTCATAACTTTCCTTCCAAGGGGTAAGCGTCTTTTAATTTCATGGCTGCAGTCACCATCTGCAGTGATTTTGGAGCCCCCAAAAATAAAGTCTGACACTGTTTCCCCATCTATTTCCCATGAAGTGATGGGACCAGGTGCCATGATCTTCGTTTTCTGAATGTTGAGTTTTAAGCCAACTTTTTCACTCTCCTCTTTCACCTTCATCAAGAGGCTTTTTAGTTCCTCTTCACTTTCTGCCATAAGGGTGGTGTCATCTGCATATCTGAGGTTATTGATATTTCTCCCAGCAAACTTGATTCCAGCTTGTGCCTCATCCAGCTCAGGGTTTCTCATGATGTACTCTGCATATAAGTTAAATAAGCAGGGTGAAAATATACAGACTTGATGTACTCCTTTTCCTATTTGGAACCAGTCTGTTGTTCCATGTCCAGTTCTAACTGTTGCTTCCTGACTTGCATACAGGTTTCTCAAGAGGCAGGTCAGGTGGTCTGGTATTCCCATCTCTTGAAGAATTTTCCACAGTTTATTGTGATCCACACAGTCAAAGGCTTTGGCATAGTCAATAAAGCAGAAATAGATGTTTCTCTGGAACACTCTTGCTTTTTCAATGATCCAGCAGATGGTGGCAATTTGGTCTCTGGTTCCTCTGCCTTTTCTTCCTTGTTTTTGTTTTTTTTTTTTTTTTTGCTATCCTCTCTTATTTTCTTTCTTTTTCTTTTTTTTTTAAATTTATTTTATTTTTTAACTTTACAATATTGTATTGATTTTGCCATATATCAACATGACTCCGCCACAGGTATACACGTCCTCTGCCTTTTCTAAAACCATTTTGAACATCTGGAAGTTCACAGTTCATGTATTGCTGAAGCCTGGCTTGGAGAATTTTGAGCATTACTTTACTAGCGTGTGAGATGAGTGCAATTGTGCAGTAGTTTGAGCATTGTTTGGCATTGCCTTTCTTTGGGATTGGAATGAAAACTGACCTTTTCCAGTCCTGGGGCCACTGCTGAGTTTTCCAAATTTGCTGGCATATTGAGTACAGCACTTTCACAGCATCATGTTTCAGGATTTGAAATAGCTCAACTGGAATCAACTGAAACTGGCTTTGTTCGTAGTGATGCTTTCTAAGGCCCACTTGACTTCACATTCCAGGATGTCTGGCTCTAGGTGAGTGATCACACCATCATGATTATCTGGGTCGTGAAGATCTTTTTTGTACAGTTCTTCTGTGTATTCTGGCCACCTCTTCTTAATATCTTCTTCTGTTAGGTCCATACCATTTCTGTCCTTTATCGAGCCCATCTTTGCATGAAATATTCCCTTGGTATCTCTAATTTTCTTGAAGAGATCTCTAGTCTTTCCCATTCTGTTTTTTTCCTCTATTTCTTTGCATTGATCGCTGAAGAAGGCTTTCTTATCTCTTCTTGCTATTCTTTGGAATTCTGCATTCAGATGCTTATATCTTTCCTTTTCTCCTTTGCTTTTCACTTATCTTCTTTTCACAGCTATTTGTAAGGCCTCCTCAGACAGTCATTTTGCTTTTTTCATTTCTTTTTCTTGGGGATGGTCTTGATCCCTGTCTCCTGTACAATGTCATGAACCTCAGTCCATAGTTCATCAGGCACTTTATCTATCAGATCTAGGCCCATAAATCTATTTCTCACTTCCACTGTATTATCATAAGGGATTTGATTTAGGTCATACCTGAATGGTCTAGTGGTTTTCCCTACTTTCTTCAATTTAAGTCTGAATTTGGCAATAAGGAGTTTATGGTCTGAGCCACAGTCAGCTCCTGGTCTTGTTTTTGCTGACTGTATAGAGCTTCTCCATATTTGGCTGCAAAGAATATAATCAATCTGATTTTGGTGTTGACCATCTGGTGATGTCCATGTGTAGAATCTTCTCTTTAGTTGTTGGAAGAGGGTGTTTGCTATGACCAGTGCATTTTCTTGGCAAAACTTTATTAGTCTTTGCCCTGCTTCATTCCGTATTCTAAGGCCAAATTTGCCTATTACTCCAGGTGTTTCTTGACTTCCTCCTTTTGCATTCCAGTCCCCTATAATGAAAAGGACATCTTTTTTGGGTGTTCGTTTTAAAAGGTCTTATAGGTCTTCATAGAACCATTCAACTTCATCTTCTTCAGCATTACTTGTTGGGCCATAGACTTGGATTACTGTGATATTGAATGGTTTGTCTTGGAAACGAACAGAGATCATTCGGTTGTTTTTGAGACTGCATCCAAGTACTGCATTTTGGACTCTTTCGTTGACCATAATGGCTACTCCATTTCTTCTGAGGGATTCCTGCCCACAGTAGTAGATATAACGGTCATCTGATTTAAATTCACCCATTCCAGTCCATTTTAGTTCGCTGATTCCTAGAATGTTGACATTCACTCTTGACATCTTTTGTTTGACCACTTCCAATTTGCCTTGATTCATGGACCTAACATTCCAGGTTCTTTTGCAATAATGCTCTTATAGCATTGGGCCTTGCTTCTATCACCAGCCATATCCACAACTGGGTATTGTTTTTGCTTTGGCTCCATCCCTTCATTCTTTCTGGAGTTATTTCTCCACTGATCTTCAGTAGCATATTGGGCACCTACTGACCTGGGGAGTTCCTCTTTCAGTATCCTATCATTTTGCCTTTTCATACTGTTCATGGGGTTCTCAAGGCAAGAATACTGAAGTGGATTGCCATTCCCTCTCCATTGGACCACATTCTGTCAGACCTCTCCACCATGACCTGCTCGTCTTGGGTGGCCCCTTGGGCATGGCTTAGTTGGCGGGAGTGGGTGGAGCCGTGCCTGGGCACGCGGAGCCTAGTGGGGAGTGTAGAGTGGCGGGAGCTCTGGGCTCACCATGTCCACCAACTTCACCGTGGTGCCTGTGGAGGTGTGATCGGACTGCGGCCAGGAGGAGGCGGCAGAGCCGAACCTTTGGACGAGGGGTATCTCCTCACTGCCTCCCCTTTGATCTTGAACCTGGAATAGCACCTCTAGGCCCTCCTGCGCCCGCGCCGCACCGCTCCTTGGAGGTGCGGTTCCTCCCCCGGCCGCGGCCCCTGGCCTCAGGCATTGGGTAAGTCCTCCGGGCCCCTCCCCTGGCCTCGGACGTGGGGTAGCTCCTCTCGGCTGTTCCTGCGCCATCACAGCCTGGACTCTCGGCCACTGCCCTGACCTCGGACATGGGGTAACGCCTCTTGGCCACCTCCCTCGGGCATGGGGTCCTCCTGGCTTCTGCCTCCGACCTCGGACTGGGGTAGCTCCTCTCGGCCACACTAAGTGCACCGGTCACAGCCGCCTGCATCAGGCTCGGCGCATGCGGCTTGCCGCCCTTGGGCGGACCTGGCGCCTTGTCGGCGGAAT